>NW_024368263.1:867500-1467500 GCF_014805655.1 Passer montanus
GGGGGTGACCTCGTTGTGGTGCCCAGAGGAGAGCTGGAGAGGGATCTGGGACCAGGGATGGAGTGACAGGACACGAGGGATGGCTTCACTCCGCCAGAGGGAGGATTAGATGGGAAACTGGGGAGGAATTCTTCCCTGTGAGGGTGGCACGGCCCTGGCACAGGGTGCCCAGAGGAACTCGATGCTCCAGCACTGGCAGCATTTTGGCCAGGTTGGATGGGGCTTGGAGCAAGCTGGGATGGTGGAAGGTGGCCCTGGATCATCTTTAAGGTTCCTTCCAACCCAAACCATTCCGCGATTCTGGGAGGGCAACAAATATCACAGAAACTCGGAACAAACATGAATATTCAGGCTGTGTTAGGTTCCCGTGGGGCACCCGGCACAAGGGCAGAACGAGCAGCGATTTCCCAAAACAAAAGCAGGATTTTTTTTCGCTGTGGATTAATTGTGGGGGCCGGCGGAGGAGAGAGGCACCGCCCGGTTCTATGGTGTAATGGTCAGCACTCTGGACTTTGAATCCAGCGATCCGAGTTCAAATCTCGGTAGAACCTCCCCAGGTCTCAGTTTTTGTGCCTCAGAGCCCAGCAGGGACAGACCGGATCGCGCTGGAGCTCCAGCCCTGCTGTCCCCGACCCAGCTCTCACTCTTCTCCATTTTCTTCAATGCAACGAAATTAATTACACAAGACTTCATATCATTCTTGCTACTTTTTAATTAGGTGTTTAGTTGTATTTCACTGCTGTTTTACATTAAGTACTTTTGGGGGGAGGCACACTGTGGAAAATTACATCAGGCAGATGTGCAGAATTTGGATGTTATTTTTCAGATGCACCCAACTGCTCACTTGGAAAATAAGGGCAGAAACGCAGTGTTTTGGGATAAACTGCACAATTTAAATGGATATTCCCTCTGCTTCGCTGCCACAAACCCTCAGTAGCTACTTTCATTTCCAGAGCAGCTAAGGACATCTTACACCTTGGCTCCCCTCCTCCAATCCTGTCCTAGTCACTTGTTGACACAGCAACAGGAACAAGCCTGCTCTGATCAACAGCTCCTCCTCTGGCCAGGTAACCTTTGAAAAAACACACAGAACACCTTCAAATCAAATTGTTATTTAGCAAAAATCCAGATCCCAACTGCTCAAGGGAACATATGGAAATGTTTGCTCAATTCATTAAATTTTCACACAACCTAGTGATGAAGAAAATCAATGTATTAACTGACAATTCTAGAGAGTAAATTACCATTCCTACAGCAATCTGCAACCTCCTCCTTCCATTTGGCAGAGTTTGGGGTGCAGCTGTAATCCAAAAGCCCCATCAAGTGCTGACACAGTACTGGTGCCACAGATGGGCCCAGGCAAATCCAGGTGTACCTAAAGGGTTAAACTTCTACATCATGGAATGACACAGAAGCAGTGCAGAATTGAGTACTGAGATTTATTCACAATTCATGGCCACGCTGCACTGGAAAACAAAGCACCAAAATCTGGGTAACTGAACACCATCCAGCTATAATCCTGCATTTGGATATCTGCACTCCTCTGGGGGACAGCAATAGAAATTATTATGGAATCAGGGAATCCAATGAAGGAATTAAATAGTGCTGTAATTTCAGAAGTGTGGCTACAAACACATATTGTCAACATTAATGGACTTTCCAACTGCAGATTCAAAAGCCAGAATCAAACCTTAGGCAAGTATTTCACTATATATGAAGCTGCAACAAGGTTTTCTGATATATGTTAAAATTTCAATGAAAGCAGGGTAAAGGGGGAAAGATAAAAAGGAAAGAAAAGTTCTATCCTGTAAAACTGGCACTTTAAAGAAAAGGCCTTTAAAAAAACTAAAATATTTTACTCCAAAAGTCTTAAAAAACAAAAGCTGACCCAAAGAAAAGAAACCCAAAAAGACAACTCTCAGTTACTCAGGTCACTAATGATAATACATTCTGTGTAGCCACTTGTCATGGTTTTGCACAGGAGACATTCAGGGAAGTGATGGAAATGTTTGTTATGCAAAACCATAACACCACTACAAGCTCAGTAAGATCCTTCCTTTAAATTCCTTTAAAAAAGAATTCTGCAGCAGACAAATCAACAGCTCTGCACTGTGACTGCCTCAATTGGTTAAAACACTTGACCAGATGGAAGAAATGGATCCAGCTGAAGCAGGTTATTTGGACACTGAGCCAGCCATTCCCCTTGCAGTGGGAGCAGAACAGATGATTCCACCCAGTGCCCAGCCCATTCCTGGCTCCCCAGCAGCACAGGCAGTGAGGCAGGCACTGGCCAAAGTGCCACCAGCCTGGGAGCATCCATCACCTTGCACACACAGCCCAGGACTCTGCTTTCACAACAGCAAGGCAGCTCCTGGGCAGGTTACTGCAGACTTCCTCAGAAAAGCAAACTGGTTTTGTACCATTTCACACATAAAAAAATGAGCACACTGTACAAAGAGCAGCAGAGATATAATTTAAACATGCATCCAGCTACAAACCATATATACAGAGAAACAGGCCTATACAAACAGAACAGGACCACTTTATTACATGACAGTTCTGGTGGAGCTCTTGGAGGAAATCACAGATGAACAAACGAGACCGAAGGAGGTGGATGTTGCTCCTGGAAGTAATCTGGTTTGAAATGTCACACCACACCCCCACCTTTCCCCAGCACACATCTATCACAGTTCCAGCACACACAGCTCTTCCCACCACTCTGGACTCCCTCCCTGTACAGAGGTAGATTTCTGTCGATGTTCTGATATTGCACCATGGCAAGTATGGTTCTTATCACAAGGAACACCCTGCAAAGGCTAATTCATGTAATTCATGGGCATAATCTCATTGTGGGCATTCAGGTAGTGCAGTAAATCAAATTCATTCAGAAAACCTCCCTCCCAGTGCAGTGGTTTGTTATTTAGGTGCAGGTCCAATGGAAAGCTGCAGTGTTTAACAGCTTCACATGAAGAGAGCTGTTTCTTGTCAGCAGGGTGACACTTCTCTGTCTCTCTCCTTTTCAGCCTCCCTGCTCTAGCCAATGCCAGCTCTTGCCTCCCCTCCCCTGATGCTTCATCCCATTCCACTGTCCAGGTTAAATGTGCATTTTAAACACTCACAGGTTTTTGCAGGATTTCTTACTCATACAAGCAGTTGTAATATTGAAAATTTGCACAATTTGCAAAGAAGATTGATTCAAACTGCACGAAATGATTAAAAGAGCCCATTCACACTCAGGTGCATAAGGAAAGCTAGAACTTTGCTAGCTTCAAACAGCCATTAATTGTGAACAGATCTGATGCTATCAGGAAAATGTGAAGTCTGGCAGGAGTCTTAATTTCTTTTGTCCATCACATTCTTGAATAAATCTCTGACAAGTGGGGAAGCTGCAGACAAGCTGAATGGCAGTACCACTTCACAATGGCTGTTAAATGAACCTCTATAGCATATTTATAAAAATAAGTGCATCAAAAATCATGATGCCAACATATTGTAACTCTGATGAGCTCACAAGCATTGCTCAGTATTTTTTCTCAGAGGCACCCCAGGAAGTTATTTTTTGCAGAAGTCTTTCAACATGGAGACAAATGAAAGAACAATCTGGGCATGTTCCACTCTCAGAGAAGCCAAAGCATGCAGCACCACTGCTTCTGGCTGCAAACTTAGAAAAGTTACCTGGGAAGAAAGTTCTCTTTTTGTACCAACCAACCAATTTGGAACTATTTTAAATGAACCATTTAGCATTGGCTTCCCAGATTGAGTTGCTGTGAAGCATTGTGACACTGCATCAGTAAGAAATGATGCCTAGTTTGGAACTATTTTTTGCTGAATTATGGATACAAGGCTTATAAAAATTCATTGCATCTCTCCATATACTCACTTGTCCTTTAAAAGGGCTTTTTCCTTACCAAGGCAAGCAAATCCCAAATGACTTCACACCAACTGCATCAACACTGAAATTCCTGTGTTGACAGGGACTGCAGACCTAGAAGTAAAATCATCTCATCTCCTCTTGGAGGAGCCCCTTTCGTGAACCTTCACTTCAGGGAGAAACTTGATCAGGAATTCCACTCCCTGTCCCTGGCAGAAAGGGCTTATGTACCTTGCAAGATTTTAAAATGCAGAAATCCTCTGTATGCAGGAAATGACAAACAGTACAAGTGAAATGACAGTGGCAGGAACCAGGGCTTTTGGAGACTTGTCTGGTTTAGCAAAGCAATGTTTCTTCCCAAAACAACCCCAGCTGGGCAGAGCTCAGTGCACAGAGGTCCCAGAGCTGCCCTGCAGCCCCAGTTACCATCTGCAGTGTTACCATTTGATGTCCAAGCTGCTGGTGCTCTGATTTACTGCACTGTAGGTGGTGTGCAGAGTGTCCTGGACCTTGGTGGAGTCCATGCCCTCCAGCCAGTCCTGGTACATCCTCTGCACGTGCAGGTTGGTTTCTGGCAGCCTGACAGGAATTGCAGTGTACACCTCTTCCATCTGGGCAAGCAGGGCTCTGTCTGGTTTGCCATCCTCAGTCTGGGCCTGGCCCTTTCCATTGAGGCACCCTGAGGGGAAAAAAAATTAATAAGATGGAAGGTGATGGAGATTTGATATGAAAAGAAAGTCTCTGTTAAATCAGAATTCTTTTTTCACACTTCTCTAAAGGAAGGGTTTTTTTTAAGCTTCTTCCCACGCTGTTACAATTTGTATTTACCTAAAGTGACTCCAATATCAACTTCATCTTAATGGAAATGAGGTTTCCATATCACAAATCTTTCTCTGCATTCTCCATGGTTTTGTGATCCTAATTATGTTCCTTGTCTTTTCTTGCCCTTGACAACCACCATTTCAGAGCATCCTCTGAGGTTTGGCAGTGCAGTGCTGGCACTTATTTATAGGTCAGAAGAGAACAAATAACACTGTACTAATTTTAGAAAACTCAATCATTTTCTGAGCCAACCCTGCACCTGTGATTGGTGTTTTGGACCCTTCAATAAACAGTGAGATTTTAGATTATTAAGAAGAGAATTAGGGAATGAAAGGAAGTGCCTGCCTGTAAGACAGCTTTCCTTTGAGATCCCAGATACACGTGCAGAACAACTGTGGACACACAATTATTTTTACCTCCTGGGCAGGCAAGGACTTCTACAAAATGGTAGAAAAACTTTCCTTTTTTCAACTTCAGGACCATGTTTTGGATATTTCTGAAGCCATAAGCTGCTGCAAAACGCAGCACTGTCTCCCCATCCTTTTCAAGGGTAACTTCTTGAAAGTCCTTGTTCCTGTCAAGACACAGAGAGAACATCTTAACCCCCTGCACTCCCAGAGGAACAATCCAACTGTGCCAGTTTGTACTCAGATGCTCCAAAGGGAGCACAACAAGTGTAACAGTGAGATCAAAGTGAACTCTTCCATTTTCTAAACTGAGTTAAGCAGAAATTGGGGTGGAATCTTCGTAATAGAATTCTACTTAATTTTTAGGTGCAGGTAAGGTTTTAATGAAACGAGCACCAGCAGGAGCTGCTTTAGAGTGAGAGCCTGCAGGTTCAGAGCAGGTTGAGAGCCTGGAACTGCCTCAGACCAGGTCAGCACCAACTGCTGCCACTGCAGCACACCCAAAGCAGGGAAGTTCCTGGGCTGCAGGAGCCAGTTCCTTGCTGCCCCAAGGCTCTCAGTGCCTAAGGGACATCTGGACAAAACCCTCAATAATATGTTTTAACTTTTGGCCAAAGTGCTCAGGCAGTTGGACCAAGTGACTGCTGTGGGTCCCTTCCAGCTGGAAATACCCTCTTCTGTTCCAGCTCACCCATTCTGGGTAACAAGGACACAAAACTCAAACTTACTTTAGTGCTTTGTAGGTGATCTCCTTGACGTCCACGCCAAAAAGCTCCTTTGCAGCATGTTTAAAAATGTGCTCCAGGTAACCATCAGATCTCTTCCCTTCGTGCCTCACGACATCTCCCTCCTTTAAGTCATCAAACCTTAGGGAACAACAAAATGGAAGGTCAGCTCCAAAGATTTCATTCTTTCACTTCAATAAAGTAGCGTGTTTCTCCTCTTCTCTGTCTCCCCCACCAAAAAATGTTTTGTAGCACTGAGAACATATTACAGTTTTATTTATTACAGCTTGAAAATGTAAATTATTCAGGAGAGCAGTGAGATGATGAAAAAATCAATTAACAAAAAAGATGCAGGGCTTTCCATGTTGAGAAATAGCAAGCAAGAGTAATTTATAAGAATGTACCTTCATCACAATCTGAAGATTTTGTTAACAACCTTTTACTGCTCAAGAGCCATTTTGGGAAAAAAATTATTTAAATAAAATGATTTAAACAAATGGTCATTTTTTGTCTGTGAGAATACAAAACTACTTCAGATGTTACAAGTCTTTGCTGCCAGTTCTCCTGCTTTAGGAACTTTTGTCACAGTCTGTAACACTGTGCCAATAAAATCACACCAAATTAGCAGAGCTGCAACCAGGTTAGAACAGTGTACACTGCAAATAAGTGCTACACTGTGGGTCAGGAGAGAAACTGGGAGCTCACATCCCACGGGCATCCCCTGGAAGTTCACCTCTCCCCCAGTTAAAGCAGCTCTGCAGAGCCCACAGCCACACAATGCTTTAATACCCAGCATTTATCACAAATTGCTGCTGTGCTGGGGCCTGTTTTAAGAGCATGATTTCAAGATGTTTCAATTTCTCTGCACAATCTACTTTGAAGACCCCAGAAGAGCAAGAATTTACGTCATTAGATCTCAGAGTTGAACCAGTATTTTCAGATTGGTCCTTTTAAAAATTAACATTATTTTCCAACATAAATTGAGGGCACTTGGCTTGTTCAGCCTGGAGGAGACTGAGGTCAGACCTGACCAGGATCTGCAGCAGCTCCTGAGGGACAGCTCTGGTCTCTGCTCTGTGACAGAAGCCAGGGAACGGCTGGAGCTGGGCCAGGGAGGTTTGGGTTGGATACAGGGAAAGGTTCTTCCCCTGAGGGTGCTGGCACTGCCCAGGCTCCCCAGGGATGCCCAGGGTGGGGTTGTTGGGGGTCTGGGCAGGGCCAGGGGCTGCACTGGGTGATCCTTGTGCCTCCATCCAGCTCAGGATATTCCAGGATTCTCTAAATTGAGCTGCACATTCTGAGTAACAGCTTGTCCTTTCACTGCTCAGGCTGATACAGGATTAAAAGCTTGGCTCTTTGTGATTCTGATACAGAATTACATGACTCTCTGATTATTCCTACAGGAATTTTATTCATTCTCATTCTGTGTGACAGTCTCAGGTAGAAGCAATCAAAGGAGCTGCTCTACAAACACAGCTCTGAAAAATATTCCCACTGACCCACTCAAACTTCTCCCCTCCAGGTCCAAGCAGGATTCCAGCTGGAACTGAGAAGGATTTTTCAAAACTTCCAGAGCTTTCTGTTTTGTGCAAGACAGCACGTTTATTGCTCCACCAGCAGCCCTCTGGAAAGATCCCAAGGAACATCTGCCACAGCTGAACAAAGATCAGGGAGAGCAGCCTCTGGAACCCAGTCTGAGAATGAAACAGCACACAGGCTGCTCCCTGAGCCAAGCACAAGGGAGGGAACAAAACCTCTCCAGTGCTTTGTGTGCTCCTCATCTAAGCACACTTCAGTGATCTAATCTTGAAAAACTGACTGCTGTCCTCAGTATAAAAACCAATTAATTCCCATTTCCTCAAAGGGTGCTGCTTCCATGAACATATTGGGGAGTGGGAATTGACTGCCAGGATGTGAAGAGAGGGGAGCCCAGAGCAGATGTCAGCCCCAGCACTGTGCCAGCACTTGCTGGGAGGCACTGGACAGGGCAGCTCAGGCTCACAGGGGCCCAGCAGAGCTCTGAACAAGCCCCAGACACTGACTAGCAAGGCTTGAACTTCATACAGACACACCTATTATTACTGCAAATAATCAGTATTTATCAATAAATAAATAAATAAAATAAATATTAAATAATTCTTAAATATCAATCAGGAGGTACACAAATCTTCTAGTCACAAATTATAAAAGAGTTACTGTATAAGCATCATTACCTCAAATTATCTGCTTTGTATTTAGACAGTACATGCAAATTTATATTATCTGTTTCATATTACTTTTATATATAGCAAGAACATCTAAGAGAATATTTTTGTGGATTTGGCCACTACATAAGGGTGAAGCTGTGGTATACTCAGGCTTTGATGCAGGTTTTTTTCTCTAAAAAGAAAAACATTCTTCTGAGCAGTTTTACATTTATGTTGTGTGGGAAATGGGTTTACAGAAAATTCTCAAAGGTTGACAGAAAACTCACATAGTGTACAGCTGCATGCAAACCTTAAAGTAAGAAATACTGACTTAAAAATATCTAGAATAAACTATTAAGAAAGAAATTGAACTAAAAAAATTTTTCAAAAGATGACCTTACAAATAAGACTAGATACATTAGAGAAATAAAACTATAAAAAATACACTGTAGTAAGACCCACGAGGAGTAATTTTAGATATTGTACACCTGTATCCAAACCTTAAAGTAAAATACTGACTTAAAATATCACAGAATAAACTAGACATTGTTAAGAAAGAAATTGAACTAAAAACAAGTTTCAAAAGATGACCTTACAAATAAGACTAGATACATTAGAGAAATAAAACTATAAAAAATACACTGTAGTAAGACCCACGAGGAGTAATTTTAGATAACTGACTTTAAGACATTTACAACATATTGTAGCTAAAACTGATAAACCAAGAAATGCTTACAGTGTATTATAATTAAGAAATAGATTGTGATGGTGTGAATTATAACATCTGCATTGTCTCACCCTTCTCGTGAGATTAAAAACAGAAGAAAAATTTTTAAAATGCCTCTCAGCTGCCCCAAATCTAAGTCAAAAAAGAGCTTTATCCAACAATGCTGAATATGCTCCAGCATGTCCTTTGTCATCCAAACAAAACACAACAAAACTACTTACAAACTATCCACAGCTACTTCAGTCACATCTTCCATTGACACATTTTTCTGTTCCATTATTTGCACAATTTCACCTGCAGGAGAACACAAGACATTTCACTTTCATCACCAAACTGTGCCTGTTCCAGAGACCAACCCCCAACACCTGCAGGTGCTTTGTGGCACATTGCCCAGCTCCTCCTGCAGGGACTGAGAAGTCTTTGACACTTCCTGCCCCACAGAAAAGGAGCCTTCAGCTTCCCAAACTCTGCTTAGATCCTCAGCCTTTGTGTTAGGCCAAGTCTGGAATATCCAAACTGCACTGCAGGATGCTTGGACACTAAGGCTAAAGACAAAATCTTCACCAGAAGGCAACTGGTGCTATGAATGAGGAATAATTCCTAATAAAATAATGACCATAGACAAGCCAGACAATTGTTTAAAATATGGATTTGCATAACTTTTACCTTCTTTAACAGGCTGTCAAAATACCTGATTTTTTAGATGAATAGCAACTTAGAAGGAAAGGATGTGTCACTCTGCCTTTCCTGTGCAGTACCTGTAATACCAGGAGCACAAAAATATGTACTCATTTTTAAAGCAGAAAAAAGCCAACCTCATGACTAAAGCAGACTTGAAAAAAGCAAAGTCTGGCATAAAGGCTGTTCTAAAAATGGTGATTCACTTATACATTTATAGGTGGCAAGTTTAAAAAAGTTCACCTGATGTCAGGACACAATCAACTTCTGCTGAATTATACAAGGCATTGTAGAAATCTTCCCTCAAGGCTTCCAGCTTTTTGTCATAACAAGGTGCCACGACTACATGGAAAATTTTATCAGGAGACAAGTTCTGTGGAGTACAGGAGGGAGCACAAGTGAACTCCATGTAGAGCAAAAGACAGCTTGAAGGATGACAGGGACAAAAATAGTGACATAAACCTGATGCAGGCAATACCAGGAATAAGCCCCTACAATAAATCTGAACAATGTTCACACAGGCAATGATTTGCCAGAAAGCATCAGCAACAAACTTCCAAAGTCAGTCTCCTGGCTGGACCAAATTCCCTCAGGCCACGTTTTCTGCAGCTTTTTGACTGCCTTAGAAAGTGAATAAAAGTCAGGAGTTCAGAGTTCTGGTTTCTGGCTGTCACCCACTCCTTTCACCCACAGAAGCCCTTCAGAGTTTGTCTGTCCATGTGCAGCAACGCACATGGACAGACAAAAATTGCTGTTCTTTACCTACAGACAAAAATTGCTGGTTTTTACCTACCACACCTAAAAGGAGCCTGTGGCTCCTTTTAGGTATGGTAGGTAAAGAACAGCAATTTTTTCAACATACAAAACTGAGGAGATAAAAAGGTTAGTTCTAAGGACACAATGCTTCTATTGAGCTCATGTAACAGGGCAATTTCCACATTATTCTCCTCCACTCCTGTTGTGGCTGTGCTGTAGAGCTACACAGGCAGCATTTCACACAAAAACCCTTTAACTGCTATGGATTTAACTTTAGCCAAAAATATCTAAATCCATGTTGCACTGGGGGTGCAAGGACTGCTGCCAGCTCACACTGCACTGCATGAAGTGAGGTGCTTTGTACATTCTTCTCATCATGGGCACTTGTACAGCACAAAGCACCATTTCTTCTTCAAGTAAAGGACAAATATCATACACTAAGATCTGTATCTCAGTATTAAAGCCTATCTTCTCTATTTAGAAGAATATAAAGGTAAAAATAAATCAGAATGACTTACCTGCTGCCTGGCAAAGTAGCCCTTCACCAGGGAGCCCATGATCTGCTGAGGAGACTTTGCAGTGCAGATGTGAGGGGTCACCAGGTTGGTGAGAACCCTTTCAGCATAACGGATCCAACCTGGAGCCACCAGAAAATCACACAGGAGAGAGCCATGAGCACAGCAAGTGGCAGCAGCCACACAACACATCCTGAAAGTGAGGACACCTTCACAGCAGGGAGGACAGGTCTGTGCAGGCTGGAAGCCTCACCCTGGGAGCCACAGGAAACCTCAGGGCTCTGTTCATAATGCTTTAGGCAATAATTCACTGTGCCATGAATGCTAGAGCAAGGTCCACTGTGAACTTCATGACCTGTTACCCCTTCCTCATGCACAGATTTAACAAAGCAGAAAGAACAAGACCCCAGCTAACTGAAATTTGACCTTCTAGACCTCAGCCTCATTCTACAACAAATGCACTCTCTGGCTGCTTAACTGCAACCTGGTGTTTCCTGAGATTTAATATCAGAAGAGTCACATGAAAGCATTATTGCAAGAGGCACATGGATTAAGCCTGGAAAAAAAGTGGCTTTTTTTACTATAGTTGTAGTAGCCACACCTTCAGAAACACCCCCACACTCACAGGAAGCACCTGAAATCTCTCAGTATGCAACACTCTGTCCTTAGTTCCTCAGGAACCCCCTCTCTCACCAGACCCCTTCAGCATTCCAGCTGGGGATACCCACAGCACCCCAACATCCAGAGCTGATGTATTATTCCCTAGTGAATGAACAAATCAAGGTATTTAGGACATGCAGTTCTTTTTTGGGCTCTGTAGCTCTTAATGAAAAGCCCAGAATCCTTCACAGCAAGGGTTTGGAGCTTTTTTCACCTACATTGTGCAGCAGAGTTAGGTTCAGCCCTCAAGGCAGGTGTGTTGCTTTTAGTGCTAAGAAATGGTAAAAAAAAAAATCACGTTTTGTCTTCATGCAGATTAGTGATTACATAAAAGAGAGAAACTGCTGTGCAGTACACACTGCCCAGGAAGGGGAAAGCCTGGAGGTTAACTTTTAACCTTGAAATTAGCACTCATGTAAAAACACCTGGTGCTGTTTCAGTTAGAACAATACCACAAATGCCAACAGCAGCACAAAACTGGGATGCAAAGCAGTGTTCAGATGATTTGCCTTTCTGTAGCAGAGAAATAATTTTCCCAGTGTAATAAGACTTTACTGATGAAAATGAGAAGGTGCTAAGTATTGGGGAAACCCAAGGATCCTCCAGCTGTTTAAATATTCCCAGTTCTTGTTATGCACACACTTCAAGCTGGTTTCCATAGAAAACCTCAAAGGCACACATCATCTTCAACAAGCATTCACTTCTGCTGTAGGAAAAGCTGAGCACCATGGATTTATCTATTAGGACTGTACTGAATTGCAAGACTGAACTGGAAGTTTGCCTAATATCCACCTTCAGCTGGGACTTTAAATCCAAGACATTACCTACAAAAAAGCTGAATTTATTGGTGCTTGGTAAAAATCTGTATTAGCAACTTCTCCATGATAGGTGGAACTTATTGCTTAAATGGCTTTAGTCTCTATTCTGTCCAAATAGAACAAAAACTGCTTCAAACAAAACAAGGACAGTTTTTAAAATACTTCTACTCACCATTAATCACCCAGCACTCCTGCTACGAGGCTGGTTCATATAATTGGAATATTTTTGATATTGTAGTCATGACCTATAAGGAAATTTCACTAAATCCCAGGAGATTTCTGACAGGTATTGTCTGAAGCAATTCCTTAAATTGTTTCTGTCCTTGCAGTGGATGAGCAAGTGTCTTACAGCTGCAGCTCCCACAGATCATTAGTCTCATTAGTCACTGGTTAATTGTATAGGCAGCCTGGGTGAGTGAGCATTCATCTGCACTGTCTGTGCCCCCTCAGCACGGGGCTGAGCTGCAGGGAGAACCTCAGACACCCCATCCTAGGTCAGGGCACACCAGCACTCATCCAGACCCACACCCTTCATAAATTCATTTACTGGTTTGTGTTGCCATGAAAGAGCAAGAAAGCATTACAAATTACCATATCAATTCCTGCAGTTGTAGCTCAGAACTTTATTTTTGGTGGTTTCTTGTGAGATCATGAAGATGCATGTATGCATCTGCAGGAAATGCAAAAAAAACCTAAGCAAACTTTTGCTACTGTAAAACCCCATTCCTGGAAAAGGAAACTGACTGGGACAAAAGCATCAGAATCCTCAGTATTTATTATCTTCCTGCTGCAAGTCTGCCCCACTGGCTTTTCTGGGAGGACACAGAGGCTGGCAGTGCCTTAAAACCACCAGATTTTCCAGAGCAAATACTTCATGTTCCTCACCAGTACATTAAGTACATTAGTACTTCATGTACATTAAGGAAGGGAATGATTCTTTTGAGATATCACATATACTATCAGCAGTAACACTACTGTTCTTTCAACAGGAAACCCAAAACTGAGCTCACTTTCTGCCCAGAGAGCAGCAGGAGGTGAACAATTCAGACAGGGACAAGGGAACAGCTTTTCTCAGGCTCTGGACTATTCATCTCTGCTCTTTGCCCACGGCAGATGTCACACCCCAGCCTGCTGCAGAGGGTGATAGGTCTGTGCAAAGTCACACACCAAGATAAAAAAGGGTAAAGCATTTCTGCTTGAGGTCACATTGACCTTGCACCTACGGAGCTATATAAAAACCATTTTGTGCTAAATACACCCAGTAAACAACAATTCTGGGACAAATTTATGTCATGTGGGGGTAGAAAGAGGAAGGAGAAAAATGAACAGAAAATGCACACAGACAAATAAGGACAGGAAGCACAGTGAACAACCTCACTTGTACAATGACTAATCAGGATTTTTGCTTTCTCTAATTGCTGACAAAGAAACATATCATGTTTTCAAAATGGATTTACAGTGATATTCTGGGTCAGTTTCCCAGAAATGGAAAGCACCCATGCTTCTGTTACCACCTCTATCACAGTAGGGAGCTGACACCAAAACCAGCACTGACACCAAAACCTGTCTCGTGCAGACCACACAAGGACAAGGAAAGTGCTCCAGTAACTATTTTAAAGTATTTCCACTGAGAGCAGCAGATCATCTGAGCTGTTTCCAGATGAAACAAATTAAAATTACCTCAGAAATTCTAAAAGAAATCCTCAGGTTTTGAATTTTACGTAAAGCAAATACAAGAGAACAAAATGAAGTAATGGGGGTGTTTCAGCTGCACAGGTTTTACATGAAAAAAAGCAATATATGATATGTCTGCTGCTGAAGATAAGAGGTTACACTAAGATAACAGTAACGTAACAGAAAAAAGAGACGTTTTTAATCCATATATGTAGTAGTTAAAGCATAACCCAGATAATTCCACTACAAAATACACAGAACAAACAAAAATACAAGTATAATTCAAAGAGCAGTATTTAAACTTCAAATCAATGACAACAGCAGATTCAGGGGATCAATGACTGCAACTCATGATCACTAACATTTCTTCAATAAATGGAGTTATTTCAAAGCTAGCAAGAAGTATTTTGGTATTTTTATCACCCTTTTGAAAAGCAACACTATGAACTTTAGGGTGGAGTTGATGAGGGTGTTAGGCAAAGGAGTTATTTCTACCTCCTTTTTGATACTTCTTTGTTAGATATGTGACTTTTTACCTGAAATGGTGCTGTGCTAACAATGGAAAAAGCAGTGACTGCATGTTCTGCATCTTTTCAGCTGGTGCAAGTGCAGGTTCTGCTCATAACAGATCTTGTTTTCAGGTGCAAGGTTCTCAGAAGTGAGACGTGCAGTGAGTCAAGTCTGTGACATTTCATGTGAGAATTATTTTCCAAGTGTCAGACATATCCATCTCACAGTCATCACAAGGAATGCCACTTGCTACTTTCCCCTAGGCTTAAGTGGCAAGTTCTAAACTTTGCTTAAGGCAACAGAGGTTGTGGTTTAATTCTATCAAAGTTCCTTTAAGATTCTTTTCAATGAGGGAATGCCCAGTTAAACTTTGTGGTCTGAATACAAGAAGCATTCACTAAACTCCTCCATTCCAGTTCTGATTCTCAATTCCAAGCACTGAAATGCACTCAGGATCACCAGTGATACTGGGAACAAACACCGTGTGCTTGGTGTCCCTCAAAAGCAAATAAAAAATGCTCTAAATTATGTAAGGCTCCCAGAGGAAGCCACCCTTTCCTCAGCTCCTTGGTAGTTCCAGTTTGAAGGGCAGGGAGGGTGGGTAAATCAGTTCTCACCAGGGCAAGCAGAGGCAAACATTGGTAAGGCATGTTCCTCCTGGTTCCTCCGTTGGTAGCGCTGCACAAATTCCCTCTGGCTCTCCAGGATACTGAAATCTGCAGCTATAGTGGTGTCAAACACATAATGCACCCCTGGGAAGCAAGCACAAACAGCACTAGAATGTTTTCCACCTCACAAACCCTTTCCAAGTTCCAGCCCTATGAAAAATCTTGAAGGATCAACAGGTACATTGCTTCCCCTCTGCACATTTTCACAAACAGCAGAGTCATAAATAAAAGCCATACACTGCAAAAACTTCTACATCTGAGTTTAAAAGTATCACCAAGAGGCTGGTGAGCACTTTGCATCTATCACTTTTGGGTCCTGCTCAACTGAACAGCATGTCACGACTCCTGGGTGACATGCAGTGACTCTTGCAAAGAAATGTTCTTTTCAAGACATGCTGAAGTCAAATAAAATCATATCCAGCTGAGAGGAATATCTGCCATTGCTGAAGTTGTTTGCAGAGCTACAGGAGCATATCACCAACACAGCAGAGAGCTTCTGGCTGCTCATTTGGCAACACACTCCCCATGGGCCTACGTAACACTGAGCACATCCCCACAGAAGCGAGGGTAGATAATGAATGCATTCTAGGAAAACTGGGGCCCACCAGAACTCAGGAATGCTTTGAGATGAAGAATGTACACTGGGTTTAAGATGCATCAGAAAAAAACCATGAAAAATGAATATATATAGATACAGATAGAAGGAAACAGTTTATAGGTTTATTACTGTCCTTTTTCTTTCTTCAAGTAAATTTAAAAAATCCCAGACTTACAAGGAAAGTGGCTTTTGCTTTTTATCTAAAACTCTGTAAATATATAATGACCAAAGAAAATACAGCTTTAACATATACAAAAGTACTTGTAATTTCAAAATACAGGGAAAAAACACAACTTGGAATCTTCTACAGATACAATGTGTCAGAAGGACTGAAAGGAACTTAGAATAAGAATTACCTTCTCCCTCAAGTTTTACAATAATGGGAAGCTTGTGACTAAGTCCTCCCTGATTTCTTGGTAGCCAAGGTTTTGGAGGCAGCTCCACAATGTCCTTCTGTTCTGTGACCTTTCCTGGGAGCAGGGAATGTCCCCAGTGTGTTTCTCACACTGCTCTGTGTGGCACTGGTGCCTGGCTGGAACCTCACAGAGCGTGGAGTTCAAACTCTGAACGGGGTTGTGCAAGGGCACTTGAGGACTGTTTAACAAAACATCATGGAATGGAATCCCACCACTGCTTTTGCTCAGGAGGAACCCTAAAGGTCATCCAGTCCCACCCCTGCCATGGGCAGAGCCACCTCCCACTGTCCCAGGGTGCTCCAAGCGCTGTCCTTGGCACTGCCAGGGATCCAGGGGCAGCCACAGCTGCTCTGGGCACCCTGTGCCACCCTCATTTCTCCCTATTATCTATTCTAACCCTGCCCTGTTTCACTCCATGCCCTTGTCAAAATTCCTCTCCAGCTCTCTTGCAGCCCCTTCAGGTACTGAAAGCTGCTGAGAAAGCAAACCCAACCGAAACGATCCCTCCCTTTCTGCTTCACCAAATGCAAACTTACCAAGACTTTTGAGGAAACCACAGAGTCTCTTGGCTGCTTCATTCACAGAGAGATTGAATTTAGCAGCAAAATAAGGCAATGACTGAGGGCATAGAGACACTGCCAACACTTTGTGTTTTGAGGTATCACATTTCTGGTAAGTGAAACAAAGAGAAAAAAAAGTCATTAAAACAGGGTAAGGCTCCTTGCTTTCCCATTGCTGGAGTTATTCCTTAAGAGTCTCATGCTTCAGTGGGCCACATCATTAAAAACCCTGTGAAACAACCCTCAAGTTGCAGCAGAACAGGATGTTCCCCTGATCCTGACATTGTTCATCTCCAATCATCTGTAGATGTTCCTTTTCTAGAACTCAGGGGAAATCCATCCCTCCTAGGACAATTCTGTGGTTGGATTCCAGGTGGTGCAAGGAAAGTCAAGGGACATTCAGCACCTCTGATGTTCTAGTAGGATGAAATATTCTAGCAAATAGGAGAAGAGCTGTATGTTTAAACATTGACAAAGAATGTTTACAGAAGCAGGGGCATTCAAAGCTATAAATATAACCCAGCTAATTAGACATCTGATTTTTTGTTGAGGCTCCTGTGTCTTTGTCACTGCAGTTGTTGAGGGAAAGTGGCAAGATGGGACTCTCAACAAATCAGCACTTGCAGGCACTGAGGAATTCTATGAAAGTATCCAGTGCATGGTGTGGAACTGTGCAGCTCTAATGATGGTGGCATTCAGCTGAAGATTAATCTTGTGTTTTAGCTGGGACATTTTCCACACCAGTGGAACCCTTGGAAGAAAAAGCAGGGCTGTGCTACAGACAAGTGTCACCCTGCAAAGGTCAGAGCCCACGGTCTGCACTGATCCAAATGTGGACAACAACCCTTCAAGGAGAGCTCCTGACTCAGAGCTCCTGACTGCCCCTTGCTTGTGTTTGCACCCCTGGGGCTGTGATGGAGGTACCTGACTGCCTTGCTGATGTAGGATTCAGGTCCTCTTAACAGGACCCATGTCACCCAAAAGATTATTTTCCCCCCATTCTCTTCTAATTTTCTTGTAAATGGCAACATCATTCTGTGTGGATAGTTAAACTCCTAAAAAAATGTAAGTACTATGTAATTAATCAATATTTATGGCACACATGTACAGATCAAGAAGTTGTTTCAATCCTAGTAGCTTTGCACAGAAGTCTGGAGCAGAACTAAAATAATTTAACATCAGGTTCTAAAGATGTGAACACTACACACAGCAACTAACTTCTACAAGAAACAGAACTCAGCAGAAAATAAAACAGCAATAGAACACTTACAAGGTTTGCTAAGAATATTTATATCCTATATTGAATATATATAATATTGAATATTCTATATTGAATATATATTAAAAAGCATTCTAATTTCAAGAACATGTCTATAGGTTTGAATAATGTGGGTATATTAGCACCAAAACCACCCAGAACAGTCCTAGCAGTGAAGGTATGAATATCTATAAACACCAAACTACAGAATAATTTGTTAGTGCAGTAATGGAATCACCACATTGTCAATAAATTTTCCTTCTGCAGGTGCAGTAACTTTGTGCTTACATTAAGTGCTGTGACCTTGCAACTCCAGTACAAAATTATTTTAAGTACTTTTAACGTTTGTGTTGCCTGACTTCCTCTTTGGAAAAAGCATATCCTGACAAATCTTCACATTATCTGCCTTGGGAAACCAAGCTGCTTAGTCATTCTGGAACTGCCTCCTCCTCACAGAGAACAGTGGGGCATTGTTTGGGTCACTTTACCTTATTAAGGTTGAGAACACGAAAGAATTCCTTCTGGTTCTGCTGGAAAACTCTGGCTCCTTCTTCCAAAGTCATGCAACTGTCACAAGCTAGGCAGTCGCTAAGGAGTATTTTAGCATTAGCCAATGTATCAAACTCATTCTTCTGGTGGCAAAAAAAAGAAGTAAACAAGTATTTAATAATGATCAAATGAGTTTCAACATCTCTGCACCGAGCCAGATGAAAAGCAAACACAGTATCCCTGTTTGGTTTAAAGCAGGACAATCCACAACACTTGCATAAGGTCCAAGATTATTTACAGGTAAACAAAATAATATGTTCCATCCCAATCATAGCTCTGCTCCTCCTATTACTGTGAAACTGCAAAATGTTTAAGTGTAAACAAAAACCTAAATTTAGCCCCTAGTCCATATGCTAGCAACTTAATTTGCACTGTGCTTCAGAGCTGACAGTCCCCATGAACTCACCAAGCAACTGAGAAAACTTTCCCTTGAACTGTTAAAGCTCTTTAAGCAGATGTCCCTCTAGCAGCAAGGTGGCTTAGGCTTTGTCACAGGAGGTAAAACAAAGAGAACACAGTCCTACAATTGCACTGAACACTGGCACTCCAGATTTTTAGAACTTAGAATTTCTGTTTAGTGTTTGCATTGTAAGGGCTTTTATTGCACCTTTTTACAAGGTTTTTGATTCACATATTAAGGGATGTCTACAACACCTCATAATTTTTTTCAATTGCTTGTTGTTAGCTCAAAGTTGTCTCCTCATAACCTCCTTTGGGGTGCACAAAACAAAAAAATATAGAGTCTAATACAGGTTTTAGAAGTAACATTACCTCTTCAGAGCCATCATTTGAACTCAATGCATCAACAGATGCACTTTGTGTATCATCATTTTTCTGTTTTTTACTGCATTCCTGAAACAAAACATAAAACGCGTGGATTATGCAAAGCCTGTTCACCATTCTGTAAGAACACTTTTGCAGAACTGCCATTAACCAGTTAACTGCCATTAACAATTCATGCCATTAACCACCGATAGAGTTATTTACAGCGTTTTGGAACACATGCAAGACCCTGTGCTCCAAGTGCAATTGCACGATGGAATAATTTCCCCGGAATTCCCCTGCTTTGAGAGCTCGGGGCGGTTTGCTAAGGCGAGGGGCTGCCCCGGGCAGGCAGCGCAGAGCCGGGCACGGCCGCACACCGGCGACACCGCGCCCGGGGCTCCGCGGGAGCTGTCACGGCGCGGACGGGAGCTCGGTGACCTTGGGGCGAGGCCGTCCTCGCGGGCAGCATCCCCCCGCGCCGAGGGGCGGCAGGACCCGGCCGGGCACTCACCTTCTTGGTGCAGTTCTCGCACTTCATCTGCGGCGCGGCCGGAGCAGCCCGGCGCTGGCGCGGTGCTGGCCGCGGGGCTGCGGGGCAGGAGAGAGCGGGGCGGGAGGTGAGAGCCAGGCGAGCCCGCTGCCCTCCGTCCCTGCCGTCCCCGCCGCCCTTTGTTGCCGCGCCCGCCCCGCCGGGCGGTCCCGGGGCGGCCCCGCCGCGCTCACGTGTCCCGCAATTCCCTGGGCCGGAATTACCCCGCGGGCGGCACCGAGCGGCCTCGGAGGAGAGCGGAGCGGGCAGCGCTGGCCGAGCCCCGCCGGGAAGGTGCCCCCGCAGCACGCCGCGCTGCACCCCCGGCTCTTCAGAGCCGAGGGAACGGGAGGACGGGCGGGCACGAGCCGCAGCTCATCATCTCCACCGGGGAAAAAAAAAAAACAACCGGCAGTCGCAATCCCTTCGGAAGCCCCGGTGCGGCTGCCGGGGGCAGCGGCGGGCCGTACCTGCCGCCGGGGCTGTGCCTGCGGCCGCAGAGCGGGCGGGGCGGCGCCGCCTCCTCGGCCGCGCCCGCCGGGCTCATTGCGGACCTGCGCCGCCGCACGTACGCGGAGGGACAAACCCATCGGTCCCGGTCCCCATCCCGATCCCGAACCCCATCCCCATCCCGACCGGGACCCGCCACGCCTGCCCTCCGCGCCCGGCTCTGCCCCAGCCTTCGCCGCTTCTCTGGAGCAGCGTCCCTGCGTATTTGTCACAACGCGCTCCTCTGTTATATCGTACAAAGGGGTTTTTTCCCCCCTCGATTTTTGCTTTTTCCTGATGGTTTTAAAAAGTGAAATGACACTCTGCGAGTTGCTAAATACAGCATCATCACCATTTTATTTAACCAATACACTGCGATTTGCCATTCCTGTAACAAACACAAGTACCAGCAATGCTGTTCCCAGGCAGGAATCACAAATCCTCATGAACAGGATTATTAAACGGACATCAGCCTTCCACAGTCTCAAAGGCCCCGGAGTATTAATCAAGATGCTTATGATTTCTTGTCTTTCTGAATCTCAGGTTGTAGGATTTAATCAGAAAGGTTTAATCCACATTTTGCTCCTTTTTTAACCCCTGGCCATATGAACACACACGTACACGCAAACGCCTCCGGCTACACAGAGAAGTTTTTCAAGTGTAAAATGACATTTTGTAAATTAAACCACAGAACTTCCGAAAAACATGCAATTTCCTGCCTAAACTGCAACTCTTCTATAACCCCGGGTAAATCCCCTCCCGTTACAGTGACCTCTAATGCTTTAAGCCACAGATGGTTTTTGATCACAGGGGCTGCAGACAGGCACAGCCAGAGAGGTTTGTTACCCAAACCCACAACTTTAAACACTTGTTCCATGTTAAGAATACTAAAGATAACCCCAGAGAAGAATGTAGTGCTTTTTTTATTTTTTAATTTGCAGACTATAGGTGAGTTATCACTGAGGTCACAGAAATCAAGAATTCCTTAGCTTAACCATGATGAAAGCAAACAGAAATGTTTTCATATTTACCACCTAAAGAAAAGTAAGCTGATGCTGCTTTACATATACCCTGGAAAAATATCACTAATCCTGGCTTGAGGTAAAAATTGTAATAGCTTTGGTAATTTTCTGTGCCTCTGCTCCCTTCATTCAAAATGCTCTCATATTTTATATTAGCATATTAGCCCAAGCTTTTTAAAAGCACCACAACCACTCCTGAGCAACTCCTATGTGATCTAAGAATTTGCATTTCCTACAGACTTGCTGGAATGCAGCATTGTCTGACATCTTTTTTGTTCCTGTGCATGAGTATTTTCATACAAGAAAAGCACCTTATTCCACCAGGATACAACAGCTATAGCTGCATTGACCAATAAGGTGATAGATGAAAAGTTCTAAATTAGAAATGTGGTGAGATTTGCACTTAAAGACACAGCTAACATCTTCCTGTTTCACACTCTGATTATACTTACATTTATTATCCAAAACTGATATAGTGATTCTTCAAAGGACATGTCAGTTTTGGATATTTCTGTAACTGCACAGATCATATTTAAAATATTTTTTATTTCCCAGAATCACAGAGTAGTTTGGGTTGGAATGGACCTTTGAAGGTCATCCAGTCCAAACCCCTCCTCCACTAGTCCAGCTTGCCCCAAGCCCCATCCAGCCTGGCCTTGAATGTTTCCAGGGATGGGAATCTCTGGTCAATTAAGTCATCTGTTACAGGATTGGATTAAACACATTCTTCTGCACATCATCAAAGGGAAGAAGACTAAACTTCCCCCATATTTCTTGTATTCACAATGAAAAACAGAGAACTGCATAGAAATGGAAGCATTTTGCAAGAATATTGAGGACATCTTAGGTGCATACATTAAGTATCCCTATTTCATCCTTAATTTTAGGAATATTTGGATTGAATTTATTTTAATTTAAAAATTCAAACAAAAAGAGCTAAAACTAATAGAAACTGAAGAGTGTGCAATGAATCTCTGTTTCAGTGCACAGTATAAGATTATATTTGTGAAATCATTAGATAATTAGATGTCTCATTTATTTTATTGCCTCTGCTTTCCATTAACTATGGATGCCATTTTCCCACAGAACAGTGGATCTTTGATCAACCCTCACAGTATGCCTGACATCCTGAGACAAGAAAGCACTACCTGCTTTCATCTGGGGAGGTGACACTTACCAAAAGCCTCACTCTCTAAAAGCTTTCCTAGCCAGCACTTAAAGGCATCACTTCTTTTATGGCCACTGGTGATGTATTTGGCCTCCATGTAACATTCATCCCTGCACCTGAAGCATTTACACCCTGAATGAAATGGAGAAATAAGAATTTCTGTGCTCACACTGTGAGAACAGTGTGCTGCAAACAACTGCAAGTGTTACAGGTTTGCATGGGTGCTGCAGGGCAGTGCCACAGTGACAGCACATGCCACCCCCCAGCTGTCAGGATTGGGCAATAAACCTTGGCCACAGCTGGTGACCATGGATTCCATGGAATCTGCTCTGCAGGCTGCACACACTCTGTCCCAGGTCAGGGGCAGCACAGAGAGCTCCTCCTGGGGGATGAGCTCACTGCTAACAGGAGTCACAGCCAAGTCCTCAGCCAAAGCATTTGGTGGCTGCTTCCAAGCAAGGGAATTTATCCTGGCATGTTAGGGAGATCACATGCTTATTGCATAGCTGAATTCCTGAGTTTAAGACCTCAGGGAGGAAAAAAAAAATATAAGGAGTTAGAAAGGACTATTTAGGGAAATGGTCTGAAATAGGAAAAAGCACCAGAATTACAGACATGTCAAACTAATTCAAAATAAAGGCCAGTTCTGTTCTATTTGCATGTTCTTTGGTTTAGGTCAATGACTCAAAAGCTACAGTGTGTTTACTACACAAATAGAATATAAACACTTCCACAGAATCTATTTTTACATTGTTGAGGAAGAAGTCTACAAATAGTCAATCACATATTCCTGAATTGTTTATTTTGGAAAACAGTTTTTGTTTCTGCAGCAGTGGTTTGGAATTCATGCTGTTCTTTAGGTCCATGATCAGGCTTTCAAAATGTTCCTTCTTCCTTTTTCTATTGGTAGGCATAACAGCACTCACCTACTTCAAAGAGCTGGTGTAAAATCCCCAGATTTTAGAAAAAAATCTGTAGGAATCATTAATGGATAGCAAAAGCTTACAAGGATCCTTGCCATATTTATTTTGATTGTGCATGTAGGGGGTATTTCCCATGGCTGAAAAAAATTTCTCTGTAACTTCATAATTAAATTAAGTCATATCAGGTTATCCTGGTGTGACCTTTGCAGAACTGCAGAAGTAGAGAGTTGCTGATATTTTTGCAGTTAGTAACATAATAATAAAACATATGCTCTGTGGTTTATGCTGAGCAGAGGGACAGATGAATTTCTTGCTTATTTCACTCTGCTCTAGACACAAGAAACCTTTTGTCTTATATCAATCAAAACAGCTTAACATTTGGTCTCCAGAGAAACCAGTTGCTTATAAAAACTGATTGACAGCTAATTAGACATAAATTTCTTCCCAGAAGACTCAGTCAGCTGCTTGTTTGGGTTGAGCACACGTGATACTTATTACTTCCTATTTTTCATCCAAATCCAGCAGCTGGTACCTCGTGACTCACAAGCAGGCCAATTCATTCTTGCAGTTCCTCACTGCCTTCAGATTTTAGAAAAAAATTCTGCAGGAATCATTAATGCATAGCAGAAGCTTACAAGGATCCTTGCCATATTTATTTTGATTGTGCATGTAGGGGGTATTTCCCATGGCTGAAAAAAATTTCTCTGTAACTTCATAATTAAATTAAGTCATATCAGGTTATCCTGGTGTGACCTTTGCAGAACTGCAGAAGTAGAGAGTTGCTGATATTTTTGCAGTTAGTAACACAATAATAAAACATATGCTCTGTGGTTTATGCTGAGCAGAGGGACAGATGAATTTCTTGCTTATTTCACTCTGCTCTAGACACAAGAAACCTTTTGTCTTATATCAATCAAAACAGCTTAACATTTGGTCTCCAGAGAAACCAGTTGCTTATAAAAACTGATTGACAGCTAATTAGACATAAATTTCTTCCCAGAAGACTCAGTCAGCTGCTTGTTTGGGTTGAGCACACGTGATACTTATTACTTCCTATTTTTCATCCAAATCCAGCAGCTGGTACCTCGTGACTCACAAGCAGGCCAATTCATTCTTGCAGTTCCTCACTGCCTTTTCCCATTAACACTCTTACACAGAGACTGCACATCAGCTGGTATTTTCCAGTACTTACACTTAAATGTCTGTACCAGGGACTCTTGGGTGGTTTTTCCCCTGTCTTCACTCTGGAGTGTTATGAAAGTCACTGGTCAAAATCTCAATTTGCTGGAATAGTGTTCAGAACAGCTAAACAAACTTCTATCACGTCATGGCCCTGAGCAAACACTCCAGAATATATTCATGTCTGGAAAAAAGCCAAAATTTGAGGATTTCATCCAGGAAGGACATTCCTGTGCAACTGAGAGAGGACCAAATATCATTTGTAGATGAAGTTACACACTGACTTAGAATAATTCAAGAAGTTAAACTCCAGATGTCTGCACTTCACCCATCCTGCCTGACATAAGCAGTTGCTCTAATGGATTGAACAGGAACAGCTTTTCCCATGTGACTGATGTTTGAAACACGAAAGATTTTCCAAATGCAGACTATTTGTCCACAACAGGAAAATTACTCTATATTTCCAGTGAATTAGAAACTTTCCTCCCCAAATAACAGATTTTCAAACCCAAGCCTTCAGCTGACATACAATTCAGAAAACTCAAGACATCAATGTTAGACCTGTAAGATTATCACTGATATTTCTGCTTTGCAAATATAAGTGATGTCCAGGTGTTAGAAAAAACAAGTTATTTGTTGGTGAAATTGCCTTGTTACAGTCTAGGACTTGATAACGCTTTAATGATCTCAGACCTAGCAGAAGTTAACAAAGTCTGAGAAATAAGGATGCCCACTGGCAGTGGACACAAAGAATGCAGAATTTAGGGGCCATCTGGCACGAACTCCCAATATAAGGAAGAAACAAATGAAGCCAACTCAGCAACTGAAATCAGCTCCAGCTGGTTAAAAGGGAATTGTGGCAGGTGGAATCTGCAACCACTGACACGAGAAACCCACCTGCAAGAAGGAAAGACTGAGCATGCACACTTAGTAGCATGTCAAGTGGATCGTTAACCAACAGAAGACAGAATACTAATTATTAATGAACTATGTAACTTGTGAAGGGTAATGTCTTTATTTGCTAAAATGTGTAAGTAGTTAAAAGCTTTGGTGTGCTTGATCTGTGGAAACGTCCACCTTGCATCCTGTGCAGAATAAACAACATCTCCTTCCTAAACTAAATTCCCGGTGTTTTAGAGAGCTCCTAAAATCGGCAACACCTCTCTGCAACCATTCCAAACCCACCTGGAGACGTTCGAGGTTGTCAGCAGGGCCTGGACTGAGGGATCTCCAGAGGCTCCTTCCAACCCCAATTGTTGTCATTCTGCCAGAGCCGAGGCACAGCACCGGCGCTTTTGTAGCAGTGAACCCATCTTGAAAAAACCCATTTTGAACCAGTGAACCATCGAGAACCCAGAGGTTTCCTGGCCTCCGCAGGAGCTGCTCGAGCCTGGGGACAGCCCCAGGGCTCCCCTGCCCTCCCCGACCCCCTCATGCAAGGGGCCACCTCCACCTCACCCATGGTGATCCAACTGGGTCCGCTAAGGCTCTCCCACACACCCAGCCTCACCCTACAGCAGCTCACTCCTCTCGTCACGCGACGTTTCTGCTCTTTCCAAGCACCGCTAAAGTAAAACAAGCAAGGAAACATCGACGCTCTTACTTCAGCGGCATCCGCGGGCTCGGGCGCCATGCCGGGTGCTGGCGGCGCGCCGCCATCTTGGCGCGGCGCTGCCCTCACGGGCGGGGAAGGAGGCTCGTGTCCCATCCTCTGCCCTCACCCAAAATGGCCGCGGGCGCGTCCGGCCATCCCTGAGGCGGGACCGGCGCTGAGGGCGCGGAGGCGGCCGTGGGTCCCTTCAGAACGCGGCTGGAGGCCGGGCAGGTACCGCGGGCGCGGGGCTGGGCGAGGGTGAAGGGCGGGCGCCGGTTCCCCACGCGCGGGGGGACAGAAGCCGCGGGTTGGGGGGGTTCTGGCAGGGCCGGTCCCTGCCTGGGGAGGGTCTTCCCTCCCTGAGGGAGACATTAGGCTGGGGTGGGAGCAGGTGCAGGTTGGGAGGTAAAGAAAAATGAGCTCTGTAAAGAAAATTGAGCTGATGTGCGGTCCTGACTTGATGGCTTGATTTCAAGGGTGCCTTCCAAGGGGTTTTGCTGGCTCGCCCTGAACAGAGAGCTTGGAGGGAGCATGAGAAAGATATTTTGATGGTGGAGATCAGTTCAGTGTCAAACCAGACAAATTCAAGCAAATTTGAGGTTTGGAATTTGAAATGAAAGAGCAGCACAAAAATTCCTCTTTCTCTGTAATCATAACGTTGTAGTAAAACTGTAGTATTTGCTTTAGGGTGCGTTTATGATTTATTTATTAAATGTAACTTTAGAAGCTGCTTTGGTGCTTTTTATTCCAAGGTGCATCTCTTGCAAGGAGCAGCCTGTGAGAGACAATGCGCTGATGTTGGGTGTCCAACATTAAACCAAAACTGGCATTTGCCTGCTTGGACTTCCCTAAATTATTATGGGGGAAGATATCAAAGTTTGCATTAATGAATTTTACTGTTATGTGTGAGAATTATGTTCTAAGTAGGGCGTAATATTTGTTAAATGCAGTGAGATTTCTGCAGTGATCTCAATATATTTTATAACTTGGATTTGATAACAGGCATTGTGCATGCTGAAGTGTTTTCCGGTATATTGAGAACAACTCACAGGAGTCATTTGAAAATTAAAATTTGATGCTTGACATCCGGAGGAGATGGAGCGTGCCTTATGCATAAGTGCTTCTGGCTCTTTCAGTTTCAGATGCTCTCAGATGTGTTGCTAAGAGATTAAAATCCAAGTCGTGGGTGCTTTTTGTTTAACTGAAAAGACCTGGCTAACTGCTCCCCTGGAGCTTTGTATCCAAACTACCAGAATTGCAGGGGCATCTTCTTGTATCCAAGAACAGCTGGATAACCAAGGGACTGAAAATCACATTTTGCCTTTGGTGAGAATTGGGTGTGCTCAGACCTGCTCTCTCCGTGTTTGTCATGGTTATTCAAAACCTGATGAATGTTGGCATTTTCTGGAAACGTGTTATGGTGGGCAGCTAACAGCAGCTTAATGCCAGCCTCCTTGAACTGGTTCTGTGGGACAGGCTGCCCTGGGAAGTGGTGGAGTCACCATCCCTGGAAGTGTTCAAAAACCACATAGGTGAGGTGCTTAAGGACATGGTTTAGAGATTTCCATTCCGCTTGCTGTTTTATCTGTTTGATGGGCTGCATGAATTACAACAACATTGTTCCAGATTCTTGTTTTTCACATTTTTAATCTGGAATCTGATTATAAAATAAGAGACTTCTACCCCTAAAATGAGAACTTTCTTCCCAGAGTTCAGATTCCTGTTGTTGTTATGCAACTCTTGACATGACAGTTTTACTTTGTGGTTGTTTTCAGTGCACATATTGCTCTTCCTGTCCAAAAAAACTCTGTTCATACCCTGGAGTGTATTTTATAGTCTAGATTAAGACTTGGTAAATCGTGGAAGGGGAGCTGGTGAAATTGTCAATAATTTAATTTTTTTTTTCTTTCTTTTTTTTTTTCTTTTTGTTTTTTTGGCCCAGTGAGGTTTCATGAGTCAGACTGGGCTGTTGGGAGTTTCTTTTGAAGATGTACATGTTGGTTGAAAAACGCACAAATTCCCATCTTCACCTGAAGAGGTCACCTGGCATCCGATCCTGGTCTCTGTGTGTTGGTAAGAGCACAGCGTTCATTTCAGAGCTTGCTTTAAGGGAAGAGGGTCACCATAAACTCCTGACAGAGCCCCTGGTGAAATGCCTGCCTTCCAGGCATTTTCCTTTCCAGAAGAGGAAAGATTGTGCTTTGAACTCTTCCTTTCTAAATGAGTCTGAAGCCTCAGCATGGCAGTTTCACTGTGACACTTTCAGTCTCATCTGGAGAACCTCAGAAGATCATGGATGGAATTTTAAAGGAGTCCTGAAGGATCCAAGAACAGAAGGTTTATTATGAGCCGTGCAGCAACAGAAATGTGAAGCTTCTGAGGGGGGTTTTGGGTTGAGAAACTTCTCAGTTTGCAGGAGTGGAAGACTGCAGTGTGACCATGCTGGGTTGGGTTGTGTGTGTGGTTGGTGCTGAGCTCCTGGGGACTCTGTGTGAAATGGGAATCACACAGGATGTTCTGAAAGGCATCTTTGTAAACACTACTGAATATGCAGGAAAAATAAACCTGTTAGGATTGTAGTGAGAGAGCTGCTGGGGAAAATCTGGTATATCCTGCTTTCCAGCTGAGCAGATCCCACTGCAGTCACCCCACGTTGTCATTGCTTTCAGGGGTATTGTTGAGAACATCTTTGCAGTTGCAGCAGCCTCAGGGGCGTGGGGCACTCTTCAGCTGCTTCCTCCTCTCTGAGAGAAAGGAGCTGGCAGTTTCTAGCACAACTTCACTGCAAAAGTTGTCTTTTAGCTCCATTGAGCACTTAAAGGGGAAAATAACCATTGCAAGGTTTGTGTGAGCACTCCGAGGTGTACTGTGCTGAGAGGAAATATGGTGTTATGGTTAGATTGAGTCCCTCTCAAACCCTCCCTGGTTCTGTTCCCAGTTGTGTCACAACATTTTTATTTCTGACCCCAGCCCCTGTGCTTTTAATGCCTTTGCAGAATGGAAGTTTTTTAATACTAAGAGAAAAAAAATAACTTGACTTTCATATAGTGATCTAGGTTGCAGTCACATTTATCCCATTTTTGAAAAGTGATGTTTTTCATCAGGGAATTTTAGATGTTTTTTGAGCTGCTTATTTGTGTTAATTCTGTCCTCTTTCCTCCTAGGAATAGCCTCCATAGGTTTGGCTGCTGCTTATTATAGTGCAGGTAATGGCCTATCACTTTTTTTGGGAGAGTTATTTCTTTCCTGTTCATCTGTTTGTCATGCTGATGACTCATCTGCAGCTTCTGTCTGGCCCTTCAAAGGCACTGGAGGTTCCTCTCCCACTTTGTGGTGTGAATATTAAAACCAATAATAACTGTTGCCTCTATGGCTTTCTGTGCTGTACTCCTCTATTCTTACTCAGCCTCCTCTTCCATTTGCAAGTATTTTTAATAATGGTATTGGTACTCTGTGGCATTTTGTACTTTCAATGTTTTATAAATGTGATTAGCTGGTCCTCACAGCTCTCCTGGGAAGACATGTAATGCTCATTTGACACCATAATGAAATGATTCCTTTGCCTGTGATGAAGTTCTGTGTTTCTCTGGAAACTGTCAGATCATCACTAGCAGAGATTACTCATCCAGGCACCTTCAGGGATGAGACAGCTCCTGCTGCTTCCTCCCCTGCAGTACAGCAGACTGCACCAAATGCCAGCTGCCTTTCCCTCCATGGGCTTTGTCCTGGGAGCTGCCCTGTGATTCTTGTGCTGCACCCTGTTAACATCAATGTTAAAACTTAATAGTGTGTAGGAATGTGCTACCAACAGAACCCACATATTTTTATTTAAAGAGAAGAATGCAGTGAAAGCTGCTTGAGCCACCAGCTAAATCAGCCTTGTTTTTCTTAAGAGGTTGCAACAAAATTTTCTGAAATCTCAGCATAATTCTGCTGTGCCTTCAGTTAAAAGCCTGAGTGAGCAAATTATTCAGGCTGTGACATGTAAACATTTTCAGGAGATGAAATGCAAATGTTTGTTTGTCAAGAGGACCAACTGCTTCCTTTTATGCAGGAACATGTTTGCTTTATTGAATTTTCATTGTCCTTATCCTTGTCCTCTGCAGCACAAATATTTGGTGTTTGACAGCAGGTTGGCAGTTTTGTGAATGCCTTTTAAGATGCCTTTGCTTGTGCAGAAGAGAAAGATGTGGTGTTACAACCTTGCCAATAATACATATGCTTATAGTTCTGCATGGTTTGAAGCCCAGCATGAATGAGGTCTGTGAAAAGTGTGAAGACTTTCTGTATTTTCATTCTGGGAAGGAGCTGTGAAATAGCTTGTAGTACAACTAAAGGCAAAAATATTCCATCAGAGAAACCTTTCCTCCTTTTGTTGCTTTTAAAGGGAGCATGTTGCTTTCAGGATTGTTTGAATATCAGAGAAGGGGGGAAAAAAGCTAAATTTGTGCATTTTTTGCATTGTCCAGACAGCTTGGCATGGAAGCTCTTCTACATGGCTGGGTGTTTCTTTGTGGCAGCCCAGAATCTGGAGCAGTGGGAGGTAAGATGCTGAGCTCAGGAATGAGGGTCTGTGAGTAGGAAGCAGTTGGCAGATGCTGACTGCAGCAGCCCCACACACTTGCTCAGTCCAAAGAGACAAGTTATGCTTTGCTTTTGAGGAAACCCTCTGGGTTGCCGTGCTGGGACTGGAATTAAGGCAATAATTTTTGATTACAGCATAAAAATGTGAAGCTAAACATATGGGTGTTTTTAAGGGGAGACTTGGCCCAAAATGTTCTCTTACATAAAAGAGGGAGGGTGAGCAGGACATTCAGCTGCACAACATGATTTTGAGCTGAGCCTTCAAGCTAATGACAGAGCAACCACTAAATGAGGGAGCTCTGAGCTTCCAGGCTGCTCAGCTTTTTTCCTCTGGTTTAGAATTGTGTGGATGTTGATTTGACAGCAATAAGCCACCTTGTCACCCTGCTGACCTGAGTTGTGTTAGAATGAGCAACTCACCTAAAGAGAACGAGATCCTGTTTTCATTGATTAATATGAAATTTTATTAACATCCCAAATAATTAGTATCCATTTTCATTGGGATATTTGAGGTCTGTGTGAGCCTGGCCCATGAAGCACAGCACTGGGATGTCAAATTCAGCAGAAGTGAAAATTGTAGGAGTTACAAGTTAATGTTCAAATTTGATTCCAGGCAGTTTGTATTACATGAGGAATGTGGCAAGAGGGAAGTTAACCCACTTTTAACTCCCCTCTAGAAGTCACACAAGAGATATGGTAAAGTTTCTGTTAAAACCAAGAGCAAGATTGTGATTTTCATGGTGTAGTAATAGAGGAATGTCTCTAAGCTAGCAGTGTATTTTTCTGTTACCAAGATTATTTTCCCACAGAACTGTTTTTATTTTACTTCGAAGCATAACTAGTGATGGTGTTTTCAAGAAAATCTTAATTCTTATTTTTCAATTTTACAGGAAGCTGTATTTGATAAAAACAAGGGAACAATCTGCCTAAAAACATTCAACCTCTACAAAAAAATACTGACCTTGTCAAAAGGAGGCAATGAACAAGGTGAGAAAGCAGCATCTGTGATAGAAAATGTGGTGAGCAGCAGGAGAGATGGATGTGTGCCCATTCAATAGCTTCTCTGGAGTTCTGTACTCAAATTAAGTCACATCTGCTTCCAGATCTGCTTTGTTCCCAAGCAGCAGATGTAACAATCTGCCTCTCTGGGCCCAAATGCTTTTTCTCAGTGTGCTGAATGCATCTTGTTAATTATTTTAATCCGAGGTAAGTAGGCCTACACATTGCTTTCCATAATAATCTTAGCCATTCCTTTGGGATGTTAATGTGTTTACCTTGCTCTTGGCTAGCCTGCTTGGCAGCTGGGACTGGTGGAAAGACTTCAATTTTGGATCCAGAAGTTGAGATTCCTGTAATCTCATCTGCTTTGGGGAGCAGGCAAAGGTTTGATACCATATGCAAGCAGGCATGTTACATCCTGCAGGTATGGAATATGCATTTGTAGCAGCCTGTGCAGGAGGCTCAGTTTAATGCAGGAGCTGCTGGCCTTTGGGCTTCCTCTTGGACTAACAGAAGTTGCAGTATAGCATGTGAGTTAGTGGCTCTATTGCAAACTGGGATCTCTATTCTGTTGGAAAAGTAGGATCTTCCATGGCAGAGTTTTTGTTCTACTTCCAGATGTAAATAGAACCAGCTCTCAATGAGCTTAGAAGAGTGGCCAAATTTGGAATGACCTTAAGCTGAATTTATTTTTAAAGAGCTCATTTTGGTGATGGAAGATGAGAGATGTGGAGAGAAGGCTGTTCCATGTTTCTGAGCTTTCCTTTAGGATACATGTTTACAATGGAGAGCTGAGGCTCTCTCTTCCTCTGTGATAATACCTGGTTTAGGTACCATTCATCTGAGGATGCAGAGATCAGCAGGTGCTCTGAGCTGTTAAATATTTCAGTATTTGTTCAATCTCAGTAAACTGAACACCTGTTTACCTATTCCATACAGAAAAATAGTTATAATTGCCATTAAAGTAAGTGGGAAACATAAGTAATGCTGGCTTGCTCCCCAGAGCCTGGCTGGCTGTATTTTTTTCCTTAGGGCCTATCCCAGCTACAGTGTGCTGCAGTCATGTTTCTTTTGTCTGAGCAGCTGAGCAGTTGTTTTGATGCCTCAAGTTTTTGCCATTTCTCAGATTTTGTAGTGCTTTAGTGTGTACTTCTGAGCTCCATATTAGGGGATGGGAAGCTCTCTTCCCAGAGTAAGGAAACAAAACAATTCCTTCTCCAGCTGGGGACCAAGGACAAACAATCCACATTTCAGGCCCAAGAGCATAAACAACACGGTCTGAAGAGAGAAAAACAAGCAGGATGGGACTGCTTGGGCTAAAGCTGGAATTGGACACTGAACTGCAATGTGCACATGGAGCAGAGCTGAGCCCAGGGAGAGACCCCGTGAGCGCTCGTGCATTTTGGGACCATTTTGGTTCATCTTGGGTGCAGCCCTGGCTGGGCTCTTGTGCTGCCCAAGGTGGATCCATTGAGGCCTTTGAATAAATTCCTAAGTAGAATAAAGTTATTCTTTAGCTCCATCTAGTCTCTGCTCTAGGTCAGCCTTCACAGAGCATCAGTTTGCTGCGGCAGGACTGCCCTGGCTGTGAGGGATCACAGCAGCGGTGCTGTGACAGCCGTGCTGTGACCCAGGAGCAGGTCCCTGTCACCCTGTCTCAGTGTGCCCCGAGGCAGTGCTGGGGTTTGCAGGATGCTGCCAGCTGTCTCTTTTGCCCCCGTGTGCAGTGGTGGCCGTGCTGAGCGAGGTCCGCGATGTGAACGTGGAGGAGGAGGCCGTGCGCTACTTCGGGAAGGGACACCTGGTTGTGCTGCGCTTCGTCACCGGCTTCTCGCACCCGCTCACCCAGAGCGCCGTGCTGGGCTGCAGGAGGTGAGCGGGGCTTGCTGACATTGCAGCCTGCAAGGTGGAAATGCCACTCGTGTGGGTCACTAATTGCCAGCTATTATTGATGCCTCAGGTTTTAGCTTTCGTGTTTTTCACATTAGTGTGCACTTCTGAGCTTCATATTAGGGGGTGGTGAGTTCTCTTCACAGAGCAGGGAGACAAAACAATTCCTTCTCTAGCTGGGGACCAATTACAACCTGTAAGGTGGAAATGCCACTCATGTGGGTCAGTAATTGCCAAGTATTATTGATGCCTCAGGTTTTAGCTTTCATGTTTTTCACATTAGTGTGCACTTCTGAGCTTCATATTAGGGGATGGTGAGCTCTCCTCACAGAGCAGGGAGACAAAACAATTCCTTCTCTAGCTGGGGACCAAGGACAAATGATCCAAATTTCAGGCCCAAGACAAAAAAAAACAAACCAAGAAGGATGGGACTTCATGAGCCAAAGCTATAATTGGACAATTAACTCCAATCTGCAAATGGAGCAGAACTTATAAAAGTGTGAGACCCCATGACTAGTCTTCAATTTTGTGACTATTTTGGTTCATCTTGGGTGCAGCACTGGCTGGGCTCTTGTGCTGCCCAAGGCAGATCCATCAAAACCTTCTAATAAATCCCTGCTTTATTCCTTAACTCTGCCCAGCCTCTGTTCTAGGTCAGCCTTCTCAAGGCATCATTATAACTAAGCTCAGTTTTTAGACTTGCTGTTATGACCTTGTGTTTCCCAGTTTAACCTTTTAAACCCCATAATGCTTTCATTTGCAGACATTTGGCTAACACCATCTGTCAGGATCGTGTTCAAATATCTAAGATCCCTTTAGTGCTGCATGTCTGCTGGAGTTGCCTTCTTGAGCTATACAGTGGCAGAAGGGATTAATTCTACTTTGCAAACATTTGGTGTATCAGTTAACAGAAAATTTATCTTAAGCATTGATAATAAGGAACCTTGCAGCAGGGGCTGGGAAAGGACTGATTTGTTCTGATGTGAGGGAATGGCTTGTTGTGGCCTGCTGTCCGCCATGCCCTCTATGCCCATATGCCTTTCCCTCTAGGCAGTTATTCTCAGGAATTAGCATGCCTGCTCTTGTCTTGTCACCACTTCAGTTCCACTAACTCTTCCATTGTTTCTTCTTTTCCACAGTGATGTGGAAGCAGTTGCCAAACTCATTACAAATTTTCTGGAACTGGACAGAGTAGAGACCCCGCAAGATTTCTCCCAGAGCAGCGAAACAGAGGCAAGTGATGCAGATGAACCCACAGGTTAAATACTGATAGTCATTGTGAACTGAAGCAAGCAGAGGCTTTCACACATCTGGAAAATATTCTGATTGCTCCTCAGAAAAAGAAACCCCTCACAACCCTGACCTGGGCATTTCTCAACATGTGCATTTACAACGGGTGGAATCTGTCATAGTTTAGAGTTAAACTGCTTCAAGACCCTGCATGTGGACACTGCTGCCTTTTGAACTTTTGTCACCTCATCAAACTTGTCTAGGAATAGTTATTTATTAATGAATTGGTTTGAAATAATTGCTTTTCCATTAGTGAAGTGAAGATACAGATGTGAACTGCTTACTGCAAACATTTGCTGCAGGTACAGTATATGCAATGTAGAAGAGTTGAACTTGTAACTCAGAACACAAGGCTTTGAGGTTTCCCCTTTAATATATGCAATTAGGAGATGCAGAGTAGTGGCACTTTTATGTTCTCTACTACTGACTTGCCACTGGATATCTGTGGAAATTAAAGTCTGAGTGCCTCTCTTGGAATTTTAAACATCAGGTTGATCAACTTGTAACGGTGTCTTATCTTATCTCAGACTCACCAAGGAGCTGTAAATAGCAAAGGAAAAAGGATCATGATGAAATGTCTTTGGGATGCTCTACCTTAATCCTGTTCTGCTTAACTTCTGAGCAGGACTGGGCAATCTTTTTCTAGACCTCAATGTTTACTATTTAAACTGTGTATTTAGAAAGGAAGCAGGGACATGTGTAATTTTAGGTAGGGAAAAGACTGATGTCAAACAAGGTGGTAGCTTAGAGCTGTTGAGTATTTCCTCACTTGAAATGATACCGAAGTGCTAAATAATAACTTTTTTTAAAGTAGGTAGCATAGACTAAATGTCTGACTTGTACCTGTGTTTTACTCCAGGTGTGTGGTGTCCTCTGTTCTGACCAATGGTTTCACAAATAGTTAAAATATAATTTTTTTCAAGGTATTTCTGAAGTAAAAGCTACCTCTGTTAGTCAACATATTCTGTCTAGAGCTAGAACTCCATCATGCTTACATTAACATATACAAGAAAAATTTGTAAAAAGCTGCAAGTTCCTTCAGCATGCTACAGCTGCTTGTGCTGAAGTTCACTAGGTTTTATTTAGGAATCTGATGGTCTTTAGATTTAGAACATATTTACACAGTTAGATCCAGGAGATGTGAACAAGGTACGAGGTGACTGTGCTGTCTGCTTTCACTGTTGGCCAGCAGCAAGTGTCTCCTGTCAGCAGTTTCTTCAGAATTTAAAAGAGCCTGTGGTCTTGTTTCCAATCACTCTACCTCTACAGAGAGAAGGCTCTGAAAAGTTCTTGGCAGAAGGCACATCCTGCTGTGTGTTCAGTTTGGTCTGAAGCTGAGCCCCTGCTCATCAAAGGTTTCCCTTCCTTTCCATTCCCAGGATGTGAGCAGAGGCTGAGGCTGGTGCTGTCAGTGAAGGTACTCACACTGCAGCAGGGTTCATGGCTGTTGATGTAGCTTGCCTGCAGCACAGAACTGGGTCTGTTTCCTTTAAATGAGGTAAAAAACTTGTCATCATGTCAGGTATCAGTACAGACCTCTGCCAATACGTGTTCCTGAAAGTCCTCTGAGTTGTTGGGGTAATCATGGGGCTTTTGGTGCCTACCCCACACCACTGGAACTGGGAAGCTGCCGTGTATGAATGTGGGAAAATTAGGTTGCAATTAGCTAAATTTGCCTTTATTCTCCAGCACAGCTGTAGGCTAAGCATAATCATCAAACCTGTTTAAAAAATATTGCAGGGTGTAACACTTATGTAGAGTTCCTCATTTAAATCCACTGTAATGTGTACCCCAGGTGATGCTGATTTGAAAGAGGAGAATGAGACTGGGGATTTGGGGAACTGTCTGTGCCCCCGTCAGCAGTGGGATCAGCCTGAAGAGCTGCGGAGAGCAGGTGCAGCTCGGGACAGGCTCCACTCTCCCCTCTTTGGAGGAGTCCTCTCTCCTCCTCCTTTTCTGCCACCTCCCCCCATTCTGCTGAAGCCTTTCCTGGATGGTTTTCCTCACTCCTCTTGGGCGCAGTAAACAGAGCCTTACATGTGCCTGCTGTGAAGTGACTTGGACTCAAAGGAATGACAGGAAAGACTCCTTTTGCTTGGGACATGAGGGACTCCTAGGAGACTCCTACAGGTGTAGTCATTTTGCATCTCAGAGACTTGTGCCTGGACAGCTGTAGTTTGCATGACTTCTGAGTGATGTAAAAGCTGCACAGCAGACCTTAGATCAGCTCAAACAGCCTGACCCCTAAAGCAAGCCCTTTGGTCCTGTCCTTACTGTCACTGCATGGGCAGTGCCACTGCAGGTGCTGCAGCTCGTGCCTGGGCAGCACAGGGGGCTCCTTGCATGGCTGAGGTGGGATGGACTGGGCAGTGAGCAAAGCCAGAGGGCAGCTGTGCACAGGGACAGCTGTGCTTTGTGGAACCCTGCTGTAACCTCATACTCCAGTACTTCACAATGAAATACTCCATACCTGGCATCAACTGTGCAGCTCTCAAAGAAAATCCAAATATTTATAGTTGAGGTCTGACTCTCGAGCTGTATTTATGAAGTTACACAGACACCAAAACCTCAGCTGGCTCACATAATAAATAAAAAGTGCTAGTTCTGACAGTGTCACAGATGGCTGGGAGGCAAAAATACTTCTGGAAAATGTTTAGAAATTGCCTTTTTTTTACTTTAAAATTGCAAGTAGAATTTCAGCAAGGCCTTGTTGTGTTGTCTTTTTTTAAAAAAATGTTCATTGATAAAATCAACTTTGATAACTTGTTTTGCATCGCTGTAGTATTTTGTATTGTTTTTAATTAAAATTATTAAAATATGAATGGCTGTCTAAATTATTACTGGGAACAGATCTACTGAAGGACTTAATGAGAGGGAGGACAGAGTAGAAGAAGCCCAAATACCTGCTTAGAAGTGACCCTGCTGACACTGGCAGCAGTCCAGCTTTTATTTCCATGTAAGCTGATAGATCCAATCCTCTATTGGTGAATATTCCCATTTTCCCTCCTTTAAACCAAACCAACAACATGCTATACACAAAAAGCAACACCATTCTACAAACACTTTGAGTATCAAAGGTTTTATTCAAGTAAAATAAATTAAGATCTTGTTTAGTTCAAGCTGTGTGACAGGTATACATAGCAACTGCTTCTTTTTAGATGAATATCTGCATGTGGACCTTGTCACTGAGGCCCTCATGGAGTCACTTGAAGCTTGTCTTATGTGTAATTTTACTTTTTGTATGTTAAAATTTGTTCCAAGAAAATTTCAATACCAGTGCTCCCAAAAAATTTAAAGAAAGGCATAAATGAAGCACAGAAATAAATATTTTGAATATTCATGGTGAAGTAACATACTTAACAACTATACTTATGAATGCTCTCCATTGAGTGGAGAATTGGGATCGTCACCAGAAGTCCCCAAAATATATTTCTATACATTATGACAAGTTTCACATTAAAGCAGAATAAACCAGCATTTTTTCCTTACATTTAGTAGCTTTAGTCGTGGCTCAAACTGGGACAAACCTGGGAGGTGCAGGTTGCAGTCTGAGGTCTCAGTGAGTGGGTGCTGCTTTTCTGTGGGGATGGGGCTGAGCTCTGGGGCTCTGGCAGAAGGGGAAGCAGCCCAAGGTGTTGAGGCACTTCCCCTCCAAGCCCAGGTGCCTCAGGAGCTCCCTCTGGCTCCTCATTCCTCCTGACGGAATGAATGCTAGGACACAACTCAGAGCACAGCTGACAGGTGAAGGAGTTTGGTACAGAACAAAATGACCCAAACATTTTTAAAGTATCCTGAATATTAGGGTAGAACTTTCCCAGGTCATTGTTATGTGAGGGTGTTGCTACAAATCCTGAATTTGGAAGAAACTGGGTTTTTTCTCCTGCCTTGTAGGAGAGTGAGCTGTGACTCTCTCCTGCATTCTGTTATGCAAGGGCAGCAAACCTGACTGACAGGCAGGTGAATTAAGGCTCAGCACGTGTTAAGACAGGAAAATTGAGTTGAAGTGTTTTATGCTAATAAATGCCTTCAGGTTACTTTTGTTTAACCACAGTTCATGCTTTTACTCTCAAGATGACAAACTCCAGCTCAAGGGCTAGTTGCTGATTTTCACTAGCCATGTTTTCCCAGGGAATGAGTCAGACTAATTGAAATGCCCTTAATTTTGTGCTCTTATTGCTTCATCTAAATCATCCAGCATCTCCTGCAGCTTCTGCAGGCTGGGGTGGACATTCTCCTCCATCCATTCCTCTATAGCACACCTGTGGAAAACTTGCTCCATGGCAGCTTGCAGGTCTTGCACCACAGCATTCCACTTGGAGAAGAGCCTGAGCAGAAGGGAGAAGAAGAAACAAAGACATTTGCAGGTGAGCTCTGCCTCAGGGGAGGGTTGGCTTACTGGCCTTTGGGAGGGAGTACTGCCCTTAAAACCACTTTACAGGAAAAGAACTTCTATTACAAGAGCCCAAAGGACTTGATTTTGTTCAGATGGCAAAAGCTTGATGCTGTTTCTCTTTAAGTTCCATTAATCTTGGCACTTTCCTCATGCCAAGACTTTTCAAGTACCAAAATGTGAGCTCAGAAAAACACTACACACATTTTAAGTGTAACTGAAACCCACTGTGAGACTTGTTGGGAATTTAATTCTGGGTTTTATCGGAAAGAAGTAGATGAGGTTGGATATTCACCTTATCACAGGAAAAAAACAACAACAACAACAAAAAGGAAATAAGTATAAATGAACCTTTTAGCATGAATTGGCAAAATGTCTAGGACAAGTTCTGAAAAGCCCAAGGTGACAGGGAGCAGGGGGAAGGGCCTGGCTTTAGTCCAAGGCCTGCTTAAGGTGCAGCAGGGCTGTACAGGACTAACAAGGGAGAGGCTTTTGGAGACCAATTTTGTACTTGTTCTCAAAGAATTCATTCAACAGAAGGCAAAGACAAAATTAGAATCATGGAATGGTTTGTGTTGGAAGGGAACTGTGAAGATCATCTAGTTCCAACCCAAACATGTTGCATAAAACATATTATGGATACTTTGTCTGACTCCCACTGATGTTTCTGAGATAATTATAGGAAGAGGTAAGGCTCACAGCTCTCTGTACCTGAGTGCCCAGAATAGATCAGATTTTATTTCCCCTGTAGTGCAAAGCAAGTGCTGTTACCTGACTGCATCTGGCTGCAGGTGGTGCACTATGATAGGATGAATAATCTTCTTTTTCCTGTGGTAGGGGCTGAACCAGCCTGTGGCATACCTGCAAATGGGTGTTGGTGGGAGCAGTGATGAAACAGCAGCAGCATCTGTTTGTCACTGCCAGGGAGGCTTTAGCTGAACTCTGCACAGAGATGCTTAAGGAGTAAGTTTATTTCAGTCTACAGATCTTTGGAATTAGCTTGTGAAAGTGTTCCTGGCAGATATCTGCTGCAGTGTAAGTTTTATTTCAAGTTCCTTTCTTTTTAAACTACACCATTCAAATTTTTCATTGTAACTTTAAATAGCAGTAAAATGTAATGAAGGAAAGAACTGTATGCTTCAAATAAGGCAGCATACAGTTTAGGAACTTCGCTAAAATATTTTAAATTTTGATGTAAATATTATTTTCTGCTGAGGTGTCAGTGACACCTGAAATGCAGAGCTTGATATTTAAATCACTTTTCTGGAGTTGTGCCCCACTTTGAGATGACACAGCTCCAACACTGCTGCAGCCAGGCAGAGAATCAACAGAAGCCTCATTACCTGTTCCTTTCGAGAAGTTCATCCACTGATGACTTGAGGTGGAAGCTGATTTCTGTCACAAGGGTGAGGATATTGCTCCCAGGAAAGGTCCCCACACTTGGGCTGTCCAAAGAGGATCTGTTAGTTGCTGAACTTACCACACAAGGAGCACCACCTGAACTCTGCAGCTGGAATGTTACCTCATGAAAGTATCAATTTCCAGGTTAGGCATTCCCAGGAGGATTTCCACATTTTCTTTAATCTTTTCAGAATATCCACCTGGCAGAAGAGAGTGGGAATGAGTGAAGGAGCCTAAGGAACCAAAATGTTCACACAGAAGGGTTTTCTGGAGTATTCTGCCTTGGCTTAGTAGTTCCCCTTTGGTGAAGAATTTTTTAAAAGGTGAAATGGAAATAAAAGAAGGAAGAAACACTGGTGGGTGGGAGGAGGAGCTCAGTGTCTTGTGCAAGGTGAGCACTTCCTAGCTCTGAGCTTTCTGTTCAGGGTGCTGAATATTCTAGTGCCTTAATTAAAAACCAGTGGATTGTGGGGGTTTATTTGAAAATAAGAAAAATATTGTTCATAACTGCCTGAAAGAAAGCAGAAACTACAGGAGGTATTTTACCAGACAGTGTCATCTCTAGATCCATTTTAAGAAAAACAATTAGTTAAAACAACTTTTACACACGAGCATGTTCTAAATTAAACTAAATGAGGCTAACTTATATATCACTATTGATTTAAGTAAGTTTAAAAAGCAATTCTGCATCTTAAATTTATTTTTTAATATAAGCATGAAGTTTTTAACCCTTTGTGTGTAAGACAAATGAAGAGGATACAATGGCTATTTTTAAACACTTAAGCCAAGAGGCTTCTCTGCTCCCATATTGCAAGTTGTAATTTATTCATAATTCAGGCCATGATTAATTCATCAAACCATCTCAAAATATAACAAGCCTGTGCTAATCTTAGGGGCAGATCACTCCTGTGCTAGGCATTATCTGAGAGAATAAAATTGTTATTGTACCATGCTTTACTGTCTGCAGACACACGGCCAGGGATGGAATTGCCACAGGGAGAAGCTCACACAAAACAGAGAAGTGATCATACCTACACAAGAAAACATCCATTAATTACACATTTTACTGTTAGAGCAGACTAAACAAGTGGGAAGTTTTAATATTTCAATCACTACAATTCAAAGAGCTTTAGAAACATCAGTTTCTGCCTCAGAGAAGAGATCACTTATCTCTGAAATGTGAAGTATTCCTCTTTTACTAGTAAGAGCAGATGAAAACCAAATTCTCTTCTCAAGGCAAATTAGGGTCAGAAATTGGACATCAGCTCTCTGGTATTCCCTACTCCTGACTGCATAAAAATGTTTTACTCCTTCATTACATTAACAAAATCTTGTCTCTTAAGTGATTTCAAAGTTTTTGAGTTCCCATCAGACATTCAGATAGACACACCATGCATGAACTACAGTGTCTATGAGCAGTTCAAGATCCACTCCAGCCTTCCAACCCAATCTGCTGCTGGTGGTGTCCCCAAAGCCACTGCTCCTGCTGGTTAGAGCTCTACAGCTACCTGCAACTCTGAAATCCACCTTCACACCTGGGGTGAGGCCCAGCAGTGACAGACAGAAGAACTGCAGGGTGGCAGTGTTCCCTTCTAAGCCCCCAGCCTTCCTGTACCTCCTGGGGAGCTTTTGGGTGGAAGTTGGCTCATGTGTGACCCTTGGAAGCACACAGGGGCTGCTGCTCACCTCTGCCAGCCGGTCAGCGCGATCCCTTCCAGGACATCAGCAGGGCTCCTGCTGGCCACCTGCAGCCACTCCAGCTGGTTCCTGAGGTGGTGCCCGATCAGGGTGAGAGACTGGTTCACTCCCGTGGCTCCCTTGAAGGCACTTGCCAGCCACACCTTGGAGAAGCCACACCTGCGGTACTTCTCTATCAGCTGCACTGCAGGGACACACAAAGGGCAAGCTCAGGATGAGCCTTCTCCAGTTCCAGCCCCTGCAGTGCTGGTGGAGGGAAACACAGCTCCAGATCCACCAGGCTGCTGAGCCTTTGGAGCACCAGCAGGGATGGGGGGTTTGACACCCTCTCTGAGCAGCCTTTAGAGTGGCTGTCCTCCTATTCTCATGTGTGGGTTACTGTACTCCACTCCCTTGTCTTGCTACCACGCTAAAAGCTGTGAAATTGTAACAAGCATGCACAACATCTGACAGCTGATTGTTCCTGCAACAAAGGAATATTTGCATGAAGGTTAGATGCCTGGCAGGAGCCTTCAGGAGCTTCCCTCTGAATTCTATAGATGCATGAAGCCCTGAAGCTTCTTTTGCAGAGCTCTTCAATACAGAGTTATGTGCTGCTACTGGTGTTGATGCAAGGAGAATTAATGTAACAGTGCTTGTGGAAAACCTCTGAATCTCTCATCAGTGATTCCAAAGCTCTGCTGAAAAGAATTAAGCAGCCTACAATGCAAATCATTCATAGGGAAAACATAAATAGAAAAAGAAAATAATTAATAGCAACTATGATGTGAAATCAAACAAGGGTGTCTTTATGCTATTAAGGCAATAAAAACCAATTCAATAAACTTGAATGTTTTGGTGTCCAGCTAAGGTAGGTTTTAATAATAATTTTGCTTTGGCTATTTTGTTTCTACCCAGCTCAGCAGAGAAGTACAAACCTTTTCCCCCCACGTTGATGTCTGTTGCATAGTCCCAGATCATGAGCTGCACCAGCTGTGGGACCCCGGACTCTGAAAGGAGCAGAGCTCTTCTGAATCATGGAGAACAGCAGCTTAAATGAGAACTCAGCACAGGTTACTGCAACTCAGGCTTAAATGAGAACTCAGCACAGGTTACTGCAACTCAGGCTTAAATGAGAACTCAGCACAGGTTACTGCAACTCAGGCTTAAATGAGAACTCAGCACAGGTTACTGCAACTCAGGCTGTCACTTACAGCTGAAGTGCCCCTGGGCATTTTCAGCCTGGCAGGATTTGCACATGCCCAGGGCCACTGGCATGGTGAAACCATTCATCTGAAGGAGCAGTGCCAATTTCTCAGAGACTCCAGTCACCCCAAGCCCACCTCATTTTTAGCTCCTTGCATCTGTTACCAGCTGGGTTCCACTGGCAGAGCCACAAGAGGAGATTTAGCTGGATTCAAATGCAACTTTTCCCCTTTCATTTACAGAGTGCCTGGGCTGTGTTTGCACAAAACATAGCTTCTCAAGTAAAACTGAAGACACAGATTTAGCTTTAACTAATTTTAAAATCAACTCCTCAGCTAGTTTTAAACATGTGAAACTGACCCCTAGAGAAACTGCAGTAAATTGTGCAGAAATTCAGTATTTTAGCTCCACCACATTTTGTTTATTCTGTTATTATGGCAGTAGAGTGCACTTAGAGTGCTGTATGGTTCTGGTGGAAATTCCAAGGGTCCCACCTGCATTTTTTGGGATGATTTCCCACTATCAAAGCCTTGAATAGGTCAGTCACTGTTGGATGAGCTGCACAGCCCTTCCTGGCACCATTAAATCTGTTTACAGCAGCCATGTGAGGTGGCTCTGAAAATTCTGGAACTCCATCTGTGCTCAGACCACTCCAATTTTAGCACTGCTTTGATATTTTTCCACAAACAAGACTTGTGATGTCAAGGTCTTGGAGCTACCCCACAATTCAGTATCACAGTCCTCACAATTTGCACCATGATCACAAAGATGCTCACAGGGCTGCAGCTTCTCTGTGTGAGTTTGCACCACTTGGGATCAGCTGCTGCAAAGGGCAGCAATGAACATCAGAAGGTGGTGAGAGGCACGGAGATTTTAGCCTTGGACCACAGATGTTAATAGGTTTTTGTTTTGTTTTAATATTGGTTGTTGTTTTAATGTGTAAGGAAAGTAGAATTGATGGCAGCCACTGCAGGGTGTGCATTTTGTGATTGAAAACTGAAGTGTTCAGACTGGCCCACACTCACACAGGGCCTCTGTGGCAGCCAAGGACGGAGTGCTTCCATTCTCTAGTCAAACAAACCACACCTCAACTCTTGCCACATCTGTTGTTTCCACTACATTCAGCTGCCAACCAATCTGTTCAATGTGTGCAAACCTCACCCCGTGGCTGGTCACACACCTGCCAGTGTTTCCTCACTTATCCCCCTGAGCATGTCGTCCCACACGATGGGTGTCACCGTGGGGTAAGACCAGGCCAAACAAGTGGCAACTGCTTTTATGTGGGACAAGCACAGCTTCTCTGGAGTGTTGTTTTGCTGCTGCAGCCACTGCTTTGACTCCTCTCCTTGGCCAAGGTAGTAGACCTGAAACACCAAGCAAATCATCCTGACTTCTTGTACAGAAATAAAGTGAGGTAGACAATATTCAAAACCCTGCTCCAGATGTGGCCCACTGAGTGGACACATTCCAAAGCACCTCTCAGTGCTGACAACACTGCAAGCACTTCCACCAGCCTGCAGGAGACTGTGGCCATGATTACATGCATCACCTGAGGGAATTTTCCTAGAAACACTAAAATAACACTATGCCATATTTGCCTTTGGAGTGTTTGTCCTCTCACCACATTTATTTACTTCAAATCCAGCAATCCATCAGGACCTGAGGTAGGTAAAATGAGGTTCCTGTCTTGGGGGAGATCATCCAAATGTGAGTGGGGCCATGTCCAAGGGTGGCCCAGGATACTTGGTCCCATGCAGAGAGGGAATTAAAATTTGCTGGTTTAGAGCAGGTTTTTTTATTCTACATAAATAGTATTTTGCTTTATAACAGCTCCCTGTCTAGCCTTCCCACCAGTTTGAACACAACAATAAACTAATATCAGTACAGTTAAGTGGTCATAATGAATTCCAGGGATCTGTGTGCCATCAGGATGGTTTTAAGAAACTATGAGAAAGAGAAGCTTGAGTTTTTTCCTTCTCAAGGAAACAAATTACCAAGGTAAAAAACCCAACACTTCCAATCACAGAAGGGTTTACTTTGAGTAATTTGCCCAGAACAATGAGCCAGTATCTTACACCAAACTTACAGGATTCCTAATGAACAGCTCTAATTGATATCTCACTACAAACACTCACTTGACCTAAACCCAAAATCTGTTGGCTTTAAGAAGCTGCTTTCAATACTTTGATATTACACTCGTATCTATGGAAATGACAACTTGTGCTACTGGAATAATTTATTGGCAAAAAGACGTTTCTACACTGGCTTCTGTGGTGTTCTGTCCCCAAAATCCCACCCAAACATGGCCTGGGCACTGCTAAAATGCAGAAGCCTTAGCCCTTGCTATGATTCCTCAAAAGAAAAGCAACATTCCCAGCTCAAGGGAAGTCCCACCTCATCACATCCGATGTGGAACCACTGCAGGTCCTCGTGCAGGGCCATGACCTGGTCAATCATGGCTTTGACCAGTGCCAGCGACTCCTCCTTGTGCGGGTTCAGGGCGTTGGGCAGCTCCTTCACCTCCCGCAGGTGGGCAAACTCCCTGTGCTTCAGCACAAACTGCAAGGGAAAGGGGAGCTGAGAGGGGGCAGCTGCCACACCAGGGGACAGCAGTGTCCCCAAGGCATGGCTCTGGGGGCAGGGGTCCTGCTACACCTGGGTTTGGCTTGGCTGAGCCCCAGGGACGGGCTGGGGGCTCAGCTGCTGCTCCATGCTGCTGGGGGGGCTCTGAGCAGTGGGTGAAGGAAACAGGGAGGTCACTGCAGTGTGACCCTGATGTCAAACCCTGCAGCTGGCAGAGCTGGATAACCAGAGCACTGGGACTTGGATTGGAAATTTCCAGCAGAGAATCCCAGAATGGGTCAGGCTGGAAAGGAGCACAGGGGCTTATCTGGTCCCACCTCCCTGCTCCAGCAGGGCCAGGGCTGTGTCCAGAGGGCTCTGGAATATCTCCACTCAGGGAGACTCCACACCCTCTCTGGACAACTTGCTCAGGGCCTGGGCACTGCACACAGAAGTTCTGCCTCGTGTTCAGGAGGAACTTCCTGAAGTTCCAGTGCTCCAGATGCCACCAGGGCTGAGCAGAGGGGCAGGATCACTCCCTGCCCAGCTTCCAACGCTCTTCCTACTCCACCCCCAGATCCCACCAGCTCTGCTGCTCCCCAGGCACTGCTGGCTCAGCACACCCCCCCTCACCCAGCCCAGCTCACCTCCATGTGCCCAAAGCTCTGCACCAGGGGCACCACGTCCAGGCCCTGCGCCCGTGCCCAGCCCAGCAGCGCCTGGAGCTCCTCGGGGCTGTGGAGAGGGATGTCAGAGCCCGCTGGGCACGGCCCGGGGCGCCTGCGGGCACCCAGAGCTGCCTGAGGGAACTGCTGCTACCTGTAGGCGTGGGGGGCCTGCAGCACCTGCAGCGGCCCCGTGTACGGGAAGGTGTCCTCATACTCCAGCAGCAGCCCCGTGGCACCCAGGGAGCGCAGCAGCGGCAGCAGCTGAGGGGGGACAGGGGGACACTGGGGATGCGGCTGGGCTGGGAGCGGGGCCACCACCTGTGCCCTGTCGCCTGCAGCAGGTGTGTCCCTCACCTGAGCCCAATAAATCCTTCACCCATAGCAGGTGCATCCTTCAGGTGAGCCCAGTACGTCCCTCATCCGAGCCCAATACATCTTTCAAGTGTGCCAGAGACATTCTTCACCCATACCAGGTACATCCCTCACCTGAGCCCAACACATCCCTCACTTGTGCCAGATAAATCCCTCACCTGCTCCAGGCACATCCCTCACAGAGCTCTCTCAGGTGCACCCCTCACCTCCCTCAGCTTCACCCCTCATCTACACCAGGTGCATTCCTCATCTTCCTCAGGTTCACCCCTCACCTGCCCCAGTCACATCCCTCACATCCCTCAAGTTCACCCCTCACATCCCTCAGGTTCACCCTGCACCTGACCCAGGCACATCCTTCACCCCCCTCAGGTGCACCTCTCACCACTCTCAGGTGCACCCCTCACCTGCTCCAGGCACATCCCTCACCTCTCTGAGGCTCACCCCTCACCTCCCTCAAGTGCACCCCCCACGTCCCTCAGGTTCGCCCCTCACCTGCCCCAGGAACATCCCTCACCTCTTTCAGGTGCACCCCTCACTTGCCCCAGACACATCCCTCACCTCCCTCAGGTACATCCCTCACCTCTCTCAGGTTCACCCCTCACCTGCCCCAGACACATCCCTCACCTCCCTCAAGTTCACCCCTCACCTTTCTCAGGTTCACCCCTCACCTGCCCCAGACACATCCCTCACCTCCCTCAGGCTCGCCCCTCACCTGCTCCAGGTACTGCGCGCGCGGCGCGGCGCCCTTCAGGTCCAGGTGCACCAGGCGCCGCCACATGCTCTGGTCTCGATTGCTTTGGCCTGTTGCCGTGGCGTCCCCGCACACCCCGCCCGGCCGCACCCCCGTGCCCCTGCCCCGCTGTCCCGGCGCTGCCCGCCCGCGCCCCGCTGTCCCGGTGTCCCCTTGTCCCCCTGTCCCTGCGCCGCCCGCCGGCACAGCAGGTACCAGCGCGGGGCCCTGGCCGTCACCTCCTGCCCGCTGTCCCGGGGGCGGTGGCGTCCAGGCCCGGCGGCACTGCGGCTCCCGGGGGTGCCGCGGTGGGGAGGCATTCGCACGGCGCCGGGCCCGGGAGCGGGAGGGAAGCGCGTGTGGTGAGCTCCGAGCCGGGCATCCCGCGGGGAAAGGGCCCGCGAGGGATCCATGTGTGTTTGTAACGCGTGTGTTCTGCTCCGAGCCGGGCATCCCGCGGGTGAGGGCCCGGAGGGATCCGTGTGTTTGCAACCCGCGTGTTCTGCTCCGACCCGGGTTCCCGCGGGCCCGGGGCTCCCCGCTATCGGCCAGAGCCGTCCCTCCCCGCTCACGGGGCCCGTTCTGTGCTCGCTCCGCAGCTCCAGGAAGGGCAGACTCCAGCAGGATCCCCGAGGAACCGGCTCTGCGCTGGATCCTTCCACTCGCTCTCGCAGCCGAGCGCGCTGCCCAGTCAAGCAGGCCGGCAGGCCAGGGCGAGGCGCGCCGAGCGCGTCGCTCGAGGCGGAGGAGGCGCGATGGCTCCGCAGCGGCGGGCGCTGCCCCGCGGCCCCGAGAGCGCCGGGTGGGGAGGCATTCGCATGGCGCCGGGCCCGGGAGCGGGTGGTGAGCTCCGAGCCGGGCATCCCGCGGGTGAGGGCCCGGAGGGATCCGTGTGTGTTTGTAACGCGTATGTTCTGCTCCGAACTGGGCATCCCGAGGGTGAGGGGCCGGGAGGGATCCGTGTGTTTGCAACCCGCGTGTTCTGCTCCGACGAAAGGGCCCGCGAGGGATCCATGTGTGTTTGTAACGCGTGTGTTCTGCTCCGAGCCGGGCATCCCGCGGGTGAGGGCCCGGAGGGATCCGTGTGTTTGCAACCCGCGTGTTCTGCTCCGACCCGGGTTCCCGCGGGCCCGGGGCTCCCCGCTATCGGCCAGAGCCGTCCCTCCCCGCTCACGGGGCCCGTTCTGTGCTCGCTCCGCAGCTCCAGGAAGGGCAGACTCCAGCAGGATCCCCGAGGAACGTGGCTGAAGGCAGCGATCCTCCTCCTCCTCGCCGCCGCGGCCGGCGGCGGCCTCGTGGTGTGGAGCGGCCTCCGCGGCCAGGACGGGATCCCCGAGGGTGGAATCTCCACAGATGAGATCCCCGAGGGTGGAATCCCCGCAGAGGAGGTCCCCGAGGTGCTGGCCCGTCGCGGTGACACCCTGCAGGGCCGGTTCATGGAGGTGCCCTGCTCGGAGGACTACGGGAGCCAGCGGCGCTTCGCAGGTACCGGGCAGGGCTGCGGCGGTGCCCGCGCTCGGCCGCTGCCTTGGGCTGCAAATCTCCCGAGTTTGCAGCAAACCCCTGGTCACTGTCTCTTGCCTAAAGCCCCAAGTGTTCGTGCCCCTCGGGCCAGCCCAGAAATTGATTCTGAGAGGTTTGTTTCCCTTCTGAAACTGCTTTGCAAGGGCTCTATGAAATAAAGCTGCTAAGTGTGTTTCTGGTTTGTTTCCATACTCTGTTGATTCCTGGGTGAGTTTGCTGCTGCTCAGGACCACACAGGGTATGGAGTGGCACTGATGCAGGACACTGTGCCACCAGCATGTGGGACTGCACAAGTGCCAGCTTTTGACACATTCAATGTTCTGTGTCTGCTAATGCCAATGGTCTGCCTGCAGAGCACTTTTCTGTCTTTGTGTCTTTCTGCTGAGCCTGTTTTCTGTCAAAGTGTTATCTCTTCCCCCAGCACTTATTTCTTTGAAGTGTTGAGGTTGGTTCTTCAAGAGACATGGAAGATTTTAATCTTCTCTGACAAAGAGCAGTGTGAGTCTGACTTGCAGCTTCCATGGATGAGCAGTGCTGATGTTCTCTTTCATTTGCACAGTGTGTTGTGATGAACATTTTTAGTTGGTACAGCTGCCAGGGAGCAGCTCTGCCCTTGGTTTTTGCCAGTATGTCTGCCTGTGTGTTGACTGATAAGATGTTGAATCTAAAAAAACCAACTTCTGAGTTAGTTTTTAGCCAAATTGGTGATTGTATCTGCCTCATGATGTGGCTGAGAAAACGCTGACACGAGGCTGGAAGAAACTGCTGAGGAAGAACAAAGGTGATCAAAGGACTGGAGAACCCATCCTTTAAGGAAAACCTCAGGGAGCTGGGTCTCCTTTCCCTGGAGAGGGCTCAGGGAGAGCACACTGCAGTATTGCAGTGCTTAAAGGGAAGCTGCAGAGGACAGAAGCTCTGTAAGGAGCTGCACAAGGCACAGTGGGTGCAGGTTGCACTGGGCAAGATCTCATCTTGATATAAAAAAATTTACAGAGAGAACACTCAGGAACAGCCTGCCCAGGGGTGCTGTGCAGCCCCTCTGGCTGAGGCCATCCCACCAGTTATCCTTTTCATTGTTTTCTTTCTATTCCTTCCTTTTCATCCTGTCCTTTTCACTGTAAGGAAGGCAGGAACAGGAATGAAGGTGTTCTTTATTTTTGGGGGTGTCTGGGGAGCAGCAGCAAGTGCTGGCTGCAGGGTGAGGTTTCACCTCTTGGCTTTGTGTGGGGATAATTGACTCACCTTTCTAATTAGGTGTTTGTTTGGTCTTGCTGCTTAAGTTCTGTGATTGATTTGGGGTTTTATTGATGTTTTTATTTTTAATTTTATTTCATCTATGTTGTGACCATGCTTTTGAGGATCCATCTCTTAACTGGTTAATTAAAGCTGAGCTGTGATAACTTTCCCACGAGAGGGTGGTGATGAGCTGTGGAGGAGTTTTTCTGTATCCCATTCCCCACAGCCAAGTCAGGAAGAAAATGTGGATTATGGATCAGCTCAGCAGCTTCAGGCACTTGGAAATAGGTTTCTGTCACTCAATAGCTCCTCATTCTCAGTCTTTAGCCTGGTTTGGCACCCTCAGCTGCAGGCTCTGTGTCAGGAGGAGGCACATTCCTGTCACCACTCAGTGTCTGATGCTCAGCTGTGAAGTTTCCACGGCTAAAATGAGCTTTTTATTTATGCACCTGTCCCTGCTTCCAGCTGAACTTGGTGCAACTGAGCTTCCAGTTTGCTTCAAGTGATTTGGTAGCTGGTGTCAGAGCAGGATTTATTCCCTTAGCACTGCCTGCCTGTGAATATACTTCATACCAAATAAAAGTTGCTATTTTTCAGAGGCCAAGCACTTAACTTACTATATTTTCAGAAGGTGGGTGTTATGTGAGCACAGTCCCACCTGCACTCTAAACTCTGGGGGCAGATTTTGGCCATTTCTGCTCTCCTGAGACACAGCTAACTGCTTAAACCTGCTGTGGCCACTGTGTGTGGTGAAATCTTATTTCTGCTGTGTGTTGGCATTTTGTGTCAGTGCACAAAGCATCCGTGGGCACTGCCCAGGAGACAGAGTTAAAGGCACTGCCCAGAGCCAGATTTAAGGTGTTTTTCCAGAGACAAGGCCAGGGATGTGGAAAGGTCTGACCCAGCCTGCTGTGGGGATGGCAGCTGTCAGTCTCTGCCTTGGAGAGGGATTGTTCCTGCCCAGGAGGAATGAGATGATCTCCAAAGTCCCTTCAACCAGACTGTTCTGTCATCCTGTGCCTCAGGGGAAATCTTAGCAGAGCTTTTCTCCTGTGAATCCTCTCTGGCTCAGCAGTGAGTGCTTCTTGGTTAAATTCCACTAAAGCTGCAGTTTGGGCTCTTGGTCCCTTGTGTTACGTTCTGGTTTTTGTGCTGAATGGCCACAGGGGCCAGTGGCACTGTTTTACATATTTACATGTTTTACTTGTGTTTCACATATTTTGGTATGTTCCTCCTTTACCTTGATTTACCTGATAGCCAGAGCTGATGGTGCCTTATCAGATAAAGGACCAGATCAGATAAAGGTTTTCAAATCATTTTTTCCTCCCCTTTTTTTACAAGTACAAAATTTTACTATATAGCACCCACTTTTTACAATTTCTCTGGACACCATAACAATATTAAAAAAACCCAAGCAAGAACAATTAATATCTCAGCAAGCACAGACAATTTTGCTACTACAGGCTGAGCTGGAAGCTCTCTTTTGCTAGAGGGGAATTGCAGCCATTAATTCTTTCAGAATATAGTAACGATATATAAAAAAAACCCAAAAAAACAAGCAAGAACAATTAATATTTCAACAAGCACAGACAATTTTGCTACTACAGGCTGAGCTGGAAGCTCTCTTTTGCTAGAGGGGAACCTTAGCCATTAATTCTTTCAGAATATAAACTTTAATGAAAATTAAGAGCCAAATGGTATGCCAGGTTCCCTTATGCCATACTTCTCAAAAAAAGCAATATTTTTTCTAGAGATACTCAGTGAACCAAGCTCATCTTGAGTTAGTGGTAGCTGAGGAAATATGACAACTCTGAAAATCACTTTCTTCTGAGTACCTCAAGAGAACTGAAATAAAGGGTAATAACTGAGATAAAGGGATGGTTTTGTGTCTGCTGGGCACAAATTTGTGGAAGCTACCAGGTACCTGCAGTATTTCCGAGTACCTCAAGAGGAACTAAAATAAAGGATAATAACTGAGATAAAGGGATGGTTTTGTGTCTGCTGGGCACAAATTTGTGGAAGCTACCAGGTACCTGCAGTACTAATCTGAATTTCTCCTGAGATTCTGCAGGTGTGCCTTGGACTCTTCCTTGCTCACGTGTGCCATGGTCTCTGAGGCAGAGAGGACACTTTTCTTAGTGCTGAAATCACTTTCAAACAGACTGGTCTGATTTTTCCTGAGCATTCACCCACTGTTGGTACCTGACTGGCTTTATGCTGGACTACATTCTTCTGTTTGTTGGAGTTTTTTCTCCATTTGGGAAAGCTTGTGCTGTTGTTTTCAGAACACCTCCTGTTCCCAGTTCTCTGTCAGAGACCCCAGACGTGTAACAATTGTGTGAGGTTTTGTGGTTTTGCCAAGCCTGGATATTTGCAGCTGGAAAAGGAACAAATCTTGTCTGAAATCAGAAATCTTTGCTGAATGTTGTAGAAAAGAAGCTCTCAACAGTCAGGTTTGCCCTGGAGTATTGAATTTCTCCTTTGAGTTTGCTCTTCTGTACTTGAAAATCAACTTTCCCTTGCAGCCCACCTGAGACATAGCTGGTGTATATCCAGTAATAGGAAATGGAAATTCCTGCAAAATTCCTGGCAAAACTTCTCCCATCTGCCTGGTCCTTGTTATGAGCTGCCTTTTATCAAAGCAGAGTGATGCTTTTGTCCTCCATGGGTGAATTGATGCATTTCATTCCAGGAATTCTGTGTTCTGATCAATAAATAACTCTTGAAGTGACAGTTCAGGAGCACTGAGTGTGTTGGCAGTGTCAGAAACCCCACTCAGCCCCTCTCTCCTGGGGCTTTACATCTGTGAATGGATCTTCCTCAGAAAAGTGCCAAATGTAACATCCCAAGGTCTCTGGTGGCTCAAAACTGATTTTATTTCTTCTTCTTGCCTGAAGATTGTTGTCAACCAGACTTATAAGGACTTTCATATATTCTTCACCTGGAGCTCCTGCTGCTGACTTGTAATTCCCAGAAGCTTTTAAAATTTAATGTTAGATTTCTTAGCAGTGAATTTTAGGGGATTTTTTAAATTTTATATATCCAAGCTGTGTGCTTCAAGAGTGACTTCAAGAGAGGCTTTTGTGCAAAGTCTCATTTACAAACCTGCCCTTCAGGTGTCTGAAGTGGTTTCAGTGGGTTCTTTTCCTCTTTGTGTTGCAGGTTGCACTCCTAGGAAGTGTGGAAGAGGTGTGACAGATGCTGTAATCACAAGGGAAGAAGCTGAAAGAATTCGTAGGTAATTCTTCTTTTAGCTCTGACTTTTAAAAGCACTGACTTGAATGACATCGTGCCAATCTGAGGGGTAGGATGGGTGAGCAGGATGGCTTAGCCTGATCAAAACATGAAATTTTTGTTACTAAAGCCATTTTCCATTTTTACTGTAGTGGGGGCAGTTCTTTCACACAGAATCTGCCTGGCTCTGAGGGGCATGAGCACTTGACAGAAAGAAAGGAAAACGAATTAAATAAGTTTTAAAGGATTTTCACTTGGCCTTTAAAAGCAGAACAAAACAATGTAAGCCTTCTTGCAGCTGTGTGTCTGTCTGGGTAATCACAGCAGCAGTCCTCTCTGAAGGGACTGCTTTTAGGGTATTTTTGGGATTTTGGAAGGGAGCTGCAAGCTCAGAAATGTTCTGCAACACAAATACTTCATTTTCATGACAGGCTGGAAGGTTCAGTTTCCAAGAAACGGGAGCTGCTGTTAACTCATTAGAATTATACCTGAAGCAGCAAATCCCACTCTCTGGGGAGTTACATGTTGTAAATAAGGACATTAAAGACAAACTAATCAAACTCCAGTTCTCATCTGAGATTATTGTTTTGCCTGCAGAATAGCAGAGAGGGGACTGTCCTTGGGAGGATCTGATGGAGGGGTGAGCAGTGTCCTGTTATTTTCTACATTCTTTTACTGCCAAGGCAAAATTATAAATGCATTTTTTGGGGCTGAGGTGAGGAGGTGGAGATTTTTTTATGTCTGTTCAGACTTGGAAAATAATTGATTTGGAAAGTTGTAAAATAAATGTTATATTGTGAACCCAAAGGCTGGAAACTGCTTTTACTTGGGAGGCTGTGGAAAGTGAGAAGCAGCTTGGGACAGTTATTAAAGGTCATAGTTAAAATAATGCTAAAACATTTTCATGCTCATTTTTCTTTCTTTGTTTCCTTTTCCAGGCATCAATTTTGGACTTGCACTCTGGAGCTCTTTCCCTGGGGAAGCATTTTGTTAATCTGTACAGGTAAAATGAGGCTGTGGCTTCCTGCCTGCTGTCATTCCCTGCCCACTGCCTTTCCCAGTGCCTGTCCCCTGGGCTGGGAGTAGTGATGAGAAATTCTGGAGCTTGGCTGCATCCACCACGCTTTCCATGACCGTTTAGAGAGCTTTCCTGGCATGAAAAAGGATCTTTTGTTGAACTGGGCACGTGGAAAGCTGCCATTATCTTTATTTTTATGTTAATCATAGTATTTTTTCACAGTTATAGTTCAGTTTATTCAGCAGTGGAAGAAATCAAATAGCCTGAACCATTAAAAACTTGAATCCATGTGCTTATTTCATGATGTGGGAGGGGATTTTTTTAATGCCTGAGGAATGCCATTACCAGTTGCAGCATTTCAAGCCTTTAATCTTTTAACATTTGATCTTTTAGCATTGCTTTTAGACATAATGCTCTAAGCATTTGTAAGATATTTTTTTTTGTGTGTGTGTGTTGTTTTCACTTTTTCATTGGGGGTAAGGAGTTGTCTTGTTATTGCTCAGTGTGGTTCAGCAACTCCTCTTTTAGATTGTTGTTTAATTTTTCAGGTACTTTGGGGACAAAATTCAAGACATCTTCACAGAAGAGGATTTTGCCTTATACCGGTAAGGATTTTCAGTAACTGCTGAATGAACCACAAACCAGAAATTCTCATGGTTTTGAGTTTTTTGTGGAGTGCAGGCTGGGAGGGGACTGCCCTTTGCATTCATACACTGGATTTTGCAGCTCAAAATACCAATATCTGAGAGCTAAATGACTCGAGGAAGAGAAGTAAATGATTTTTTGGTGACTGATAAACAACATCAGCTGCTTGGAGCTGCATCAGCCACGTCAGGAGAGTTTTATGATGTGAATGTTTTTTAGGGTGATGGCAGCACCACACATTTCCCTCCCTCCCAGCAAGGAGAGCTGCTCCTCTGAGCTCTGTGGGGATTTGGGATGGAAAATCCTCATTACCTCCTCTCTCACACGTTATCCAGGGGGTTGTGTGAGATGATAGACACAATTTTGGGCTGTTATTACATCAGGAACTTGGGGGTTTTTTGAGGCAGAGTGTAGCAAAACATTAAAAATGGTAAAGCAGGAAGTGGAAGGACTTAGGGTGACTCATGTTCTGGCTGGAGGAGCAGCCAGGGGATGAAATAACTCTGATGGAACAGCTCTGGCACTGATGCTCCCAGCTTTCCTCAGCCCTGCTCTTGCCCTTCACACACACAACAAAGCCAACGAGTTCCATGTGCCTGGGAAGGTGTGTGGCCAGAGGTTGGGAACAAGCATTCTTTGTTGACTAGACACAATAATTCTTTGGTTATGCATTTCAGTTGGTTTCTCATAATTTAAAATGTGCCTGATTTGAATGTTTTAACTCTTTTTTTGGTCTTTTTTTTCCTTGCCTGTGTGAAGGAATCTGATCTCCCTCTAGTGGTGAAAGGAATGTTAAGTAGCCAAATGGCTTATTAGTTTTATTAAAATGGCAATTAATTAATATATCCTAAAATATTAATCACTTTAAGCTTATTTTTATTTAACAGCTGTTTTTAGATGTCATTGTCTTTATAGATGAACATCTTTAAAATGGTTTTACTTCTGATCCAAGTATTGTAAAAATTAGATGACTGCTTGATTATTATTAAACTTCAGATAATTTCTGTTTTACATTAACAGAAGCATTCAATTTTTCAATAATTTTATAAATTTATGCTGTGAGATGATACAGCTGCTAGGGAATGTCAATATTCCAGTGGGATTTCATGCCAGTACAGGGGATGTTTCAGTCTACTGGATAAGAAGCTAATATAAAATATATTATTAAATGCTTCTGTTCCTATTAATGGCAGTGCTTCAGCATGGACTGTAGTACTTTATGGCCCTAATGAATGATTTTATGCTATTTTTGGGAGCATTTGTCTTCATTACTTTACCAAGGTCACTTTAAAAATACCCTCTTGAGAGAAATAACTGAATGTAATTCATGTCTAAGTGTTACTGATTGCAACAATAACGGATCTGAGAAGGCATCCTGAGCCAGGGGGCTGATTTCTAAACTGTGTCTGTCAAAATTACATTGCTTCAGACTCAATTATGGTTTCTAGGCTGATGCTTTAACCATCATCTGCCAAGCCCATTACAGCAATCCCTCTTGTTCCACCCAATAAATGAAATGTTTTTTCAGGAGGGAGACCTTTAGGATGCTTGGTGGAAGGGGTGAGTTGAGCACAAAGATTTACTCCCCAAACCTGACAGCTGATGAAGGCAGGGACAGGAGGAGCAGGGAGGAGCTGAGTGTGCTTTCTGTGTCTGTGCTGTGTGATTGCTGTTAGAGCTCTCTGGCTGCAGGAGCCTCTGCTCTGCAGCTCCCTGGATGTGCTGACAGGTGGGATCAGCAGGGAGCTGTGTGGATTGAGTTTGAGTGTTCTGTCAGCGTGGCTGAATCACACTTTGCAGTGGCTCCTCTGCATTTTTTTGTGTTGGTCTGGCAGAGCCTGTGTCTCACAGAAGCTTTTCAGTGGCACTTTCAGCTCTGTGTGCTGCTGCTGCTTCATTAGGCTGGCAGCTTTGCAAGCTGGTGAACTTCCTTTCTTTCAGGTTGTGTGTTCCTTGAGCTTCCAGCTACTTCACTGGCTTGTTTTTTAATTTTCTTCCTCATCACTAGGAAGAAACAGTGATGGGTTTATTAGTTTTATTAAAATGGTAATTAAATCCTAGCTAGCTCAAAACAGTGACTTTTTACAGAATCTGGTGCTCATGTGCTCCTTTCAGGGAGTTCTGGTCTGCCTTTTTTATTTCCCAGTGACTCAGTGCAAATGGGCAGGGACTGCTGCTGGCAGATGTGGGGGAGCATTAATTTGGTGCTGATGCTGTTGGCTGGAGGCTGTTCCTGGGCATTTCTTACTCCTGCAGAGCTCTGTTATTGCACCTGCTCAGAGCCAGGGTACACCTCAGCAGTCTGAACAGATAAGAGTTGCTGTGCTTATGAAAATAAATGCTTCTCTAGCATGAAGAAATTTTTTTTTGTAGCCATAATCCACCAGAACTGTCCCAACAGTTGTGAAGAGCATAAGGAATAAGGGAAGGGAGGCTCCTGCTGCTTCTGGGTCATAGGGGCTGAGGGAATGATGTGGCTTTCTCAGTTTTGGACTCATTCATTCCTTTCTTCTGAGGTGATATTTGCCTTCTCTTGTCACTTGGTTTTCGCATGCAGGACAATGCTTCTGTCCTTAAGCATTTTGCCACTAGGTTGTGTTTGGAACAGCAGGGCAGGGAATGGAATGAAAACCTGCAGTCATGATATTGATAAATGTTGAAATGGCCTGGCCAGCAGAAAATAGACTGTACAGAAAAGTTTTTCTAGGCTAAAAAGGGACTTTATTCTACTTTTCAAACCTGTATTTGGCATATTGAGTAGGGCTTTGCATCCTGTTTGGTTTGTAAAACACACATTGTGCCCAAAGCCATTGCACATCAGTCTCCAAGAGGAGTGAAGCTTTAACAGAGCCTTACAAACACCAGACAGCAAACCTTAAAAGAAAGCTTTTAAAAGTGAAAAATGAATCAGGCTGAAAGAAGAGGGAGGACTCCTTGCAGAGCAGGACAACTGGGGAATTTAGTTATGTCAAGAGTGTGGCCTGGCTGCTTGGGAGGGGATTTATTCCTGGCTGGTGCAGGGGCCAGGGAATCAGCTGCTCTGCTGTTTGTGGCTGTGAATTCTTCAGCTGGCTCGTTCAGAGCTCTCCATTCACAACATGAATAATTGCATTTAATGCTTTCTGAGAGCCTTTCCTGCATCCTGCCCCTTGGAACAAGCAGACAGCAAAATCAGCCTCCCACAGCATGAGAGGAGGGAGCTGAAGGTTCTTTCCTTTTGCAAACTCCACCACTGTGTAGCTCTGGACTTCAAATCTCAGTTCTTGCAGGTATATATATATATCCCTAAAAATCCCTCTGACTTCATTTGATACTTTTTATATTTCACATGTAAAATAGCTCGAATTGACCCCTAAAAATGTAATGTGAGACAGGTTAAAAAATTAAATCTGTGTGTGTTATTCCTATTTGTTGTGAGGGACTGGGTGTGAACAGAATGAATATTTAGTATTTTTTAATACTTGTGGATTTTAAGAGATGGCTTTCACAGCATGTAGACACATACCATGGGTCTTGTTTGAATTCTGTCACTTCTTTTTAGTCACCATTAAAGGTTCCCTACAGAAATACCTGGGAAAAACTTCCTTGAAAGTTATGCTGAGGTTCAGTACTATTGAGTGGAGAACTGTAATGGAAGACACAAACCTACTGCAATAATTCCATGCACAACTTCAGAAATGTGTTTTCTCAGATTATCTTTTTTGTGCACTGTTGTTGTATAATTGTGAAAGACATATTTTTAAAAAATTCATTTTATTTCATTTTAAAAAATCTGGTAATAATACCAGTTCATATGTTGACCAAGAACCCTGAATTTGATGGTGCCATGGACTTCATTAGTTGGTTTAAAAGTAGTTGAAGGCTCTTCAGAGGCCACCCTTTTATGAAGATACAACTTTACTTTTACCTGCTTTGAATTAAGAATATCTGTGTGAAAGCCTAATGCTTTCAGCAGTTAACAAACAGTGGGATAGGTGTGGAATTACTCAGGAAAACAAACAGAAATTTTCAAACCTAGGCCACAGGAGACAAAAGTTTGTATTCCTTGATATTCTGACAATTAAAAAAAAAGAATCCAAAGAAACAAAATCCCTGGGGGACGTCTCTTTTTTCTCTTTTTTTTTTTTCTCTTTTTTTTTCTCTTTTTTTTTCTCTTTTTTTTCTCTTTTTTTTTCTCTTTTTTTTCTCTTTTTTTTCTCTTTTTTTTTTCTTTTTTTTTCTCTTCTCTTTTTTTCTCTTCTTCTTCCCCTCTCCCCTGATGTCACTGTCATGTTAAGAGCTGCACACTCCAAAGAGTTCAAATGTTTTTCCAAAGCTGAAGAAACATGGTAAAATGTGGAGCATTACAACATTGCCACTCTAATTTATCAAAAGTTTGGAATGTTTCTCAATATGTGTGAGTGGGAAGGCAGAAGAAGGCATTTTTGACATCTGTGATGGATGAGTGATGAAGGGCACAGGAGCAGCAGGAGGGAGCTGCCACTGCCTGAGCCCCGTGTGTTCTTTGCAGGGATGTGAGGCAGAGGATTCAGCAGAGGATTGCTCAGGTGTTTGGGATCAGCTCTTCTGCCCTGTACCTGACCAAGCCAACCTTCTTCTCCAGGATGAACAGCACAGCAGCCAAGACAACACACGATGAGTACTGGCACCCACACGTGGACAAGGTGAGGAGGGGGCTGAGGTGGGATGCAAACATCTGTTGTTATTATTAAATCACCTTGAAATCACTTTACATTTAAACAATCCATCAAACAGGTTTGAAAACTCAGCAGCCAGCATTCCAACAAATTCCAAGAGACCCTTGGGAAGAAGGAAGCTGGTGATCCTGCTTGTGTGAAGTGCAGTGAATTCATTGGTTCCTTACAGTTTTTCCACAGTTTAAGAGAATCAGATTTGACTGATTCAATCTGATCAGTCAAGATTGGGACAGGGGTGGGAAAAGCAGTATATTTCAACAGCTTATGCCTATTTTCTCCACTCTTTTATTTCAGCCCCCAGAAAAGCCTATTTTAGAATTCCAGACTGATTTATTACTGTAATGAGATTTTTGTCTGCCCAAGCCCTGCTTGCCAGAATTCTCTTTATTCTTCTCTGCATGTGTTTTGCATTGGGAAATGAACAAGGTGATTGGATAACCTCTCAATTAAGTGTTCCCACCTAAATATCTCCTATAATGTACAAGTTATTTTGTAATTTACATGCAAATAAGTTTACATGAAGAGAATTTGTGGAAGCTGCTTTTCTGTCCTGTCATCCTGAGAATGCCTGAACGTGATGGACAGCAGGCTGAATGTTTTCCTGTTTTTATCCTTCTCTTTTGTCCATGTTTTATTTATCTTGCAGGCTGTCTGTTCAGGGAGCAGATACATCAATTGATTTGCCTTGGCTTTTTCTAACCCATCTCCAGCTTCAGAAAAAAACCAAAACAAGAAGGAAAAATGCTCTCTTAGACTTGGAATGCACAATGTGGACCCTGGTGGTGTTCCATACTGAATAATGGGGTTGTCTGATTTCTGACAGGGGTTGGAGTCAGTGGTCTTGGAGATCTTCTACACAACCTAAATAATTCTGAGTCTGTGAAGAGAATTATCTCAGTTGGGGCAGTTACCAAACACCTTGTTCATAATCATAAATAGTCTGAGAGAGACTAATTAGGCTGAAGCTGTGCAGCTTCCCAGTGTAGTCAGCCTGGCTTGGATTCCACTTCCTCCAGCAAACTTTTCCACTTCCAGACTGCAGTTGAAAGCAAGGAAAAAAAAAATACATTTCTATTGATCTGAGGTAAGAAGCTCTTCCCAGAAAAGAGTAGTAGAGTTCTTATGTGGCCTCCAGAGCAAGTGTGAATGCTGGGAAGTTGAAGAAAGATCAATAAGACTTGCCAGTTTGTTGGATGCTTTTGTCTTGGATCATTATTTATGCTTTCCCTTTGGAACAGAACAAATCACTTCAGGTATTTCTGCATGATTTAACAGTGAGGGTTATTCCTAGAAGACATCACGGTTTTTTCCTTGCCTCCTTCCAGAAGAAAGGTAAAATGGAGCCTTAGCAAAAAGAGTTCACTATATTTTCTGTTTCAGAGTGACATTGTTGTTAAAAAGATGTGGCTTCTTGGAACATATGAACACCCCTCTTGCCTTTTTCCTGATGTTGCTGACTCTACTGTAATTAGATTTCTCAATCTGAATCTCCCTGAAGACTTTTAACAGCATAATGGAGTAGTACAGATTTATTGTGTTTATCTGAGGCTTTGAGTTTTTTTCCTCCTAAAATTTCCTTGGTTTGTAGTTACATAGGAATGGAAACCCTGAAATCACCCAAGTGACTCATTTAATCTTGTTGAATTTATAAGCCTCTCAGTCAAATGAAGAGAGTGTTGTTTTAAGATGTGGAGTTTCATTTTGGATGGAATTTGTTTGGAACTGAGGCTTCCAAATGTCAAATACCTGATTTATAATGGAAATGCACACTTCACACTGTCAGCACTGCAGTCTGACAACATTCTCTGGTGGAAGCAGTGTGGGACTTGGAGATTTGTGCAGTCCCCTGCCTGGGCACAGATCCTCTCATCCTTCACAGAACTGTCAGGCTCTGCCTTAAGATGGTTTTGGGTTTGTTTTCCTTGAATTTCTTCTATTAGAGCTAGTCCAGCACTTCAGTGCACATTTCCCAAAATTGGTTCTGGTTTCTTTTAGCCTAAACATGTCCATGATCAGTTTAGAGCTATTTTTGTTCTACATCCTCCCACCCCCATGTATTTATAGGTAGGACTCATAGCCCTTTCCAGCCTTCATTTCTCTGAGCTGAACAAGCCAAACCTTTAATTCTCCTCACCTGCAATATGCTCTCCATGTCCCCAGCCCTCCCCTGTACCTGCAGCCCTCTCTGCCTGCTCAGTCACTGAGAGCAGCTGCTGTCTCTTCTAGCAGACTCCTCACTCTTCTTTTCTTCCCCTACATTTAACAAAACACATCAAAAGATCCCATTTCTGCCCTGGGACAGCATCATCTCTGAAAATTGAGGAGGTTGGTTCTCATTTCTGCTGAAAGCCATCACCTCAGCTCACCTGCAGCCCTTTGCTATTCAGAGATGAGCTCTTTGCTCTTTTATTGTCTGCCAATAGACACTGCCAATAAACAGCACACTGGAAGTGCTATCAAGGCTGTTCTGGTGCTTATCTACAATAAGGTGAAGGATTACAGGAAAAGAGAAGTTTTGACTTTTTTTCTCCCTGCTAGACCAATGCTGATTGCAAAGTGAATTTTCTTCTGCACTGGAAAGCAGAGGATGCTGTCCTAAGCATCCTCAGTAACTGCAGACCTCTTGCATGGTCCTACAGCTGTTTAGTTGCATAGAAATGTGTCCCTCAAATAAACCCCACTGCAAAATGGGGCTGGCTAATTCTGGCAATTAGTTCTATTTATAATAATAACCTTTAAAGAAGGCTATTTTTTATTTATTTAAAGATGCTCATTATGATCATCTACCATTAAATATTATCTGTGTTTGACTTTCTGGATAAGAGTGTTCAGGAAGAGCACACTAACCATATGACATAGCAGGCTGAATGGAAATATCTGCATTTTTTTCTCTTGAGTTGTTTACAAGGAGCTGTAGAAATTTGATTTGGAGCTCCGTGGCTTTTAATGACAGTTTCTCTCACATAGTTTGATCTTTTGGTTCAATTATTAATCTGTCCTCTGGCAATTAGTTCTATTTATAATAATAGCCTTTAAAGAAGGCTATTATTTATTTAAAGATGCTCATTATGATCATCTACCATTAAATATTATCTGTGTTTGACTTTCTGGATAAGAGTGTTCAGGAAGAGCACACTAACCATATGACATAGCAGGCTGAATGGAAATATCTGCATTTTTTTCTCTTGAGTTGTTTACAAGGAGCTGTAGAAATTTGATTTGGAGCTCCGTGGCTTTTAATGACAGTTTCTCTCACATAGTTTGATCTTTTGGTTCAATTATTAATCTGTCTGGTACTGGAAATCATTGCCAGGGTAACAAATATATTTGATATACACTGAGGGGACTTCTAGCATTATAAATAACTGAGTTTAATTTAATGCCTGCTTTCCATAGTGTTGCATTTCTCAGACCTGGCTGCTTTCTGAGAGTAAATAATGAATAAGGACAGGAAGAAAAAAGCCATTTTCCCTTGCACACTTCATTCCCCAAATTAGTCATCTCTAGCAATCAGATGTGTTTGGTTAGGCTACAATGCTTGGTGGTCAGCTCTTGGAAATTTAGAATTGGTAAAACCACCTTGGAGAGGAGGGAGAGTGCACTGAGGGAGCAAAGATTGCTGTTCCTCTGAAGAGTTGATCAAACCAGTTCTAATGCATTAAAACTAGCAAGTATGAGCTGAATGAACTTCTGCACTGGCTGGAGCCTTCCTTAAATCGATTGGAAGTTTTTATCACCAAGTCAGTGAAGTGGAAAATAGCTTTGCACAGCTGATTTGCATGAGAAGGGCTCTAGAGTGGCTGGTTGGAGGTGCTGCACTTGCTCATTAATTCCCATTTATTGCCTTGTATTGCTACCAGGGTTTGGGAAAATATGGGGAGAAGAGGATCACTGTAATATTTCTCTCATTTATGTGGTTTGGCTTTTTTCCTTTGAGCCCTTATGGTCAAAATAATAACATGAGTATGAATGGAAATGTCTTCCTATTCCATCTGCTGTTATGTTCTCTCTGGTCCTGCCCTTACAGAAAAATGTGTACAACTGCTTCTGAGCCAAAATGTAACTGGCACTAATGAATATAACTTGAAACATGACTGAAAATATTTAGAAAACTTCTAAGTTTGGAAGTAGCACCTACCTCTAACAGTCACCAGGTCAGTCAAAACACTCTGCGAATTCTGTGTATTTATACAGTACCACTGTGCTGCACATTTCACTGCTTGACAGTGTAGTGCTGAACTTTTGTGTTGAGATACACAAAGAAATTGGAGAACACAGCCATTGATTTAAAATCTTTTTTAAATTGCTGGTGACATGTAGATATGAAAGGAAATATTTCCAGAATCAGCTAAACTCAACATTAAATATTTAGATAGCTTCACTCTCAGTATTAGTATGTAGTATTTATTTTCTCCAGCTTCAGTGTACATATCAACCAAAAATAATGCTTTAAAAGGAAGGAAAACATCACCTTGCTGTACTTAAAAGTGGGATGTTTGGTCTGTGGGCTGAGAAGAAGCAGAGACTTCCAAAGTTCAGTTTGAAGAGTTTTAAACAAAACCTGTATGGAAAAGAGTAGAGGCTTCTCCAGCAAATGTACATTTATTTGGAAGCTCTGATTTACTGTTACCATGAATCTCCTGTGGGGTTGCTGGTGAAAGAATAGCAGTGAGGTATCCAGAAATCTTATAATAAAGATTAGTTCATGTTTGGAAATCATTAATCAAGGGCTGTTCTTCTGCTTATTAACCTCCTGGTGAAATTCTACCTTGGAAAGTTGGAAAGAAAGCCTGTCTGATACAATGCACTTCTGACAGTACATTGTTTTTTTGCTCTTGGATGATAGAAATCAATCAATCAATCCCTCCTCTAATGATGGAAACAATAGAACTAATAAACATGACATGCTAGTCTTGTAGTGTGTGTGTAAACACAAGAGAATAGACTAATAAAGAGATAATTCCTAGAAAATGGTGTTCTTGGTTTAGAAAGACCTCTTTATTAAATACATGAAAAACTGAAAATCAGAAAAACCCACCAGATCCATCTGCTCAATTAGCTGTGCTCTGCAGAGATATGATCAAGAATTTGTTAAATTTTGGTAACTTTTGCTTCCCCACAGGTGACCTATGGCTCTTTTGACTACACTTCTCTGCTCTATCTCTCTGACTACTCCAAGGACTTTGGGGGTGGACGCTTCGTGTTCATGGATGCAGATTCCAACAGGACTGTGGAGCCCCGAGCAGGTAGGAGCCAGGCTGCCTGCAGCTTGTGCCATTTATTGGCTTTGCTGGTGTGGGACTGTTTTTGTCAGCAGGAATAGCATGGGGTGGTGTAGCATTCTGTGCTCAGGTTGATGACATCAAAAGTGAAGATTAAAACAGGTTAAAATACAGGTACAGTTTGTCATGTCTGGTGTTAAGCCAGAAGTGACTTTCTGGAAAGCTGTAGGGCTTAGAAGAGGTGACCAGTTCTGACAGCTTAGCAGGTCACTGTGTGTGGGAACTAATAATAATAGTAATAATTTTGCATGATTAGCTCTAAGACATTTACAACATAGTGTAGCTAAAGCTGATAGGCCAAAAACCACTTATAGAATATTGTAATTAGGAAATAGTTTCTGATTGTGGTAGCGTGAATTATAACATCTGTATTATCTCACCCTTCTCATGAGACTGAAAATAGAATAAAAGTTTTTAAAACACCTCTCAGTTGCCCCATCTCTGAGTCAAAATGAGCTTAGTCTGACAACTGTGCAGCAAGAGCAGAGCTAACTGTCACTGCAGCAAATCCAAATTAAAGCACTTTATTTTAGACTGGCCTGAAATTCCTTTGCTGCTCAAGGTGGGGCTTAATACCCTGTGATGGCTGAGGGTGGGTGTGAGGGTGATGGATTGCCACAGCTCTGCTGCCTGCTGGAGCATGAGGAACCATGATTACTTGGGTGTAAATCCATCCCTGCTTCCAGGAGGTCTGACAGGATGAGCCTTCTGATAGCTGTCAGTTATAAATAAATAAAAACCCTTTAAGGCTCGTTTGAGATTTTTAATATGTGGATAATTTGAAACTAGAATTACTCTGGGGCTGCCTAGAGAGGAGCTCAGCCTCAACTCATCTGGCAGGTGAGTGCTGAGCTTCCAGCAGTGTTCCTTTCATAATGCAAAATCAGCCACACTGCTGCAGGGAAAAAGGAAAAAAAAAGACAACTTTATATTCCTGCTGTGTTCTGTGGGTTTTTTTCCCAAGAGAGAAAAGATGGAAATTTAGTCATTTAAAGAGCCTCAGTAATTGTCTGCTGACTGTTGTTACCCCAAGCAGAACTGACTTCAGACTATTGCTGCCTGCAAATTGGGATGGGTGTTCTTTGAATTCTGGATCATGGTGATCCACTCACCTGCAGTGATTTAGATTAACTCTGAGATTACCTGGGTGTGCTAGCAAGAACTGTATGTTTGATTATTTTGTCTTTTATGATTGGAAGTAAACCCTAAATTGAAAGCTTCATCTTTTGCAAAATGCTGCTGCCAAAGGGAGCACATTAAACTATTTTTCAGATGCAGTTCTAAGATTACCAGATCTTTGTCACTGTAGAAATCCCAACTGGATTCTAGGTGTGTGGGGAGAGCTGTCTCACCTGGCTGCAGTGTGCAACATGCCCCTGACTTTATTTCCAAAAGTCTCTAACTGTGAAATTGCTTCCATTCAGCCCCATCTATTCATTTTCAGGCTTTCTGCTGCAAGATCTTTGCCCTTGATGTTGTTTTGGGGCAAGAAGGGGAAGCTGATGAAATACAGAATTTTCTTTTTGGCTGTCCCTTTGCCAGGGGGTTGTGTGGGCAGTGTGTGCCACAGGACACCCCTTCTGAGACAAAACAATGCACAGCTCCTCAGGAATAGCACAAATGGACACAGGAGAAAATTAATTACAGTTTTCTAACACATCTCTGTTATCACAGTTGTTAGGGCTCCTCTGATTGTGTCACAGCCTCTGACATCCTGTGTGCAAAGGACAAAGGCTTGAGAGGTGAAGCACAGTGTGAAGGCATTTGCACTTATTTTTCCTCTTGCTGACAAAATGTGTTTTGTGAAGGAATGGCCCCAAGCTGTTTTCTGTTGCTGGTACAAATTGATGTATTTTTCATGTTCATAATGTTCCTCTGCAATGTTTTTTCTCTCCTTCTGTCTTTTTGGCTTTTCTTTGTTTGTTTTGTTTTATGCTGCTTTTGATCCTTTGTGCTTCTCTTGCCACTCCAACTCAACTTTTAAAACCACATGTTGATGAGCTTTCATGCTTCTCATTTAGGAGCTCCAGGCTTTCCTAGGGATGACTGTCATAATCACTGGTTCAGTTTTTGAGTTGACAACTAATTTACTTTTCTGTATTGCTAATGCCACTGCATCCTAAAACCTGGTACTTGTCTCACACTTAGCCTGCATTTCTGGGGCCTGATTCTGAGTGCCAAAATGAGCAGGTTTCTTTTCCTGTGAGCAGCAATTTGTTCAAGTGTCAGTGGGGAGCAGAAAGGCATTGTTAGTGATGCAGCAGAGCAGAAAAGAAGTGATTGGAAATAGAAGAAAAAAGCAATTAAACCATTGTGGGATGTCCTGTGTTTGAAAGTGCTGCCTGGGCAGGTCCCAGTGCTGCTGCAGATGCATTTGCAGCCCTGCACTGGAGAGGATCTGTCAGCCAGGCAGCTGGGACAGGCAGAACTGTTCTGCCAGGAGGGGAGCCCAAGTTAAAATGTTTTTCACTTCCCTCAGTGTGTATCACTTGCAGATCACCTAAGAAGTCTCTAAGTCCTGACTTTCACATATTTGACTAAACGACTCTCTAATTTGTGGGGTGATCTTTAACATCCCCTAGTTTGGTTGATAGCAAACATTAGCTTTAAGAAGGAATTGTGATTTATTAACGTTGAGGCTTTTCAGATTATTTTTTTTTAACAGAAATGAACAAGTCAGCACCAGTTCAAGTGTACAGACCTTTGGCTAATTCATAACCAGACATGGCATGAAGGAACACATCTTTCTTATGCTCTGATGGGCTGCAGAATGAATATTTGTCTTTTGACATCAGTCAGGACCTCTCTCTGCCACAAGAAACTCACTGTACTATAAGGAAGAAAATTCTTAGTGCCGAGGGATATACAACTTTGAAAATAATTTTTTTTTGTGATTAAGAAACAGATCTACAGTATTATCCGTTTCTTTTAAATATACATGGAAATTCTGTTTCCAAAATTGTCATACTGGGTTTTTTCCACCCCTTTGCACCAGGATTGGCTCTGTTTGAGAGACTGTAAGAAACAGAGCAACATTTTGAAAATGAGGCCCTGCAGAACTAAGCCCTTTCAATATTAACTCTTCTTGCTGGTCTGAGACATGCTTTAGTAATCTGCAAGACATAAGGAGGAATAAGAATAAATGGCAAACATCAAGGCTTTCCTTTTTCAGTCACAAAATTGGTATACTTTATTCTGCTGCTAAACTTGTTAGCATTTAAAATTTCATATTTTAAAATTTCATACTTAGAATTTCATCATTTTGCAGAGTCTTGTGTGAATTTGGGGTCTGGCAATATTAGGCAGTTTCCAGACTTTACTTAATCATAAAGTGTAGATGAAACTGCTGTTTGGGAATGAAATCCCAGGACTGGTTCTGTGTTCTTTATTTGCATGTGCATTTCTTGGTTTGAAGGTCAGCTTTGCTGCACTTATTTTCAGCTTACAAGGGAATTTGTTCTTCCTACAAGTAATTTATTACACAAAGGCAGAAGGAAAGGTCACCATCACTTCTGTGTGTTTCTGGGAGAAACTAATCTGTGGGGCAAAATGAATTCTGTACGCTGGAGAGTGCAGTGTGACTCTTTAATCTCAGACTGAGTCTGTTCTCACTTAGTATTTCTGGAAGTGTAAAATATTTGATTTGAGGGTATAAGATATTTGGTAACTCCCCCCATAGAGACAGTCTCATCTTTCTCTGTATTCAATCCACGTCCTCCAGATTCAGTCTAGATCATGATAATCTGCCAATTCTAGATTTAGTTTTGCTCCAATCAGTAAAAAACTGCAGCACATCTTGGAATTAAATCAATATCAGCTGAAAGCTGAGAATAATTTTTTAAAAATCCACAGAAGTAGCTGTCAGTCTTGGTGAAGAAGAAATGGAGGCAGCATTAGCAGCTGCAGCAAAACTCATCACAAATTGTGCCAGGGACTGGTGAGATGATTGCAAAGAGTGGTAGGAAAAGGAGAATCTATTGCAGTCTTTTTGACAAAAAATCCTTATTTCTCAATCGAACTTGCTTTTGGTTTTGTTACCTGTGGAAGAATAACTTCTCCCAGGCAGGTTTTAGATTCTGCTGGTGTTTGATGCCAGGTTAATGAAAAAACCACTATTTTAACTGGCAACAAAGCAATGAGTACCTGGGAGTGCAGGTGTTATTTGTGGTGTTTCTGTGAGTGACCTCTGATAAATCCACTGCCTTGTGAGGCAGCTGTCACATTTCCTGCAGCACTGGGAGGATGGAGGAATGCTGGGGAATTGTCCTGTGCTGGTGTTGCTGGTAGGAGAGAAGCAGGCAGGGATTCTGAAAATCCAGCAGCTGATAGCTGAAAATGTTTGTGTACTTTTAGCAAGAAATAAATAAGTTCATTCATTTTCTTTAAAAACTGGAATCTGGAAGATTTCCAGGCCCTCCTGAATTCAAAGTAGAAGCAACTACTTTTCTGAGATAATTGTTAATACTGCAAATTACAGATTGGCTGTGGGAGACTTCACTGTGTGAACCAGTGATTTTATTTACAGCAAGAATTTCTGTCTAGTAACTAAATATGGGACAAGTTTGTAACTAGGATTTGATACCCGTTGCAGATTGTTTTATTATATTTATTTAAAATAAATTTATTTTAAAATTTAGACATTTTTGAACTTTATTAAAATTAATTTATTTAAAAATTATTGTATTTATTTAATATATTTTAAATTTAATTTTATTCTTCTGTGCTTGACATAAATGTAGCAAAATGGTTCAGAGAAGCTTGAGCCCTCTCTTCTGGGTGCCTTCTCCACCCCAGATCAGGGCACTTGCAGACATTGTCAGTCCAGGTTCCTTTTGTGGGATTTGCTTAAAGCACTTAAATTCTCCCAATTCAACATTTTAAAATAAGCAATTGAATTAGTTAAATAAATTTCATTGTGTGCTTGCAGAAAACATTATTACCAGTTGATTTGCCTAATGATGTGATGGGATTTCTTGGACACTCTACATGAGAATGAACTGGTGATTAATCCTAAACAGACGCCGAGGATGAGAACTGTTGTGCATTTTCCCTGGCAGTGCTCCTGTCTGGCTGTCACTCAGCAGCTGAGATGCAGTTTTTCCCTCTTTCCTGAGGAACATTTAGAGCTGATAAATGTTAGGCAGAGAGTGGAAGCTGTCAGTGCATGAGATGAAAGATGCTGAATAGATCTGTGGTGCCAAATAAACTGTTCCTGCTTCCCTTTAACCAGACAGAGGAATTGCTTCACAGAATTCGTGGAATTCACAGAATCACTGGGTTGGAAGAGAGCTTCAAGATCATCAAGTCCAACCCAGCCCCAACTGCTCAACTAAACCCTGGCACCCAGTGCCACATCCAGGCTTTGTTAAACACACCCAGGGATGGTGACTGCACCACCTCCCCGGGCAGCCATTCCAGAACTTTATCACCCTTTCTGTAAAAAACTTCTTCCTGATATCCAACCTGGATTTCCCTTGGACTGTGTGCTCTCGTTGTGTCAGTTCCTGGAGACAGAGCCCAGTCCCAGCTGAGCACAGGCACCTTTCAGGAGCTGTGCAGAGTGATGAGGGCACCCTGATGGTGCCAGCTGTGGCCTGCAGTGTCCCCAAGCAGGGTGGTGATGGTCAGGGCTTGGGGCAAGCACACCACTGAGCACTTGTATCTATAAAAGAACTGCCAAGCCAGTGCATGGATGGAATGGCTCTTTGTAAGGAGAGTGAATTTGTGCAGGGCGTGACTTTGTACCTGCCCGAGTGGGAGTGATCAGAGCAGGCACAGAAAGCCACAGCAAACACTTGGTGCAATGCTGGTATCTGCCAAACCTGCAGAGGTTTTGTCACTGAAGGCTTTTTGCCACCTCTGGTGCTTCCTCCTTTGGTCTAAAATCAGAGCCAGGACTGGAAGAGGAGCAGGGAGGAAATCAGTACACTTTGCTGACAGTCACTGGAGTTGCACTTTTTTGTTTTTAATTGAGGCAACTAAGAACTGGCTGCCATGTTCTTGGCTTCCTCTTCCCTTTTATGAAGTAGCTTTGGTGGGATTCTGTGGCAGCAGCTCTCTGGTGAGAGAGAAACACACAACTTTCCCAGGCATTGCCTGAGAAAGTCTATGAGAAGATCAGAGAAAAGAATGAGAAACAATTCTTCACTTGCTGCCACCTGTTGTTGTGAACATGTGGAATGTGTTATGGAGATTTGATTACCAAAGGGTGGTTTCTTAATTAGCCAGTGGTGATGGTGTTTGGATTGGAGGACCAATCAAGTCTACCTGTATCATGTCTATAAAAACAAGGGGTTTCTTAATAAAGACAGAGATTGATCAGCCTTCTGTGAATCAATGCTAATTATTACCCAGCTGGGGTGTGCTGTGATGATGGGATTCCATCTCCAGCTTGGTGGCACAAAGGATGAATGTATGTTTTGAAGGGTAAAAAGTGTCAGGGTGCAGTGTCATCCCGTAGCGGTTTGTCTGGGATCACCGGTGGGCTCCCAGCAGGACCCAGACAGCAGCAGGGCTGTGGAGGCAGAGCTGCAGCTGATGGCAAACTCCACTGATGTGTTCTACCCTTGTCTTTGCAGGCCGGGTGTCGTTCTTCACCTCGGGCTCGGAGAACCTGCACCGGGTGGAGCGGGTGCGCTGGGGCACGCGCTTCGCCGTCACCATCTCCTTCAGCTGCGACCCGCAGCACGGCATCGCCGACCCGCTGCTGCCCTGACCGCCCCGCAGGGCTGCTCTGGGGGGAGAGAGGGGGAAACCAGCTCCTGCCACCACACACGCAGTCAGAGCTGCCCAGCCCTGGGATCACACCGTCACACCTTGGTTTTTATGGCTCCTTTTCCATCGGCGTCGCAAATGGAGGCTTAAGGACCATCCTGAGTTTGATGATTCTGAAAATGGTTTGTCTTCATGTGCCAAGGGAACAGGCTGCAGAGAAGAGAGAACAGGCTCCACAAAGAAGAGAATGGGCTCCACAAAGAAGAGAGGAACAGGCTCCACAAAGAAGAGAGAACAGGCTCCACAAATAAGAGAGAATGGGCACCACAAATAAGAGAGAACGGGCTCCAGAAAGAAGGGAGAACAGGCTCCACAAAGAAGGGAGAATGGGCTCCACAAAGAAGAGAATGGGCTCCACAAAGAAAAGACAATGGGCACCACAAATAAGAGAGAACAGGCTCCACAAAGAAGAAACAATGAGCTCCACAAACAAACAAGAATGTGATAAATAACCACATCGATCTGGTTTATTACCTGAGTGTATAATTTCTGTGAAACACTGAAAATCTGGGAATGTGCTTTGATTTTTTTAAAATTTTATGCATAGAGTTTGGACTTTATAATGTACTCTTTTATGGAAATAATAAATACTGGGGGGAATTATATTGAAGATCAATATAAAGAGGAATAAGAGGACACTTGGACTTGTGAGGGCTCTCATTGGGCACACAGCAAGATTAGTCCTCTGTAATTTCATTTCTTTGTTCTGAAACCTGAAAAAGTCTTCCTTGTCTGTACTAACAAGGGAGAATTGTTAAATTGGCTGGATGCAAGAAAATATTAAAGTCACTTGAGTTTCATATTGAAATACTTGTCTTAAAGCCTGTTTATTCCAAGGAATTTGCATTACACCATGTTTTAAGTCTGTGTGAAAGCAGACCAAGATCATCAACAGCTTTAGTGGATTGAACTTGATTAAAATGTAGATTTAAATGAGATTTAAATGCAGGGCTTTTCTCTCCAGATAACCTGATAGGAGTCTGAGCATGAATGACCCTGTGCTTGCTGGTTACTCCTGTCATGCCAGCTGTGAGTGGCACTTCTGGAGCTGCCCTCTGTCAAACCCTGCTCAACAAGATCATCTCAGCCCATGGGGAAATCTCAGCCCATCTCCTCTTGGATTTTCATCTTCTGAAGATCCTGTGTCCTGCAATAACTGCAGCCCGTGGTGCATCTCCTGCTGGAGCTGATGGGTGTTCAGAAATCAAATCAAGCTAGTTTTTGTCTTTTGGAGCCTTGAAGCCTCAGTAATCTGGGCAATATGGTGACCAAACCTGTCACCTGTGATTTGTTGGGAAATGGTGCACTGGGCACGGTGGGAGAGCTCTTCTTTGCAAAAAAGCCAAATATTTTGTATGTTTTAGTGCCACTGAGCTTCTTCTATTTAGAGCTTCAATATCCAGACTGCTAAAAGCAATGCCTAGATCTAGGGAGAATTTAAATGGCAAATGAGGAAGTAAAGTGCAATCTAAAAGTTTGTGGAGGTGGCCTCCAGCAGGAAGCAGTAATTGCAGAATGTTCCTGGGGCAGAGTGGAATTTGAATTCACTGCTTAATAGGAACATACTTGGTTGAATTTATTTCAGGCCACTTAAATACCCTGAATAACTTTTTATTAAGGGTCTCTCCAGATAATGACATGAAATATATTAATTTTTGTGCTTTTTTGAGGCTCAACTGCCTGTGGCTACTGGGAACTGCAGGGCTCTGATTCTTAGAACTCTGCTCCAAAGGTAGGATTTCTTCAAGTAATGAAGGAATATTCAAGTAGCATCAATCTGATGCCAAACTGCTGCAGAGGAGTGCTCTTAATTGAACAGAGGTGATGACAGAAGGTGGCTGGATGTGTCCCAGCTGGTGAGGACCTTTCTGAAGAGCCCTTGCAGTGGAAACAAAGTCAAAAAGGGTCAGTGCTGGTGGTAAAATTACAGCTTTGCACCTGAAAGCAGACTTGCTACAAGTGTCTGGGAATGCTGGGGTGTATTTGGAAAGGAAATGACTTGAAAGAAAAGGGAAAGTCTGCTGGTGTGAAAAGTCCCAGAGTAAAATAGAAAATGCAGCAGGAGAGCAGGCCAGATTTGCCTTCCTACATGAGACTGAGTGAAGCCTCCTGAGGACTTCTGTGAAGCTGGACTACTTTTAAAACCACATTTCCATTCAAATGTTTTGTGGAATATCAGGAACTTTTGAAAAATTGGCAGGTTTTGTGGCCACATTAGGTTTTTAGTGTACACCTACCTTTCAGTCCTGTAGCATGCATTAAATTTAATTTTTTTTTATCCCCTGTGATTCTAGGAACTCTAGGTGGACTTCTTGGCATTTCTCATGGATAACATTTTAATTCTGTAAGCAGCTGTGGAGTCATTGTGGCTTTTACTTCCTTCTAAGTCAACTGCAGGTTTAGGAAGTTGATTTATGTTGAGATTTTCCTGAACATGTATCATCCTCCTGAAATATTCTGCACTCCATCTCAATTTCAAGTCCAGAAATGTTTACAAGGATACCCTATTTACAAAAAAAGATTTAAATTTGGATTTATAGCAGAAATTCAACTTCCTATTCCTTTATTAACAAACCACAGCAGCCCCTCCACCCCCTCAAAAAAACCAGTGAGTTCTTGAGCCATGATTTTTCTGTTCAGACACCTTGAGGATTTGTCTCTTTCTTGTTCCTCAGTTTATACAATTATTTTAAGCTGTTTATATAGATGCCTGGACACTTTGCTGCTGACTCCACAGAAAAAAATCTTGCTGTTTTCTTTTGAGAGAGCTTTTCCCTGCCAGGGGAAGGTCTCTGGGTGGATTCCTACCTTGGAGGTGACCTCCTCAGCATATTAACTTGCCAGCCAGGCCATTAAATCTTGTGGGAATAAACAAAGGCAGCTCCTAATGGAGTCATTCTGCATGTCTTGGCTCAGGGTGGTGGTTTCTTCCATTCCCTCTAGCAGGGAATCGTGTTTATTTCTGATTTATGTTCCTGAAGAGCAGAGGTGTTCTGGGCGTCCTCCTCCCTGCATAATGGGGTTTTAATTTTAATTGTGGTTCACTGAATAACCTTGTAAAAAGAAGGCCACGTTTTACCAGGTGAATCAAAACTTAAAAGATTGCTCTGGAAGAAAAACTCTGAGCCCATTTAGTGCCCACACTTCTCAACACAAAAGAAATGAGAGAAGTGATCGTGGATTATTTCTACTTTGCTACGGGCCATAAATGTGTGTTTTCTTGGTTTCTTTATATTAAGGGAAAATAGGAATTAATTTGAGAGTCATTCCTTTCCACAGGGATGAATGTGATCAAAATAAACTTTGACTAGCAGGGAAAAAGCAATTCTGGAGAAGCCACCAAGCAGGGGGGAAGTTAAATTTCAGATGGTGTTAGGCAGAGAGCAGCTACAGGAGATTCTTCCCACACTGGTGTGTCTGTGGCACTTTGACATTTTCTCCTCCTCCTCACTCTGCTTTATTGTTTCATTAGATCAGACAACTGGAAACTGGGAGCTTTCAGGCAGCAAAGCCCTTCCTATTCAAACCTTTTACAAAATTTTCAGTAGGACCTCTTGATAACCATTTGCTTCAGCTGTTTATCCTGTCCATCCTCTGTTTGAATTATTAATGAACAGAGAATGTGCTAAAATAAGTTAAATGATTCTGCATCCAGCTATTTAAAAAATGATGGATTATGCTTTCTTCTGCATTTATCTTTTGTATCAAATGGGCATTTTTTAAGTGATGGTGTCCTCCATACATAGCTTGTATCTGTTGCACCTGTTCTGGAACTGGACAGAATTTAGATCTGTAAATAAGAAATAATCCAAGAAGAAATTGAAACTGAATTAATAAATATACAGAAGTGTACAGAAAGTTTCCCTTTGGGACCAAAAAAAGGGGGTTGAAAATTTGTGGGTTTTGGAGTTTGTAAGAAAAAACAGAACAAAAATAATAAAAATAATTGATTTATTAATCCATTAGTGGGGCTGTAGGGGAATGTGCACCTGCTCCTCAGTACCTGGAAACCCAGTCCTCTCCCTGCCCATTTTCCCTTCCTAGGCACACATTTTGGTGGAGATCTTCATCCCTTCAGACCACGAGCAGGAAAAACCTCCTTCCTCTGCCTCAGCAGCAGCACAAGGCTGTTATTAACAGGCGTTTAAATGGGATTTACACCTGTGGATGTCTCGGGAAGGCTGTGCCCACCTGAGCACTGCCCAGCTGCCAGCAACCTGAGACCTCTTCACTTTGTTTTTTAATGCCTTTAGCACCTCCAGATGGGTGTGAGTCAGTGAATTCCAGCGCTGCAAAAATTATCACCTTCAATGCAAGTTAAACACGTTTTGACTCTTTTGCTAATTTTTTTACTTAAGGCTTTGGAGCAGACTGCTCAAACTTGTTCTCTTCCTAATCATTCTCCTTAAATGAGATACTTCAGCCATAAAGCATGCACAAAAGGGCAGTAATCAAAACCCTTTCCATAGCTGAGTTGTACAGGAAGATATTTCTGAGATGTTCAGGTCTAAATTAATGATTCTGTCCTCTGGTCAGGCCAGGTTTGTGATTTGCAGGGTCTGGGCAAGGCAGAAATGAAGATGTTTGATGGCCCAGCTGCCCTGGAGTGGGAGGTGTAATAATTCTGTAATTGTGGTGCACTGATAAAGGTTTCTGGTTTAAATTTACAAACACGACAGGGTCATTAGGAACTGCCACGGCCTCTTGTTAGACTGTCTGACAGAACAAAAAACCAGAAATCTTTGAGCCTTAAAGCCGTGTTGATAATGAATGAAACTGAGGGAGTGAGTCAGCGGATCAATTAGCTTGAAAAGCAGATATCAGTGTCTGCCTGTCCCCTGACCAGGGTTAGTGACCCCTGCTTTTATTTCCTTCTGGCTGTGGAGGGATGTGGAGCTGGGAGAAGGTTCAGTCCCTGCTCCTGACATCCACAGCTTCCCCCCACGAGCTGCTGAGGGCTTGTTTGTACTGCAGAGGAGACAAAGGATATTCCAAATCGTTTAAATTAATAAGATTTCAGTTCTCTAATAGCAACACCTGCTTGCTGAATGCATTCTGAGTAGCCCAGCTGCACCAGACTGTATCCCTCAGGAGACACGGATTTTCCAGTGGTGTCCGTGGCCCTGGAAGGGGAGGACAGCACATCTGAGCCAGCTTTAGTCATGGAGCATGCCAGGGGTTCGTGTTTGTATCAGTGTGACAAGTAAAATCTGTCTCTAAATTACCAGCCTTGAAAGTGAAAAATTATTATTTTGTTGGGAAGAACACAGGTGTGGAAAGAATGCTTGGCTTAATGAGCTTATCTAATCTCAGTCTCCTCCCTAAGTACAAGCCTGACTGCAAATACTAAAGCTCTTTTTAGAGATAATAGCCAAGAATGCTTCCTAACCACAGGAGGATTTACCATTCCTAAACAGCTAAAAAGCTGAAACTAATCGGAAATATGAAAACTCCATAAAACTGAACATTTTGCAACATGGGTGTGTTGGAGCTGGGAGCTCCCTCTGTGCTGGAGCAAGTCCTTGGCAAGAATTTGTGCAACAGCTTCAGGAGCCACAAACCCTCTGTATTTCTGCAAAATAACTTCCAGATTGTTGTTATGATCCTTGAGGTTTTTTTGGGCTTTCTCCCCTCTGAGAGCAGGGAAGGTTCCTGGCAGGGAGGTGCCACCCCTGCAGCCCCCCCGGGAGCTCCCAGGGTGTCAGCCCTGTCTCCTCCTGGAGACAGCTTCTCTAAACACTGGGGATGGTGTTTATCCTCAGGGCCAGGGCTCCATCAATTTGTCCAGTTTATGTTGGGAAGAGACAGGAAAACTGGAGCTTACAGGAATTCTGACTGCAGCCACCCCAGACGAGGAGACCCCGGCGTCCCCTGGCACCACACCAGGACCACCCCAGGAGGAGGGCTGGGGTTTGCTGGGGCTGGAGGGTTTGCTCTGGCTCTCAGTCCACAAGGCAGTGAGCAGCTGGGATGGAGAGGACACATCTGGGCACTCCAAGGAGTGGTGGTGGAAGGAAAGCCCCCGTGGAGGGGTTGGGAGAGGGTATTTGGGTCCTTGTGGGACTCGCTGCAGGTGAGGGGAAGGGTGGGAGCTCTGCTGCTGGAGGTGCTGGGAAGGAGCAAATGCTAAATCTGGGTGACACTGAGTGCTGCATGGCAAGGTGTGACATCCCAAATGACAGGGGCTGGAATCACATGGATGCACAGGATGGGGAAGGGGAAAAGGAGCTGCTGTTCCAGGGGTTCAGCAGAGGGTGGGATCCCTTCACCAGCAGAGTCTGAAATGACTGAGAGACATTTCAGCCCTTCCCAGCCATCCTCTGCTGCCAGGACTCTGCAGCTGCTGGCTTCTTGTAGCTTCTTGGGTAAGGAAAGGAGGCTGGAGGGAAGCAGTGCCCTGTGTGCCATGGGGAGATGCTTTGGCAGGGACACTTGGCAGGGAGCCAGCACAGCCCTCCAAAATCCAGCAGAAAACCTAGGCTGGCCTCCATCCACAGAAACCTGGGAGATGCCCAGTGGGAAGCCACTTGCCAGCTGCTTTATTGAGGTGCTGTTTAATTGTTTTGCTAAAGCAGCTGCTTTATTAATTTAGAAGACATTACTGACTGAAAAGACTAATTCTAGCTCGTACTTTACCTTGATTATTTTTCCTTTGGGGCAGTGAGAGAATATCCCACAAGACTTCTCCACCTGAAATCACAGGATCTCTTGGAGATCTGCCTTAAACCTTGCCCTCTTGTTAAAAAAAAAAAAAAGAGGGATATTTAAAATCATGTAGAGCCCATCAGGAGCTTCATCTTCTCAGTAGCCCAGACTCAGAATGGGCAAGTTCTGTTAATTTAGAGCACTTGGACAAAGCACTCAATTGAGGGCCCAGTGGAGTACTCCAGGAGTTACCATCAGGTCATTTGTCCTGCCTGTGTGAGAGCTCCAACTCTGGGCAGTTTGGATTCCATTCCATTCCATTCCATTCCATTCCATTCCATTCCATTCCATTCCATTCCATTCCATTCCATTCAGCAGTTTTGTAACCATGGGTAACAGCAGAGCTGACGTGGCTCTGCACTGCTGCAAGGAGGCTGTCAAGGTTGTCAGGTTTGAAAATCAACCTGCTTTGATGACTCTTCTGTTCTGCAGCATTCACCTTACAGAGTTTGCCCTGAAAAACCTGTTTAAAAATGACTTTCCTTTTTTTGCAGCATTTGAACTGAAAGCAATGTAGAAGAAGTTCAAGGATGCCTTTGCAAAAGACTGGTGTATTGCCAGAGATACAAGATCTGGCTTGTTCTAATGTCTTCTCTCACAGAAAAAGAAATTAATTTTGTTCTGAAGTGTGTTGGGAAGGATGAGGTCCAGAACAGACTCTTCCTTCCTTCCTAAAGGATTGGAGGAGCCACAACCCCTTGGAGGCTTTGAATATTTGTCACTTTGGAAGTGCAAAGGAGATAAATCTGCCTGTGGTCTGTGAGGTGATGCAGCATTGCCTTCCTCAGCCTGAAGCCATTTCTCTGTGCTCTCATCAAGGAGTAATTCAGGGTGACACATCAAGGATTTCACCTCTGTGTTTTGCAGGGGGTGTGGCTGTCCAAGCCCTTCTCCCCACACTGAGACTGGGAACACAAGAACTGGAATTGGGGGATGCAAACACCTTCCCCATACCATGAAGTTACAGATTTAAAGATTTTTCTTTAAAAAAGTTTTATTGGACTAAACCCCAAATTTGTTGTGGTTTTGGTTTTTTTTTTTTGTAAAGATTTTTCTTTAAAAATTTTTCTTTAAAAAAGTTTTATTGAACTAAACCCAAAACTTGTTGTGGGGTGGTTGTTTTGTTTGTTTGTTTGTTTGTTTTTCCTGCATAACAGAGATAGATACCAAATACCCCAGAGCACACAATGCTCAGGAGGGAAAATATTCTCCTGTATGGATGGAGGTAAAAGCCCAAGTGGTGCTCCAGCCCTGTCCCCATCCCTCCCCACTTAAATGAGATCTGCAAGGAGCTTTAACACTGGGCACCACAGGATGTGGAGCTTCACTTTCCCATCTGGCCTAAAAGAACTGCTGCAAGGATTGAAGCAATGCTTTGAATTTTGAGGGACATTTTCCATAATAAACTTGCCTTTGTATTAAAAAACAACCCAACACATGAAAGCAGCCAAGCAAAGTTAGTTGGTTGTTATTCCCTCTGCTTCTGCTGTTGGGAATTAATTGTGCTGTGCCTCAGGCAGGCAGAGGTTCCTCGACAGATTTAATCATTCTAAAAGGATGCCAGCAGCAAAATGACAGGGAGGTTCTGCTGTGTTTAGCAGTCAGTAATGAGAGCTGGGATCATTCTTTCTGTCCAGCCTCCTCTGCATGGGTAACGTGTCCTTACCTGCACTGATCCCAGCCCATAACGTGGGGACCAGGCTCCCAGGAGGCAAAGGAGAGATTTTGCTTCCCTGCCCACCTCCTGCTGTTGTCTCTCCCTGAGGAAGGCTTTAAGGAGGGCACTGTGCACTGAAGTGATGGAGCTTGAATCACTCCAGCCAGGCCCAGCTGCCAGGGCAGGGGTGAGGGAGCATCTTCACTGCCGTACATCAAAGGCAGAGAGGTTCTGGTCCACACACATCTCCTCTGACCATGAACAGCTACCCTGAACCCCAAGTTACCCCTACAAGGAGACTTTTCCCCTTCACACACAGCCTCCCTCATCCAGCAGCCTCAAAACCTGTCACACACAACAGTGACACCTTCAAATGTGACCTTAACCTTTCCACAGACACTGGAGACAGCAGTGCTGTTTTCTGGGCAATGGACAGCAGCACAAGACCAAGTGACCCCCTGAGGTCATTTTGCAGCAGGATCCAGGATCCTGCGCTGCCCTGCTGCAGGGAATCCCTCTGCTCAGCCCCAGCACTGTGGAATTCTCCAGCACCAAACCTGGGAAATCCCTCCTGGCTTTCATTCACTGTCGTGTTCTGAGCCTGCCTGAGCTGTCAGCACCAGCAGTGCTGTTGGGGAAGGAGCTCTGAGCCCCCAGCAGCAGGTGAGGGCAAGGAAGGCAAATAAATGCATTTGGCTGCAGGCTCCTCAAATGTTTTTGCTGCCACCTCTTAACCTGGACCCTGCCCAGGGGCAGGAAGCTGCTTTCAAAATGTGGGGCTCCAGCTGATTTTACAATAAAGCCATTTCTGTAAAATATTGCTTTCTATGGTGTTTAAATGGAAAAAACCCACCTGTTACAAAAAAAAAAAAAAAAAAAGAGAGAAACTCAATGTAAACCTGTGGGTGACTGGGATTTTGGGCAGTGCAGTGCTGGGGGCTGCTGCCAGCCTGTGCTCTCCAAAGGGAGAGGCTGGCACAGGAGCTGCTGCTGCCTCTTCAGGTTCTATGGTGTTTAATGAAAGAAAAAAACCATCTGTTATTAAAAAAAAAGGAGAAACTCCATTTAAACCAGTGGGTGACTGGGATTTTGGGCAGTGCAGTGCTGGGAGCTGCTGCCAGCCTGTGCTCCCCAGGGGGAGAGGCTGGCACAGGAGCTGCTGCTGCCTCTTCAGGTTCAGGTGTCCCCTCTGCACGTGGCAGGGGTGCTGCTGTGCCTCCCCTTTCAGCATGACTACATCAGAGTTCATTTACCCGCTCCATTCTTGCAGGTTTTTCAAAGAGAGGCTCAACATACCCAAGAATAATTGCTCTGTAGTGCCTTTCCCTGAGAGGCTTCTTGCAAGAGGCAGCCTTGTGCTTCTCAAATGTCAAGCTGATATTTAAAAGAATAACAGAGGTAGAAGGCTGTGAGTTTGATGGACAGCCCTGGCTTGCAGGAGCACACAGATGAACAGGCTGTGGGTTTGGACACAGCACATTTAGCTTCAGGAATCTCCCTTGCTTTGTTTGGATGGAATCATGTTTGGTTCTAGTTAAGGATTCAGGAGCTGAATTCAAGATCCTAACGGGAATGCACAAGGAAAGGCTAACAGCACCTCAGAGAGATTGGCCAAAACAAGCTGGAACAAACCTGGCAGATTTTACTCCTCCAGCATCAGCATGGCTTTGGTTTTAGAACTGTTCCCTCTGCCAGGCATGGCTGATACTGCTGGGGGTTTGATTGTTATTTACTTGTTTAGTACTTATTTACTACTTATTTACTACTTTCCTTCCAGATATCTCGATGGAGGGGTCTGGGTGGGATTTTCCACAGTATTCAAGTTCAGCCTTTTTCAATAAATGTTTTAATGACTGTTTTTTAAGTCTTCACCCCATCTCTGACTCTAGAAGCATTTCTAGTACTCACCAAAATATTTCTTCCAAATTAAAATTTGTATTACAAATGGAGAGAACCAGAAATGCAGAGCCCAAATGCCAGAGGACTTCTACAGGATTCATTTCTCCCTTTTCTCTTTTAATTCTCCCTTTCTTGGGTGGGCAACCAAAGTGAAATGATGCAGCAGTTTTGCTTTGGTAAATTCCATTGGGAGCATTTTCTTTGGGGACAAGATGGCTCCAGTTGTGACCACAGATCACAAAGCTCAGTTTTGACCATTCACATTTGTTAAACTGAAATCAGTTTCCCCCAGAAGTGATATATGCCAAACCAGAAACTCAGTGTGGGCAGAAAGCTGCATTCCTGAGCCGAAATATTTATGATTTAAAAACCCCATTTTGACATATATCCCATTTAAGATTTTAATATACTTAGATTTAGTATAACATTGATATATTAATTTTTTTTTCAGTGTTGGGAGTCTGACAGAAGCTTGTTGCATCCCAGAGGTTTGGCTGGAGGAGTTCCTCCCTCTGCCTTCACAAAGCTCAGCCTGAGCCATCCAACCCCTCCCAGCACTTTGCCATCCTTTCTCCCTGCTGTGCTTTAGACACATTCCCAAACAAGGGCAAAAAACTTGTATAATGCCAATAACAATAACTTTACAAGCTACTTACACCCTCCAAAGCTGGGGCTACTGTTTTGAAGACAATGCATTTCTCATAAACCACAGCCATTAACTCAGCACCTCTCCATTCCCCAGAAGAAATAGAAACTAACAGCAAATCCCAATATTAACAGGCAGAAAAACCAGGAACTAACAGCAAATCCCAATATTGTCAGGCAGAAAAACCAGGAACTAACAGCAAATCCCAATTTTAACAGGAATTAAAACCAGAAAGAGCAAACCCCAATATTAACAGGCAGAAAAACCAGGAACTAACAGCAAATCCCAATATTGTCAGGCAGAAAAGCCCAGCTGGGCTGAGCTGGGGTTAGGCCCCAGCTCTGGTGTTTCTGTGGGTGCTGGCTGGGAGGATGCTGTGCAAAATGACAGGAATGGAATTAGCCTGGGTTTGGCATAGGAAGAAACACGGGAGAGGAAATTTAAGTCCTGGAAGGTTTTTCTCTTCTCTTCTCTCCCCCTCCAGATGCTGCAGCAATGTTCTGCTTTGAAGGTATAAAATGCTCTTATGTTGTGCTGTGATTTGGGGCAACCTCTCTGTTTTACAGCCTAGAAATAAAAAGCAAATTTTCTTCCTGAGACCTCAGGATGGGAACTCGCTGCTGCCACCAGAGGGACTCTGAAATGAGACAGAAAAGCTGAGTGTCCTCAAAGCAGACTTCTGGCAAAACTCCCTGACTTTCTGGGGCTGCTCTGAGGGTTTCTCTACATGTTCTGTACCCAGAGCTTGAGGGGTGGGCTCTGCTATGAGCTTTATGTGCTTTATGCTCTTAGATTCTATATAGATTATAATAGATATAATATAATGCATATAATACATATTATTATATATTAATATATGTTATTATATTATATTATGTTATATTATAGTATATTAGATGTCATATAATATAATATATTACTATATTATATAGTATTATATCATATACCAACATATTATATTATATTATGTTATATTATAGTGTATTAGATGTCATATAATATAATATATTACTATATTATATAGTATTATATCGTTATATTATAGTATATTAGATGTCATATCATATATTACTATATTATATAGTATTATATCATATACCAACATATTATATTATATTAGAATTATATTATACAGTATTACATGGTATAATATCATATTACATCCTATATCACATCATATTACACTATATATAATTATATTTATCATATCATGTCATATAATGTCCTATATTATAATATTGTAATATATACTATTATATGTAGAATATAATATATTATAATAGACTATATTAGATTATAACAGATTATATTAGATTATAGTAGATTATAATAAATTATGATCTCTGTCATTCCCCCATTCCCCACAGTTAACCCCACTGTGTCACCTTGCAGCTCAAGGTGCAAAATGCTCATCAAGTCCCCTCTCTTTTGGTGGCTCTTTGTCTTTTCAAGTGAAAGTGGAAAAATTGCCATTGCTGCAGCAGCTCCCAGCTGAGGAGATCCACCAGAAAGGAAGGAGACAGGATGAAACTGCTTTTCTTTCCCACTCTGGGTTGGGTTTTTTTTGGTATAAACCCTTAAATCCTCAGGGGCATTAGAAAAAAAATCTCTAGTGATTAAATAATTTTCTTTCTTGTAAAGCATGAATGGAGTTTTGCGGTGACAGCCTCTGGCCCAACAAGAAAAAGGCTGCTGCCTTTCCTAAAATTCCCATTTCCCATGTTTCTGAAGAAGGAACTGTGCCACTGAGCCTGCAGTAACATTTCATTTGTAACAAAAACACCCAAAGCATTAAGAACCACAGGATTACCATGATTCAGGTACGACAAGTGACCCCAGGGTACACAGAACCTGATTTCCTGGAATGCAAAATAGCCAAAATAAAACAGTTTTCAAGGAACTCTCCACATGTTGTTTTTCAGTTACAGCCCCTCTGACCCCTGTTGTTACTCAGGCCTGCCTGAGATGCTTCAGATTTACCTGAAGAGACACCAAACACAGAATTCGCAAAAAAACCTCGTCCAGATTCTGTTCACCTCAATTTTCACACACTTCTGTAACCTCTGTGGCTGGGGACACAAAATGTTTTTAATCTCATTAATTTGGAGATCCCAACTCTTCCTTTTCAGTGCTGAGGACAGGTAAAAACTCTCCCTCAAGCAGGAAGCAGCCTGAGGTGCCTTCCAGGAGCTGTGCACACAGGAATGCTGAGATCCACCCCAAAGCAGCACCCTCCCCAAATTCCTCTGGGTGAGCAGCAGGTGAAGGCACCCCTCACAGGAAACCTCAATTTGTGCCATCCCAGGCAGGCAGCAGCAATCCCCTTCCCAGGTGAGCCACCAGATTAATTTGAGTTTAGAAATTTAGAAAAAACAAGAAAGAAAAATATTGACCCCAACTTCATCCCCCCCAGCTGGAAACTGCTATTTGCACATCTGCCCTGATAAACACCCCCCTGAGCTGGGTGAAGAGACCAGGCAAGGGGAAACTGAGGAGGAGCTGTTTTTAATAAGCATTTATTTATAAACTGACACTTTATAAACTGGGACTCAGAGGTGTCTTGGGAAGTGTATCCCAAAGGAGCTCCTCTGTTTGCTCATCCCCACATTATCTTACAACTGAAGAGCCCATCTGCTCTGCATTTCTACCTTTTTTTGTTCTATGCAGGAGTCCTTTTCTGCTTCCCCCTCTTAATAATAGCTGTGGGTTTAGGCTGTTCAGCTTTTTTATTTTTTTATTTTTTCAAAGTACAAAACAAAGTCCCTAAAACTCTTTTTGATCCCTGTCCTGCTCATGGGATGCAGCCATGCCTGGTTCTGCCAGGACTTCTGTCCAGACACACTTTGCACATGACATTCACACTCCAGCCTTCCCAAAAAGCCTTCTGAGTTCTGTCTTATCTTTTTAATTCTGAAATGGGAGAGACTTCCAGCCTTGGAAATGGGAGCCGAAGGGAAAGTAACAACGAGTTTAGAATTAATAATTAAACAATTTCTGAGAAGTTGTTCTGAAAAATCTGCTGAATCCTGCCCTCCCTGCCAGTTCCCACCACAAACTGTGTGTTAGTCCCCTATTTCAGAAGGAATGGACAACATTAGGACTGTTAATGATGCCCAGCTTGGAGTCTGTGCAACACTGGAATATGACCAAGTGATCACTGGTGTTTCAGAGACACTCCTGTAGTTAAAAGCAATAGGGGCAAGGTGAGTGACTCACTCCCCTGCTCCCCAGAAAGCATCCCAGGAGAATGCTGCCTCCAGCACAGCAACACCTTCATCCAACCTGTGCCTTTTTCTGTTGGCTGGGAGCACAAAACCCAGCGTGTCCTGTGCCTGTTCCCTGCTCTCTGTGCTGTTGGCACTTGCTGTCCCTGCTGTGCCATAATCACACCCTGAGGTTTGGTGTGGGACACGAGAGGAGCACCCAAGGATGGGAATGCAGCACTGCAGGGCTGGAGTGGGACTGCTCAGGCAGATGGGGCTGGAATAAGTAATAAAAAGTGTTAATGACAGCTCCTTACACTGCTGCTGCTTCTGAACTCCGTGGGCATCACCAGCTGCTGGCAGGAGTTTGTGCAACAAGTATTGTGCTTTTATCCCCAGAGTCTGTCCCAGAACAAGAAAGGAGAATATTGACCCCAATTTCATCCCCCCAGCTGGAAACTGCTATTTGCACATCTGCCCTGATAAACACCCCCCTGAGCTGGGTGAAGAGACCAGGCAAGGGGAAACCTGAGGAGGATCTGTTTTTAATAAGCATTTATTTATAAACTGACACTTTACAATTGTTTAAGTGCCCACAGGCATCTCCAGGATCTGTGCTGAAGGTTTACTGTGAGATGCCAAGCAGGGAGAAAATGAGCAGAATACATTGAGGCAAAACAGTTTGGATCAAATGTCATGAAAAAATGTGTCTCTTTTATGATGAGTTTCATGGTATAGCATTCAGTCATTTTTCTTAGAGCCTCAGGTCTTTGAGTGATAGGATTATAAATAATATTTTATTTCTTCCAAGGTAAATTTTTGGGTACATTTTTCTTCCAAGGTTTGTCAAGCTCTGTTGACTTTTAAGAAAAGGACCAACTTTTTCAAGAAGAAAAAAATCAATGGCAAATTCAAACCACCTTAGGCAGAAACCTTAAAAAATTACAAGGGTTTTAAATTTTTTTTTTTAGGTAATCCTGTGGTTTCTAACAGCTTACCTGGTGGTTTTTGAATGCTTGGAGTTCAAAGTGCTGCTGCAATGAATTTTAAAATAGAGACTTTAAGCTTGATAGAACAGTAGTGCACAGGAAATAGGAAAAGGGGCTTAGAAGTCTCTTTACACGCTCCAGAAACAGACAACGGTAGCACACAGGGCAAACCCGAGGCCGGCAGCTCAGTTAAGTGATCCTGGGCCAATTTCAGATTCCTGCAGCTCTGACCCAGCTGCAGCCCCAGGAGAAACCCCAGAGAGAAACGATGAGCGGAGCTGGAGCCGAAACTCAGCCAGGCGTGAAACCGGTTTGTGGCAGCGCCGAGCAGAGCATCCACCTCATCTTCTGCACCCCAAACCCCGTGGGATTTGTCCCAAACAGCTGCTGGCTCCCGGCAGGACACCCCCAACACCCCTCAGCCAGATGGAACTCCAGACTCATCTCGCAGCGTTTGGATTCACACAACTTCTGGCCTCTCATTTGAGAAAGCACCACAAATGACTTTTCAGAACCCTCCAGGGCTTGGGGGTCCCCAAAGCCCTCCCTTGGCGTGAGCATCGTGGGCACCACAAATGAGTTTTCAGAACCCTCCAGGGCTCAGGGGTCCCCAAAGCCCTACCTTGGCCGGACGCCCTGCTGGTCCTGGCGTGTTGGCAGCGCCTCCTCCTCCTCCTCCTCACTTGTCCTTCAGCGTGGCCATGCCCAGCGCCTCGGAGCTGTAGTCGTACTGGTTGCTGGAGGACATGGAGCGGCCCCAGGAGCACTGCAGGTTGGAGCCCCTCTTGCGGAAGGAGGAGGTGAACCTGTAGAAGTTGCGGTGCCTGTTGCGCAGGTACTCGCGGTAGTTTTTGGTGAGCAGGGTGTAGAGGAAGGGGTTGATGCAGCTGTTGCTGTAGGTCAGGCAGGTCACCAGGTAGTTAATGCACTTTTGGGTTTGGGTGGTGAGCTGCAGCGAGCTGCTGTAGAGGCGCACCAGCTGCCAGATCCAGAAGGGCAGGAAGCAGGCCCAGAAGACCAGCACGATGCTGAAAATCATGATGAGGACCTTCTGCCGAGGGGACCTCTTGCTCTTCTCCTTGTGCGGGGGGTTCCTCTGGGACTCCAGGTAGGTCCTGGCCAGGCGTGTGTACAGGAAGCCGATGATGATGCCCGGGGCCATGATGCTGGTGCTGAAGAGCACGGTCAGGTAGGTGCGGTAGGCGTCCACGCTCCAGGTGGGCGCACACATCCTCTTCACCTTGCCCTCCGCCTTGCCCCCCTCGGTCAGCGTGACCATCAGCATCATGGGCAGCGTGAGCAGCAGCGACACCGACCACACGGCCCCCGCCGTCACCTTGCGGTAGCCCCGCGAGCGCTTCAGGGTGTCCAGGGGCCGGGTGACGGCCAGGTAGCGCTCGGTGCACATGAGGGTGAGCGTGAAGATGCTGGCGTGCATGGTGAGCAGGTCCAGGCTGAGCAGGATGCGGCAGCCCAGGTCCCCGAAGTACCAGTCCTGGGCCAGGTAGGTGCAGACGATGAAGGGGATGGTGGAGAGGTAGAGCAGGTCGGCCAGGGCCAGGCTGACGATGGAGCTGTACATGGGGGCGGCGCAGCGCGCCGAGTGGCACATCACCACCAGCGTGTAGACATTGCCGGCCACCCCGGCCACGTACATCACCGACAGCACCGTCCCGAAGGCCGACGGGATGAGCAGGGGGCCGCTCCCGGGGGCACCCCCGCCGCCCACCGCCGCCGCCGCCGCCGTCCCGTTGTCCCCCGCCGCCGCCGTCCCGTTGGGCTCCATGGGCGGCGGCGGCGGCCCCGGCACCGTCGCACCCGCCCGGCGCCGGGAGCGCTGCGGGGCCAGGGGCGACAGCGCCCGGCCCGGGCGGGGACCCTGCGGAGAGCGGCTCGGCGAGCCGGGAACGGGGCTCTGTCCTCCGGGAACGGGGCTCCCCGAGCCAGGAAAGATGTTCCTCCAGACGGGAACGGGGCTCCCCGAGATGGGGACGGGGCTCCCGGAGCCGGGAATGGGGCTCCCCGAGACGGGAGCGGGGCTCTGTCCTACGGGAATGCGGCTCTCCCAGCCGGGAACGGGGCTCCCCGAGTTGGGAATGGGGCTCTCCGAGCTGGGAACGGGGCTCTGCTAGCCGGGAAGAGGACTCCCCGAGTTGGGAATGAAGCTCTCCGAGCCAGGAACGGGGCTCCCCCAGCCGGGAAGGATGCTCCCCCAGCCGGGAATGATGCTCCACGAGCCGGGAAGGATGTTCCCCCAGAATGGGGCTCCCCTAGCCGGGAATGGGGCTCCCCGAGATGGGAATGGGGCTCCCCCAGCCGGGAATGGGGCTCCCCGAGATGGGAATGGGGCTCCCCGAGCCGGGAATGATGCTCCCCCAGCCGGGAATGGGGCTCCCCTAGCCGGGAATGATGTTCCCCCAGAATGATGCTCCCCCAGCCAGGAATGATGCTCCCCCAGCCGGGAGCGTGTCCGGAGCGCCCCGCGCCCCCCGCGGAACGAGCCCCGCCGGGCAGCCTCACTCTCCGGGCGCTGCCTGAAAAGTTTTCCGGGTGGCTCCGCTGGAATCTGGCGCTGCCCTGGCGCGGTGGCATCGCCGGCGGGGCGGCTCGGCGCTGCGCTTCGGCTCCTCCGGCAGAGGGGCGGCAGCGGCCGGCAGGGAGAGCCAGAGGCAGCCGCAGGTGCCCCGCAAAGCGCTGCGGGTGCGTTCGGACGGAGGCTGAGGTGGAGGTGGACAGCGAACCCGCGCTGAAGGAGCCTCCTTTCCCCCCGACAATAGCTCCTGTTTTGGATTTTACCCTGAAAAGCACGGCAGTGCTGTCGTAAGATTTAAAATTCAAGCTTTAGTGGTGGCTGGTTCTTGTGAGGAGGGGGAGGCACAGAGTGGGATGAATGCAAGGTTCACACAGACAACTTTTCCCCTTAGGCAAGAAGTCTGGGGACAGCTGCAAAATCAGTAAGCACCTTGCATTTCCATCTTATTTTAGAGAAAGCAGAGACAGGGCAGTCCATAGTCAAAGGACAAATTTCCAAGGGTACCAGAATGCTGTATTCCCTCAGCTCCCATTGATTTCCAATAGGAATTAACTGGCTGTTATGCCTTCAGACATTTCTGTTTAAACCAGAGTGCTAAAATGACCAATATATATTTATTTGCTTGTTTTAATCCCTCCTGAAAGTACTTTTTGTGCAAACTGTTGTCTATTTCTCCGTGCCATGCTACGAAGCTGTGAAAATCTCATTTACTTGTAGGAGTAGGGTTCAGCCCTATAAAAATATTGTCTTGAGTACTTGATTGTAATCTGCTGTGGGGTGAGCACACAAATACACAAATCCAGCCCTGCTCTCCTTCCTGGTGCTGCTCATCAGCCTTCGTGTCTCTCTCCAACGCGCCCCAAACGCTCAAAGCTATATTCAATAAAGGGCTGGCTCAAACATGCTGCTGAGGGAGAAGAAACAAAACTGAATTATTTTTCAGGCAGGGGGTTACTTCATCAGCTTCAGCCACTGACAAAGCTCAGCTCCAAGCGCTGCGGTGGAATCTGCTTTTCTCTGGAAGTTTGGACTCGCCCGGTGCCAGCGCCCTCGGCAGCCGCGCGTTCCTCTGCGGCAGCTGGACACGGCAGCTGGGAATGCACGGGTGCTTCAGCAGGGCCAAACCCTGCCTGCACGGCAGCCCAGGGGATTGACTGCCACAGGCTTCGCGTGGGATCCATTTTTGGCGTAAATAGATCATCTCTGAGAATTAGGTTGCGTGCAACTTTCCTGTCGCCTTTCGTTTTGAAGTTGCTCTCTCTGGTTTTTTATCTAGTGGCCAGGACAAAGGGAAAAGAGAGAACAGAACAGATATATTGTTTTCCGTTCTGTTACCTGATTTGTTTTGGGTGATCACACGAGGTAATGTGTTCTTCTAGACAGAGAATTACTTAATCTGTTTAGTGAATACCTAATTTCAACTTTCCAGTTTTCCTTCCAGCACAAGAATGTTTAATTAAGCAACACCAGGCATCAGTGAGCCTGAGAGACACTTGTTTTCTTGAACATGTAGGGTACACACGTCTATCCATGGGAACTCAGTCCTGTTAAACTCTTCAGAAAGAGTTTGTTGCCTGAAGTTGTTCTGCAGCAGAGCAAAAGCTGTTCTCTGAACAAAAGGCACTTCTGCTCTCAGCATGCTCTGAGCCTCTCCTGCACACCCACAGGCATTAAAAGAGCATTTCCGACTGGGTGGAACGGGCCTGGAGCGTGTGAGAAGCGTGATCAATCAGAATTAAAAGGGGGACAATGCAGGAGTCTGGAATACTGATGTTTCCCATTTGTCTGTGTACACAAGGAACACATCTTTCAGCAGTGTGGGCGACAAGCTACCAGAAGAAGTGGTGAATTTTCCATTTCTCCAGCTGTCTAAGTAAGGACTGCAAGTGCTTTTTTGGAAGATGAATTTTAATCAAACAGGAATAGGGAGCTCAGTGTATAATTACTGTCAGAGTAAATCCTCAGGGAGTTGCACACAAAGTCATCAAGGATCAAATTGTCTTATGAACCTCAAGATCTGTTATTCCCTATGTGGTTTTCTTGTAATATTCTAAAAAGTATTGGTATGAAAATGATAACACAGAAGCACAGACTCACAGAATGGTTTAGATTGGAAGGGAACTTAAAGATAATTTCATTCCACTCCCTGCCATGGGCAGAGACACTTTCCACTATCCCAGATTTCTCCAAGTCCCATTCTCCCTGGCCTTGGGCACTTCCAGGGATGGGGCAGCCACAGCTGCTGTGGGCAATACCTTGCACTACCTTGCACATTACTTCAGGAACAAAATTTCCCTTCTGGAGCCACGTATGGCTCAGGCTGAGCATACCCAGCCATCTCAAAATATAGCTCCACGTAGCGTTTTATTCTCTGCTTTGAACAGAACTTTTTTTTCAGGTGCTCAGCACCTAATTTTAGAACTTCCTAACACATTTTTCTTCTTTTCAGGAAGCAGACAGTAGCAGCCCACGTGGTGAGGGCTGTTTGAGCAGCCATGTCCAGTTTTTTTCTTGCAAAGCCCTTGATATTGTCTGTGAATAACTGGCACTCCTTTGTTTGGCTGTGAAGGGCATGGTATGTATGGTGGGCAGCTGAAGGCTGTTGCCTTGGCAAATTGAAAGGCAGTTCCATTCAGCTTGCTCCATTCAGCTGTGACAGGCTCCAAACTAAGTGTTGTCTGGCCAAATGAGTGTTTGGAAGCAGAGGCTCCCTCTTAGGCACCATCTTTGTACACGCTGTCCTCCTAAAATACCTTCTGGGTGGAATTTTATTGTTGTGAGAGTGAATTTTGAGTTCAGGATAGGGAACATGTGAAATGCTGCATCTGTGCCCTCGATGTGAGCTTTGGGCAGGGGTGCTGTGGATGACAGGTCCAGCTTTGGCTGAGTTTGACTTTAGTTGTGCAAGTTCTGCCTGGCCAGGTGGGCACTGATGTTTCTTGTGGTACTCTTGTGCCCAGCCACTCCATGGATGATCCTCTTCCCATCAGAAGTGCAGGAAGTGAAAAGATTTCACTGATCATTTGCCAAAGTATCAGGAAAGTATTTTGCTTTGGCCAAGTTCAGAGGGGTCCTGACAGAGTATCCAAGTGGGAAGGGCAGGGGGAGGGATGTCTCTGGAGAAACCCAGGCTGAGGGTTGTTAGATCCCAAGCATGTGCTGCCAGATGAGATCTCTACATTCATTTCTTAATCCCAAACTTGGGGGCTCAGTTATCATCTGGTAGTGCAGAGCCTGTCAGTGGAATGTGACATTGCAGGGGAAGGGATGACAAAGAGGAATTGAAAGCAACTGCAGCTCAGTGTCCCACGGGCCACCAGAGCCTCATTTGGCTGTGCTGCTGACTCAATAACCTTTTCTCAGGTTACCACCCACTGGTGTAAAATCCCTGCAGCTTCCATGGAGCCTCACTGGAGCAATGTTTATGCTCTGCAATGTGCACAGGGCCTTGTGGCTCTCTGAAATTGTTTCTGAGCCACTCATCACTCAGGTGCAGGGGATTATCTGAGAGCATGGAATGTGCACACGGATTGCAGCACAGTCACTCCTGAGCTGCACAGATATAAGGAAAAGCAAATTTGATCCCCAGCTTCTGAACGTGTTAACATCTATGTTTACATCTGTCCTGTAGAGTTGAATATGCCCTTAAATTTAAATCTAAATTTACAAGGATACTTTATTTCAAAGTTAGAGCTGTCTCCCCTCACTCAGAGGTTTGAGATGCTCTGGAGGGGCCACTGGACAGAACCCTCTGCAAGATCCCTAAAGAGGACTGTGCAACAGGTTTCAGTCAGCATTATTTCAGGAATGCAGTTGAATGGGTTTTAAAAATCCTCCCAGATAAAAAAACAGAGGAGGGACTTGTGCTTTCAATCACAGCACTCCTGAGCAGGTGCCCTGTGGCATCCAAAAGCCATCACACACCTTTGGGGTGCTGCAAAAAGCCTGAGACCTTCAGTGCTGAACACAGTGGCCACAGGAAAAGGTGAGGGGATCTAAAGTTTTGTCCTTGCTTTTTGCAGAATATAAAGAGTGTAAATTGTGTGCTGTTACAGTGACTTTCAGCTGTTCTGGATTTGTAGGATCTTCTCCTTGTGTTAAAACGTTTGAGATCATTTTACAATGGAAAAAAATACATATTAATAACCCCAAGTCATTTCCTGCAGAAACTCAAACCACTACCATTACACTTAGATCTGAATTCCTTCTCCTCTCCCGAAAGACAGAATTATACACCGAAAAAAGAAAAAAAATCCTCTTCCTTTACCATGTGAGTGCAAAGGAGACTGTCTTGGCTCCAGGGTGGTTTTTATTGTTCCACAGCACCTGCACAGAGTGGGCACTGCAGGGATGGTGCCAAAGGCTGGCAGAGACCAGGGCTGGGGGCAGCAGCAGCTTTGATTTGGCAACCTGAGTTACCTTTTGTCTTGCTGAAGGAGCTCAGTGCAGTGTTGCTCTTGGTACTTGATTTGTTTTTGCTCGAGGTGGGAAGGCTTTTATTCCTATTAAATGGCCTTTTCTACTTATGGAGAAATTAGAGACTGTATCTGCAGATTTCTCCCTCAGAGAGAGCTTGGCTCTTCCCACAGGCTAAACTCCACTTGGAGTGTGCAAATCCTACAGCACACTCTCATCTCCAGAGCTCAGCCTGTGGTTAATAAAGAGCTTCAGATGCTGGAAAATGTCTCTTTTTCCCTTATTTCTGTGATATTTCTTGGTCCACACCGAGCTATTGCCTTCAGGTGAGCAGTCTGCTTTTCTGGGAGAGGCACTGCAAGGATGATCCAGCGTGGTGCAGAGGAAACTCCTGCACTGCTTTGGAGCAGCAGTTAATAGAATGGATGTTGTTTCATATTGATTTATAGGAATTAGATAAAAACTCTTGACAGATGTGAGAAAAGGATGGAAGCCCAAGGAATCTCCTTTTGCCAAAGGAACAATTCCTGGTGAAGCCTCATGCTTGGTGTCTGGGTCAGAGCTCACTTGAGTCAGTGTGAGCTTTTTCCTGGATTTCAGTGGGCTTTGGAGACAGCCATTGATTAAAAACCAAAGAAAGACAGAGCTGGGTCTAACTTTGGGGATGTGCTGGGTTTTCTTTGTCTGGAGGAGCCACAGGGTGCCCTGGCTCTGTGTCACCAGCTGTCCCCAGGGACTCCCTCCTGCACTGTGCCATGTCCTCACCACGAATGACAAACAGAAGCACTGGAGAGGAACAGTGACAAAGGAAACACAGGGATTTGTTTGTTTGTTAGAGGGGTTTTGGGCTAATATTTTTTAGTTCGTGGCTGCTTGTGGACAACCAGAAAATCAATGTTCATAAACTCAAAGCCTTAAGAACTAAAGGAAACACAGGGATTTATTTGTTTGTTGGAGAGGGTTTTGGGCTAATATTTTTTAGTTCGTGGCTGCTTGTGGACAATCAGAAAATCAATGTTCATAAACTCAAAGCCTTAAGAACTAAGCATTAGGAGCACAGCTCTTTCCCTGCAGGCTGCAGACTAGATCAGCATATATATGTAAAACCACAAATACTTTTATTCCTGAAGACAGCCCAGAGCTTAGGCCCCTTCAGTTTGCCTAGAAAATGGAACATTTGATCCTCCCCCACTAATTGTATGTTTTTCTTGTCTCCTGGCAGTCGGCACAAAAGCTCTGAAGTGTGTGACATACGACAAAGAGAGCACCAAAATCTGCTGTGCCATATGATCAGCTCACATTGCAGTGGGCATGTTCCTGGCTCCACAAAGCTTCCCAGCCATCACACTCCTCCCTGCTTCCTGCTGGGAATTTGTGCCTTTGATTTAACTGCCTGCAGTAAGTCACAAGCATTTCCTCCCAAAGCATGCAATGTTCATGCCTCATTTAAATCTAAAATACACCTGGGGGTGGGGAGAGGGGGTTGGTGGTCCTGGGCACTGCTGTGGTTGAGATAGGTCCAGGAGGGATGCTTGGTTGATGCACCCTTCCCCAGGAGGTGGCTTTGGTGTGAGGAGCACAACTCTGAGGCTGAGCTGGGATTTGCAGAACCCGGTGAACACTGAACAAAAGATGTGAATCCCCCTTTTTCCCATTTGGCTGAGGGCTGCACTCAGTGTGGGTTCTATAAAGAGCTGTGCAAGCTCCTGTCATCCTCCCATCAGCAGGTTTGCTGCTGGTCAGTGATGCTGTCAGTGCCACGCTGGCCGTGGTGGCACGGGGATGTGCAGCTGCTCTGGACAGACACAATCAAATGGTTCTTTGGAGCAATAACTGACACAATCAAATGGTTCTTTGGAGCAATAACTGACACCAGCCACTTCAGTCAGCTCTGCAAGAGCAAGAGCAAGGCGTGACAAAAAGAGAGGCCAGATGATACAAGCACAGTTGTTTATAAACCTTTATTTTTCACTGCGAGCGATCAGCAAATCTTCAACTACAAACTGCTTCCGTCGAAGCTCAGCGTTATTAAAAGAGGGGATTTATCTTCAGCAGGATTTTCCTGCGCTGGACTCGAGGGGAGAAATGAAAGATAAACATCACTGTGACAGGCAGAGTCCAGGAGGGCAGCCTGGTCAGTGCAGCTGAATAGCTGCAGGCTTTTTGTCCCTGTTGGTGGGGAGCAGAGGGATCTGGATGCAGCAGAGAGCAAGAATACTATACTAAAGAATACAGAAGAATACAGAAAGGATATTTACTGCATGATAAAAAGGTAATAATGAACTTTCGTGACTCTCCAGAGTCTGACACAGCTTGGCCCTGTTTGGCCAAAGAGTGAAAACAACTCACAGCAGAGCCCAATGGAACAATCTCCAATCACATTCCAAGTGAGCAAAACACAGGAGAAGCAAATGAGATAAGAATTGTTTTTCTTTTCTCTGAAGCTTTTCAGCTTCCCAGGAGAAAAATTCAGAGCGAAAGAATTTTTTCAGAAGATGTAAATGCTTCAGAGCCTGCAGGAATATTTGTCTCTCAGAGATGTTTACTCATGTCTGGCAGGTGTGGCGGCACTCGAGTTGAAGGTGTCACCTCTGCTCAGTCCTTGAGGTGCCACAGCTTTGCTGCTCAGCTGAGATCCAAACACATCTCCAGAAATTCACACACCAATTCCGTGTGAAAGAAGCAAGTAGTGTGACAGAGGCATTTCATGGTGAAGGGAAAACCTCTTCCAGTCCCTGTGATGGTGCTCAGAGAAGCAATTCCATCTCTCCTAGAAAGATGCCAATGCAAAGGTCTGTCCAAGCTGCTTCACAGCAGGGTTGGAGAATGGCAGCACTAAATATATTCTGCACTGGAACACTAGAAAACCTCAGAATTCTTGATTTAGACCAAAGTCCACTTTGTAAAGAGGATTTAGGCATTTTTGAAATGTTACTTTGTCTGTGTTATGGGCTGTTTTCTCTTCCAAGAGAAGCTGTCTGCACTGCATTATGTAGTAGGCTCTTGAAAGCATAACTAGTTATGTAATTATTAGAATTATATTTGCATTCCCAACTAGGCTGTGTATAACTAGTATGGTAATATATGCTAATTAAATACCAATTAATAATTTAAAAAATGAGTTTTGACTCTTTACAGCTATCACAGATGTAGTAAACACTCATTGCTTATGAAGAACAAATCAGGTGTGATTTAATATGCAGCCCTAGTCCTATATAAACACATTGTGCCAATTATTTGGAACAGATTTAATGTGCTTTTTATTCATATTGCACAGCTTCTGCTGAGTGAGTGACAATCACTGTAATGTATTTCACTGCTTTTATATTAGTTCACATTAATGCTTCCAGCCATTCACATTGGGATGAGTTGTGTTCCAACCATCAGAAAATGCCCAAATTTAATAAGATTTACCCTGTGGGGTAGAGGGGTTTCCTCATCCTTAATCCAGCCAGGCAATCCAGGTAGGCTGATGAAAAAATTTGTCTGTCTTTGTATAGTTTGAGGCTGTTTGGCTCTGGCAGGATACCTTCCATCTCTTTATCTGTGGAAGAGAGTCAATGTCCCCATCAAGCTGAGATGCCTCTGATTTAAGAAACATCCAGAGTTTCTGCTGCCAGAGGGAAACAGGATTTTGTGAACTTAGTCTGCTGCTGTAAATTCAGAGTTGTGCTGTACACCCGGGGGGGAAAAGCTCCAGCTAAATTAGCTGAGCATGATGTCTGCTGCACCTGGGAATGAGCCAAGGGCAAGGCTGGCAGGGGCAGCCAAGCACCGAGACCAGGGATTCCCTGGGCACCCTGGCAGGGAGAGGCTTGAGCAGCTGTGGCTGTGCTTGCTGGGGACATTCAACCTTCCCATGGGAGCTGGGTTCTGCCTTGCAGGGGTGTTTTCCAGGCTTTTGCCATGCTGGCAGTTTGATTTTGATTATTTTTGATTGTGTTTTTTCTTGGAAGAGATTTCTTTCATGAGAAAAAAGTCAAAACAGGGTGATTAAAGAGTCGCTCTGGGCAGGATGCCTGGGGGTGCACCCCTGTTCCTGCACCTCCCCACTCCTGCTGGGCTCTGTCACATCAGCCCCCTCTGTCACACCCTCCAGGAGGCTTTTCCTGCCCCGAGGCCAGGCCAGGTCAGGGCTGAGGCACCAGGTGGGGATTTGCCCAAGTGACCCCACGTCCCTGTCCAGGAGCATCGGCAGAGCTCGGGGTGCTGCCCTGGTGTCCCCAGGGGCAGGGAGGGCAAAGCCAGCTGAGGGGACCAGGGCACAAGGGGGAAGAGCAGGAGGGATGGGGAGGTGATTAACAACTGCAGTGCTGTGCAATTAGGAGTGGGGCACAAAGCCTGGGGTAGCACTGGTGCCTCACCCAACAATTCCCAAAAAAGCTCTGTGGCTCCCAAGGCACGTTCACCTTCAGCAGTTTTCATCTATTTTCTCTGTTTTACACAAATTCTGTGGGCTCCCAGGTCAAAGGCTGGGCAGTGGCAGAATTAAGGCTTTGCCTGCAGCCTATGTTGTGTGGATGAACATTTCTTCAGTGCTTCTTTCATGTAGTTTCTGAGCTCTGGTGTATTGCTGTCACCAGAAATGTCTCCCAGCTCCACAGAGTCCAGAACTGAGCAGAACTTATGAAGAATACACACTTTCGTTTTTTATTTGCTGCCTTTTAAAAGCACCTGTAACTTCTTTTGGTTACTAATTGCATCACTTAGGGGTTCCAGCACCAAGATAGTTGGAATTTTTCTTCCTGCCTTTCCTCCTTCTTCTTAGTTTGTTCCTCCTCACTTTTAGGAATCAGGCTCACTGATTTTCAGAGTCTTTAACTTCTGGAGTTGATGACACCTTAAACACATTATATCAGCTCATTTGGTTTCATTTAGAAACCAATCAACCCAAATTGTCTTCAGTGCCATGTAATGAAACTAAGTTCAAGCACTTTTCTCCAAGTGTTTTCCTGAGGCACTTCTGTGAGCTCAAGCAGGGCTGCATTCACAGGACAATTTAGGTCTGAAGCTTACTTGAGACTTCATCAGCAAGGTAAGAGAGCATCAGTAATTATTTTAATTTTTCAAGTCAAGATATTTGTTTGGCACGATGGCTCTGTGCTTCTTTAAAGTCACTGCATCTCTTTTTATTTTTTTTCTTTTTTCCTTAATAACTAGGTATAGGAAAGGTAGATATTCAGTTTGATGTCATTTGCTCTCTTGATCATGTTGTTTCTCAATGGAGAAATACAAACTTGCTATTTCTAAGAGCAAGATTTTTTTTTTTCCTGCATATTGACAAGAAAAAATTTTACTAAAAGCTCAATTTAGATAGCTCTGGGCAAAACCCAGTCTGGGTGGTAGAATCAGGAGCAGAAACAAGTGTGCTCTTCTCCTGAGTAATACACGTGTAAAAATGACAGGGGTGTTAAAATCACTGGCTGCAGTAGGTTATTCCAAACATAATTCTGCATCCTCAGGAGGTTTTTGTTTTAAAGAGCTTCATTCTGAGCACTCTGCCAGACTCACAAAAGGAGTGGTGAGGATGACAGAAATGGATATTTACAGGTGTTGTAAATAGATGTTTACAGGTGTGGGGCAGGCAGGTGTGTCCTGAGAGCAGCAGTGGGTGAGGCAAGGACAAACCTGGCACAAATCAGTCCCTGATGGTCACTTCAGGACAGCTTCTGTGTGGATTTTTTGGAGGAATTGATTTTTGGGCCTTTACCCTTTGAATCCCTTGCTGGTTTGTGAGCCCAGCTGGCTGAACTGAGCTAAATCCTGTCCTAGGAGGGCCCTGAACACCAAACCAGTCCCCAAAGAGCAGCAAAGCCCAGCCTAAAACACCAAAGGCAAAGCAAATGGAGCTGGCCTGGGATGGAGCTCACCACAGAAAACAGTGCTGGAGCAAATTTCTGAGTCTGGGCAGTGTAATTATGCTGTTTCTTTTCAGAAGATAAATGGATGATGTTAAGTGTCATCACAGGCTTCTCTCATTAGGCTAAATTCACTCAGGAGTGCTTTTGTGTTCAGAAGAACATTATGTGGACTAGAAAGTGCTCAGCCACAAAGCAAGCTATAAAAAGGTTAATGATTTTAAGCCAGAGTTACACATAAGCAGTGATAATGTTACAGCTTGTGCTATTCCATTTTTCGGTGGCAGTGCACATCTGTTTCTTTCATTTCAGTGCAGGTTTTGGTCTCCAGAAGAGCTCTGAGCTGGGAGCAGGGCTCTTGACTGGGCTTTTGTGCTGGGCATTTCAAAGGCCTCCAGCCTGGTACTAAAATTGAGGCATTTAAATATTCCTCATTAAGGAATAATGAGCATCAATGGAATTAATGGGTGCTTCTCAAACATTTAAAAACCCCCAAACAATCCTGATCCTGCCCTTTGCAGAAGTCTGGCTTCAAAACACCTCCCACTGCTTTTTAAGTTGCTGTGTCTCAATGAAGGTGATGACAACTTGGACAGGAAGAAAATTACTCCTAATATCAGAGATTAGGAAGAAATTCTTCCTTGACACAGGGTACCCAGAGCAGCTGTGGCTGCTCCTGGATCCCTGGAATGTCCAAGGCCAGGCTGGACAGGGCTGGGAGCAGCCTGGGACAGTGGAAGGTGTCCCTGCCATGGCAGGGGGAGGAACAAGCTGGGCTTTAGGGTCCCTTCTAATCCAAACCATTCTGTGATCAGGAGAAGAGCTGGTTGTTACAACCTCCAGGCTTTACAGGCTGAGAGGAAGGAAAAAAATTAAAGAAAACTGCATTAATTCTGTCCAGCAGCCTCACTTGTAGGGATTTTTATCACGTGCAGTTTGTATGGAGGGAAGAGGAGAGACTGAGCTGCCCCAGCTGTGAATAAACCCAGCTTTGAGCAGGACATCAGCCCCCACACGTGGCTCCTGTCACCCCACGGGACACGAGCCCTGTGCTGCCCTTGGGATGAGCTATTTCAGGAGAGCTGCTTCCACCAGCAGGACCCTGCTGCTCCTCCAAGGCTCCCAGCAAGAGCTGGGTGAGGATGGGCCAGGAGCAAGGCTGGGGCTGCCCGGGGGCTCCTTCTGGAGCAGGGAGGAAGAGTTGGCCCAGAATAAATTCGACACGGTGGAACAAAGTGTTCCCCAGAAATGTGCTCCACAGCCAGGACAGCAGCTGCCTCTCTGCCAACGGAGGGGCCTGCTGCAGGAACGCCTTGGCAAGGGGATGAAATGATGGCCAAATTTGTGCTAAGCAGCCTGCTGGTGGGTGGCTGGGTTGTGAAATTACTGATACTCAAAATCCATTATCTGCTGCAAAGAATCTCTGAATGAAATGAACTGGTAGAGCAGATAGCTCTTTATTTATCTTTTATTTTTATTTTTTTTTGTTCCCATCCACTCTCTTCCAAAAGCTGTGCATTCAAACACCTCCATTTAAATTCTATGAAGTTGAGAAGACCAGGAGGACAGAGCCTGTAGTGGAACCTTCATCAAGACTCTGAGATGAGGGTTAGAAAATGAGCTCTTGCGTTGTCAGAAATTCTTGGATTTGTTGAAACTTGGTCCTGGAAGGGATAAGCCAGAAAGCAGGCCTGAGGAAAAAAAGGGAAAAATATTATATCCTTTCCCTTCAGCATGCACTTTTGTGAGTGCAGTCATTTCTGGGAGAGGTATCAAGAGTTCCAGCTGCTCTCAGGTGGGATGAATGAATGGCAGAATCATCATCATGTAGAAACTGGTGTGGCTGTGCCTTGGAAAGAGTGACCATAGCTCAAGGGCTGTGCTGAACTGCACCTATTGATTTGCTGTGTACCAACAAGAATTGTGCCTGATTGCCTGGCTGGCAAATTAAGGAAATATGGCTGATTTTTCTCTCACTTTTGGCCTCACAAGATTTAATTTTAATATTAGTCAAGGTGTATTTAAGAACACATCTGCCTTGTCCTTGTTAAAGTCTTGTTCTAGGAACAAGGGAGGGCTGAGCTTGGGCTGCAGGTGCCACAAAGGCATCAGAGCTGGAAGGGAAATGCTGCTGCTGCTTGTACCACCCTCCCTGGCTGTTAGACAATGGTTCTGAAGCTGATTTGGTGGCAGGGAATGGTTTTGAAGCTGATTTGGTGGTGAGGAAATGGTTCTGAAGCTGATTTGGTGGCAGCACATGCAATGCCACTTGCTTGCCAAATGCTGTGCCCGTTGCATTTTCAAACAGCAGAACAGTGAATAAACCAACACAATGCAGCTGATTATGGAATAATTCTTCACTACAGGTCAAAAAGCATTGCCCTCAGAACAGTGGTGCTCCTCAGGCACCATTGCTGGTCTCTGGCAGCCTTAACTGAGTACAGGGTTAGACAATGGTTCTGAAGCTGATTTGGTGGCAGGGAATGGTTTTGAAGCTGATTTGGTGGTGAGGAAATGGTTCTGAAGCTGATTTGGTGGCAGCACATGCAATGCCACTTGCTTGCCAAATGCTGTGCCCGTTGCATTTTCAAACAGCAGAACAGTGAATAAACCAACACAGTGCAGCTGATTATGGAATAATTGTTCACTACAGGTCAAAAAGCATTGCCCTCAGAACAGTGGTGCTCCTCAGGCACCATTGCTGGTCTCTGGCAGCCTTAACTGAGGAGGGAAGTGGCTCTAATTGCTCTGCAGACAGGTCTTCAGTGAAATGGATTTTAACTTTTCAAAATCAATCTGTAGAATCAACGTGAAGTCTTTTCCTGATTAAATATCACCTCAACCTCCTTTGAGGACAAAATATTTACCTCTTTAACTGCTCAAGCTCTAAGGAGAGACCTCCAGGGGACAGCAGAGAGGGGGAAGAACATCTTCATTTTCTTGGAGTTTGAAGGGGTAATCCTCTCCTGCCTCCTTTGCTCCTGGCTCTCAGAGTATATTCTGATTACAAAGCTCAGCCTTCCAGGCCTCTCCAGATTTGTACAGATCATTAGGAGGAACATTAACTGATGCTTTCTTTATGCTTTGTGGGCTGCTGGAGTGATGTTTGCAAGCACAGAGGAGCTCGTGGCAGTGTGAGAAGTGCTGCCTTGTGGGACATGAGCACGAGTATTCTCATTCTTCTTCTGCAGTGGCATTCTTTATTTTGCAGGAAACAAGGCTTAGGGAAAACAGGTTTTTCTCCAGGGCCATGTCACCAAAAGCCCTGTCTTTGCCTTGCCCTTCCTGCCTCACTGTGCAATTTTTGTCACCACAATGAAGGACTGCCAGGTGTTGTGTGATGCACAGAGCCAGGAACCAAGAGCCTCTTTTGTGCACACCTTGTTTCCATCCTGAAATGTTAAAAGCAAGGAAAGCCTCCTAGCAGCACCACTAGGGAAAAATCTGCTTTAGCAGAGCAGAAAGCTTTCCTTGGGGGGCTGGCTACACACTTCCAGCTCCTGGGTGGGTACAAAAAGCTTCATGCAAACCCATTTGTAGCTGCAGCCCATGAGGATTCTGCCAAAACTGAAGGTAGATCTCAAGCCAGATGTTCTACCTGACATATACTGTAAAAAGAGAGGAATAAAATGCAATTTGTAACATCACCCTCTGGGATTTTACCTTTCAAAACAAAGAGCTTCACTGAGGGTTATCACCTTGTTCTTGAAAGCAGAGAATCTGAACAATTTATTTAATTGAAATGTAAGTTTATTATGCCACTTCACGTGTTGGTAGACAAGTTGTGGGCTTGGAACAGGGCCACGTGTTTGCACCAGCAGGAAATTAAAATTGCCAACTACAGGCTGATACTCTGGGCTGGTGACTCAAACTGTGGTGACAATTGAAGCTGTGTTTCAGAAGCAAAATATTACCAGTGATTGTGATTTTCCCTGCCAGCAAGGGAGCGTGGCAGTTGCTGTGATCCTGATGGAGGTTATAGGTTCTTAGGATTTTTTTGAGAGACACAATGGCATTTTTGGTGGATAGAAGCCCATGTTAATTATTTTGGAGAGAGTCTCCACTATTGTTGCACACAGACAGAAGAGCTGGTACCCAACCTGGTCACCACCACTGATGCAGCTGAGAGTGTCATGATCTTAAATTTGCTTAAATTTTTTTCTTTTTAAATTCCCTGATCTTTCCATCTGTGTGCAACTGTGTGTTTGCTGTGCTTGGAATTTAAACAGGATAGGAAAAAGAGACTCTTGGGGTCATCCTGGAAGCAGGGAACCCGAGAGGAATGCTCCTGTAAAATGCCCTGAACTTTGCAAATTCCTCATCCAAGATAACTTTTTTTTTTTCAGCAAGTCGTGATTCCCCTTAACTCCCCCTGTTGCTGCTGACATTGATGCATATCATGGTTGCTGTGTAAATGTTCATTTAATCATAATGAGGCAGCAAACTCCCACGTTTCCCTGGTGCCTGAGCTGCTTTCAGTGTAATTTTTAGTATAAAAATATCTACTAGAGGGTGTGGAGAGGTATCAACAATTTTTTTTTTTTGTTCTTTTAAGTTTGCAGATGATCCAGCACAGCCTGTATTTTATTGTTGCTGACAGTTCCACTATGACTAAATACAAACTTAAATTTACAGCTGGAATGAAGGGATGAGGGATGGAAGGGAAAGATTTTCCAGTGAGAAGTGTTGCAAAAGAGAGATTTGTGTGTTCTGGAAGGAGCTCAGAGATTCTGATTCATTAAAAAAAAAAAAGAGAAAAATTTAAAATAAATAAAGAAGAAATTACAAAAGAATTTCCTCTGGCAGCAGATGCTCCCAGCTGCTGGCACGGGCAGGAAGCAGCACACCCAGGACAGAAGACTTGTTGCCACAATTTTCACTTTTTCTGTCTGAAGCTATCCAGGCTTGCAACCCAGAAGAAAAAGAACCAGAATGTACAATATCAAAGTGTTCTGACCATTAATTGTGAATCTCCTCCTTGAAATAAGGCATTCTCACAATGGCCAGAAAAAAATGATCCATTTTAGTCTTTTCTCATAAGAAAATTAACTCCTTATGTTCATTTGCTCTGCACATATCAGCCTTTCTGACAGTTCCCCTGGTTCATTTTGAGTGCCTTGGCCAAATTCAGCTAAAGCAAACAGAGATTTCAGAAATTCAAGGTTTGTAAATACAAACAGCAGTTGAGGATTATAGGATCTGTTATAGGATCTCATTATGGGACCAATTAAAGGATCTTTGGAGGGGGAAAGGTGTGAGTCCAGGATTTCAGTACTTTTGCAGGTATCTGCAAAGGTTGGAGGTGTTACAGATTCCCCCAGCTGTGGGAGAGCTGCAGGAGGAATTTGCTGTAGCAGAAGGCACAAAAATAGAGACTCGTTCACCTTTGGATTCTCTGGTGTGGAGGAAGGAGAACCCTGACCCAGGAGCTGCAAGTCCAGTGCAAAAGAAAAACCCCATTTCTGGAAATGCTCAAATTCAGGTTGGATGGGGTGGTCCAGTGAAAGGTGTCCCCTCCAACCCAAACCACTCTGTGATTTATAACTTTTGACAACATTTGAAATACTTGTTTCCTCTAACTGTATAGATAATTTTAAAATTTTTTGTATAGTTTTTTGCTGTTGATTTTAGGACACTTCTCCCAGTGCCTGCCCAGCACAATAATTGCATCTCTTCCCATGCCATTTTTTGGCTCAGCCTGCTCCTGAGTTTGAAATCAGAGAAATGTAACCTGGTACAGGTGGTGAAGACTTGCTCCAGCTCCTGGTGACACTCCAAACCATTTGCCCACGTGCTTTGCTACAGCTCTGAGGATCTGCACTACAGAGGTTCACAGGACAGTGCCAGCTTTTCCTCTGTCACTGATGAGAGCTGAGTTGAGCTGGGTTATCTCCACCTGTAGCCTTCAATTCTTGCTCTGATTCTTGTATGAGTGGAAAGAAAAAGTCACTAGTGTGAAATCAATCAAGAAGATTGAAAATTCAGATCTTTTATTCATAAAGTTCATGTTGTTTTTTCTGGATTTGCTGCTGTAGGATCTTGAGGAAATCAGAGCAAACTGATTCTGCTCTTGGATCCACCAAGAGTGAAAAATCACCTCAAATATCAGAGGGGGCAGATGTGGGTTTGGGCAGTGTTGGCTCCTCACTGGCTTTTGGCTGCCTCACACCAGGGCAGACCCTTCCCCAATTTAATTTTACAGGTCTGGGTAGGAAATATTTCCACTTTTTTTTGTTTAAAACCTGCTGCCTTGTGGTTTCATTGGATGAATTCCAGGAAAGAGCAAAAGGCTGGGCAAGGCAGGGCTTTGTGGAAAGCCACTTTCCCACTGACATGGAGTTATCATCTGTATCCTTCACCATGAGAGCACACAGTTCTTCCTGGATAAAAGAACTACTTGGTCTCTTTTTAGCTCAGAAATGAAGGTGAGGTTCGTTCCAGCTGGTGCTGGATGTCTGAGCAGCAGCCTGTCCTCTCTCTGAGAGGCATTTTCACATCTGGGTGGCTTTACCTTGCTGTCAGACTGTCCCAAAAGGTCTGTCTGTCATCACCTTCACAGCAATTTCTTCCCTGCAGGTGCTGGGTGGGCAGCAGCAGTCGGGGGTGGTTCCTGCCCCTCTGCTCGGGGCTCAGTAATGGGATTTTCACAATCCATTTCCTCTCCGTGCTGCTCCTTTGGGAACATTGTGCCTTCCTGCAGGCTTGTGAGACGTGGCATTCTCAGGTGCTGCATTTGCATTTCTATGAAAAACATTTGAGTATTCTCTTATTGCCTTTGCAAAACACCCTCTGGTCACAAGAAATGTGAATTTTATTCTAAACAGGACAGAAGTGATTAGTGAAGTTTATATTGGTGCTGACTCACAAGCAAGGAGCTCCATTTGCTCCTCTTTTGAAGTCCAGTGACATTTCTGTGGTCTTCAGTGGAAAAATTGGGAAATTGGAATACTGTGGGGACATCAATACATCTTTTATTTCCTAATTGAGCTCTTAATCAAAGAGAAATGAGGATGTTTCAATCCACTTCTCACTCCCTCAACAAACAAGGATGCCAACTGCCAGCAAAACGTTCTAATGATTGTGTTGTGTGGGTCCTCTTAACAGAGGCAAGTGCTTTAAATGGAATTATGGTAATGATGTGATCATTGTCTGGGCTGGCTTAATGAGTTTAGCTGCTGCTGCAATATTAAATGCTTTGCACTTAAGAAAAACACCTCCTGTTCCCATCCAGAAAGATCAGAAAAAGCTGCTGGAGCTTTTGCTGGATACATCACATGGGGATCTACACCATCTACACCCTGCCAAAATAACTGCTAAATTTTGGACTCTCTAAATTTTGGTCCTCTGGGGGTTTGGCAGCTCTGGTGTTCATTGGGGCTCTACACGCTGCCAAAATAACTGCTAAATTTTGGACTCTCTAAATTTTGGCCCTCTGGGGGTTTGGCAGCTCTGGTGTTCAACATCAGCACAGCAATGGGCTCTTGGAGGATGAACTTTAGTGGGTTAATAAATGGTGTGAATGCTTGACATGGCAGAGAGGGGGAGAGAGGGCTTCATGTGTGTGTATGAAAAAGTGGGATGAGGAAAAGAGGGTTCTGTGTCAGTCTGGCATAATTAATTAATCTGGGAATTGGGGCTGTGGCAGGGACAAAAACAAGGTGTGAGGGAGGAGAGAAAAGGTTCCAGGGAGTTCTGCTAAACCATCTCTAGCTGTCCCAAGGACACTCGAGTGCTGCTCTGGCTCCTCTGGGAGCTGCCCCGGGGCTTGGGGAGCTCTGGGAATTTCTTCCCATCTCAGTGGTGTCCTGCAGAGCTCGGGACAGGCAAAAAGCAGGTGGGGATGGAGAAAACCTGCATGGCTGTGCTGGGGAGCTCTTCTGGAGCAGTCCCAGCCTGCTGGGAGTGCCAGGCGAAGGACAGAAACACGCCCGTGCAGGGCAGCCCAACTTTAATGTGGTTTTTTGTTTGAAAAAAAACCCAATTATTTAACTTGGACTGTGGAAAAACTCTTTCTTTTTGCACGGAATAATTTTAAACTAAAATTGAGGGACCTCTCAGTCACATGAGTTGTCCCTGTGCAGGATGAGGTGTCCCAGTGTCAGACCCTGTTGTGAGCAGGTTCCTGTTCCTGACTGCCTGGGGCTCCCCTCCTGCACTGATTTTCACTTTCAAATACTTTTAAATACAATCTAAATACTTCCACCCTTAATAATTCTGGTGTGAAGCCAGGTCAGGCCTGAGGATGGCATCTTTGGGAATGAGCACGTTTGTATGGGAAATCTAAAATTAATTTCCAGGTTGTTGAACTTTAATTAAATTTTGCTGCTTGCTAATGGTGTTTCCTGTCTTTTGTTAATTCCTCAAAAAACCTAATTCAAACATCCTTGACCTCTGCTGGGAGATGTGAGTAAATAGGAGCTACTTATGGATTCTGGTATGGTGAGAAAAGAAATTATTTCTCCCTCATCATTGGAAACTCATTCACAGTCTCAGAAAAATTTTGAATTAAAGAAAATTTTCATAGACTCGCCTAGGGCATTAAAGAGATTTGGAGCATTAATACAGAAATGTGCTTCATGCTGTGGTTTGCATGACAAAAATGTAAAGGAGTTAAGGAATTTGCATTAAATTATCCCTCAGTTTGGAGATCCCACGAGCCAGGTGACAGAGCTCTCATTCCCAGCACGTGTCTGCCTGGACATGGATTCTGCTCTTCACACCAGAAAAATGTCAGTTTTCATCAGGACCTGCATGAAAAGAAATGAAAATTGTAGTTGTAAAAAAAAAACCTCCCTACTAAAATAAACAAATAATGAAATAACTGTAATCTATAAAAAAATTTAAACACAAAACCCCCCTCTATTCCCAAGAATAAAAATAATTTTAAAAATAAATAATAAAAACCTTTACCTTAACAACACATCTTTAAAACTATACCCCATAAATTAACATAACCCATACACACAACTGTAAAAAAAAATTATAAAAAATAAAAAACTTCACAATTACAAATTTCCCCAAACAACTACAAGTCATAAAAAAACCACTAAACCCCCTATTTTTCTTATTAAAAAATCTCCATAACAGAAACAAAAAACCTTCTCTCCCTAAATAAACTTAAAAACCCCTATTTAAAAAATAATAAAAAATTATAATAATTAAATGAGTCATTTTATAATGAATAATATGAAATTTATAATGAATAATAATACAGATGTTATAATTAATAAATAATATAAATTGGTTTAAAATTTATATTATTTAAATGGAAACAGTAAATTATAATTTTATAATGAATAATCATATAAATTTTATAATAAAAATTACAGAAATTTTATAATAAATAAATAATAATACAAATGTAAATGTTATTTCTTTACATTATTTTAATGAAAACTGTAACCACGAGTTCTGGCACATGGGATTTATTGATATGCTCAAGTATTTCTTTTTCTTGTCCTAATGTATATCTTTAGTGTGGCAGGAGACAAAGGAAGTACATCCCCATTAGTTATGTGGAGCAAATGTTCTGCTTTTTTCATTTAGTCAATTAAGACTCTGTTTGTAAGTACAAAATGTTTGTTCTAGACAAACTGATATATGGAGTTGAGCTGGGGCTGCATTTTCCAGGAACAAACAGTCCCATGGAATGTGTGCTCTCTGTTTGGAGCTGGCAGAAATGTCAAATGCAAGTAGATTTTGTAAAACCTCTCAGCGTGAATATTAATGGTGGTGGCTCGTTGTTTTCATGAGGAACTCTTTCAGCTATTAAATTACTGGAAAGAAATCCAGCACTTCTACAAGGACGCCTGGATGAGTCACGTCCATTTATTAGAAAGGTAATTTTGGTTGGTTTCTGACTCTTCAAAAAAAATACCCTGCACAATTTCATTGTGGTTTTCATTTCAAAACACACACTTTTATTTTTGACATAACAAGAGGGCTTTAATTTACAGTTTTTGGGGAAGGGAAACCTTAATCCATCCCACTCCTGCTAGTTTGGTGCCAGTACCAGGAAGAGAAACCTGGAGAGGGATTGCAGGTGGGCAGAGAAAACCTGAAGAGCAGCAGGAAGGATTTCACAGGGAGGATTTGACAGGATGGGTAAGGCTGGAAGGGACCCCTGAGGTCACCTGGTGCCACCTCCCCACGGCCTCTCTGGACAATCTGATCAGGGCTTGGTCACTGCACAAGGCAAAAGTTCTTCCTCATGTCCAGGTGCAGCTTCTGGCCATCAGCTCCTGCCCATTCCTCTTTGCTCAGCTCAATTCTGGTCTTCAGACCTAGGCATGGCTCCTAGAAATTGCCAAAACAAAACGGAAAATATGCTTACGTAGAATTCCTTAGATATCAGTGGGCAAAATCTGCCAAACAAGGCTGTTTTCATACCTGGAAACAGTGGGTAGGAAACATTGCTATTTGCTATTCCAAATGTTGGTTCCCTAATACAGAATCATATTTATTATTTATTTCTTTATTAAGAACTTGTTCAGGGACAAATGTTGTTTCCCTAATACAGAATAATATTTATTATTTATTTATTAAGAACCTGCTTGAAGTTGGTTTTGGTTTTTTTTTGTTTGTTTTGTTTTCTTGTTTGGTTTTTTCCTTCCTGGGTTTTTCTCCAGTGTCTGCCCGTGGATTATCCCATCTCATCATGCAGATCCACCCTACTCGTTCCTGATCTATTCCTGCTTTCCCAGACATATTGCAGGATTCCTTATCAGCTGCACCACCCCAATGACAGCCCTCTAACCTCCAGCTGCAGGGAATATCCCAAAGCCACGGGTGTTTTAGTAGCTCATTTTTTGTGCCCTTTAGCCAAGACATGATTAAAAATCCCGACTCTTTCTCCTCTCTCCCATCAGCATTAAATGCTGGATTTTGAAACTCTCCAGGGGGATGCGAAAAGAATTCTGAGCTGGTATGAATGAAACAAACATTTCCAAGGGAAAGCAGCTTGGAAAAAAGGGATTTTTGGAGTCACAAAGATTCCTGACGGTGTCCACCTGCAGTAAATCCTGGTGGGTAAATCCCTGTGTAACACAGGAGGCCAGGGCAGATGAGCACAGCAGCCTCTCCTCCCTCCTCATCAGTGAGGGCAGAGGCAATTTTGGGCCTGTTCTGTGACATTTATAAACCCTGACACTCTTTTATCTGCCGCTGATCTTGCCTGGAGGGAATTCAAGGGTGAGGTGTCCTGGCTTGAGCGAGACCAATTTGTTTTGGTTTTGGGTGAATACCAAATGATTTTTCATGGTGACATTCGGCCCTCGGAGATCCTTCCCCGAATGATTGATGTGGGTTTGCAAAGGGAGCTGGGCTGGGCTTGGTGCCACGGGGGCTTTGCTGAGCCTGGTCCTGGGCAGGTGACAGCAGGGGCCTCCTGCTCATCCCTGGCTGGGGGATGCTCAAGAAAAAGCTCCAAATCTCTGTTATTTTGGGGTCATCTCTGTAGAGCATGAGAGCTGTGGGATGCAGAGAGAAAAGTGGCTGGAGAGAGGTCAAAGACTGAGCCATTACAGAGACCAAACACCCCAAATGTTCAATCCAACTGTGGTTCTTGGCCAGTTGTGCAGCTACAGAATCCCTTATTACATAATCCACTTTTACCAGAGCACATTTCACAACCAAAACATCACTTGAAAGCACATTGTTTCCAAATTCAGCCCATCCTAAGAACAAAAAGACACTGTGAGCTGGTTTTGGGAGACGCCCTGGGAGCAGCAGCCAGGAGCAGTTTGCCCAGGAGGAGCTGCAGGTTCTGCCTTGTGCTTTCTGCTTGTCTGAATCTCTGCAATGACAGAGCCCACAGGCTGGGGAGGGCACATCCCGTGCTTTGCCCTGCAGCAGGTCTGGGTTTGCTTCCTGCTGTTGTTTTCAGCCCTTATTTAACAAAAGGAGCTTCATGCAGATGACAAAGGCAGTGAACAGGAGCATGACACTTGATTTCTTTTTAATTTGGACAGGGGAATGAAGTCGCATGCCAGCACGGCAGGAAATTAGATTTTGATTTTTTAAAAAAAAATCAAATGCAATGGTGTTATGCTAAAATCCCAGGAAACCTTGGAGGGGGGAGTGTAAATACTGCTGCCCCAAAGCCTGGAAGTCCATGAGGCATTAAAGCAGTGCCTGGAGCTCTTTGGTGCCCTGTAAACTCTTCTGTTACATAAGCATGTCTTCTTATGGCTTAACTCGTGGAAATAAAATCCCCCCAGGCTGATAACAGGAGATGCCTCAGCCTAGAAAACCTGTTACTTATTTATTTTACAGGTTTGGAGGAAGCTTAGCTGTATTTTAAGTCTTTCTGGGCTCAGTGGTTGCTCCACAGCAAAAGTTGCTGTTTTGGCCATAAAGCTGCATCCAGGGTTAGCTTCCCACTGAGCTTTAACTCAAATTATATTTGTAGCCTCGAATTCCTGCAATTCCACTCAGGATTTTTCTGCAAATTGTAAAAAAAAATTGGCATAAAGCTTGTGTGATAGGGCCTGGTTAATCATGGGGATGCTGCCAGTGATTTGGGGAAGCTGAGCTGGGGAAGGTTTGTGGCAGCTGGCTGAATTTGGGTCAGCCTGGACCACATCTCCAGCATCCAGATGTCCTCCCAGCCCCAGTGAAATAATCACCCAGGCAGTTGTTATATTATTTCTTATTTATAAGTAATTATAATTATAAATAATACAAATAATTATATTTTGCATTATTACATTATAATAGAACATCATATATATAATTATAAATAATAATCAGTATAAATATTATATTTCATTATAATGTTTATATTGTTTCTTATATATAAGTGAATATAATTATAAATAATATGAATAATTATATTTCTATTATACTATACTATAGCATATATTGTATTATATAATATTATAGATTATATAGAATTATATAATATTATTATAAATAATAAACAATATAACTACTCTATTTCATTATAATGTTTATATTGTTTATTATTTATAATGTTTCACCATTGTGAAATGCTTTGTTTCCTACAGTTAAAAGCCAGGAATAAATCCTTTTTATTATCCTGCTACACAATTTGTCTTTCTTACCTCTGCAGCACCTGGAGATCCTATTTTGATGATCTCTATTTTCTACTTCTCCTTCATTTTTATTCAGTTGGTATCAAAATCCCAAGGTCCATTTTTCAAAAAGAATTTAGAAGGGAGAGGATTAAATTGATGTATTTTCAGGGCATGAACGTGACCTCTGAAAGATGCTGGAAAGGAGAGGATTTCCCCCCACATCCTGGTTTATGGAGTGCCCAGCCTTTGGATAAAAAGGCTGGGCACTCCATAAACTCTGTTGTTTATCAGGGCTGGTGGGGGAAGGTGTCAGGACATTTAGGAGAATTCCTGCTTCTCTTTTTCTGAAACTTTTTGGGTGTTGGGTTCATTGTGGAATGCCTGCACTAGAGCCAGGCATTTGTTGGGCTACCCAAGCTAAGCAAGACCTGGAGCAAGTTTAATCTCTGCCTGACCTTCATTTGCTTCCCAACAGCCCCCCCAGGCCTCAGGAAGTAAATAATTTCCCCAGCAACATGCAAATGGAGTTGCCATTAATATTAACAGCAGCTATTACTTGTGAAATAGACTTCTTGGTTAACTGGGTGTTTATTGAAGGTTTGAATAAAATCAGAGTGTGATCACTGCCATGGAGCAGCTGCAGGATTGAGGATGGGGAAGGGCAGAAATAATGAGCTGGCAGGTGGCCTGTAATTACCTGCTTAGGATGCTCTGGGTGTGAATTAAATGCTCACATTTGCCCTGTAAATAAAGTGACCTTCCTGGCTGGTGTGCCCTGTGTCTCTGGGGCTGTGCACTGCATTCCAGCCCTGAGTCTGTGTCACAGGCTGAGTTCCTCACTGGTGTCAATCCTGCAGGAGTCTTACAAGGGGAGCTGAGCTCTCTGGGCAAAAGTCACATTTTGGGTCACTTTGCTGGCTTCCTGAGCTGATTAATCTGGCAGGGATTTATGTTAATGTGTCAGGGCTTTGCAAGACTGAGTTATCTTTTTTTTTTTTTTTGGCAGCTGGAGTCCTTCTGAATTGTAATTTAAATATCAGTTTAATAATCAGAATTTCTTTTTTATTTTTTTTCCTCAGTGAATCTGATTAAAGTTTCATGGGAGATAAAATCTTCAGTTTCTCTCATGCTTCTTTATGCTGGAGCATTTTAATTTACCCTTCCATCACTGGAATGGTAAACAAGGAGGAAGGGCATGGCTTAAGGATGTTATTTTCTAGGCTGCTCTTCATCTTAAAGAGATGGAGCTAATTATGAAATGCCTTTTAGCACTAGGAAGGCCCAGTGCAATTTGCTCATCAGTGATGAACTGTGCTCGTTTATTCTGCCTATGACATGAGACTTCTTCAACCTCAACCTTGGATGCTCCAAAACTTCTGTCCTTAAGTGTGTCTGCGTGTCCTGGTCCTGTGTCCTGGAGCTCTCAGCATGGGCTGGGTGGCACTGGGGGTGGCACTGGGGGTGGCACTGGGGCTGTCCCTGCCTGGTGACCTCAGGCTGCTTCACCACCTGAGCCCCTCTGCCAGCCCAGTCCCCCTCCAAATTACACTGACTTCTGAGCTGATGCTGGGACAGTTGCTTAAATGATGGCTTTCTCTAGTGGTTTTCAGTTCCTTATTTTAAATAGTCTCTGTTTGATATTCTGGTGTCTCTTTTCTGATGTTCCTGCAGCCATAGTGCAGGAATGGGCATTCCCAAATACTCCCCCTGGGTGACACCTGAGCACACCTGTGGGCATGGCCAGGGGTGCCCTCAGGGAGCCTGAATGTGCTCAGTGGGTGCAGCTCTGAGCAGAAAATACTGAGAACTAGGGGGGAGATCTTATTATAATGTTAATATCCTACTGCATGTAAACATGCTGGGAGCCACACGTGAATTCTTGCATTTCCTGGCTCTTAAATGCTCGACTTGGCAGCAGTAATAATGTTTAATAAAAAGGTACATCTTGGTGATGGTCTCACTGGGTTGATGGAAAACAGAGTTATGCCACAATGGTGAGGAGAAAACCAGAACCCTGGGTAAGATTGTAATGAATTCTCTTTGCAAATAGATAGGGTGGAAACCCTTTTTCTTTCTGGCGTGTTACTGTTGTACTCTAAAGGGAAATGGGCCATCTAGAATGAGCAGAATTATTATTGTTAGAAGGAGTAAAATACATGGTTTTAGTCTGTCAATGTATAAATACATTTCACATTGTGTGCTTTACATTGCAAAATAATTTAAAAGAATAATTCCTGCTTTTTGTGCATTTGCCCAGATATATTTTAAAAAAAAGATGTCAAACTGTTTCCTGAAAAATAATAAGCTCAACACTTTAGGGAGGTGGAGAATTATTTTGAGAAACAGAATCTGGGATATACATAATTTGCAGTGCTGAAGTGTGATATTTAATTGCTTGTTTTTTCTTTCAGAGCGGGAATGTTGTAAATCAAACTCTTAATTCATTGCAAAGCTCTGTTGTGTCTAGGTCAAAACTGCAAGGCATCATCCCAGTGTGATTTGTGCTGCTGGAGACGTGGAGGAATCCTTCAAACTGCTGATTAAATGCTGTTTGGAAATGCACTTGAATTATTCACCATGCATTTCCCCGCAAACAAGAGAATTTTCTTTTAATCCTCCTCTGGTTTTACACCACACTGTGATTTACAGGACGTGGAGCACAGGTAGAAATTCTGCTGTGGCAAGGAGGAAACAGAACCAAGCTCCAGAGGCAGAGCTTGGAGCTGTGCAGGTTTTTTTCACCCATCCTTGGGGTGGAAGAGGAGACAAAGCAGGAATTTCACATTATAATAACTAACTTCACTCGTGGTTTGATCTCTGTGGGAGCAGTGGGATTTGCTCTGACTACATGTTCTCTGTTTAATAGCTTGATCTAGAGCTGCTTTTGCCTCCTCTGAGCTGCTTTTTTTATAGGCTGGATGTGGATTGATGGAAAATTTTTCCCAGGTCACTGCACAAATTGGAAATAGATTATGGTTTGGTTCCACCTTTTTCTTAAGCCTTCCTTCCATGATCTTTCTGTATCATTTCTCTCAGGATCCTGAAGCCCCCAGAAGACATATGTAATGAATATTAACTGTTGGATGCTGGAGCAGACTGCAGGGAATCCTCCTGACCACTGAGTGTCATTGTAAACTCAGGAGAAATGGGGTGATGAGAAAAAATTTTATTTGTGGGAAATGGGGAGATGAATCTGGGAGGCCATCACTGAAATGGTTTGGTGAATTGTCCAGGTGAATTTCCCTCACAAGTGCTGTGTGTTGACCAGCAAGCTGGAGCTGGGAGTGCCACAAGCCTGCCAAATATGCTGCCATGTTTCTGTGGGAACAGGGACACCTTGGCTGTGCTGGGATTCACGCTGGGAATTCCTGGGGCCCTCTCAGCTGGGTGTCCAAGGTTCATCTGTGTTGTTTCTGCTCATCTCCCACCCCAGCCAGGGCTCTGAGCTCTCCCCAAAACTGATGGCACTTCTGGTGTTTCTCTGGGCCCAGTTCTTGAACATTCAGAATGTTCTTGAACATTCTTCTTCTCTTCTTCCAGTGCACTTGTGCCCACTGGAGTCTCCTGCGTCCTGCGGGGTGAAATGTCACCGTAGGACATGAAATAACACAATGTGGACATGCAGCTCTCCCAAGGCAAAAAAGGCACTTTTAATTTCTGACTCCAACATTTATAGATTTCCAGAAGTGACACTGGATTGGAGGGTGACAGTGACACCTCTCCAATAACACTGGACAAATAAAATTTCTCCTCCTCCATAAAAGAATGCAATAACAATAAGTTATTTACATAAAGTGTGTGAGAAAGTTTGTTACAAGAATGCACACATCAGAAGGCTTAGAAAAACTTAAAAAATCAGGGTGACAGTGAAACCCAAGACTTTTGCACCCTGGTGTCCCCTGTGGGGCCCTGCCTGGTGCAGTGGGTGATGAGAGGGGCTGGTGACTCTCTCAGCTCCCAAAACCTTGACGTGCCATCATCTGCTAGAACCCATTGCCATCTGAGGCAAAATTATTTCCAGAGAAGGAAAAACTACTTGGAATAAATAGTTGAAATAGTGCAGCTTTGTGCAGCTGTTTTCAAATTTTGAGTTTTATTACCTGTAAGTGTTGCCATTTTCTGTGTGGCCATGTCTGTTATTATGAGCAGACTGCTCCTTGTATGTTAACTTGTAAATTAATACTATTCCTGTATTTTTTGTAGGGTCAAATCCTTGAAATTCTAATGCCCTGCTATGGACTATTTGCTGTGCAGGGTAAACTCACCTTTACCATCATTGCCAATGCTGGAACTAAGAGAGAAACTCTATTTTTGGGAGTTTGGGCTTAAAGTGCATCCTGCATTAGCCCTCACATTAATAATATTGCCTTCAATGGCAGCAAAAGCAAAGGAGGAATGGGAGTTGGGTTGGGAGAAGGAAACTCACAGGTAGGAAGGCATTTGGTGCTGGACTTTCTGAGTGAGCAGTGTTACTTTAATTCTTCTTAAATTCATCTTATTCTTTGTGCTACGCCTTAACAAGCAGTTGCTCTGCAGGGTTGCCTTGAACACTGATAAAACCAGGCTCTTTCCTTTGCAGAAATCTGTCTTAAAGCCCTCTATTATTTGAAATAAGATACTGGTGTTTTACTGACAAAGCAGGAGAGGAAACCTTCCCCAGCTGCTTCACTCCACTGGGATTTAACAGTGAGATTGTTACTGCCCAGCAGTTATGCTGCCATGAAAACACCACTTTTTGGGCCCCAAACCTACTTAAACTGGGCAGCTCAGGCTGGAGAGGGATTCCTGGGATCTCTGGTGCATTTGGGCAGAATTTTAAGTGTTCTCAAGTGCAAATTTTCTGCCCAAAAGGCTTTGCTATAAAAGTGTGGGGTTGGTTTGTTTGTTTGTTTTGCTTTAGCTCAAAAATCACTTCTCTTGGCTGAAGATGTGACTCAGCCCTGCTTTGATTGGTGACTTTTCAGAGCCCTCGGGGAGCTCAGGTGTGTTATTGCTCCCCTCTGGAACAGCTCCCTGCCCACTGGGTGAGAACTGCTGAACTCCAGGGGCTCTAGAGCAGATGCAATCAATACAAGCTGCAGAGAGACCTTTCCCTGTTCCAGGGCAGCATTAGCATCACACCAGGGTGACAGAGCCTGGAAAGCCCACATGGAGGCTGAGTGCCATGGGAATTAGCAAAGGAGAGGAAGGCAGCACTGAAAACACGGTAAAAGTGATGTATTTTCTCATCAATGCTTGGTTTTTATTTTTATTCATTACAAATTAAAGTCTTTAACTGCTCCCTCTGTCCCTGTCAACACCAGCTCTTGTCTGCTGTTTGTGTCTGCTGACCTTCTTGCACTCAGAAAAAAAAAAATTAAAAAAATTATATAGAACTATGTGGAAAGGCTACACTTAAGTGGCATAAAATTACATCATCTGACCCCAAATCAGCATCACTCCTAAGTCTGAATATCTTGTTTTCTATGAAAACAATTTGAAAATGTCATTCAGTGTTCATCTTTCCTAGAAATTCCTGGTTTGGAAAAAAATAATCCAAAAAATAATTTATAAAAATAATTTTTTTTTGGACTTGGCACTTGGTTCTTTCTTTATGAAATAGTGTTTGGATGACCTTTATATGAGGAAGAAGGGGGTCAGGTCATATTCTCTGTCAGTGGTTTTTTTGTTTATTGTGTTTTGGCTTTTTTTTTTTTTTGGACTTGGCACTTGGTTCTTTCTTTATGAAATAGTGTTTGGGTGACCTTTATATGAGGATGAAGGGGGTCAGGTCATATTCTGACTCTGTCAGTGTTTTTTTTGTTTATTGTGTTTTGGCTTTTTTTTGGTACTATTGTGTTTGTATTTTAAATTTTCTTAGTAAAGAGCTGTTATTTCTATTCCCATACCTCTGCCTGAAAGCCTTTTAATTTCAAAATTATAATAATTTGTAGGGAGGAGGTTACATTTTCCATTTCAGGGAAAAAAAAAAACACCTGTCTTTTCAAACCAAGACACTTTGCCACACAAATTGAGGGACAGGCTCATACAATCCCAAACTTTCAGTTACAGGTCCTGTTCCCATGTGGAACTCGCAAAGTATCAGGGCACAAGTAGCCTGAGGCCTCCAATTTTCCCAGAAGAGAGAGTTATTAAAAGTTATTCAGAGGGAGGGGGTTTAAATGTTCCATTTCAGGGCAAAACAAACACCTGTGTTCAAACCAAGACACTTTGCCACACAAATTGAGGGACAGGCTCATACAATCCCAAACTTTGAGTTACAGGTCCTGTTCCCATGTGGAACTCGCAAAGTATCAGGGCACAAGTAGCCTGAGGCCTCCAATTTTCCCAGAAGAGAGAGTTATTAAAATATTCAGGAGTAATAGGTATTAAAACATACCACTGTAATTGCTACAGGAAATCAGAAGGGTTTTTGACAACCTGTTGGACACAATAATTAGTCTAAGTCTGGGGAGAGTAAAGGATGAAGGCATGAATTAGAGAACACAATGAGCCTTAATTTTGTTTCCTGTAAATTGGCTCTGCCTTCAATGAGTTGTTCTGCATAGAGAATTTGCCTTGCTGTACTTAATTTGTTACTATTTTAAAGGGTTTTTTTTGGAAATACAATCCACTCCCAAGGTCTGGATGCCTCCAGTCAGTCTTGTTGGTTAGCTGTGCTGAATTCCATCCTGAAATCAGTCTGAGCATGACTTCACATGCTGGGGACTCCAGCTGGTCTGTGAAAAAGCAATTCTAATAATTCAAATTGGCTTGCTTTCTTCTCTTGTTAAATTTTCATGATTTAAACCCCTGTAAGGTACTAGTGTGACTTCATTACTTCAGCAGCTTGTAGGTAATAAAAAGCTTAAGAGTCCAGAATGACATATCTCCTCACAAAGTGCCTTGATGTACTTTTAAAAAGCTTTGCAGAAATCTACTAATGAGCCTATGTAGTGACAAGCAGTCAGGATGGTAAAGGGCAAGAAATCTTCCAAATCTGGGCTGCTCCTTGCCCAGAATGGTTTTGCTGTGCATCTTTAAAGGAAGGATCTGGAGAAAGGAGCAGGAGCTTCCATGAGGGGTCACACCACACAAAAAATGGATCCAGCTGCAGCTCCTGGGCCACAGAGCAAATAAAATTGAGGACATCTCACTTATAGCTGCAATAAGAGCAGGTTTTTGGAGCTGCTGGGTGAGTCTGAGGAGAAGAAAAGGCAATTTTGGCCATGGCACCTGTCAGTGCCAGGCTGGAACAAGGGAGGAGAGGTTAAAAAGCTCCAAGTGACCCCAGCAGTCCTTGAGCAGAGTAGGAGAGTTAAATGAAACTAATAAATTCAAAGGGGTTGCTGAAGTCCTGCTTCTTGCTCAGAGAACAGGATTAGGCAGATGAAAAAAACAGAAAATCTCATTTTAAAGCATGGAAAAATAAGAGGTGTGGCAGAGCAGAAGAGTTTGACTTGTTGGAGGGTGTTTTATGTAGTTACAGAGAGCCAGTTTTTGTAGGAGATGTAAATGCTTCCAGATACTCTACCAAAAATATGAGACAAAAACTTCAGGAGAGGTACATCCCCTTAAATTTAATTAGAGCAAAATTTCTGAATGCAGGAAATTATATTTAGCTGTTTTAGAAATTAAGGAAACTGAGGCACTGCACCCAAGGTTCTGGGAGCTACAGGACACGAGGTCTTCTGGCTGCACTCTGCTCACTTGCAGACAGCTCATGGCCACGTCCCTTGGCAGGTATTCATCACCTAAAACCCTTTTTCTCCTCTCCCCTGCTCCTGAGCAGAAGCAATCAGGAGCCCAAAGGCTCCTCTTGCAGCGTCTCAGGAAAAAACTTTAATTAATGACGCAAAGTTCCTGTGGTATCTATTTATGGGAAGCCTTTTTGGGAAGGAATTAATGATCTTAATGTCTGTGAATCACAGAGCATGGTTAGAAAGGCCACTCACAGAGGTGTCTGAGGAACATTAAGATATTCCTTAAATAAACCTGGGCATTTTTTCCCCCTCCTGGCCTCTGTAAGAAGCACAGGCTGCATCTCTGCAGCTAATGAAATTTCCTGCTGATTGGACCCTAAACAATTACTGCATCTTCTGATTGCTAATAGCCGGGCTGTTAAGAAGAGAAGAGGCTCTGTAAGGAAGCAGGGACCCAACAGAGAGCATCCCAGCCGATGTCAGCTAATGCCCTCTCCAGTGCAGCCCAGGAGTTCACCCTGTGTGTGCGTGATTAATCCCAGTGTGAGGCACCTGCAGCACTGGGGCGGTGTTAATCAGGCCCAGCAGGCTGCACATGCTGCTGGGAAGGATTTCTCAGCTGCAGAGAGGCAGATGCTCATCTATTTATTAGCAGCCAGTTCATCACTTCATCATTTCCCGGTGCAGATTAACGAGGAGACAAAAGGTTTCTTCTGACAGCTTTCTGGGCAGCTATTGTGGCCAAAAAAAAAAAAAGCCAACAAACACCAAACAAAACTCTGTGACAATGTTTTGTTCTTCCAAAATAAATGATGTGGTTCTTTCTCTTAACAACAAAACAAAGTGCTGCCAGCAGCCTGGTGTTTCTGAGGAGCCCAGCAATAATGAGCAGGGAAATGAAGCCCAAAACTTGGGAGCAATTCTGTGCAGTAAATAACCTGAACAGCACGGTGTCCAGACTGCCAGGATGAGCACACATCTCTCATGGGTAAGAGGATCTGGAATAAAAAATAGGAAAAAATAAAATAAAATTGTTACATTGGTCAGTAAGCACCACCACCTTTCTCTGCCCCACAGATGGGCTGGCTCTGAATCCCTCACCCCCTGGTTTTAATGGGGGAGGATGAAGAAGGGAAGCTCAGCTCAATTGATAGAGCTGTTGTTTATCCCAAGGCTCTGCTCCTCCCTTCACTGGCTCTTCAGGTCCTCTGAAACCTCTCCCAGGCACTGCTCCCTCCCTGAGTCTGTGGCTTTACTTGGGCAATAAAATACACTGTGAAGGGCACAATGAGAATAGGGGCTGTAAACTGGGTCTTTGCCTGTGCTCCATAACAGCTCAAGATATGCTTTAAAGTTCCTATTTCCTCCCTATTCTGCAGGCAGAATGGTAAATTCGTGGAATTTGGGTGATATTTATAATATGAGGTTGATTAAGTCACTCAGGCTGTCATAAATTTGTTTAATAAATACACGTGTATTTCTGATGGCACAGAAATATTCTTGTGCCACCAGATGTTGGAATGGGGTGGGAGCCATCTGAACATGCAAGAAAGGATCTCTGGGGGTGACTTCACATGACTGTTGTGCTGGTTGGATTTCATGAGGGCTGCAAACTGCTTTAAATTTGGGCTCTTCCAAGAATGGAATAGCTCATTAATGCTGGCAGAGCTTTTACAATGCTGGTTAATATTGGCATTGTGGTTAATTTTGGCATATTGAGGTTTCTGGCATTGTCAGTGCATTTCTTCTTGTACATTGGTGCTTAATGTGCAGTGGAGTTTTTTTCAGAGTCTTTTTTTTTCCATATATATTGTAATGTTTTCCTAAGCCTTTCACCATTAAATTAACACTAGGGCATGGAGGACAGTTTGTGTTTTTACTTTTCATTCCTGTGGTAACATTCTGTAGAGTGACTCCCTTCTGCAAATTTCAGGAATAAAAAACAACCCTTTCTTCCAGCTGGGGTTCACCACTGCACAATTGATCCTGTTTGCTCCCAGAACCAAATGTCCTTATTCCCCTGATGACAGCAATTTACAGATCTATCCAGTGGCTGTGGCCTTTATCTTGATTATCTGGATCCCCAAAGCTGAGTGCCCAGAGGGCCTTGTGATGTGCATTGAAATTATCTGGTTGACAAAATGGGATGAGGAGTTTCCTCTGGAGATGCTCTGGAAAGAAAGTCAGCAGAGACTGAGAAACAAAGAAGGTTTTCTTGTAATTTGTTGCTTTGTTGGTTTCCTGTCAAATATTTTGATTTCCTTTATTCCTCTAAGGTTCAGTTGTGGTTTTAATGGAGCTGTGGGTAAGGTGTGTTATCTATCAGGCTGAAGCTCATGTTCCCAGAAGGAATATCTATTTTCTTAAGCTCCTCTGCCACCTAAACACTTCATTTTCCTTTTCAAACCTCTTTGTTATCTCTGCCATATATTTTTGGGATTTTTTTTTCTGTCAGGTTAGGTCTTTAGTCTCTGTTCCTTCAATTTTCTGTATCTCCTGCATAATTTCCCCCCCTTTATCTCTAATGCAGAATCCCTGGAGGCTCCCTGCTGGGAGAACAAGAAGCAGCTATTTGAAGGTTAGGTTGTGCTTTACTGAGGTTGAATATTCTGCTCATTAGAGAACAGGATTTTTGTGTGGCTACCAGGGAATAACAACAAAGGTGGTGGGTGTTTCTTCCCCCACTTTGTTCTGCAGCTCTACAAGAGGTGGTTCCTCTGCTCCTGCCTGTGGTGTGCAGCTCTCTGTGCTCCCAGCCCGAGCTGGAGAACCTCTGCTGTCCAACCAAAGACCATTTCAGATAATGTGATGGGTATTTAAATGGAATCAGACTGTGGTTATGCAGTTCCTTGGGCTGAAGAGTGATCCATCTCCTCGGGCTGGAATGCACAAAGGTTTTTATGTCTGGCTCAAACACAGCCCTCTGTGCTCCATGACAAAATGGGCAAAACACAGGAAATGCAAATCACGTGGAGAAGGAACTGGGCATGACAGTTGATGAAAGATTATTCTGATTGTGGGGCTGTGTTCAATTAAACTGGGACTCCAGCTCCTGGGGAGGCAAAACACAGGAAATGCAAATCATGTGGAGAAGGAACTGGGCATGAGAGGTGATGAAAGATTATTCTGATTGTGGGGCTGTGTTCAATTAAACTGGGACTCCGCTCCTGGGGAGCAGGGATGAGTGTGGTTTTGAGGACTTTCAGGACCTATTGAGAAAGATGTTGATAGTGATTTGTTTACTTCACATAAGTCTCTCTTTTCCTTGCTAAGAACTGGTGCCAGCTGCAGCCTGTGGTTTCCTCTCCAAATTTGCATAGGGGAGAAGAGAAAGTGAGGAAAAAGATTGATTTGACAAGGCACTGCTTTGCATTTGTTGATAGGAAACCAAAATCCATCTGACAGTGAGGGCTTGTGAAGGTTTAAGACTGTGCCATGTAGTTTTTAATATCATCAGCTTCTGCATAATAGGGAACCCTTTGCTGTCAATATTTCCTACTGGATGAGATGGCAAAGAACAATTACAAATGGGAATAATTTAGAAAAGGATGTTGGGAAGAACCCTATGGCAGAATTTTGTTAAAAGTACAGGGTTGTGGGAGGTGTTTCTGTATCTCATCAGGCTCTGGGAAAATGTCCCTGTGAGAGCCAGCCTTTCTTATTTCCCTCTGATATTTCATCCTGCCTGTTCTCAGAGTTTTGGGGTGGGAGGTTTCTGATGGTTTAATGGGGATTTTCCTGGTAAAAGCAGTTCAACAGCTCCAAAAACTCTTGCAGGGCTGGTCATCTTCCACATATAATTCAGACAGTCACAAATTTCTTGACATTGTGGGCTGGTTACTCCAAATGAAAATCTCAAATATATGTACAGATCTAATGCTCAGCCTAGAAATTTCCAGAGGAAATGTAAATATAATATATGACCAGCCAGAGATGTGCATATGGACACACACATATGCATTTTCTGCTTTTGTTTTTCTGAAACACCCAAAATGTATTTGAGTGGTTTCAATAACCAAATCTAAGACAAAAGGGTTGTCAATTATACTGTGAGAGCAGGGGAAGTTTGCCAAGTGGAAAGTCCCTCTGGGACTGTGGATGCTTCCCTTGCACCTGCTTTCCACTGATAAGGGACAGGAATAATAAACCCCTCTAAGATTGATTTTCCCTGGCCAGGAATTCGTGTAGGTGAGAGGCTGCAAGCCTGATCTCTAATGCACTTGCTGAGAATAGTGAGCTTCAGTGAGGAAGAGGAGAACTGGAGTGGAAGGATGATTTTAAGAAAACCCAGCCCAATCTTTCTGCAGAAAGACTCAGCTGAATTAGAGCAACATGTTCCTTTCAGTAGTTGTCTCACAAGCTCCATAACTCTGGCTGAGAAGGAATCCAGATCCAGAGACTGGTTTTCCCTTGCTGGTGTGGGATCAGCAGCACCTCCTGCTCCAAACACACTTGGAAACTGATTTTATTTATTATTCCTTTTCTGCTGAGGGTCTGGATGATGCCTCATGCTGCTCTGCAGCCTTTCCCCCCAACATCTGGGTCTGATGGAGATGTGGGGTGTGAGGACCTCCAAATGTGGAAAAAGAGATTTTTGGGGTTTAGAAGTGTTCAATTTGTGTAGGCACTTCAAATCTTCTGGGCTCCCATGTGCCTGAATGTGTCAGTTCATTTGGTTATTTGGTTCCTGGAATGGCCTTCAGCAGATGCTCTACCACACAACATTGTTGTGGTCTGTGCCTGACCTCTCTGTTCTCCTTTCTCTTCTTCCATGGAAATGGCAATAAAAGGGGCAGTTTAAAACTGTGGGGTTTTTTTCCCCACGGGTGTTTAGAAGAGCTGTCTTCTACAGGAATCCTGTAAAAATGAATGGAAAGACATTGATGAATACAATGGATAATTAACCTGACTGAGTTCTAAAGGATTTTTTACTTCAGGATAGGGTACACCAGCAGGAACATTTTCTTGTCCTTTGTAGTTTTTTCATCTGTCTGTTTTCTGTCTTTTGTCTGCAAGGTGCTTTTTGGTAAGAGATCAGTCTTGCAAAGGTGAAATAATTTCCATTCTTCAAAATCTGAAGGTTCAAAGCATTACTGTGAAATCCTTTCAAATAGATTCCTACTGAATGAAAAGCCCTGTTGGGAAAAAAAATCACAAGGCAGCAGAAGATACTGGCAACAGACAGCTGAGCTGATATAAGAACTCAGTTATTCATGGTGGAGCATCACGCTGTGTGCAGGGGGTGAGGTGAAACAAGTTCCCTCTCCAAAGGGGAGTTGGAGAATAAAGCAGAGAAGCAGCTGGAGAAGTTTTTGGTAGAGCTGTCTTTGGGGATGATTTTCTGATATCTGCCCCTTTTTTCCCTGTGCTCCTTGAATGCAGACTCTGACCTAACCAGGAACTGCTGGCAGGAGAGTGATTATTTCTTTCATCTTTTTCTCCCTCCTCTCCCTTTTTCCAGCAGAAAGCATTTACTTCTTCCAAAAAAAACCACAAGGGAGAAACCACAGTTTTTTCAACCAAGTGCAGCATTTTTGTGGGGAGAGAAAGATGGAGCAGATTCAAGTCCAGCTTCCTTGCAGAAGGTAGTTTTGCTAAATAAAAAGGGGGCAACTTTATATTCATAGTGAGATATGAAGGCTCTTCTATTCAGCTAAAGCCTGGTATCTAATTCTGGACAAAAATCTCTGAATGTGATGGAAATTTGGACTAAGCAGGGACAGTGACATGTGGACTCTGTAAGGCTCCTTGTTCTGACTCTGCTTTTCAAAGTGTGCTCTGACATTGGCTGTCACCTGCCAAAATCTTTCAGATGAAGAATTCCTTTCTTCCCCCTAAAATGAAGACAGCTGCTGTCTCTCACTTTAGCACTGATTTAGGTGTGTTTTGTTCATAGTTAGCTTTAACCAGAATGAACACTTCTGTCGAGTTCTGCTGCTTCTCATCCTGGCTCTGCTTTCCAGTTTTCAATGTGTGCCCTTGTCCCAAAGGCCGGTCTGTGCCTATCCATGGAAAATTGTGTTTCTCTCCACTTTCAAGTCCCTGTGTCTAGCATACTTGAGACCTTTTTACATTCATTCCAGAGCCCTTGTGAATCTTGAGAAAGTGTGGAAACCTTTGAAGCCTCAGGTTAGAGCTTGTCCCATCCCAGAGATGTGATGGAGAGACAAAACCTCTCTTCAGGTCAGTGGTTTCAGTGGGAGTGGGAGCAATACAAATGCAGGGAAAATCACAATTAATGATTCTTTAATAACTGAAAGGGAGGGCTTCATTTCTGCCTCTAAATAATGAGGAATATTTCAGTGTGAAAGCTGCCTTGGAGCCTGGGAGTTTTTGGTCCTAAGGGGGCAATGGGAGCATTCAGCTCTGTACAAATGCTGTTGGAAAATCCACAGGACAAGTGCAGCTATTTCACAAATCATTTCCCAATTTTCCTATTTTTCTCATTTCTGCCTGATTAAGATTTTCTCCAAAATGTGAAAATTGCTGTTGATTTTTCCAGCTGGAAATGGTAAATCATTTATTTGAAGCTGGACTGTCTTGCTTGCCTATTTGAGCAATTTGTCTTTTAGTGAAGTGCTGTGGTCCTTATCTTATTTCAACATGCTGGCTCAGTGCCATATCCACCTTGTGGGAATTGAGGAATTCCCTCCTTGTCTGCTACAGCCCTTTGGGATTTTCCTAAAAGTGGAAGCCTCCTTTGAAATTTTGCTGGGGAGATCAGTCCTGGAACTTTCAATGGCAACAGAGGGGTCTGAATTCCTTCTGTGTTATTGTCTCACCTGAGCTTGGTATCACCTCTTAGGGGCCAGGATGGCTTTGTACCAAGTCCCTTGGATCAGAAAATAAGGGAATGAGGGTCTAACAGCACCCAGTTCCCAGCTTAGCAGATGTGGAGGTTCTTCAGATGCCTCTGCAATGTCATACTGAATTAAGGGGCATTGATGTTACGTAGGGATTTCCAGTGCCACAAGCTCTCTGGAGGGTCACAGCAGTGCAGCTCTGCCTGGAGCCTTTCTCAAAAGCTCTGGGGTCTGGCAGTGATGCTCCTGTGCTGCCCCAGCCCTCAGCTGGCCTCTCCTGTGTCTCTTCTATCACAGCTTCCAGCAATGCATGTGCTTCACTTCATCTTTCAGATTGCTCTGGCAGTGATGCTTCTGTGCTGCCCCAGCCCTCAGGGGCCTCTCCTGTGTCTCTTCTATCACAGCTTCCAGCAATGCATGTGCTTCACTTCATCTTTCAGATTGCATTGATTTCAGAGGAGTGTTTCTTATCTCAGACCTCTCCCTTTCTGTGTGATAAGGAAACCTTTTTTTTTGCTTACAAGATTATGTAGCTTACATTCTTTGGAGGATAATTTCACTAATTCTCCTTCGGTACGCTGACAGCACAATTATCATCTCACTTGACAGCTGTTCCCTTGAATTTTAAACATCCAAAACACATCCAAGGGCACTGGAGGAATTCAGTAGTATTGCTGTCTGTTGCTTAAAAGTGTTGAGCTTTTTTGGAAGGGGAAAGGATTTCTGCAATCCCAGGGAAGGCATTCCACAGCATGTAGATAGCAGCTCTCTGAGGAGAAGGGATTTGGGAAATATTATCAGATTTATGAATGAAAACTGCAAGCAGTGAATTACCAGAAAGAGCAACGAGGAGCAATGGAGATAAACTGAAAAATAAGGATTATTTTGCTTTGACTTTCCTTGACAGGACGAGCTGGTTCTGCCATGCTCTGACCATTTCCAGTGTGATGTGGGGAAAGGAGCTGAAGTATAACCAGAGCCTGCGGGTGATCACAGAGCTGTTCCCAGTGGCATTGATGCCTCTTGGACTTGACCCCCATAGCAAATCTTTGACATCAGAACATCCACATGAATGAGGAACTTGTCAGTGGGAGATTCAGTAAATGAAACCTGATTTTTTGACAACCCAAACTCATATGTGGTATTTTGGAGATATTGGTGTTTTAACCGTGTGCATTCATGGGATGGGGCTGAATCCCTGACAGCAGGCAGAAAACAAGGAGTGAGACTTCAGCATCTCTGAAGACTTGCTTGTCTCTCATCCACCAGTTTTCTTCTCCCTCTTGCTAAGATCTGTAGTTTGTTCAGCAAAATGGGGGGAAAAAAAGGGTCAAAACTTTCAGAAGGAGCCATAGACACAAATGTCATTGTGCTTTTCTCATTTGGGTGTGCCTGAGATGGCAAACATTGAAGACCCTTAACCTCAGGATGTTTTTACAAGTTAAATAATGAAATCAACCATGTGAGTATTTACAAGTGAAAAGCACTGGGAATCACTGAACAGGTATGAAAACCTTGATGCCTTATCATGAATTGTACCTTATCATTTTTAATACAGATAACATTAATCTTTCCTCTCTTAAGGCTGAGAAGCTTCAGGGAAAAAAGGTTGGGATCTCTCCACTACTGCTTGTGTTTCCCCATTCTGCATGGAAGAATCTTTTTGTGGTACCTGCAGCACCTTCTGTTTTAATTGATGAAACACAAGATAAGGGAACAAATGTTAATGAGATAATTTCATTTACTCCAGGCCTGAAGTCTGCCTCCCTGTTGCCTTGGAGACAGCACAGCCCTTTTCTGGAGGGATGTGAATGGGATTTGCCTGAAAGGTACACTTGAGTTTGTTCTGCACCTTTCCAGCAGCTTGTGCATCTTCTGGTTTAGGATCAGAGCAAGGGCTCGCTCTGTTCTTCCTACATCATAAATATGGACATGTTTGCCAATAACTGAATGTTCTGTTCATGTCTGACTAAAAGCTGAGGCAAGAAGCTCAGGTTTATGGTATTACTTAGTAGGAGAGATGGTTTAAGTTGAAAAAGCATTTTTAACTAGCACTTTGCAGATGGGTGCTTAGGACAGAGCCCACCTTGGTGCAGAACACTCAAACCAAAACCCACACTGTGCTCCTGAACAGGCTCTGGGATCCTGCAGCCCTTCCTGGGAGGGTCAGCAGCTGCAGTGATTAACATTTGAGCAGTGGGAATTCTGAATATTCTCTGTGCTGCTGTGGGAAGGATGACTCTGTGCAATGACAGACTCTGGCTTTTTGTGCATTCTGTTTGAGCACTCCTGCAGAACGTGCTGCTGGGCAGCCCCAGGACTCAAGGACTAGAAAAGACTCATTCATCTGAGCTTTCTAACTGGTATTCACCAAAATTGGCAACAGTTTCCCATCATTACCTAAAATTAATATAATTTGTTCCTCATTCCCATTGCCAAGGAATGAGCTGATCAGCCCTTCTGATTGCCAGTCCCTTATTTGATTTCCCCCCCTTTCTGATGAAGTGAAACTGCCAAGATCCAGCACCTTCCTGCTGGAACCCTGAGAATTTCAGACTTTCTGAGCTGACAGGCACTGACCCCCAAGAGAACACTGCATTGACCTGAGGCTGTGGAAAAGCTTCCAAAGTGGAATGAGAGAACTGGGATTGTGGGTGTGGAGTTTGAATAGAAGTGTGTGATATCACAGGGTGGAAAACTTAGAGTTTAAGGGTTTAGAATATGGTAATAGATATAAAGGAAGATGGAGGTTTTAGGGTGGAGGCTGGTCCTTCTTGACCTTCTCCTTCTTCTTCACCTTCTTCACCTTCTTCTTCTTCACCTTCTTCTTCTCCTTCTTCGTCATGGATTTGGGTGGTTTTGTGTAACTGGATAAAAAAGTCCTCGTGGACCACAGGCGCTTGGTTATTGGGTTAAAAGTAAAAATAATTGAGGAGTCATTTCAAAATTGGACAGCTGATCCTTCAAAGTCCTTGCAGAGAGAGATAGGGCTCCATTTTTCCTTTATTAGAGTGAAGTGCTGTAGAACTCATGGTTTGTGAGACTGTAACGTAGATGAGAATTAATAAACTTCTGAATCCCAACAAGAAATTCCATCTTGTGCATTTAATCCTGAGCATGACAAAAAGAAGCAAAGACTCCACACCATCCTTTTTGGCTGATTTAATGACTTTTGCTCTTGAATCTTTGTCCCACCTTTACCTTTTGCTGCAAAGTTTCCCCAGCTTTCCTCCCCTGAGGAGGATTTGCCCTCATCTCCTGTAGATGATGTTGTAGATGGAAGGTTTCCATCTCCCCTCTGTGCTCCAGCTCCCAGCAGCAAATCTGCAGCTCCCACCCCCCCAGCAGCAGGTAGGAGCAGTTTCCTCATGGATGCACATGAATATCTCTCCCTTTGGAGCACAATCTCTTTTGTGATATTCTGAAGCACGGTGATTGTTCAGGCCCGTGTTTGCCATTGTGCACGCTGTACTTACTGTGCTTTCAGTCTGTGCAATCAGCAGGGTATGGGAAGGATTCTTTGGCACCTTTGCTTAGTGATTAGTATTTGTACAGCACTTGAAAGCTTAAAATGCTTTAAGAGGGATAAGTAGTACTATTAATAATGTCATGCTTTACTCTACAGAATGGAGCTTATGCATATTTGTGGTGATAATCCCCAGTCTTCTCTTTATCAAACACTGTTGTCTTTCTGATCTGCTTCCAGCTTATCTTCCTCACACCTGTCAAAGCACCTTTCAAACAGCTTTTCTTCTTCCTCTGATTAAAGGCACACACGAAAAAAGGATTCCTCTTAACACAGAATTCAGCCTTCAGGTTTCAGTGCCCATGCCCAGATGTGGTGGTATCTAAGCCATGTTCAGAGACTTTGATCTAATCAAGTTTCCACTAATCTCTCTGTCTATTGCTGACCTAAGATCTGCCATTCATTAAAACTCATTTTGTTTTCAGCAGCATTTGGGGTTTGATCTTCCTGGAGGAGTGCTTTCCTGTGTCCAGGTAATTCATCTGTGCTTTTTACAAACCAATTTATTTTCATGTCATTCCCTGTAGCTTCTTGTTAGAAAATCAGCTTTGTGGTTGAGGAGGAAATTAACAGAGACACAGAGAACATTTTTCTTAATGGCTGAGGCAGAGTTAAGGCAGACTTTTCCTCCCTTCTATCTCAAGCTGAAAAAGCTGGGTGAATTTTGTGTGCACTTCTCTGCTTGAATTTTAAGGAGGTTAGGGCAGGAAGGCTGTCTGGAAAAGATGAGTTTTAATGGAGATGGAGGAGTCTGTGTTTAAGTGACCACTGTTCTCCTCTGGCAGGGCCCCTTTCAGCCCCGAAATAGCTCCAAGCTCAGCAGCACACTGGCATCAGCAGCCTTCAAAGTCTTTTAAAATGTCCAGGAGCCAACAGAGGTTCATTGCCAGCAACTGACCTTGGGTGTTTTTGTAGGACCTGCTCGGGTTTCCAGCGCTGGTAACAAAATATTGGTGTAATCACAACCTCTCTGCTGCTTTACCAGGAGACAAGAGAGAAAACAGCATTTCCAGGAGAAAGGGAGGCGCAAAATGTTTAATCTGGGCAGAGTGGCGTCTGTGTGGAGTTACCAGCATGACTCAGAGGAAGGGTTAATTCACAGACAGCTTACAGAAATGAAATTACTTGGGTTTTCCTCCTCCAGCCTGGGTCACCCTGTACTCCAGACCCCCAATTTCCATGGAGCAGAGTCCTGAGCACATGGCCTGGGAAGCAGGATGGAGAATGGGGCTGGTGTCAGGGCTGGAGCAGAAACCAGAGCCATCAGTCCCTGTTGTGGGATGGAAATTCTGCTTCTGGGCACATCTCACTGCTCTAAGTGTCCATTTTGTAAATATTTTGCCCTGATGGATAGAGTTGTTGAGCATTTCTTTTTCTTCTCTACTCAAATGGCTGCTGAGGATATTCAGGTCTTGCGAACATTGATTGCCTCCAGTTGATTATCCAAAGTGACTTTTCAAACCCTGTGCCTCCCTCCCATTCTGACTGACATCCTGGGGTACAAACATCTGGTCTAGTGCTTAAAATGCAGAAAAGACTTTTCCCTCCTCTAGACCTGAGATTTTTTTTCTATATAATCTCCTTTTTGACCTGATTCCTTTAGAACTTCCAAGATTCAGTACAGCAGAGGCCCCAGAAATATGAAAATACCTCAGTGGAGTGTGCTGCAGGGGAGACTCAGGCCTTCAGATAAAATTAATTTTTTATTTTTAGAACTGTGTGATGACCCAAATCTAATTATCAAAGCCTTGCCAATAAGAAAATCAGCAATATTGGGTTGATGCTTCTCTTTCAATTACCTGCAGCATTTTCAGAGACTTGAGAGTAAACAAGCAATTCAAGCTGCCTACTGCTCAGAGGTTTTAATTAACTCTAATGATAATTGCAGAGCATGTGTTGCCATTTTGGGCAGCAATTACACAGCTTATGTGGGGATTCTTGTGTGGGTGAAAAGTGGTGTGGGGAAAAAGCCCCTGGCATCTGAACATATATTTATACACTTGTTGCTAAAATTGGATTTTATTAGAGAGAGGAATCTGCTTTCAGCTCTGAGGGCACTGAACACCCCAAGGTCCTCCTGCTGTGCTCACTCAGGCCAAACAGAGCCTGGTTTGGTCTTTGGTTTTATCCTGAAAAAGCAGAACTGAGCTCTCTGTTCAGCATTTCAAGAATCTTTCCGAATGGGGACAGAAATTTTCAATTTTCCTTGGAAACGCACGAGCCTAGAATGGATACATGTTGTTGGAAGGAGCATAAATTATTTCAAAGAGCACAAGCTAATAAAGGTTGGCCCCTGTGGGATTGAGGCTCTGAAATTCCTTCAGCTGTCCTGAAAAGCCCAGCTGGAATGGAACTGGATTTGGGAGCACAAACAGCCTCAACATAGGTCTGGCTTTATTAGTTTTGGAAGTTTTCTTGGATGCTTAGTGAACAAACATCATCCCACTGACAGCCAGCCTCAAGTGACCTTAGAAACTTTCTTTAAATGCACCTTTCTTCCTCCTTCTCCTCTGACTCCATCAGAATTAAAACAATTCAAGGCTCGTGGTGTGTTAATCTCACCCTAAAAATGGAGTTTCAGCTCCTTGGGGTTCCTGTTGTCTCTCTTGCAGGGAAGTTCTCACAAATCTCCTGCTCAAAAGCATCCCTTCTTAAAAAGGGAACACTTCAGTTTTATTTCAAGAACTTGGAAATGGTTCCCCATTTCTCAGGGGGAAAACTTGCTCAGAGTTCATTTTCTATCTGTGTTTTGTTTGGTTTTTTTTTATTTTTGATAGACTTCTTTTGAGAGCTCTGTTTTTGTAACACAGACTATGAAATCATCTCTAAATGTTGTAGCCCATATTTATCAGCAATCAAAAGCATATAAAAGCAGATGAAAGCTGGATTATTTTGCTTTTACTAGAAGAGGTTGAAAAAGAGCTAGTGCCATGGAGACACAAAAGAACCCTCCTCACAAAGGCTGTTGTGAAGGCAAGAACATGGACATTTTCTAAACTAAGCTAATGGTCTTATTTCCAAAGTCAAAGCAATGTAGCAAAAACATTTTTTGGAGTTTTTTTTCTGATGTTAGAAAGCATATCAGATGGGCAAAATTTTTGACAGGCAAATTTCAGGAAATGCTTTACTCCAAAGGATCAAACGGGATAGTTGCATTAATTATTCATAAATCCTGAGTGGCACTTATTGCTTGAAAAGGATCAAAACAAACAAACAAAAAGAGATAATATTTAAAAATTTGTTAGAGGTTCTGTATTTGGTAGAAATATTTCATTAATCTGCAGAGATCATGAGGTGATTTAATAAATCTCTTCACATCCAAGCTGGTCTTAGACAGAATAAAACTGAGAGGAGAATTTTTTTATTTCATTAATATCTCCCTTTTCAGTTTCGCCTTATTCCTTCAGCCTTAGGACTCTTGCACAGGTGGCTTCTGTTTGAACTATGAGTATCACTTGATCTGATACCCTTTGGGGCCATCCTGATGAGGTTTTACAATAATTTGGGTGCGAGATGAAGGAGAATCAAATAGAGCAAACTCTGAACCAATTACTACACTACCCTAGTTCTCATTTTATTGTAATTTCAAGTTCAAAGGGAGATAAGGACCCTTTTGGACATAGATTGCAGTTGCAGTCATTATAAATACATTTCTGGGTGACTATTTCATGCTGAGGCTTGAAAGGTTGCTGAGTCCTATTCTGCATCAACTTCAATCAGGCACCACTTGTCCAATAAAAAGCCTGGAAATGATTTTGAGAGCATTTTCCCCACGTGGTGCCTGCAGGGTATGTCCATGTGGGCATTGTCCACTCAAGAGAAAAGCCCCACACTCAAAGCTGTGCTTTGTCATCTCCACTTAGGAATTCTCCAACAATGCTGATTTTTCTAGAATTTTGGGAGACAGCTCTTCCCTCTTACCACGACATAAAATCATATCTAACCATGAAGAAAAAGGCCAAACTGGAAAGATAAAATTAGCTTTTTAGTGTCCTGCAGGTGGTGCTGACAAAGAGTGCTTTGAGCAGTGTGCTTTAAAGGAGCACAGCAAGGTGAGTGTATCCCAAGGTTATAATAAATGTGGGAACTTTGTAATTAGTCCTGGCCATTGTATGGTAATCAGAAGTGCAGTCTTGCAAACGACTGTGCCACTGCTGTGCTGTAGCTGGTTTTTTTCTCTCTGCAGCTCTGCCAGTTTTCCTGACCATTAATTAAAGCTTCAATGCTCCAATGACCCTCCACTCCAGTCTCAGAATTTTCAGTATTTTCTTCTCCCTCTTTCCTTCTTTGTTAATCTCTCAGAGTTTACTCATTTTCAGGACTGTAAAATTTTCACCTTAGGGTAGTTCAGACTCCAGCAAGTCCCCAAAGCTTGTGTGTCCCCACAGTGTGGTTTTTCAGGAAAAGTCCCTGTTCATGTGTCCTGATGACCTTTAGAGGTAAAATGTTTTCACTGCAGACTTTTTTCACTGTAAAATAACTGGGTGAAGCTTGTCAGCTTCAAAAAACATGAATTGTTTTTGTCATGCTGAGCCTGGGAAATGATGGTGGATGTTGGAGGTGTGTTCTGGATCATGTTGCAGTGGGAAGGTTTTGACTTTGGGGGCTTTTTTTACATCAAACCTGAAACAAAGAATCTGTTTTTCCTGTTTTTTTTAGGGTGGTGGTCTTACAGACAGTGTGTCAAAACAACAGAATTAAGTTTATCAGAAAAAAAAAATTAAAAATAGTTAAAATCATTAATTAACATTAATACCTAATAACATGTATTACCAATTGATTTATTAATAATGATAAATACAATAATTGAAAAGAATAATTATTTATACAAATTAAAATAATTATTTTAAAAAATAAAAATAATTTTATTTCCAATCTTAAAGCAATTGATTTCATTATACCTTTTTCCTTTGTTTGTCTCAGGCTTTATCTCCATCCCCAGATCTGCCTCCATGGCCCCAGGCAGGCTGCAATATATCTATACCTCGAACATTTTCTGTTGTTTGGTATTTTTTCTTGGTGCAATAAGTCCTCTTTGGGTTAGGAGAATATGTGTTTGCCCGGGAAAACTGGATGCATAGCAGCACAATAAATTTCCCAGAACAAGGTCCTGTGTTTGTAACTTTAAAAAAAATAGATTGTGAAAGAAATGAAGGGAAACAGATGGGATGGGAGTCGATTAGGGCGCCTTTATCGTCAGCTGTGGGTGAGCAGAGGAGGAGGATGCTGTCAGAGCTCTCCACAAACCCATGAATTAGGATGTCTGGGTTTAACTTGTCACTTCTTGTGCTAATGGTGAAGCATGGGCACACTCAGAGCTGGAGGTGACAGTGGCACCCGGGCCAGTTTAGCTGAGGAGGACGTGGGAAGAGCAGCCTGGGCTGTTGGCACTGGGGCTGTTCTGCCCCACATCTGTCTGTCTGTCCCTGCTCACAGCTCTGCCCTGCAGCCCTTCCCACCCTGTCCTTGCTCTGGGTCCTTGAGGCTGTTAATTGGTGCTTCTGTCAGAGCTGGCAGCATGGTTAACCTGAGGCTTCTTTTATCAGCCTGTGCTGGAGTTTATCTGAACTGTTTGTGGTGCACAATGGACTCCCCAGAGCAGGATATTGACTGCAGCAACAATAAGCAGCTTCTGAGAAATCTCACATCACTGCTCTGCGAGGGGAAGCTGTGTCATGCTAATTGCTCTGACTCAAGGGCAAAGCAAACTTTAATTTATAAATTCATTATTGCGCCGTAGCGATGGCCTTTTTGGCTTCTCAGAGGTAATTGTACTGCTGGAAACTCCTCTGATCAGGACCAAAATTATTTATTAGCAACGAGTCAAAACCAGTGAAGCATTAACTCTGTACATATTAATAAGTGGAATAATTCATTCAAGATCCAAAATACCAATTTATTGGTACAGTGTCCTAATGGAGGCAGCTGTGGGTCCAGAGAGAAACAGGTTGGATGCACATCTGGAAATAGGGAATATTGCCCTTTGGCAGAAGTTTCCTGGCCTGCTGTAGAGAGAGACCCATTCCCATTTAGAGAATCATATGTTTCAGGGCTTTGAAGTTCATCCCTCTTTGCTGGCTCTCTCTTGGACCACTGAAAGGTTCCTGCCATGGAATGTGTGGAGTCCTCAATAATTTGATGAGTGTGTTGGAACAATTCAGGGTTGTCATGGGCAAGTGGTTACACTGCCCCAGGTGCCCAGCCAAGTTCTTAGGAATTTTAAATAGGATGCAATTGAGCTACCTGGGCTATACCAATACACAAATAACAGCAGCAAAGAGTTTCTGCTTCAGGAAGAAAAATACCAAATTCTTTTGAGGGCTTGAGGATCTAGGACACAATTTCCTTCTGAAAAATTTCTGACATGAGTTTGGAAAGAATTGCACTTTCCAATGAAATGTACTTTAATGTCTTTTTTACTAGCATTTATTTTATCATTATATTGTGTGAAAGTCACATTTAGAAGCCCTAATGAGAATTTAAGATCCCATTAGTCAAGCTGATCCAATGACAATGAGACATTTGATACTGATGAGACAGTGGAAAGAAAGCATTTCTTATTAAATACCTCATTTATATTTTCCAAATGGTCAAAAAACCTTGAGTAAACATTCCCCTGGGTCTCCTTTGTGGAAAATAATTATGGGTTAAGTGCTGGGTGTTATTATCTGTCCATTCCTTTCTGTGAGCACAGGCTGGCATCACAGCTGCTGTTGGACATGGAGCACAGCACCTGGGACTTCTGTTGTACTTACCTATGTCACAGTCTCACAGATCCTGAGTTCTACTGCATTTCACTCTAACATGATAAAACTGGAGTTGTATATTTCTCTTTACAAGGCTTTTTAAGGATAAACTGTCCAATTAAGAAATGACACCTCAATTCTTTTTACTTTTAACTCAATAACTAACCACTCGTACCCCAATGTGGATTTTTTCATCTAATTACACAATACTACTTAAATTCATGAAGAAGAAGGACCAGCCTCTGCCCTAAAGCCTCTATCTTGCTTTATATATATATATATATATCACTATGTTCTAAACCCTTAAGCTCTGAGTTTCCCACCCTGTGATATCACACACTTCTGTTCAAACTCCACACCCACAATCCCAGTTCCATCATTCCATTTTGGAAGTTTCTCAATGGCCTCAGGTCAATGCAGTGTTCTCTTGGGGGTCAGTGCCTGTCAGCGTAGAAAGTCTGAAATTCTCAGTGACCAGGGTTCCAACACTAGAGACAGTCAAGTTTTTTGGAAAAGGGAGGTTTTAAAGTGTTTGGGGAACTCCTAACGGGGAATGCAAGGGTGTGCTGAGGCACCAAGCTGACTCGAGGCCATCAGTGAGAGGAGGAGAGCACACATTATATGGGGAAAGTGCCAGAATCAGAGGCTGAGTTCTGCTTTTCTTGTCCCAGGAATAAGCAACTGTAATGACACTGAATAAAAACAATTGCAGAGGAAAGACACAGCTGTCCCAAAAGTCTGGAGGACATGAACCCCAAGGTGTGGATCAAATCTAATCTCAATATGTAGAAAAGTGAGGATTGGCTTAAATGTTCCTCTCTTGGAGGAGTTTAGAACCATTCAGGATCTTTGGAAATTCACATCCAGAAATAAGTGCACTCCGGGAGTCAAAGTTTAAGCATATTTGGGTTAGAAAACACATTGCAGATGATGCAACTCCCTTTAATAGTGATGGTAATGCAGTGGCCTGTGGTCCCTTTCAAAATAAAATCAGGGCCAGCCTGAATCTTGGCTCATCCTTTTCTCACTGTGAACTGCTCTTTGCCCTTTAAATTAGACTTGGTCTGCAAGAAATTATCTGGGGAAATGCTGGCAAGTGCTCACTTTTTCATAGCCATTAATAAATCTGTGTTCCAAACAAACAGAAGCAAATTTCCTTTCCTTCTCTAATGAATCCCTAGAGGGAGTTGTGGATTCTGCATATAAATGGGCTTTGCTCAGATTTTCTGTTTTTTGGTGTAGTGTTTTGTCCCTCTCCATGCTCAGCTCAGCAGGGTAAACTCTTTACCTGGTCCCTGAGCTTCTGGATCATCTCTCTGTGAAATTACCAGCACAAGATACTCCAAAGCTGAGCAAACACCCCAGCTAAAACCAGCTGGCAAGTGTGGAAACCCCGGGCACAGGGAATATTTCTCTGTCTGCTCTGGGGTGCCCTGACCCCCAGGGGAGCACTGACTTTGACCCTCATTCATGGAGAAAGTTTCCTAGACTTCAAAATAGACTGGAACCCACAAAAGTGTGAAATAGATTATAGAGAGCAGTGTAGGTGTATCACTTGGTGAGAAATTTAGGTTTTGGGTTTTTTCAGTATGTTGTGGATGGAAGCAGGATGGAGGGCACAGGGTGCTGTCCTGGGTTTCTTCTTCATGCTTCTTCCTTCTTCTTCTTCATGGGTTTGGGTGGCATTTTGTAATTGGGCAGAAAAGACCTCATTGCAGCTCTTTGGGATCAGTTATTGGGTTAAAAGGGAAAATAATCCAGGTGTCAGTTCTTAATTGGAGAGTTTAGTCTCAAAAGACCTTGGAACAAGAGACAGTTACCCATGTTGTGCCTTGCTGATGAAAGGCTGCAGAACTCATGGTTGTGAGTCTGTTTTACTGCTAAGAAACAATAAACACCTCAGTCTGAAGATGAGCTCCTGTCTCAAGTGCCTTCAATCCAGTCCCAGAGAAACAGATAGGCAAGTGTCTGAGCAGGGTCCTGATCCAGCCCTGCTGGATCCCAGCTGAAAAATCTTCCGGTTGGATTTCCCTGTGGGCAGGGGTTTGTCTCCTGCCCTCCTTGGCACTGGGAGGTGACACCTCAGCCCTGCCGCCAGACCCTTCCCAGCCCTGCCTGTGCAGGAGGACATCTGGCAGCTCTGGATCTGTCTCTGCTACCAACTCTGTTGCCTGTCTCCAGCTTACTTATTGTCCTTTGTAATTATCTTTTCTCTAGTTCCTTTGGTTATCTCTTGGACTATGTTAAATGAGAAATATGAAGGTGACTTGGCATAATTATTCTCTGGTGAGTCAACAGGGCTCTTCAACATGAACTGAGTGATTACAAATATTAAGTTCAATTAGGAACATGGATAACTGTTCTGTGGAGAAATAGATTTTTACATTTTCTGAGCTCTGATGGATTTCCTCCCTTGCAGAGCTCAGTGTGTTTAGTTTTTCTGTATTTGTGCACCTCCTTGGAGGAAAAAATGCTCATAAATACTGGGAGGTATTTATAAGTACTACATCCACAGTACTGTAATAAAAGGGTGTGTTTTGACTTTTTCAATCACTAGCCTGTGAATTGCAATAGGATCTTCAAGGAGAGGGAGAAATAGACCAACCTCTAGGGAAGTGAAAGGGAAAAAAACAAAAATAACAAGGAATAGAGAAACTTGCAGACCCCCAAAAAAGCAAAGGCATTAATAATAGAAGGCTCTGGAGGGGATGTAAGCAGCTGGTTCATGAGTGCAGGAGGCTGAAATTTGCTCCAAAGCAGGTCAGGTCCAGCAAATCAAGAGGAGATGGTCCCATGGGCTTTGGCTCAGGAGGTTTTGGGGAAGACACAAAACATGAAGAAGAGGGTCAGAATAGATTTTTAGGTGCTGATGTAGTGTTACACTGTTCATGAACCACCTAGATTTTGGGAATAGCCTGGGATCTGAGCTGTATAATGTGTGGAGTTACTGGGGGTCACCAGGGAAACCCCACTGCAGGGAGGTGAGGACAGAAGGGGACTCCAGCTGTGTTCCTGTGGTGGCAGGCTGCAGTGCTTTGCTTGATAGTTTATTTAATGTGGCATTTAATAACAAATCTCTTCACACAGCCTCAGAACACAGAGCTTCTCAGGCCCTGAAAATCTCCAAGCTATTTAGGCCCTGTTTTGGTTTTATTTGCCCCAGCCCTAAAAGCCTGCTGCCTGCTATGTATTGCTGGCTCCTTAAGTGCTTGGTATCCATGGGCAAAAAGCAAAGAATAGACTGAAAAATCTGCTCTGTACTTTATTTGCAGTGTATACCAAGAAATGGGCTGTGAAAGTGATTATGTACTTCAGATGGTGCAGCCTGCTATCGATGCAAAGGATGAACTGTCAACATCCAATATTGCAAAAAGTATAAACCTCACATACCATGAGCCTTTATATGTAAATGAGAAATAAAGGTCAGGAATGGGAAGTGCACAGGGTCATGTTCTGATAATTTTGCGCAAAGCAGATGCTTCTGGGAGTAAGGAAAGCAAGACAGAGCTGTAAGGTGGAGCTGATTTTCCTGCCGGGTGTTTTTTACCAAGGAAAATACTCTTTTCTCTGCCAGGCTTCCCCTGCTGAGAATATGGCTCCAGTTACTTGGTTAAACACTCTCCTGCATGGCTGGCTCGTGCTACATGTGCAGGAAGGGGAGACAGAGTGCTGAGAGCTGTGATGGGTCAGGTCAAGGTGCAGACCATAACATTTACCAAATAAACTGCTAAAATGAACAGAAGGTGTGAAGGAGGGTCCCAAGCTGGGCTTTGGGAGGTGAACCAACAGACAGCATGTCATCTGGGCAGGGAAAATGCCAGGCTCTTCAATGCTCTGCTAGAAATACATTATTGGGGCAGGGATTTGCAAAAATAAGGCTGGGCTCCAAAGCAAACGGGCTGAGGCTGGGCTGTGCCTGAGGGGAGAGGAAGGTGCAGGAATCTGCCAAAGCCCTCCCTGCTTTCCTTGGGAGGGGTGGGGGTGCTGGTGGTGTTGTTGGAAGGAAGGGGTGGAATCCTGGGCAGGAAAGGGAAGGAGGAGAGGGTCTGTGGGTGTGGAGCAGCTGCTGTGGACAGGCTGTGCTCCATCATGTGGGCCCGATGCAGCTCCGAGGGGGATGAGCATGGAAAGGTGGTGCTGGTCTGAGGCCAGCCCTCTGTGCTATGGTTCTGAAGATGAAAGCTGTCCCCAGGGCCGGTGAGGAATGGGCACAAGCTCTCAGCTTTGATGCTGGGGAGAATTCAGTAGCAGCACGTCTGTGGTCAGGGCTCTGCTGTCGGCCTTGACTGAGAGCAGTGCTGCAGGGAGCTGCTGCAGAGCTGGAGCAGCCTCATTAAATCTGAGCCAAGGACTGGAGCCAGAGAGACACCTGATGAGTCACTCAAAGATAAAGGAAGAGCGTGGCAAGAAGTAGAAAGCAGCAAAGGTAGAAGCAACAGGCAGGTAGAAAATTGAAACAAAATGCCCAAGAAATGTTCCTTGTCAGGCTCTGTCCCTGTGAGGGAGCATCACTGGGCTTCCTCACTGAAACTGCTGCACTGAAAATGAAATTCCCCTCTCCATCAGTTCCTCTTGTAATTAAACAATTGGAAAGAACCCAGCTGAAATCCCCAACCCGCATTGCTACATTCGGCCCGCTCCCCTCCTGCACTGGTAACATGTCAGGAGAGCTTTGGGACTTGGCTGTGACTTGTCTCTGATTCACCAGACCTTGGCCAGAAGAGGCTGAACCCAAACCACTAGCACTCCACTGGAGATTAGTTTGGAAGGCTGTGTTTAATCAGAGCTTAGGCACAGGTGGTTCTATTTTAGCCAGTCTCCAGAATAATTATCTTTTATTGGTTGTCTTTGGTCTCAAGGCCCTGTACCTAAATTGCTGTGCAGGAATGCAAATATGGTTTGCCTTGGCTGGAGCTTCCCTCTCCACCTGGAACGTTCTGGGTTGATGCATCCCACTCTGTTTTCCTTTTCATTTCCTGCCTTACCCTGCAGCCCATGCTGCTGTGGCCATTTCAACCTGGAGGGGCCCCTAAACCTGCTGTGCCCATGTCCTGTTGCTGGGGCAGTGGTGTCCCACAGTGAGGGAACCTCTGGGTCTGCCCACGCTCCTCCAGCACTATTATTTTTCTTTTTCTTGGGCCAGGTCTCATAAGCCCTCAAAAGAAATGTAATACACCCAAGGATAGCTTAGCTATTACTTTGGGGGCAGAAAATGGCTGGCTGCAGGACGGCTTCTGCTGCAGTGTTAGAAACAAAAAAGGTTTAATAAGAAGCAAAATAACAAACAGAAAAACTCGAGCCAGGTGCAGAGGTCTGCTCCTGGTAAAAACACCTCACAAAAGCCTTTTAGCTCTTTTGTTCTCTTTTCTACCTGATGCGTCAGGCGGGACTTTTTGGCTTCTATCCAATTAGATGACCTCGAGTTTTTTGTGAAGTCCCTGAGGTCCTATAAGGTGGCTTTTGATCTAATTGTTGAGAGAAACTTCTGGGCTTCTTTCCTTTTTTGGGGGACAAAGGCTAGCTTTGCCACTCTTGTCATTAGGGGACACACTCCTACACAGCACCACCTCCCTCTGCACTTTGGGCAGTGACTGAGCAATTTCCATGGATTAGCCCCATAACTCCACATGAAATAAAATATTTACATAAAAAATCTACAAAACCCCAGTCTGAGGTGGGGAGCTGTGGCTCTGTCCTGGTTTTGAATGTGGTGCAGCAAAGGGACAAGGCTTTTATGCCCTGGGGAAAACCCATCATTAATTTCAGATGTGATTCGTTTCCCAGCGGGATGCATAATCACAGAGCTGAGAAGATACCTGGGATCTGGTCCAATGTCACATTTTATCTTTGCACTCTATCTCCTTGTTTTCTGGGAATGCTCCCTCTGGGAGCTATTTTGAGACAGAAGAGGCTGTGGCTGCCAGCCTGGGGCTGTGCAGTGCTGAGGGGCTGGTGGGCACAGGCTGCTGCTTCCCTGGCACCTCCAGGGTTTGTTAGAGAGGAGGTTTAATTTGAGCTTGCGGGGAGCTAATTCTGTCCTGTCTGGAGTTTTGATTATGTCATGAGTTATGGCATTGTTCATGCCCACTCTTCAAAGTGCCACTGAACTGTTTTTCAGCCTTTTTTATTTTTCATCTGGCTAGTCATAAACGATTTTGTTTTGTTATGTTTTTTTTTTTACACCACTTCCCAGGCTGGTTTGATTCTTTGGATCCTGGTGATATTACATCAGGGCACAGAATAGAAACTGTGTTCAGAGTAACCAAAATAAAAGTGACAGAGGCTGTTAATCAAGAGATGTCAGCTGGGGTCAGGAAGAGTTTCCAGCCATTTTTCATGAGCCAGAGATGAGGTTTGAATGGTGCTGCTAAACAAGATGAAATGTGCCTGTGGCCTTCTCCACCATTCCTGTGTGAAAATGTTGAAAAGCTGGGGCTTTTTTGCCTTAACTTTGTGAAGTGTGGCAGCCAAAGTCACCAACCAGAAAGTGCCGGACTCGTTTTACCTGGGGTCCAAAAGCCCACGGCAGCCTGGACTTTCAGCATCTGAAACTCCTGCTTGGTGTCTGGAAGGACACCGAGGAAAGGAGAGAGAAGCACTTTTTGATGATATATCACCCTAAGGTCTGACTTATTGGCACTGAGTTTCTTGAGGTGAGTCCCAGTGGCTGTGATCCAAAGCTCAGTGCTGTAGCCTGGATCTCAGAGCTGAGCAGGGTGAATGCAGAGCTGCTCACACACAGGCAGAAAGCAGAACTGAGGTTGTCTCAGGCTGAAAGGGGGAGCTGGGTGTGTGTTCTGTCCCCGTCTGTCAGAGCTGGGGCAGTTCTCTGCTGTTCCCTGGGCAGTTTTTTCTTTAGTTTTTTATTTGTACTATTACATTTTTTAAAATTTTCCTCATAAAGAACTGTTATTCCTACTCTCATATCCTTGACTGAGAGTCCCTTAATTTCAAAATTATAATAATTCAGAAGGAGGGGGTTTACATTTTCCATTTCAGGGGAGGCTCCTGCCTTCCTTAGCAGACACCTGTCTGTTCAAACCAAGACAGATGTATTAGCCAAAAAAGTGAGTTTTAACTCATCTAGAACGGGAGTTTCAGCCTTGGAGTTTTGTCCCTTTAGACAGAAATTCAAGAGGAAAAATATTGGAAGAAATGAAAAAGAATGTATGGATTTTTAAAACGTTAGATATCATCTCATGTTGTGCACATCCACCTAATTAAAGGAAAATGCAGATGCTCTGTAGGCTCTTTGGCACAGTGGATTTTGAAAGTGGGCAGTTCTGTCTGCTTGAAGTGGTGCCTTGGTGGCAAAACTCCACCAGCATCTGTGCAGTTCTGTGGGTTCTGTGCTGTGTGTGGGAGGTGGGCCTGGCTGGAAAACACGGAGAATTAAGTGCTTTCCTTGGTGATGTTACAGAGAAGTGTCAAAGGAATAACACTGCTAGGGAACACTTTGGTGTTTACAGGGAGGTGAGGGGAAAAAATTCCAGTGGGAAAAAAATTAAAATGCAATTTCCTGACTCAGCTACAGAGATCATGAGAGACCACTATTCATCATATATATATATATATATATATATGAAAGAGGAGACTGTGATGCAGGAAGGTCCACCAAAGGATGACCAGCCAGAATGGCTTTGGGAAAACCCCAAAAGCAATGGAACTTCCCAGGCCTAAAGCAGTGCTTTGTGCTGCAGACTGGATGTGGGTCACATGCCCTAAAATGCCATGTTGATGCCTTGTGAAGGCTGACCTAGAACAGAGGCTGGGCAGAGCTAAAGAATAAAGCAGGGATTTATTAAAAGGCCTCCATGGATCCACCTTGGGCAGCACAAGAGCCCAGCCAGGGCTGCACCCAAGATGAAACAAAATGGTCACAAAATGCACGAGCGCTCACGGGGTCTCTCGCTGGGATCAGCTCTGCTCCATGTGCACATTGCAGTTCAGTGTCCAATCCCAGCTTTAGCCCCTGCAGTCCCATCCTGCTTGTTTTTCTCTCTCCAGCCTACGGTGTTTGTGCTCTTGGGCTGAGATTTGGATCATTTGTCCTTGGTCCCCAGCTGGAGCAGGAATTGTTTTGTCTCCCTGCTCTGTGCAGAGAGCTCACCATCCCCTGATGTGAACCTAGACCCACACACTAAAACAGCACAGAATCTGAAAAATAAAAAGATAACCTGAGGTATCAATGTTCCCTGCTGGCCTTTGTGGCCATTGGGCTGGGCCAGGGCAGCTCACTGGATGTGTCTTTCTTTCTCCAGGGCTCCCAAAGCGTTGCACATCTTTGAGTAGAGCACGTTCAGACCTCTCTCCCCTCCTCCAGTGTTTCCCTTGGCACCTCTGCTACTGATCCCAGCCATGTCTTGTTTGACTGAATTGTTCCCTCTCTGCTTCCCTCAGCTCTCCTCTCTCAGCCAAGTCGTAAATCTGGGTTTGTAGCTGGTGTTGTTCCCAGGGAAGCAAACAGGGAAAGTGCAGACAGGAGGTTATGACTTCCCTGAGGGATGTGACCGAGTGGAAGAATTGGCCTATCAGGTGGAATAGATCCAAAGTGGTAGTCTGAAAAATGGGACTAATGACCCAATTTGGAAGGAAACCACCCCTGTTCTAAGGACTGTCTTCAGGGGAAAGCTTTTAATCCCCGCATTCCTCCCCTCTGAGATCTCCTGCTGGTTTGGGGGTTTGAGTCATGTCAGTTGTTTAATCATTTGTATTGTTTGTTTCATTTGTTTTCCATCAGATATTTTTCCTTTACCAAGTTGTTCATGAGACTGAATTACAGAAAGTGATTTCCCAGGGGCTGTCCCCACCTGAGCTCTAAGTGGCCTCACACACAGGTCAGAGAGCTCTCAGAAATCCCACAGAGCCAGCACAGAAGACTTTTGACAAGCAATACCATGAATTTCTGGTGGTCCTGTGGGTTTGTTTGGGGTCAGGGATGCTGTTTGGCTCCGCTGTGCTGTTGGAGAGGAGCAGCCTGAAGGATTAGTGGGGGAATGTGACTATTTTCACCCTGCCCCAGGGTTATCCTGCCCCACTCCCTGTGCTTTAACAAAGGCTGGCTGAGAGAGCTTTGGGAGGAATTAAAGCAGTTCAATCACAGCAAGAGGCTGTTTGCATGCTTTATAACAAACATTGAAAAAACCTTCCAGCGTGGCATGTTGGAAGATAATAATTGCACACTGCATTTGGCTTTTCATTGGCATGTGTGAATATGTCATATTCAATAGTGGAGGATCTCTAGGCTGGGGAAGAATCTTCCTAGAACCACAGAATGGTTTGAGTTGGAAGGGACCTCAAAGAACATCTTGTTCCAATCTCCCCTCCATGTGCAGGGTGCTTCCCACTAGAGCAGGCTGCTCAAAACCCCATCCAGCCTGGCCTTGAACACTGTAGGGGTGAGATCTTGGTCAGCCATGACAAGGGAGAATGGGAGAGCCTCACCTCTTGCCCTGCCACAAAGGCCTTTGTCATTGCAAGTGGCAGTGCTGCCCTTCCCCACCTGGGCACAGCCTGCCTTCCTTTCTCCTCCTCTCAAATTAGGAATTCTCTGAGGGCAGCCACTGTCCCCATCCCAGTCTAGCTGAGCAGCTCCTGAACACAGTGATGCCTCAGCACTCTTATTGTTACAAAATGGCCACAATAAATGCTTTTATGCACGTTATGGATTCCTTCCCTCTGCTTGGCACAAAGTGCAGATCAGTGGAGCTGGGATTGTGTGTTGAGCATGCAGTAAAGCCATGATTAGCACAGTTTGGCTCTGTAGCCCTGTGCAGTATCTTCCACCACAGGAATAAAATAGCTGGAGGAAGAGAATGGTTAGATCTGCTAAATGAATCCTTCAAAACCCTTGGGCGTGATGCTATTTAGTAAAAGGATCTTTTGACACTCCTTGCAGCTGTAGAAACATTTGTGTGCTGTTTAGGGGCTGTTCTGTCAGCAGCAGAGCACTCAGAGTCTATGAAATAAAACCTGGCAGCACCTTTAGAGATGGTTTGGTGCTCAGGATCCCAGGGAAGAGCCACTGCAAACACTGAGTTGTGTCCCAAAGGAGCAGAGAGAGGAACCCCAGACCTCTTTCCTGGGGAACAGGCCTGGGGTCTCCACTCTCTGCCTCTGGTGGGCATGACCTAAGGAATTCTATCCTGCAGCCTGGAGAGGAATTTAAGAGATTGTATGGACCACAGACATAAATAATGCTCTCCTTTTGCTCCACTTGCACTGGGTGATGTCTTTGTCCCTTTTCCTTCAAATAAATGTAGATGATGGCTCCTTGTCCTCAAGCAGAGCTCTGGTGTGGCTGCAGGGGTTCCTTGCTTTGCCCCTCCTGAGCAGGTGACAGGATCTTACCTGTCATAACCCTGCAAGCCCTGATTCCTTAAAACTCTTCAGCCTCAGGAGGGTTGGAGATGGGAATTTTTGTGTCAGCAGCTGTGAGGTTGAAGGAGTCTCTGGATGCATGCAAAGAGCAATCAATGCAAATTCAGAAATCCAAGCTGGCAAACTGCTCAGTAGTCACAGATCAAACTCGTTGCTGGAGGGTTGTTTATTAGCTATGGCATTTTGATAATGATTATCATCCTACATTAAAGCCTTGGCTTAATCCCAGTTTTCCTCCCCTCAAATTAGGAACAGTTGCATTAAGGGCTGGTCTAGTGGGAAATGACAGAAAGGGGATGATGTTAAACAAAGCACAGTGCTGAGGAGATCCAGCAAGCCTTGGTACCCTGCACTGGGAATGCGCACCAAACCTCACCCGCAGCCACTGCAAGACACCAGCAGCTCATCTTACCCTGATTTCAAGGAGGAAACAAATTAGGAACAGTTGCATTAAGGGCTGATCCAGTGGGAAATAACAGGAAGGGGATGATGTTAAACAAAGCTGAGTACTTGGTACCCTGCACTGGGAATGAGCACCAAACCTGCAAGACACCAGCAGCTCATCTTACCCTGATTTCAAGGAGGAAAAAGCTTTTCTGATACAAACAAGTGGTTTCCAAAGTGTTGACCCCAAGTGGTTTTGGACATTGTGGAAAGGAGGCTGCAGAGCTGCCTGGTGCTTGATCTGTGACAACTTCTGGGAGTGTCTCTCTGGCCAGAACTCTTTGGATATTCATTGCCCTTCGTGTTTACATAAGAGTTTCCCACTCCTGTAGCCACAACCAATACTATGGGTGAGGCTGGAACTAACCCAGAGTGCAAGTTTGCCCCATATTTGGTAAATTTCTTGACTTCTGATACGTTTGCAAAGCCACGGAAGCAATTACTTTGGCCAGAAATTTATATGATGAGTGTCTCCCAATTGCAGTGAATTATCCATGAGCAGTTTAAAGTTTGATGACACACATGTATAATTTTAAGTAGTTCTGACACTTGCGTATAATTTAAAGACATTCACAAAATAACTTCTGGTTTGTAAATTGGAACGACCAGTGCAGGAGCACATATGGAAAAGCTGAGCTTGGATCCCTGCTGATTGGTGCTGGCACTGCAGGCACAGCCTGCTCTTTGTGCAGTTTGGAGTGTCACCAGTTCAAACTTTTTACAGCAGAAAGAGTTTTCTAGAGCAGCTTTGAAGTGAATGTCAAAAGATCATTAGTTGATATGCAAATAAATAAATTATCTCTCATAGAAAGGACTTTCCCTTCCCACCGAGCAATTGAAACTTGTTTTGGCACCTTAAACAATCTCATCTCCAAGCCCTGCTTGTGTTACTTGGCAAGTTCTGCCCAAATCTGATAACCTTGGCAGTGTGTGGCTTTGAGATTCTCTGTTTTGAAAGATGAAATTTGCAGAGCTGCTGTTGAAATCCCAGCTGAAGGAAGGAACAGTCTCATCACTGCACTGCCCACTGAAACATCTCAATGAGAGCAGGAAAACAGCTGGCAGATTGAGATGAAGCCTGGTTGCTTCAGCCCATCCTCCTGGCCTGCAAAGTAGCTTCCCAGAGCTGGAAGGATTTTGGGATTTTGAATGGGGTTAGTGGGAACTGGGAACATGATCTTTGGACGTGCCTGGGGAACACTTTCATGGCAACTGTGGCCCATCTGGCAGGGCCACACGTGTGATGGTGGTGGCCACAAGAGCTGCAGTGAGTTACAGCTGGAGCTGTAGGACCAGACCAGAGTCTGTTTTTTCAGCAGCCTCAGCCAAGAATGGCTTTTACTGCTCTTTCTGCAGCACTGGGTCCTTTGGGAGCCCGTGGCAGAGGAAAGCAGGATTGTGTCATGCTGTGGGTGCCTCTGAGCAGTCGTTTCTGGACTTGCCTGTGGCTCTCTTGTCCTTCCCAGCCACAGGCTATCAGCAGTGTCTGCTCTGCTGAGAGCTCAGTGGAGATTCTCCCCACCTGATCCAGCACTGGAAAGTCAGATAGACACTCAGTGGGGCAGCTGGGACACCTGAGCCTGTGAAGAGAGGCTGGTCCTCCTTTTCCTGCATCTCTAACCCAGGGTGGCTGAAAAATTACTAGAAATAATGTGGCTTAACACTCCTGGGAGCCACCAGCCAGCACTGAGGCCACTGTCCCTGTTCCTGCTGTCCCCAGTAAACTTACTCTTAGGTGACTCCCTCACTCTTAGGGTGACCAAGCAACGTGTGCTGATGAACATGTACTGGCTCACTTCATCTCAATTTCTTTACAGACCAGGCAAAAGTTTAAGCCCCCAGGTTTGATTTTGGACTCAGCAGTGGTTCTGTTGAAGCAGACTTGGGCACTGGCCTGTGGTTTTCTCTCCTATTTGATTCCTCATGAGGGTTCTGCAGCTCCATAGTGAAAACCAGCTCTAGAGTCCTCTGTTCCCTGGTTGTTGATGGTGCTGGAGAACCTTCTCTTGGGGGAGTGTGGGGAGACTTCCCTACAATTCCCTGTGATTTATACAAGTCCAAAACCTGGTATCAGTCCAAAGCCTTGTGGAACAAACTATTGGTAAAGAAATTCTTCAGGCAGCATCTGACTTATGCTACTCTTGCCTCTGTATCCCACTGCTCCAAGTCAGTGTTAGTGGAAATTCCAGCTCTGTTGTGTCTGCCTGCCACTGCTGCATGGCTATTTATCTCCACACAGCTGCTGCTGAGCTTTAAGAACTTTGTTTAGTCCCCCAGTCTCTGATGATGTCAAGGATTTTTGTGCAGTTCATAAAATTGCCCATTCATATAGATGTGTCTGAATAGTTTCCATGGGAACACCTGCTCCACGCAGGGAAATGTGATTTGCCTTTATGAATAAATATGGAATCCTGCTACCTTGGAGAGCCTGGGCTAGAAAAGGAATGGCTGCTGCCTAAGAAATAGTGCATGAGAGGCCAGCACAAGCCCTGGGTCAGCACAGCCAGCAGCAGGACAAAGCTTGGAGGAGAAAAGTCTCAGAAATTAGCTCAGGCTGATTCTCAGGCGTAGCTTGGAGCAGGTGCTATGAGAAGATTTGGGCTTTTCATTTGCTTGGTGAGAGTCACCAAGGTGTCACAGGTCTTACTGTCCCTGCAGTGCTACCTGGGGTGGGTCTGTGTGAGCAGCTTGTCTGCCACGGGGAGAGCACCAAGGTCTGAGCTGAAGGGTTTTCAATTATGTGGCATTTCATAAAACCAGCCTGTGACTCGAGGGAGCTGTGCTTTTGCAGCAGCTCTGGAGACTGAGGGGAAAAAGGGCTGGATGTCCTTTTAGCAGGGAGAGAACCAGGTGAGGAGCTTCCCCTGGAGCTGGAGCCCATGCTGGCAATGAAGCAACTTTTAAATTCCTTTGCTTAAGCTTTATGTTGGAGAGAATAAAACAAAGAAGTGACTACTTCAGGAAGGTCTCATTTTTTCTTTAGAGAATAAAGAAGCCCTATCCTCAACCCTCCTGTAGGAGGGCACAGGAGCACTTAAATTCAAGTATCTTCATCCACATGCCAACCAGGCAGGCTGTTCAGCTGGTCCCCTTTGCAGCCAGCTGCATCTGTGACCTGGGATAGGTACAAGTATTTGTCACAATGACAAGCTGAAAGCTTAATTTTGTCAATTCATTTCTGTTTGCAAGTGTTCAGCCATAACCTGAATGAATCACAAAGCAGCCAATAAAGGATGGGATTAACCTTGAGGTTTTGTTTGTTTGTTTGGATTTTTTCCTTGGTTTTGTTATTCTGCATATTAGTACATCCCAGAAACTTCTCTCAGTTCAGACTGGCAGTTCAGAGTTGTGCCTGTGGAGATCTCTGCAGCAGAAGTTCAATATGCAGCATAGCTGTGATCTTTAGAGTCTCCTTGGGATTAGTGGAATTAGAAACCTGGAAATATGAAATAAAAGGTAGCTGTAAATGTACAGGACCAACTCCATTTCTGCTGCACCCCTTCATGGCAGGGCTGCAGCAGCCTCTGAGAGTTGGTCGTGGGGAAGGGACCCTTATTTTGTGGTCACTTCTGAGGGCATTATCTTCTTTATATTTTTCTTGCCCTCTATCTCATGTTTTCTCCATTTTAGTCTTGCTCTTTTTCTCTCTCATCTCAGTGTCATGCTTGTGCTATAGCTCTGTCTCAGCCTCTCTGTTTGTCCTGCTGTTTGTCGTGTTGATTCCACGGTGCTTGGCCCCTTCTGAGAGAAGTCAGCTAATCCTACTCCCAGTCCTCAACCAGAGCCTGTGAGGAGTGATATTTTTCAGACTTTACGAATTCCAGAGAGTATTAAACTTGGAGATGAGGACCGAAAACAGAGCAGAGGAGTACAGCACATGACAGTTAGAGCACATTTGTTGGATGTGTTGCACAAAGCATCCACGTTAAAGCAGGATTAATGATTGCATACTGCCTGCTGCTTTTAATGAATCCTGCATTTCCAAAGGGGATGCTCATTTGAGCAGGAGGGATGTGCAGAGGAGCACACCGTGGTAGGTCTAAGCAGCAGAGGCCAGCAGAGGGATCCCTGGACTGCTGCTTTCCTCCTTTCCTGCTTTGCTGAGAAATTCCAGGTATGCCAGAAGTAAAAATACAAAGTGATGGGACAGCAGCTGGCGTCTGCTGGTGCATCCGGGCTGCGGGCAGCAGTGTGTGTCTGATCTCCTGTCTGCCCTCAGCCCCATCCTTCTGTGCTCAGGGAGCTTGTGCCGGATGGATTTACCAGGAGCAGGGAAAGGCTCCTGAGGGCAGGGTCTGTATCCCTGGTGCTGGAGCTGGTGTGGTGCCCACACGCCACGGATGCCGTGCGAGCACGGAGAGTGAGGATCGTTTCACAAAAATGGGGTTTTGTTTTCCACAGAAGAATTACAGTAACATGAGTCCTTCCGAGTGCCTGCAGAGCCCTCTCATGTGCTCGTGGGCTGGGCACCAAGTTCCTGCTCTGGAGCTGTGGAAGAGCTGGAATTAGCTGCTGAAGGCACGGACTGTTCCCTCAGCTCTGTCTGCATCACAGTTTCACAAAGGTCAGCGCTGTGGTGCCAGCCCTGTTCCCTTTCTCTCACTGCAATCAGCACTGATGGCTCGGGGTGAGGCGGCTCCCCGGAGCCACCAGCTCTCTTCCTGGAAGGTTGAGTCACTGGTGTTCTTTGAAGCTGGATCCTGCTGCTTTCCTGTGAATTATCTTCCAGATGAGAACTTCCTCATGCTCCTTTCCCTTCCGTGCTTACAGAATGACCACGCTGTGCCCTGGTGGGGTGGCACTGGTGACATATGGCCTGTGTACCGTGTGGTGGCTCTCCTGTTGGGTGTGCTGCACTTTTACACTCACAAGGGCAAAGGTTTTGCTTTGGGCTGAGGAGCAGCTCAAGGCCCCTCTCTGGTGTTTATCTCAAGGTGTGAGGATGTCCCCACGTGCTCCTCATGGCCACGTGTCCCCCACACCACCTCCCATCTCTGCTTTCCTTGCCTGAAGAGCTGGTTCTCAGCCCAGAGACGCTGAATTCTTAATCCCATCATGCTAATTTTCACCATTTTCTCCCTCTGCCTTTTTTTTGCTTTGGCTCCTCCTGACATCCCTTGTCCCCACGAGGAGAGGTCTGGGCAGCAGCTGAAGCCACTTCAGCCTTTTGTTTGTACTCTTTGTCTTTGACATGTTAACAACTCTGAATATTTTACACCACTTCCCACCCTTTCTAAGACATCCATCTCAGAGGGAATTTTATAAAATGGCTCCACAAATCGTGATCTCTAGCAACCAAATGCTGTTTTCCTTTTGCGGCGGCGTGACCTCGTCAGGAATGGGCTGCAAACCCCCAAAATTTCTCTTGAAAAGCCATCATCAACCAGGCTGTCTCACCCTGACATCCTGAAGACCACAGGCTGCTTAACATTTGATGCATTTTGGCACCCTGACTGCTTTGTGGTCATTTTTTTGGGGTGTTATTTAAGATGTGTTTTGGCAATGTGACTATTTTGTGGCTGGTTTTCTGTGTGTTTTTTGAACTTGGGTATGAAAATGTCTGTGATCTATTACCAGCCAAGGCCAAAGACAGACCAATAGCATGATTTATTGTCTCCTAGAACTAGAAAACAGCTTCTGTCTCTGTACAGGCTTATCTCCCATCCAGTATCTTAAATGTTTCCATCTAATAACAATTAAATAGATCTTTGAGAGCATCTTTTATCTTAAAACTTGTGGGGTTTAAGCCCTGGAGAATAGGTTAATACTTAAAGTAAAAGCTGCACAGCTCTAAAACAACCAGGTCTGTCTTATTCAGAAGAGGGGATTTTTAATTGTAGAGAACATTTCCAGGTTTCTCTGTCATAGAAGCACATTCACTTGCAGAGAACTGAAGTAGTTTTAAATTCATTTATATGAGGTAAAAAGATAATCCGGGCTATCACTATATGAGGAGGCATTTAAAGTCTTGTAGGACCAACTAAAGTGTGTGTAGGTACAGCCAATAAATGATTTCACACGGGTTTTTGCAACAGCTTTGGAATAGCCAAAGTTTTGCTGTTCCATTTTTCTTCTGTATCTCAGAGGCTCTGAGTCACTTTATCAATGGCTGTTGCAGCAATCTGCTCTTTGCAGGGTAAAAAAAAATAATGTCCCAGTGGAATTTTGTGGCTGTTTTTGACCCTAAGGCCAAATCTTTGCCAAATCTTCAAAAGCAAATGCCTTTGTGCTTGCTGAACAAGGAAGGCAAAGGTGGTGGGCAGGGATGCAGCTCTGTGAAGGATGATTTACAGTGGGCCAGGGTGGGCCCTGACACCATATTTTGGGGCAATTTGGCTTATTTTGCCCTGCCCTGCTGGTGAAGTGCTTTCTTGACTATAGGAATGTTTCTGTTGAGCAATGCAATCCCAGCAGAGCTGCTGCTGGGATGAATAATTCATAGGAAGTCAGCCGTGGAAAAAACTTGCAACATTCAATCAGATTTTTTTTTCATTTTAAAATTCAGGCTATTGCTGACCTAATTTACCTCAAGGATGAGTTTAGCTGATCTGGACAGACAGGGCTGAATTTAACATTAGAAGTGGCGGGGAATGATGTGATCATGAAATATTGAACCCTTTTGCCACTCGATGCCTTCCCCTCCCATCCTGTGCTGGCTGTTCCTGCTGCCATCTGGCATCTGGATGAACATGTGGCTTGGTACCTGGAGTGTTGGAGCAGAACTCGGGGATTTGGGATGAAAACACAACAAAGCTTTGCTGTGGGAACACAGGCAGAGACCTCTGTACGTGGTTATTCCCAGGTGCTCTGGCTCTGGACATGTCCTCAGTGTTGTTGGGAGCTGCTGCAGCTTCATTTGGGGAAATATTTCTGCTGGTTTCATTGTTCTTTTTGCTGTCACTCCAGTTTTCTGTGTTTGGATTTGTTTTCTTCCTCTGGTAGACTGGAAAATGCAAAGCAGGGCCTGATTTCAGAGTGGGAGGAGGGCCCTGAGGAATGAGCATCAAGTCAGAGACAGCCAAGAAAACCTGAGGTGTAGGATGACAAAGCCCATCCTGAGACAGCAAGGCAGCCTCACTTTCCTGATCATTTTCAGGGTTTCCTTTCTGTGTGATGAACAGCTTCAGTACCACAGTAATATTTTCTTCAACTCCTCAATTCCTTCTGAATAAAACATTCCCCCTTTGTAAGACACAAAAGGAGACAGTATGTATGACTCAAGCAGCTGCTGGATCTTTTCATGCTCCATAAGACCATGGAAGCACCAGCAAGTGCCTGCAGAAAGCTCAGCAATACCTGGAGCAACATCACACTGCCTTCTTTGTGGTGGGGTGTTGTCCTGGCAGCTTTGAAAATGAACATGCAATTTTGAATCAATTAGAAGAAGTAGAATTGCTAATTTTTTTTTTATTTTTTTTTTGGTACAATTGGAACAAGGGTTGAGATGCAATCTCCTGCAGCTGGAGGTGTGATGTTTGCTGAGCATGCTGGTAATTTTTGATCTCAAATGTCAGTGCTGTTACTGACTGAGTGCATTGGTTCTCTACATGACTTTCAGCCAGTATTGACCCTGCTGCTGTGTGTCCTTACCTTGTGATTAGCTGGAGGTGCAGTGTGATTCCTGCTCTGCCATATCCTCCTGTGATCCCCCAGAGTCAGTGCTGGATGTGGGAATGGCTTCATTGCCACATCCCCTCCAGGAGAAGTGATTTGTGTGTGTCCTGCAGGTCACACACATCCCCCTCAGAGCTTTACAGGCAGTCAGAACTTTCTCAGGCTGGCACTGGTGCTTTTGCAGCCCCAGCTGCTGTACCCAGAGCTTCCCACTATCCTTGTGCTTCCCATTGTCCTGAGATGGTGCTCAGCATCTCAGCAATTCTGCTCAATTTATTAGGTAATCCTAAGTGTGAGATGAAGTTCACAGGAGAACGAGCTCAGACTTTAGATACCAAGATTAAAGCATGAAGAACTTGATGCTTTTGCTGTAAACCTGGAAACAAGCAATTATAAGAACAATCAGTCCTAGATAATTGGGGGTTTTAGTGGTTTTGCTTCATCCTCTTCAATTCAAGGCCTTCTGAGTTGTGCTGTGGGCTGGAGAGGTTTTCTCATGCTGCTTACCCTTGGCATAGAGCCTGGCAGCTGAGGCATTTTATTCTTCAGTGCTGTGTCTGGAGTTGAGAATGGAGTTCACATCTCCTGCCTGTAATTGTCTTTTAAATTGCTTCTGCCCTGATTTGACTGAGATGGCTTAATAGATATTCCTGAGCCTTTGATAGAGTAACAGTTGTTTTTTGCACCATACAGCAGGAAAGAAGAAGAGGTTAATTATAAATGCTTTCTGTGAAGCTTGGGAAATGCAGGGCATTAATTACCTGAGCTCTGTGGAGACAGCCTGGGTCACCTCCTGGTTCATTATCAACACAGTTAATAAGGTGCCTTATCTGGATGTCTGTGAGCAAACACAACCATCCCAGAGCTTGTGCTGGGATCTTGGGTGCTGCTAACTCCCTAATCCAGCAAGGATTGCCATAAAATCTGAGCTGGTGTGTGCTGAAGGGTTTGGCTGGGTGTTGGGGCTGTGTCAGGCAGAGATGGCCTGGGAATCCTGGTTATCCCAAAGAGCTGAGAGAATTCTGTGGGTGAGGGGAGCAGGGGTAGCAGGAAGGGTGGTGAGCAGCAGGAACAGGGTGTTCATCCCTGCTGAGTTGGGGACAGGGCTGCCTGAGCTGTGTGTGCCACCCGTGCTCCTGCCTGGAAGTGTGATCCCACATGGGGTTATTTTTACAGAGGGAACAGTGCACAAAGTGTCACAGGACACTATACCCAGCCTTGCTAAGCCAATTGTGGTCTAATGATCACAGTCACTGGCCTCCTCCCAAAATCATGGTGATCATCACACAGGAACCTCTCACCCCAGGCTAACCTCAGCAGACCTCTCTTCCAAGGACAAGCGAAGTTCAAGTGCCAGCTGAAGCCTCAGGTCTTGGTACCCACTGCACCCTGAGGGAGTTTCCCAAGGCCTGCTGTGTCATCTGGGTGCTGTGGAGGACCAGGGGCTGGTCCAGAGGTGCACAGAATTTGCAGATTTAACAAAATCACTGGGTTGGAAGAGACCTTCAAGATCATCAAGTCCAACCCAGCCCCAACACCTCAACTAAACCCTGGCACCCAGTGCCACATCCAGGCTTTGTTAAACACACTTAGTTAAACACGACTCCACCACCTCCCCAGGCAAACATTCCAGAACTTTATCACTAATAAAAACTTAGTAAAAACTTTTTCCAGGTTCTGAGTGCTCTGGCTTAGGCAGGCCCTGCCTGCAGAGCAGACTGTCAGGAGCTCAGCAGGGTGAGGAATGGGGGAGTCCCAGGCTGTCCTGGGCAGGGACCCTGCTCAGGGTCATGAGGCGTTACAGCCCCAGCTCATGCTGTGGCTCCTCTGAGGTGGTCATGGTGAGAGTGAGAGTGGTGTGACTGCTCAGGGTGAGCTCTTGAGCCACCTCACCTGTTTCATGAATTTGTTTGAGAATCCTTTTCTGGTTAGAAACCAGAGATAAAATTTGGCTCATATCTCTCATCCTGTCAGAGGAGGAGGAAGACAAATAGGTGTGAGAAAATGCCTTGAGCTTTCATTTACAGTGACTTTGATTGTTCCATTGAGCTGACATCCCACCCTGTGCATTTCTACTCTTGTACACATTCAGAATATCTCCTCCACAGTGTGCAGCTGAGCACTTCTGCTCTGTGGAAGAGCTCCAGTCTGTCCACAGTTTAAGATGAGACTTCATATTTTATTCAAGTGTTACAAGCCAGGCTAGTTTGTGTGCTTTGAGGTTTTATTTCAATAAGGGATATTAAAAGTTAATTTCAACAGCATCCAGAGAGTGGTAGTTGATGTCTTTTGGAGCCAGTAAGACACTGCAGAGTACTTTTTAAAAAAGCTTTTGGCAACAGAGCCCTGTGAATTGAACAAATCCCTGTATGATCTGCCCGAGAAATCTATTTTGTTTTGTACCTTCTTATCTTTGTTATATATCTACACACAGTTCAGTGCAATTCTTTAGATAGATGAGATCTAGCTAAGCTTCTACTGCAGTTTTCCTAAAACAGCTGTGAGCAGCTCCTGTGCTCTTCTGGTCAGTCATAAACTTTCCAGCTGAAATCCATCTTTGGTCACATCATTAAAGTCCCTTTTAGTGGGTTACAACCTCCAGCTCAGCTGGAGGCAATTATTATCTGATATGTACCCTGAGTAGGACATAATTATACTTGTCACTAAGTGGCACTGTGTAAATTAGTCTTTAATTGCTGCACATCAAATGAGCAGCTACCCAGCCATTTTTCTGTGAGATAAAGAGTTCCAGCATTAGCTTCATCACTCTGCCTTCTGCCTTCACCCAGCTTCTCATTTGCTCTCTTTGGTGCCTAAGATGCAATTTCTTGTGATGAGACCTTCTTAACATATTTGGCTTTTGCCCTGTAAACCCTCCTTGGTCTTAAATATGGTGGTAGAGAGTTTAACATGAAAAACGCAGGAGTAATGGAGAAGATGTGTCCTTCAAGTCCTGCTGTTAAGATATAATTATTGCACATCATCTGGGGCCAGAAACCCTTTTCTGGCTGCTATGTTGATACAACAGGAGCCGTCACAGGCCCTGAGGAATGCAACCCTTTAGCATGATTTAGTTGGGCTGTGCTTTGGGGGTTTTTGCTTTAGTATGGGGTGGATCACTCTGTCTGAACCTCATTAATGTGGGTGAACTTTAGCCCTCTTGATAAGTCAGGAGTTAATAGAGGGGAGGAGAAATCTGATTGCTGCAGTGAAAAGCTGTTTATCTTATCTGGCAACATCTGGACCTTGGACCTGACTGCTCCCCTTGGCTGCATTCCCGAGCCCTGGCTGTGTTTGGGATGGATGGACACGTATGCTGCTGGCTCCTCATGGTCCATGCACTGCCCTGCCCTCAGCTGCTGGGGAGCCTCCCCCAAACCACTCAGAGTGGCACTTCTGAGCATTTCTCACCCAAAAAACTCCTTGCTGGTTCTCCACAGCAGTGCTGGTGGATCCAGGAGCCATTTCAAGAGGCTCAGTTCTGTGGGACTGGGGCAAAACCCAGACGTGGATGGAAACCTGAGGGGAGTGTAATTGCTGGAGGACGTGTTTAGTCCATGTGCTGGTTTTGGCTGTCTACAGCCCAAAATGTGGCTTCTATTCTCCCCTCTCTTGTGGCACAAAGCAAACAGTGCTGGTTAGTAGGGAGGATGGCTGCTGGAGCCAGGTGTTTGCTTTTTTATGCTTCTGTCCCTCTTGCTGACACCAGATACCCCTTGGCAGAGAGGCCTGGAGGAGCAGCCAGGGCAGGCAGCCAGCCCGGCCTGGCTTTACATTCCAGGCTGTAATTTCTAAAGCAGCTTATGCTGTGAAGTGTGGACAGACTGTTCAGAATAACAGGAGGAAGGTTTCCAGTCAGAGAAAACCTCAGCACTGTGCTGACGTGACGCCTTTGCTGTCCTCTGCCTCAGCGAGCAGGGTCCGTGGCCAGAGGGAGCCTTCCTGTCCTGGGAAGGGGCTGCTGCCCTGGCCAGGAGCTCAGCCATTAAATTCAAAGTTATTCACCCAAAGCTTTCTATCAATATGTTGTGATCAACATGTAAGTGCAGCCAAAAGCTCTGGTTGTGTTCGAGAGTCCCAGGACGAGGGAAGAGATGAGAATCTTGACTCCATGTTTCAGAAGGCTGATTTATTATATTATGATATTATGTTATAATAAAATGCTATACCAAAACTATACTAAAAAGAATAGAAAGGATCAGAAGGCTGGAAAAGAATGGAAAAGAATGATAACAAAAGCTCATGACTCTCAGAGAGTCCGAGCCAGCTGACTGTGACTGGCCATCAATTAGGAACAACCAACATGCACCAATCACAGATGCACTTGCTGCATTCCACAGCAGCAGACAGTTATTGTTTACATTTCTTTCCTGAGGCTCCTCAGCTTCTCAGGAAAAAATCCTATCAAAAGGATTTTCATAAAATATGTCATGGTGACAAAAAGCCAACTTTCCAAATTCCTTGCAGCCTGCGAGCCTCCCATCGCAAGGATTTGGTCTGGGACCTTTATGGTGGTTCTGTCTCCAGAAATTCTGAGGAAATGCTGCATCAGGAAGACACCAAAAAACCTTTTTGCTTGTTCTTCTTCACTATCTTTTTCCTGCCCTTGTCTTTGGCTCAAGATTTTCCCAGGATGTATGTGCCAGGTCAGGGCATGGGTGCTGGGCAGCAGGAGCATCAGCCTTAAGCTGAGGCAGAATTCTGGCTGGGACTGACTTAGCAGAAGACAGTATGAAAAAATAGGCCTGGGTTTCTCTTGATCTTTGTCACACCTGTGAGCTAATCTGAGGGGCTAGACAGCCCCTGCAGTCCCATCCTGCTTGTTTTTCTCTCTCCAGCCCATGTTGTTTGTGCTCTTGGGCTGAGATTTGGATCATTTGTCCTTGGTCCCCAGCTGGAGCAGGAATTGTTTCGTGTCCCTGCTCTGTGCAGAGAGCTCACCATCCCCTGATGTGAAGCTCAGACCCACACACTAAAGCAGATTTGGTTGCTCTGAGGTTCCCAGATATTTTGCCATTTGCTGAGTTTCAGTGCAGTACACCCAGGAGCTCCCAGGCTTGTGTGGAGAAGCCCCAGAAAAGAAAATTTCTACATTTCTTTAACCCCCCAAAGCCAGTTTTCAGGTGGATGGGCTGCTGCGCTGGGTGTCAATGCAGCTCTGGGATGTGCTGTGCATAGCTCAAGCTCCCAAAGCTGCAAATTCAGCAGCTTCTCTGAGGAGAAAAAAATGCATTTAACTAATCCTGGGTCATCTGAGCAGCTTGCTTTCCTGACTTATGCCTTTCCTGCAAACTGATCCCTTTGGGCAGCATTTTTACATGTCACTGATTGATTTACCTGACCACTCAGAGAAGCTCTAAATATGCCAGTGCAGCTCTTCCATAAGTGCATATCCAGAGTTATCCATTCTTTTCACAGCAGGGCAGAAAAGCTGCTTTATTACTCAATGGAAAAAGAAAAAAAAAAGGAAAATACCATAAAATAAAACAAACATTTTTAAAAGAAAAACAAAACTAAAAACGAGTTTCAAAAAATAGCCTTAAAAATAAAACTAAATACTTTTAAAAAATTGTAGAAAATACATTGTAGTAAAACTCACAAAAAATAATCTTAAAAATGCTTTAAAGCATTTACAACATAGTATAACAGAAACTAATAAACCAAAACCCACTTATAATGTATTATAATTAAAAACCTGTTAACTTCTAATTATAATAACGTAAATAATAACATTTATATTGTCTCACCCTTCACATCAAACTAAAAATAAAATAAAAGTTTTTAAAAGACCTCTCAATTACCCTTCTCTAAATCAAAAAATAACCTTAATCCAACAGTTTGTTCTGCTGCAGAGACAATGTCCTGTCCCTTCCTTGCTCAGGAACAGGGATGGTGGTGCTGTGGGCAGCTTTGTACAGGATTAAAGCCTCTCTCTAGAAAATACCTTTGTTTTTACCATTAGCAGCTGAAATTTGTTTGTGTCGTGCTGCTTTTGAAGTCACTGCTTATATTTGTGGCCCCACTGTACTGAGCAGGCTTTGCAAGAAGTACTCAGTGTACTGGGGAATTTGTGTCCTGAATAGAGGAGTGTGGTATTTTCTGAGACCCCTGTCGAAGGGAGGAAAGGATTAATCTGACTCCATGTTCTTAGAAGGCTAATTTATTATTTTATTATATTCTATTATATTAAAGAATGCTGTCCTAAAACTATACTAAAGGATAGAGAAAGGATACAGACAGAAGGCTAAAAGATAATAATGAAAAACCTGTGACTCTCTCTTAAGAGTCTGACACAGTTTGGCCCCTGATTGGCCAATAAGTAAAAACAATCCACAGGAAACCACCTGCTGGATAAACAATCTCCAAACCACATTCCAAAGCAGCAAAACACAGGAGAAGCAAATGAGATAAGAATTGTTTTCCTTTTTCTCTGAGGCTTCTCAGCTTCCCAGGAGAGAAATCCTGGCAAAGGGATTTTCCCAGAAAATATGACAGTGACAGAGGAGAGGGACAAAACTGGAGGAGAGAAAAGGCAGGTTAGAGAATCCCAAATACAGAAAAGTTGATTGACTGGCCTGGGTTCACCTGAAAGGCTGTGGTTGGAGCCAGTGTCACCAAAATCAGTTTCAGCCAAGTGTCTTCAGCACATCCCCATTGCTCCCCTTCATGCCATGGGGATGGGGATTTCAGAGCACACAGCCTCACGCTGCACCAAGGGAAATTTAGGTTGGATATCAGGAAAAAGTATTTTACAGAAAGGATGATAAAGTTCTGGAATGGCTGCCCAGGGAGGTGGTGCTGTCACCATCCCTGGGTGTGTTTAACAAAGCCTGGATGTGGCACTGGGTGCCAGGGCTGAGTTGAGGTGTTGGGGCTGGGTTGGACTCCATGATCTTGAAGGACTCTTCCAACCCAGTGATTCTGCGAATTCTTCATGTGGGAAGAATCTCTCCTGCTCCTGAGAAGGAAGTGTTGTTCTTCAGGAGTTGGGATATAAATTTATCTTTTGCTTTTCGTAGTCTTTGAGAAGGTTCTTTTCCTCAAAGGAAATATTTAAAGTAGGTATTTGTGACTTTTAAGCTATGCAAGATCATCCTCAATTACTGCAAACCTGGGTTTCAGAACCTGTGGGTTTCTCTTTTTGGTCAAGGATTTTAATATTTTGGTGTTCCTGCAGAGTGGAAAAAAGATCTTTTAGGCCTCTGCTGGCTGAGCACAGCTGCTCCATGCACTGCAGTCATTTTTTCCTTTAACCTGGGCAGGGAGCCTGAGGGTGGGAGCTCCATGGGTGGGATGGAGCCCAGACATGTCCAGCCTCCCTGGGCAAGACAGCCACAAAGAACAACAAGTGGGGTCTGCATGAGTGTCCAAAATCCTGCTGGTTCTGGTTCTGGTTGTTTTCTCAAAGGGGTAATTGAGTTTCAGCTCCATCCATAAATCAGGGATGGCACAAATTAAAGCTCCTTCCTTGCTGCAGTGCAGGAGTGTGGCAGCATTTGGTGTTTGCCTCAGGGTTTGTCCTGGTGCAGATCTTTCCAGACACAGGTTTCAAAGCAAGGAAGAAGTTTTAGGCAGCAGAAAACAAATCAAGCAGCTTACAAAGATGTTTTCTTTCTTAATTAGCTAAACTAAATCTTAATCAACCCACCAGTTGGCTTGCTAGATGCCAAAAGGGAAACTGCTTTTACTATTTTTGGTCCATCATAAAGAAGCCAGGGATGATATTCTAATGAAGCCAGATGGCCAAAGCTGCTGTACTGAAACCCAGCCATGGAGGAGGAGGAGGCTGGAACAGCACAGGCTGCCCTTAAAGAGAGGAAATTTACCATTCTCTGATAGTCCAAGGACTGGGAGACTTTGGAAATTCCACCTCACTTCACATGGTTTTGCGCAGATTCAGGTGGGATAGGGTAGATCTCACTTGTGAATACTTCAAGTCCCAGGAAACGGAGCACCTTGTCATTCATGGGATCACTTAGTATCTTCACTGTTACTTGTGTGGGCAGCTGAAATGCAGATTTCTGGACTCAGAGGGTCAAAAATGTTTGGAGTGTTTTCAGTTTTGACTTCAGGGTTTGTTTTTTGTATAAACTGGTACAACTGCATTGACTCCAGTGGAAACAAACCTACTTTTATTGTTTAGAGATTTGTAGCTTTTCCTTGGAAAGCTTAATTGGCATGAAATAAGAAATTAATAGTCTCAGCTGAAAACATAGGATAAGCAGGCTCTGTGCAAAATTAAACATTTATTTCTTTCAGAAATCTCAGCCTGAATGTCTCAGTCCTGGGCTCCCTGTGTGGTTTGGCCCATATTCCTCACATTCAGACTTCCTTTTCCTTGGGCTGCTGCACATTTCAGCCAATGCCAGGTGGGCCCCACCTGCTGCTCTGCCCCTGCCCTGCTCCTCTCCAGGTTTTGCAAAGTGTTCCCAAACTACCTGAGGATGTTTTCCTCACTGGACTTCAGTGGAGATGCTGCTCTGAGGAGGGGATCCAGCATCTCCCAGCTGGAGTGGCTGGAATGGAGAACCTCTGACCCCAGGGAGGGGGTCCTGGGGGGAACCTGGGTCAGAGGCTGCTGGGGCTGGTGGTGAAGCCTTGAGAACGCTGAGCTAGAACAGGGGCTGGACAGAGATAAAGAATAAAGCAGGGATTTATTAGGAGGTTTTAATGGATGCACCTTGGGCAGCACAAGAGCCCAGCCAGGGCTGCACCCAAGATGAAACAAAATGGTCCCAAAATGCACGAGCGCTGCCAGGGTCTCTCCCTGGGCTCAGCTCTGCTCCATGTGCACATTGCAGTTCATTGTCCAGCTCCAAGCTGAGCTAGAGCAGGGTTAAACAATAAAGTAGGGATTTATTAGAAGGTTTTAATGGATGCACCTTGGGCAGCACAAGAGCCCAGCCAGGGCTGCACCCAAGATGAACCAAAATGGTCCCAAAATGCACGAGCGCTGCCAGGGTCTCTCCCTGGGCTCAGCTCTGCTCCATGTGCACATTGCAGTTCATTGTCCAGCTCCAGCTTTAGCCCATCCAGTCCCCTCCTGCTTGTTTTTAACTCTTCAGTCCACGGTGTTTGTGCTCTTGGGCTGAAATTTGGATAATTTGTCCTTGGTCCCCAGCTAGAGCAGGAATTGTTTTGTGTCCCTGCTCTGTGCACAGAGCTCACCATCCCCTGATGTGAAGCCCAGACCCACACACTAAAGCAGTATAAAATCTGAAAAATAGAAAAGCTAAACCTGAGGCATCAGTGGTGCCCTGAGCCTTGTGCTCATTTCTGAGCTCTCTACAGTCCCTGTGCTGGATCCTGAAGGAATTTCCCCTCTGAGGATCCCAGAGAGGACCAGAGTGATTCACATAAACACAGCTTCACATAAACATTTTGCAGTTCACATAAACATGGAGCGATTCCGTTTGTAGAATGTTTGCAGCTAATGAATTAATTATGTTACACTCTCCTCTGAGCAGCAAGCCCTGAACTGAACTAAGTAATCAGCAGGAGGCTTTGCTGCCTGTGTTTCCTGTTGTGTTTCAAATAAACACAAACACAAAAAAAGCCAAAGTGCACTTCTGCTGCCCAGTGTGCTCAGATTTGGGCACCAAATTCAGTATGGAAAGGAAAGCCTTGGAAGGAGTGTTGCTACTTTAATTCCCAAAGCATGTGGGTGCCTGTTGCCACTGGGGTATGGATGAAACTTCCCTCCTTTTAAGATTTTTTCCCCCTATTTGTGAAATAGTGATTAAGAATTAGAAACTTTCTCATAATATTTGATTCTTGTGTCCATAGGGCTCAATGAATTTCCTTACTGATGCTCCCACCTCACTCCTGGCATTGCCCTTCTTTCCCACAAGAAAGAAAGATCCTCAAAAGATCCACAAGATCCTCAAAATAAATTAATCTACAAGGATTAATTAATTTTCACACCTGAAAAAAAAGGTCTTGGATATTTTGTGGCTGGAACTGCAGTTGATGTCAATGAATTAACCCTGTTGTGGGACTTCCAGGATATCTGTGAAAGGGAGATGCCAGAATTGGCCAGGGATGGTTGTAACAGTCAGAGCTGGTGTGGTAAATCCTGTCCTGTCTGCCCCTGTGCCAGGGGGTGTTCCACTCTGTCACTGAGGCAGGTTATTTCACTGATTTTTGTCATATGTTTGCACTTATTGTGCTATTTTTTCATCCTCCTAGACAGATTTAAACTAATAACAGCAGCTACTTGACATGTAATTAATGCTAATAACAGCTGAAATTATGCAAGCTTGAGTGCTTTGGTCTTTGAAACACAAATTGTGATATTTACACTTTCTCTTTTGGCAAAAACATGTGCTTCCCTCGCAGACAAATGGCTTCACAGGTGATAAATGTTTGGGAGAAGTGGATTTAGCAGCAAGCCTTCAGCATGCAGAGAAAACTCTGACTTTTTGACAGGTGGATTCCCTGATCTTTGAGTACATTGGTGGGGTGTTTATTCCTGGGAAGCCAGGAAATAAATGAAAATGGAAGTGAGCTGCTTTGGATTTATCTGCTGCTTTGGCTTTATCTGCTGCTTTGGATTTATCTGCTGCTCAGCTCTCTCTCAGAGATGTGGGATTTTCTTTTTCTGCCATGTTTGTAGTGAATTTTCATTTCTGCTACACTGAAAAACTGGGAGTCAGCAAAAAATCACCTGCTTTTGCTCTGCCTTGCCATTTCCAGCCCACTTTCAGATACCCCTCCATATTCTGGCAGCATAATTCATTCTGTGCTCTTGCTCTGTCTCCTTGATTAAGTTGATTCCACCACACTTCTGATGTGCCTGGATCAGCATCCTCAGCTGAAAATCAGGTCTAAGCAGGACTTGAAGATAAGATGCTGATTTTGGAGGTACAAAAGTGGTCAGAATTATTTAGAACTGACACTGTTTTCCAGGATATGGCAGCTCATGCAGTAAATAGATGGCAAAGATGCCCATGCAGAGCTGGCCTGGGTACAGGGCTGCACAGGACAATATTCAGGGTGCCCAAATGTCACTTTAAAGCAAAGCTGCCAAGCACAAGACAAGGTCTGATATTTTTCTTGCAATGAATTTTTCACTGTTGCACTGGAGAGACAGCTGCAGTTTGATCTGGAGAAGGAGCCTGTGGAGGTCTCAGGATTTAATTGTGCAATTTGAGAAAGAAAAATGTCCAGACCAGGCAGTCTGAGTGTGCTGGGGCAGATGATTTCACTGGAGACATCCTGGTGTGGCAGCCACAGCAGATGCCCCTGGGGCAGCACTGGCAGGAGGAATGTTTTTCTCTAGGCAGCTCTGCCAAGGGGTGGATTTGCTCTCCAAGCTCTGCTCAGCCTCTCCTTTTAATGTCCTGAAGCAAACACTGAATTGAGAAGTTTCACCCCAGAGAAATGAAAGGAATGACCTGTGTGGGAAATGAGTTTGTAGAGAATTTTTAAAGCTTGATAGAAGGTTCATATAGTATGTATTTGTATGTAAATTTTGAGATAAGAAATCTTGATTTAGAAATGTTATAGAATAGCATAGACATTGTTGAGAGAGAAATGGAATTAGAATAAGTTATAAAAGATGGGCTTGTAAATAAGACTACATACTTGGGAGAAATAGAACAATGAAATATTTATTGTAGTTGGACTTATGAGGAGTAATTTTAGATAATTTGTTTTAAAGTATTTATAACATGGTGTGGTTGAAACTGATAGGTTAAGAAACACTTATGTATTGTAATTAGGAAATAGTTTGCTTTTGATTGTGATGGCATGAATTATAACATCTGTATTGTCTCACTCTTGATATAAAACTAAAAAATGTAATAAAAGTTTTTAAAACACCTCTCAGTTGCCCATGTTTGGGTCAGAAAAGGCCCTAATCCAACAACCTGGCAGTCTGGAGATTGTCACACATGCCAGCCCTCACCTCCTGGCCCTGTGGGGTAATCACTGAGCTGCTGACTGGGAGTCACAGTGCTCCACAAATCCCACCTCTCACCCATGGCCCTGCAGGAACAAGGAGGGGGCTCAAACTGAGCTAAAACCAGGCTCCACCAGCAGGTGAGGAGGGGGGTTTGTGCCTGTGGTTGCTGTGGCAGTGGGAATTGGGCAGGGGTGGCAGTTTGGTGGGTACCACCCTGTCCAGGCAGGGTTTGGGCAGAGGGATGCACAGCTGCTCTCTGCTTTCCTCCTTGGACTCTTACAAAAATCCTGTGGTCTGAACAAAATGGAAAAAGGCTTTTTAAAATTAAGTGTAAGCAAACTGATGGGTAAAGCTTCCTCCTGAAGTGAGAAATTGTGCTGTTTTGCCTCCTAAAGGCTGAAACGCGACAATTCAGAATTTGGAAAAAGAAAAAATAAAATAATTTCCAGAAGGATTCTTAAGTTTCTGGGTGGATTTGCAAATCATTTGGGTAAACATAGACGTCATCCTTTGCTGGCAAAGACCACAGCTGAGAGCACTGCCTGGCCCCAGCCAGGTGCAGTCCCCATCCCTGGGTGTGTTTAACAAAGCCTGGATGTGGCACTGGGTGCCAGGGTTTAGTTGAGGTGTTGGGGCTGGGTTGGGCTCGATGATCTTGAAGGTCTCTTCAAACCCTAGTCACTCTGTGAATTCTGTGAATTCTCTGGGGTCAGGAAGGGGCTGATCCTGATGTGGGAGCTGCTGGCACACTGCACAGCAAGCAGGCTGCAGGTAAAGCACCCCGACCCCAGCAGCACTGCTGATGGGCTGGGAACACAGCAAGGCCCTTGCAGGTCCTGCAGCAGTTCAGTAGCAGAACTGCATGCCCCATCCATTACAGACTTCAAACCCATGCATGGAAGAGACAATGACTTGTCCAAGTGTATTCCCTAGGGAGGCTGCATGCAGATCTTGCCCTGCGCCCATGAGCAGTGACCATTTCAACACCTTGAAGGGGAAAAGATGTTTAAATTCTGAATTCAGGCTCAGTCTAAGCAAACAGAGCTCACTGCCAGAGGGATTTCACAGTGCAGTTCTGAGTTTGCTGCTCAGCATTCATTTGGTTCTAATTCTGTGCCTGGGCTGTGCTGGCATTGCATCCTCATATCCCTGCTAATGAGGAAGCAGGGCTGCTGCAAGCAGAGGACTCCTGTAGGGATGCTGGCAGCATCCCAGAGAAGGTATTTTAGACTCACTGGGGAAGTTCCAGACATCACAGATTATATATTTATACTAATCATGCCTTATCATTGGGGAAAGCCAGGACAGGCACTGTACTCTTGGTGTAGGCAGGACTATGTTTTTATAGCAGAAAGGCAAAATCACTTCCAGTGAGTGAACAAGTTGTCTCCCTAACCAATAACCAGCACTTTTATGACTGGGAGTATTCAGCACGTCAGAGAACATTGCTTTACCCGGGGAAAATCACATTTCCTTGACCCCCTCCTCTCCCTCTGCCCCACCTGGACTTGGAGGTGGAGGTCTGGTGCTTCAGGCTGGGTGTTGCAGTTTGCCAGCAGATGCCCTGAGGACAGCCACATCAGAGTCTCCCAGTCCCTCCTTGGAGGAGGGCAGAGGGTGGAAATGCTTGCCCAGGACAGATGATGCTGCTCCTCATGGGTGCTTGGGGTCAGTGCAGCAGGAGATGCTGTGTTCCCTGCCTGTGGCACTGTCATGGGAGGCCTGTGCTGCTGACAAGGACCATGGTGTGACTCCACTGCACACACTGTGTGACTGGAGAATCCAGCCCAGTGCACAGACAGGAGTGCAGAATAAGTGTGAGCATCACCCAAACCAGGACAAGTAACCCTGGATACGCCTCATTGTCCAGTCCTACCCCAAATGCAAAACTGCATGTCGTGTTGCAAACATCAGCTGCTTTTTCTTTATTTCATTGTCTTCAGTCCTCGTACAACTACAAATTTAGCACTACTGCTAAAGGAAGAAAAGAGCAAACGACAGCCATTCATGGGGTAACATAATTTTAAACGTTGTGAGACAGCTGATACTATTAAAAATCATGGCCCTGTTGTAGGCTTTCATTATTGATGGCTACTTGAGGAGATGCACACTATAAAATATAAAGATAAAAAGTGAAAGGCTATTTAGATAGCTGTTCAGCTGAGTGCTGCTAGCATCAAATCAGTGGCACTGCAGAAATGAGAACAGACACACGGCACAGCCTCTGGACTAGATGTGTGCACTGCCAAGGCTTCGCCTGCACAACGTACACTTTAAATCAAAGCAACATTGAAGTCAGTGTTGATTGTTCTTGGAGATATATTTTACCTTCAGGCACTGCTGTTTCCCAAAGGAGCGTGAGCAAGGACGTAAGTCTCTGTGCAGTGCTGGCTGCTCGTGGACAGGGACCTCCCTGAAATCCTCTGGAAACGATTCCTCCTCTGGAAGTACCCACTGCTGCTGCTGAGGGACCTCTGCCTGTTCTTCAGGTACTCCCGGTAGTTTTTGGTGAGCAGGGTGTAGAGGAAGGGGTTGATGCAGCTGTTGCTGTAGGTCAGGCAGGTTGTCAAGTAATTAATGTTCTTCATCACCTTGGGAGATAAAGGGAAGGATTCATAATACTGGAAGAGGAGCTGCCATATCCAGAAAGGCAAGAAGCAAGCCCAGAAGACCAGCACTATGGTGAAGATTAAGTAGAGCACCTTCTGGTTGGGCAGCCTCTTGGTCTGCTTGAAGGAAGCAGTCTGGGACACCCAGTAAATCTTAGCCAGGCGGATGTACAGGTAGCCAATGACCACCCCCGGGCCCACGATGCTGGTGCCAAAAAGGATGGTGAGATAGACTTTGTAGGACAGTTTGCTCCAGGTGGGCAGGCAGATGCTTTTGTTGTCCCTTTGCACCAGCTGGATCATGATGAGCATGGGCAGGGTGAGCAGCAGCGACACCAGCCAGATCACCACAGCAATGGCCTTGCGGTAGCTCTTGGACCTCTTCACCGTGTCCAGGGGCTTCAGCACGGCCAGGTAGCGCTCCGTGCTCATGACCGTGAGGGTGAAGATGCTGGCGTGCATGGTGAGGAAGTCCAGGCTGAACAGGATGCGGCAGCCAATGTCCCCAAAGTACCACTTCTGAATGAAGTAGGTGCCGACGATGAAGGGGATGGTGAGGAGGTAGAGCAGGTCGGCCAGCGCCAGGTTGATGATGTAAATGTACATGGAGGCAGAGGAGCGCAGGTAGTGGCACATCACCAGCAGGGTGTAGACGTTGCCTGTCACCCCAACCACGCACATGAGCGACAGGATGGCCCCGATGGTGCAGATGGCAATCATGTCCTCCGTGGAGCCGGCGGCCCACGCGCCGTCCCCGGTGGCATTGGCGGAGCCGTTGGGCCTGATTCTGAACACGCTGTCCTCACCCGCCTCTGTCACCATGTAGGGGGTGGTGGGGAAGTGGCTCTCCAGCTCGTCACTTAGGGACATCCTCCCGGGTTTAAACGCCAGAAGCTTTGCTCATGTCACAGGGGTCTGAGGGGCTTCTCTCTGCTCTGAGAAACGCGGCTGCGGGCAGCTGTGGAACCATTTCTCAGCAGTGTCTCATCCAAGGACCATCTGCGTTCTCCACTAGAGGAAAGACAGCAAAACCAACATATTAGAAATCTGCCAGAGCAACACAAAAGTTCATTTAGAAGTTACCTGTCCCTGAGCACGTATCTGCACTGCCTGAATGTACCAAAGGTCTTTGGCACTGAGGCCACTCTTGTAGGGCTCATGCTGTCATTAGAAGAGCCCAGCTGTGAGATGTGTCCATGGAAAAGAGACAAAAAATGTTGTTGAATCACTGGAACCACTTACTTCAGTCCTTAGTTCGGGGTTGGAGGAAAAAAACATCCTTCCTAAATTTATAACAATGATTTAGAGCTATCAGCATGATTGTTTGAACCTCTTTGCCACATTCTTATCTCTGAAGGAGCAGAAGACTCCGAAAAAGGGAAAACAAACTTTAGAGTTATCATTTGCAGCCAAATTGTTCTGTGTTAGTGATGCATTTGAAGTCCTGTCCAGCATTTCTGCAGTGTTTTCACAGAGCAGCTTCCCTTGAATGAGAAGCTCCTCCTCTGTCCTGCAGTTTCAAACAGCACTCGAGTGATGGAGAAAAAGGCACTTCATAAAGCAAAGTGCAGCTTCCCTGTGGGATTTCTGTGCCTGTAAACACAGGGTTCTTCACTCTCTCTGTCCAGTGTGACACCAGAGATGTCCATGTGTCTGTAAAACAGATCTGTTTCAGCCAGAGCTGGGTGTGAACCTTCCTGAACAGCCTTGAGCAGCGAGGTGTGAGACAACATGTGAGGCAACTCTGTACATAGGAGCCTCTGCTTAGCTCAGACTCAGTGCTGCACAAATCAGGACTGTGTTGCTCGGAATTCATTCTGGGTGTAGGCAAAAGGAGAGCAAACCTTCCTCAGAGAAATGCTGAAGAAGTAGCTAAAATGCCCAGATTTTAAGGCATACCAAAAGCCTGTGCCATCATAAAGGTCACTGCATACAGAAGTACATTTGCATTACGTGTTTTACAGCACTCAGGCTGTCTCAGTTTCTTTGGAAAACGTTAAGGGGAGGGATGCTGGACTGCCTTGTCCTCTAGGGCTCAGCAGGCAAAGACTCCCCTCTGCCTTGTTCCGCTGGGCAGGCTGGATTTGTTTAATCCTGGGAATGTGCAGCGTTTCCCAGTGAGTTAAGTGTCCCTTTCCCTCCTCACCAGCTCTGACTCCTTTGCCTCTTTCCTCCCACTGTCTCCTTGGAGAAGCATTACAGTCCTGGGCCCTCCCCTGCTGCCCTTGTGTCACCCTGACAGCGACCTCTGTGGCCCTTGAGGATGGACAATTTTCATCCTCTTTGGCTTCCCCCACCTTCTCCCCATTACCACCTGCAGAGGTGTCACAAAAAACTCTGGGTAAGAGAAGACAATCCAGTGCAGAGGGAGATATTCCCTCACTTAGCAGTTGGGATAAAAGTACAAAAAAAAAGAGAAACACACAGGGCCCATCTCCCATCCCAGTCCCTGGAGTACAGTGAGAGACGAGCGTGGTTCTGCAGTGCTCAGTGCTCCTTCAGGACAGTGCTGCTCTGGGCTGGTCCCCACAGCTTCACCAGCTTCAAGATCCATTTCTTGGACACCTTGCAGCCCCAAATCTGCCTTGTCCTGCTCCTGCAGTGCTGTGCAGTGCCCTCCTGCTGTAGGGCAGGTGTAGCCAGTCTGTCCCGCTGCCTCCTTGTCCCTTTTATCAGTGCTGGTGTCCGAGCTGGCAGTGACAGTGACTCCCGTGAAGGAGACACGGCTGCTCCGGGAGCTGTGGCTGCTCCTCAGCCTCACAACCAGCAGGAGGGCACAGAAATGAGCAGCTCTGCATGGGATGCTCCAGCTGAGCCCGGAGCTGGTCCCACACACAGCTCTCGCTCGGTGCTGGTGGTAGCTCATTTTCACGAGCATATTTCCATGGCTCGGGTGCTGCCTCCTTGCAGCTGCCTCATTTGGTGTCCCAGGGACTTGAGGCAGATTTGTGCCATGCTGGTGCCTGTCTGTGCAGTTCCCTGGAGTGACAGCTCCTGCTGGAGAGAGCCGAGCCCACTGCATCTCCCTGCTCTGCTCCTCTTCTCCTGAACCTGCCTTCTGCTCCATTCATAAAATCCCTACAGCACCAATTCCATTCAGACACTTCACCCGTATTCTGACAGAGCTAGAAGAGGAAAATGAAGCCAAATGGGGAGCCCTTGCATCACTTTAAAGTTCCCATCACTGCTGCTCTCGTACACAAACACACACACACATGCACACACAACAGAGAGCTCGTTATTCCAAGCAGCCATTCAAGCATCTTACGGTCCAGGCGATTTTCCCAGCCAGTCTTGCCTTTCCCTCTACGATATCATCCCACAGGAGTACCGTGCGCATTTACAGCTGTAAACAGAAATTAATTTCTCCTGCTCAAACCTTGCTTTTAAATCCGGCAGATGAAGTTTCCTACAAGAAAGAAAATAAGAAATAAATAAATAAAAAATCTATCTGGTAGCATCAAAGCTGAAACTTAAAGAAAGAAAACCAGAAAAAGAGAAAAAAAATGGAAGAGAATCCTTCTTCATGGGCAGGGAGTGAGAGATCCCAGTGCTGTGTCGCATCTGGAGCAGCAGGGGCGGGAAGGGAGCGTGCTGCCAGCCAAGTATGTTTGAAATCTGGGCGCTCTTAATACTCTCCTTGCCCTCCCTCCACTCGTGCCGGCTATTTTTGCTCCCCGGTGACGTTAGGCATAGCGTGGCTTTGCTGCAGCCTGTTTAAAGCAGCAGGGTTTGATAAGCATGGCTCAGCTGCCTCCCCTGCCCCACTCTGGGCATCACAGCAGAAGGGGAAGGTTGTTCCATCCCAGGAGGGGTGGAAGGCAAAGCACCCAGTGTACAGCACCTGAAGAGGAGAATTCCTGAATTCCCCAATTCCTGAATTCCTGAGTTGCTGATAGGGAAGGAGAGTGGGCCAGGGAGGGTTAAAATCCTGCGGGAGGGTGACATTCCTGCGGGAGGGTGGGCTGCCCAGGGGAGCAGCAGAGCTCCTTGATTTGGAGATCGATTCCAAAGCGAAGCTGAAGTTGATTTGGGTTGGGTGGCGTGTTAACAGAGGAATCTGTGCAGTGGGGGTCACACGCCACAGCATCTGAGACATTTCAGGCTGGCAGGAACAAAATATTACAGAAGTTGTTTGGGGGCGGGGTGATACTTGTGAGAAACTATACTCACTGTCAAACATTTTGAAAAGGTTTATTAAAACCGTATCAAAAATTACAACAGAAGACAATAGATAAAAAAACCCTACAGATTTTCCCCACCAAGTGCCCATCCACACAATGGATGTTCTGCCTTTTAACCCTTTAGTCCCCCTCCTTCACTGTTCAGTTGTGGAATTTATTTCCTTACATCTTTTTTGGAGGTCAGCTGTTGTCATAGCGAGAAGCCAACACTCCCAAATGTCCCAAACTCAGGTCTCCCTATGATAACAACACAAGGTGGGGTAAAACACAACTATAAACCCATAAAACTTCTCTTAATATTTGCCCTATAATTGTGAGAGTCAACCATTCCATTGCTCATTTATCACATACTCAAACACAGAGTAAATAAAACAAATACTTTGGAGAAATAGAACTATGAAAGACGTCTTGTAGTAGGACTTATGAGGGGTAATTTTAAATGATTAGTTTTAAGGTATTTATAGCATAGTGTGATAAAAACTAATAAGAAACACAATGTATTGTAATTAGGAAATAGTTGGCTTCTAATTGTGATGGCATGAATTATAAATCTGTATTGTCTCCCCCTTTACATGACACTGAAAACAGAATAAAAGTTTATAAAACACCTCTCAGTTACCCCACCTCTGGGTCAGAAAAGGGCATGATCCAACATTTCCTTTTCTCAAAATCCAGCAGCTGAGTCTGTCTCCTCAGGGATTTGCTCAGGAACCTCCTGTGCCCCGTGCACTGCTGTGAGCTCCCTGCCGAGGCAGGTGGGAACAGCTCCGTGCAGGGGCCTTGAAAGAGGAAGACTTGCAGCTAAAAGCACTGCCAAAAATGACAGGTGCTACTTAAAAGACTCAAAAGTACGTGCCAGTTTTTAAATACAGCATTTTGCCCTCCATGGGGTGCTTCCTGGGATGAAGAGCGGGGAGCAGATGCCTCCTCTGTGCCAGCCCCTCTCTGCAGGACCATTCGTGCCACCAGCACAAGGTCTGGGCAGCAGCAGGACCCTGCAGGGCACGGGGGAGGTGGCACTGAGGTGTTTGTTGGATGTGGCACTCCACCTGTGCCACGCTCTCAGGTGGTTCCTTCTTTCATTTCCCTTCTCTCAGGGTGCAGCACTCCCCTGCCCACTGTCCCTCCCCACCACTGCTTGCTCCTGCACTTTGAAAACCCTCCTTCCGAGGGAAGTGGCTGCTGGCATTTTGTGTCAGAGGGAAATTCCTCTGGAAATGGCTCTAATGTAGAATAAATGCCTTAATTCCCTGGTCAGAAGCAGTGGGAAGACAGGGCAGGTGCCTGGTTCCACAGCTGGAAAGAGTGCTTGATTGTCTCAAAGTGCTTTTCTTCGCCTTGCTTTGGACCAAAGCAACACTTTACCTTAGGGAGCCTTTTTTGTTTCCAGGCGCTGCTCCATCAGTGGGAAGGGGCTGCCCAGAGCAGATGGGGGCTGAGGGTGGGCTTGGGGCTGCTGAGGGCTCACCCTGGCTCCACCATGTGTAAGCAGGGAGGGAATGTTGCCCCTGAAGTGTGTGCTCAGAGCTGCAGGGAGGTCTCCCAAGCATCTTCTGGGCTCAGAGCCCTTCAGGCTGCTCTGGTCCCCTCCTGAGCCCCTGGCAGAGGGGAGCCTGGCCCATCCCTGCCACCCAAACCTCCACAGGTCCTTGCCAGCCCTCAGCCTGGCTATTCCCATGTTGCCAGCTCTATTTTTAGCAGGGCTGAAAAGCCAGCACTGTCTTTAGCAGGGTTTTTGGAATAAGATGATTCTCCAGGCTGGGGCACTGAAGGTGAGAATAGCCAGGCTCAGGGGCTGGGGCTGGCAGGGAGCCTTGAAGCTCTTCCCACTCTGCAAGTTTGCTGTGTTCAACCCAAATATGTGGTCATTTCTGGGGTTCCCAGGATGAAGGAGGAATTGATGAATCTGCCTTTATATTTTTAGAAGGATATTATGTTATGTTATGTTATGTTATGTTATATTATATTAGTATATGATAGTATATATACTATATATGATAGTATATATATAGTATATATATGTATATTATAGTATATATATACTAAAACTATACTAAAGAATTAGAGAAAGAATATAGACAGAAGGCTTAACAAGAATAATAATGAAAACTCATGACCCTCTCCAGGGCTTTGACACAGCTGGAGAGTGATTGGTCAATAAGTAAAACCAATTCACATGAAACCAATAAAACAATCACCTGCTACATTCTAAAGCAGCAAAACAAGAGAAGAAAATCAGATTATTATTATTATTATTTACATTTTTTTTCTCTGAGGCCTCTCAGCTTCCCAGGAGAAGAATCCTGGGCAAAGAGATTTTTCAGCAAATATGATAGTGACACAAATGGGAGAGGCTGGGCACCTGCTGCAGGGGAGGATGGTTCTTCAGAGCATTTAAACACCTCCAGTGTCAAGTGCAAGCAAAACATTCCAGGATTTTGGTGGCTTGCAGCTCCTTCTGCCAGCCTGCATTAGCAGCGTGTGACTCAGTTCACTAATGACTGCAATTAGATATCCCACAGCTTTTTGCAAAGAGGCTTGGGGTGACCTGTGCTGGCCTTGGCTGGGTTCCTGTCCCCTTGGGCCATTATCCAAGAGATGGTCCCCAGGACTCTGCCAGTGCACATCTGGCTGTGCCTCCTCCTCCCAGCCCAGCCAGCAGAAATCCTCAGTTCTGCGAGGAGAGCACTGGGAGCTGACAGAACCTCACTGGGGCAGAAAGGAAGGGCAGGATTTTGCCTTTGCTACCTGTGCCACCTCTGCCCATCAGTCTGAAGCATTTTCCCTTCAAACCTTCCTTGCCAGCCCTTCCCACGAGCTGCTCCTGGCATGGCTGAGCCTTGGCAGCCCCACTGCCATGCCAGGGCACAGGGCAGGGACCCACCTGGCTGTTTGATGCCAGCTGATTAATGGCAAGGGCCTGGCATGGCCTTTGTAAGCACATTTATTACATGGCAAGGGCCTGGCATGGCCTTTGTAAGCACATTTATTACATGGCAAGGGCCTGGCATGGCCTTTGTAAAGACATTTATTACATGGCAAGGGCTTGGCAGGGTCTGTGTGAGCACAGAAGAGCATTTGCTGCTGGGAGTGCAGCCCTAGCTGGGAGGCTCAGATATTATCAGGATCAAGAAGCAAACAAGTTTAATGTTTCTGTTGGACTTCACTCCAGAATCTCTCTGCATCATCAGAAAACTTCATCATTTTCCCCTTCACTCCTTTTTCCCCTGCTCACTTAGGAAGCTGCTGGGTGGTTGGACACCCCAGGTGATTGTCTCCTCTGAAAATTGGCTATGTGCCCCCACACTTTGGTTTTTTTTTAAGTTTTAATCAATTATATATTTGTCTGATGACCTCTGCTCGGGGCTCATGGAAAATTAGCTGTTGGTGAACCTTGACTGCTTGCTGATAATCCAAACAAACTGCTGGAATTCTATTTCTCTGCCTTGAGAGAGCTCCAATCTATTCCTGAGTCAGAGCTTCTCTTTCAAGACCCAGAGCTGCCTTTTCCCCCCTCTGCTCACTCAAGTGCCTGCTCACTCTCTTTACTGCATTTTCTCCTCATTCACCCTCCTTACTCCTCCACAGTCCCTCTTCTCATCACTGAAACCTCCTTTGGAAAACTGGCCTCACATTCACCTCTTTCTAGTCCTTCACTGCCCAGAGCCTGAAGCAAGAATCAACACTCCAGAGTTAAAGCTGGAGCTGTTTCATCCCTGGGCTTCTTCCCAGCTTTTGGGTGAATGCAGTTCTGGCATCCTTTAAATAAGCTCATACAACAGGGGAGATCATAGTCAGGTGTATTTATTTTATTTCATTGATTTTCTGGCTTTTAACTCCCTGTATAAAAAGAAAGCTATATTTCAAGGCATGCAGTGCTTACACTGAGTTAAGAATACTTGGACTGAAATGTTGCTTTTAAAAAACCATTTGAAGATATCAAGTCTGGACTGCTGACCCCAGGTCCTTTCAGAAGTGATAAAGAAGCTGTTAAATGCACCAGAGAGCATTCTTTGACATCTGCAGCCCTTAATACACAACTCCTGGTGTTTCCTGGAGGGATTTAGAAAGAAAAGGAACAATGAACAGGAAGCAAAATAATAAGAAAAATCATCTTTCTATGATACAGAACAAATTCTTCCATGCAAGGGCTGGTTTTGCCCAGGCTCTCACTGCTTCAGGTTGCCTTCCCAGCTCCCTCTGATCGTGTTGTGAATCTGAGTGTTTCAGTGTTTTTACACATCCCCAGAGGCGTTTTCTGTCAATTTTGCACACATGAGCCTGGAAAATAAGTCCCCACAGGGTGTGTTTATGCAAATTGGTGTGTTTAAGCTGAGGCAGCTTGGGGAGCTGTTTGCTCAGACCTAAGGGCATCCCGTGTCCCAAGGGGTGGCCAAGCTGCCCCTTCTCTCCTGTTCAGCAGCACACAGCTGGATGGGAGGCAGGTGTGGATTCTGCTGTGTATGCCAGCACCTGGCAGGCAGCATCTCTCAAACTCCCTCTTCTTTATCCCTCTTTCCTCTCCCCTGTGCCAGATTCCCACCTCACCTGTTTATCTCTTGTCTTGCACAGCCCTTGCCTTGTGCCAGACTTCTCCACCTCTGTCCCTGCTCCTTTCTGCCTGAGTCCCTGTGCTCCTGGTGAGCCAAGCCCAGATGTACCCAGATGTGGGTGGGTGCTCAGCACACACAGCCCCCGAGCCTCCCAGGCCACCCTTGGTGGGCATCTTTGGGCAGCTTTCTGTGGTTTTGTGGATTGTTTTTGATGCCTTGGAGTGGCTGCCTAGAATAGAGGCTGGACAAGATTAAGAGAATAAAGTGAGCATTTATTAAAGGCCTTCAACAGATATACCCTGGGCATTGCAGGAGCCTCACAGAGGCTGCACCCAAAATGGAAACAGTCACAAGTTTTTCCAGACAGAAATAAATTTGGTCCATTTATATATCAGGGGTTATGTATTACAGCTTCAGGTAATAAACTCTTATTCCCTCAGTTTGTGCCCCCCAAATTCACTTTTGTTTAGACTTTTTGGGGCCTGAGGCTGTAGGGTGTCCTTGAGTTTCAGGCCCAGTGGAATTGTTTTGTCTGACCAAAATGTGAAGGCAGTAGCTGACACTTTATATGGAGCTCAGAATTATACACTAATGCAGTGCAGGATTTGAAAAATGTAAAGGCATCTTAAGGCATCACTTTGAGACTTAACTTTGCCAAGAACTGCAGTTCCCACATCTGTGCTGATCTAATGGTCCTTTTGTCTGTGACATCTCAGGAAGCAGCAAAAGCCTGGTGCCTTGGTAGATGGGAAGCAGGACTGAATGGCTTGTGGAAAAAAATGAGAGTGAAGAGGAACCATGAAGTTCTGCAGTGAGAAATAACAGGGGAAGGAGCAAATCTGGTGGGCTCTTCTTTGGGTTGCTCCAGTTCAGAGAGCTGCTCAAGTGTCTACTGGCTCCTCTAAAGGTTACTCAGGTTGCTCAAATGCATCTTTAAAGGTCATTAAAGCCCATCTGGATCTTGGTGAAACCAGGAAATGTTCTGCTCACAGAGCTGAGGATAATTTGGACAGGCAGGTTTAGTGCATGGGGACCTGGAGCCTGGTGTTGGGGTCACCCAGACCCACCCTGTGCTTCCAGCTGGAGGGGAGGAGAGGAGACCCTTGTCTGAACCAGCAGGGCCAGCCAGTGTCTGTCCTGGGCTGCTCCTGCAGGGGGTGGCAGGGAGGGGAATTCTCTGCTGTTTCTTCCAGAAGTTTCTGTGGGGTGCACCTGTGCCCTTGGCGTGGCCCCAGGGTGTGAGGAGCAGCAGCAGGGAGCTCTGAGCTGTGCCAGGCTCATTCCCCGAGGCAGGGCAGGCACAGCAGCTCTGTGTGGTGCCAATCAGCCCTGCTAATCCTACAAGTGCTTCATTTGGGTGCAGGCCTCTGCTGATGTGATTATGCTGCTTCTGGTCCCCAGGCTGGCTCGTGTGGCACTGCAGCACTGAGCAGGGAGGGGTCTGGGGGCTTTATGCACAGAAACCAACTGCAGGAGGGGGGAGATGGGATGGAAAGGACCCCTTGGAGCAGCCCCTTGGGGTTAGCAGTGGTTGGGTTTGCTGCTTTTTGTGTGGAGAGATGAAGCAGCATTGAGCAGATGTGTCCCAGCACTGTCCTGGTGTGGGAAAAGGATTTGTAGAGGATTCTCAAAGCCTGACAGAAGGCTCACACAGTGTGCATCTGTGTGCAAACCTTGAGATAAGAAATGCTGGCTTAGAAATGCCATGGACTAGGACAGACATTGCTGAGAGAGAAATGGAGCTAGAAACACGTTTCAAAGGATGGCCTTGCAAAAAAGACTAGATATGATATATATATGATATAGATATATATAGAGAAGTAGAACTATGCAGGATGCATTGTAGTAGGACCCACAAGGGGTAATTTTTGATGATTGGCTTTAAGGCATTTACAGCACGGTCTGGAAAAAACTGATAGGCCAAGAAACACTCATAATGTTTTGTAATTAGAAAATAATTGCCTTCTGATTGTGATAGTGTGAATTGTAACACCTGGATTGTCTCACCCTTCACATGAGACTGAAAATGGAATGAAAGTTTTTAAAACACCTCTCAGTTGCCCCATGTCTGAGTCAGAAAAGGGCTTAATCTGTCACCCTGGAGCTGCTCAAACACGGTGCTGTGCTGCTGGGATGGGCAGGCTGCCCACGGAGGGAAAAGCAGCCAGGCTGGACAATGTGATGCCTTGGCAATAACAGCTTGTGCACTGTAAATTATGAGCTGGCCTGTCCCCTCATCCCACAGCTCAGTGTTGCTCCATGCTGGTGTTATCAGCCCAGCTGTGGGGAGCACAATTTGCCCAAATCCTCCTGCCACCTCCTTTGGCCACGCCGTGGCAGTGACAGCTGTGCTGACATCCCACACCCCATTCTCCCACTGCTCAGGTTAATGAACCCAGGGCTCAGCTCTGTGTGCACTGAATAACAGAACAACCACAGGCTAATTCTGCCCAGCCAGTTCTCTTGCATTATTTATAGATGAGGAGTAGCACACTGTCCATGAAGGAAACATATGGACACTTGGCTGTCAGCCTGTCATCCTTCTGTCTGCCAGCAGCCTGCACTCAGGTATCTCTTTTTTCCATCTCCTCTTTCCAGTAAAGTTAGCTAAAGAAAAAAAAAAAGGCCAAAAAATGAGCTAAAAACATAGCTAATAAGACTTTGACTTGAGAAAGACAAGCCCTTGTCCCACTGGTATTGACTTAGCAACTCACAGCTACCTGTGCTGTCGATGCTCCCTCAGCCTGAAATCCTTCCTGTGGCTGCGCTGAAATCCCTTCAGCAGAGCAGTCCACACATCTCAGCTTGTCTTCTTGTTATTCCTGCCTCCAGATGATGTAAAGATGACACAGGTGCCCTGCTGAAACGCTGCTTTCCAGCCCTGAGATTTCACAGCTCAGGGCTCTCCTGCGGAGTTAATCAGTAATTCATACACCTCCTCCAAAATCCCAGCCTTCTCCAAAGCCTCTTAAAATCACAGATGAGTAATGTTAGAGAAAGGACACTTCTGTAATTAAAAAATGTGCTTCCACTGATATCTTCCATGGTAAATATTCATTGAGACAAGAACTTTTAAAAGATTTTTTTCCTATTGCTTCACCTCAAGCCTAAGGATGTTAGTATTTAGCAAAATACTGTGATTCTGTTGAAAAGAAACATTTAATTTCAAACTTTCTCATCCAGGCCTCCCTAATGTCTCATTTTCCAGCTCACAAGAGACCTCAGCATTCCAGTCTTCCATTCTTGTTTGGAATTGAAAGTAATTTCAAATATCTAAACTCCTGGGTTAAATTCCTTTTTGGGGCTCAGTGATGATTTTCCTCATAAAAGTTTTCTATTCCCTTTTCTGCCTGTTTTTTACTGATGAGTGTGTGCAAGCATTTCCCTAATCTAAAGAAAATCAGCGTCTACAAGAAAATGAATGCTCTTCCTTTTACCCTGTGCAGCTTTAATTTCACCCAGCAGCAGCTTCTGCCTCGTGCTTCCCAATGGGAATTGTGAGGCTCGTGGTTTTCTCAGCACTAGCTCTAACCAGGGAAACAATCTCATAAAAACAAATTGGTTTATTTAATAGCCGTAATCATATTTTTATGTGTAGAGAGACAAATACAAATGCTGTCAAACACAGCTTTCCTCTTCCCCCTGCACCTGGAGCCTGCCTGATCAATTGTGGAGGTTTTGCTTCTTTTTTTTTTGCCAGGGTTGGGATTAAATACACAAGATGGAATTTCTGCTTGGACTCAGATGTTTATTAGTACTTATCTATGTTACAGTCTCACAAACCATGAATTCTACAGCACTTCACTCCAACAAACTAAACATGGAGACCCATCTCCTCTCTCTACAGGGCCTTTGAAGGATAAACTGTCCAATTAAGAAATGACACCTCAATTATTTTTACTTTTAACCCAATAACCAACCACCCATGGCCCACAATGTGGACTTTTTTATCCAATTACACAAAACCACCCAAACCCATGGAGAAGAAGGTGAAGAAGAAGAAGAAGAAGGAGCAGGCTCCACCCTAAAACCCCCATCTTGCTCTATATATATTACTATATTCTGTGCCCTTAAAGTCTGAGTTTCCCACCCTGTGATATCACACACTTCTATTCAAACTCCACACCCACAATCCCAGTTCTGTCATTCCATTTTGGACGCGTCTCCATGGCCTCAGGTCAATGCAGTGTTCTCTTGGGGGTCAGTGCCTGTCAGCACACAAAGTCTGAAATTCTCAGTGACCAGGGTTCCACAATCAGTAGTACCTGAAATTCTGGAAAATAGCTGTGGTCTGCAGTCCTCTGGGACTGAATTCAGATCTGCAGGCACGATCCCTTTCCCTTCAGGAATTCTCTCTTATGTCTCATTCCATTCCTGGAGGCATCACCTGCCCAGCAGAGCAAACTGGCCCTGTGGGGACCTCACTTCTGGGAGCAGCTCCCTGATCCCAGGTGCTCTGAGTCTCTGGTTTGCTCTGTGTATCTGTTGGGTGATTTTTTTCTGGCAGCTCGATGGGCTCTGTGCCCACTCTGCTGTGTTGGGCTGGGCTCTGTCCAGCTACTTTTCTCTCTGAAGCAGAGATGAGACCGTGACAAGTGAGGTTTTATCTGGCCTCTGTAAGGAAAACATCTCTGCACTGATCCATATCCAGGGGAATGTGGAGACATGAGAAAAGTTTGTGCTCTCCAGGCTCCTACTAGAAAAGAAAGAAGCAAAAAAATGGGACTTAAAAATTCTCCCACTGTAATTTTTTACTTTAGGGAATTAACAGCTGTTGGACCTCGCTGTTGCTCAGAGCAATTCATGAAGAATTGTCTGACAAAAGTTTTAAGCTTCTGGGTTCCTCAGTTCCCCCAGATTCTGTGTCTGTGTCCATGTTTTGGAAAGGGCACATTCTTTGGACAGCCAAGATTTTTATCTGTGCTTGCACTCTGAGGGTGAAGCATTTTGTCTTTCCCTTCTGGAGGAGTTGCCCTGCTTGCCCAGGAGCTGGGAAGGCAGGAGACCTGAGGTTCTGCAGGTTGGGCCAGCTGCTGACAGTGCCCTGGAGAGCAGCCCTGGGAGCTTCCCAAAGGCTTTTTCTGGGTGTCAGAGCAGGTGGCAGTATCAGAGGGCAGGCAGGATATGGCACTAAGGGATGTGCATCCTCTCTGCCTCACAGCAAGCAGCCCAGAAGTCAAATTTCATCTCTCTCTCAACAGCCTTTCAAAACAGAGTCATTGCTAACTTGCATCAGTCCAACAGCAGCACCTCAAGGGGTTTCTCATGAGGCAGATTTGTCCTCTCCAAAAAGGCCACTGCTCTTTCCTCACAGTCCCTTGCAGACCTGTCAGCTCTGGCACCAGCTGCTGGGATTGGAGTTTATTGTTCTGATGGGAATAACCCAGGAAGGGGAAGATGGGCTTTGCATTAGTTTATTTTTTTCTGTTTTCCCTACAGTTTCTCATGACATTTGAGCTGGCAGAGCAAGGAGTGGCTGGGGGGAGGTTGAGCATCATGTGTGGCAGCTGTTCCTGCTGCTGAGGTGGCTGCAAGGCTGGCTCAGGAGCCAGGCACAGGTGAGGATGCTCAGACTCCCTCCTTTCCAATTTCACACTTCATTTGAATGCACAGACAGGAGAGATTACTGCAAAGCCAGCCCTCATCCCTCCTGACTGCAGAATCAGAATGGAAATGGAAATCTCTGAACCCTGAACTGGCTCACTGAAACCTCCTCAGGGTGAAGGACCTGGAAATATTCTCTATTCTGCCTCTTCTGGGAAAGCTCTTGAACAGGGGATGTCTCTTTTAGTCGGAAAATACAAAGATTTTTGAATATTAGGCTGGGAGTTTAGCTGCAGCTGTGTCTTAAATGATTTTGGGAATGAGAGCTGCACACTTCTTCTTTCTCCTCCCTTTGCTCTCAAAACAAGTCTTAAAGGTACAAAATTTATTTATGGGCTAAACAGACAAATGGGGATATGAGCATCATAAAGTCACCCCAGGGCAACAGTTTAGAGTGAGAATCTGGAATGTGAGCAGGTAGAGGGAGGATGGAGCGTGGCCATCTCCCTTGAGGGGATTAGGGAAACTTCCCTGTGTCTATCCTGCCTGTGGAGCAGAGACTGGAGCAGGGCTGGGAGCTGCTGGCACACACTGCAGGGAGGAGAAGGCAAGAGATGGAGAAATATGAACAAACAGACCGTGCTAGTTGATAAGTGGATGAGCAGGTGACAGTTTAAGGGTCCCTGGGACATTCCTGCCCCCAGAGCAGTGCTCAGAGGAGGCTGGAGGGACCAAGGGGAGCTGTGCCAATGGCTGGGGTTGATGGATTTGCAGCAGCAGTTGTGTGCCTTGGTGTTCCCACTGCAGCAGACCTGCTCTGTGGGGTTGCCTGTCAGATTAAGCCTTTGGCTACTGAGAGGTGTTTTAAAAACTTTTAAAAACTTTCATTCCATTTTCAGTCTCATTTGAAGGGTGAGACACTACAGATGTTTTAATTCATGCCACCACAATCAGAGGCCAACTATTTCCTAATTACAACACACTATAAGAGTTTCTATCGGCTTTTGCCACACCAGTGCTATAAATGCCTTAAAGTCAATCATCTAAAATTACCCCTCGTGGCTCCTACTACAGTGCATCTTTCATAGTTCTACTTCTCCAAAGTATCCAGTCTTATTTGCAAGGCCATCCTTTGAAACTTGTTTCTAGCTCCATTTCTCTCTCGACGTCTGTCCTAGTCCATGGCATTTCAGTATTTATCTCAAGGTTTCCATACAGATGCACTCTGTGTGAGCCTTTGACTGAGTAATTCCCTTCCTAAACTGGAAAGCCTTAATCCAACAAGGCAGAGGAGTGAGGTAGGGAGAGGAATGTGGGGGTGAGGGCTTTGGGGTTTGTTTGATGGGCTGGGGTTTTTTGTTTGGTTTTTTTCCCCCCAGGCATTTCTGTGTTATCAGCACATGACCAGCAGTGGTACTTGCTTGAGCAGCTATAATTTCCTTATTCCTTCCAGTGTAGAGCTGCCCAGCATCTCAATGCTGCCATTCGATGTTTCCTCTGAAGTATGAGAGGCAGCAGCAGTGAAAAAATCATCCTTTATACTGGTGGACCTGCTAGTCAGGATTATGGGACAATCAATTCTTTATTTATCTCTGCCACCTCTTCCAAGGTCAGGATTTACACTATTTTTTAAAAAATTTTTTCTCCTTCTTTGGTAGATCTGTCTCTGCTTTAAAAAGCCTTGAGAGCAGGTTACAGCCAGGTTCACTTTGGAAGGTGCTGGATTTGAAGCAGCAGACTGAAGACACCAAGATATTAATCCCCCTATTTCTATGCAGTTATGCACTGGTTGTCAGCAACCTCAAGAAATGCAAACCAGCCTTTTTAAAATGCTTGTGAGCATCAAGAGGCAAAGATGCTCTGCTGCCAGCCTAGAACCATCCCCCAGTGTAGTGGTTTTGGGTGGTTCATTTGGGATTTTGTTAATTTTGGGATTTCTTGGTTAATGTATTAATGAGTGTGGTGGGTTTAGTGTTGGTTAATTATTGGTGTATTCACTTCTTGTTGGAAGATAGGATTAGGAGAAAGGTAAAGTAGGTTTAAAATTTTAAAAGGATATAAAGAAAAAAATATTAATAGTAATTAAAAGAAGGGGTAATAAGAATTAGAGTAAAACCTTTAGAATACTTCTTTTATCCTTATAACTTTTTTAAAAATTGATAATGTAAAGAAACAAAACTTAAAATTGTAGTTAGTTTACTACTTTTAGAATAGGGTTTTTTCATTAATGTCATGGAGACTTTTCTATAGAAAAGAATAGGGGTTTTTGTGATTTTAATCTTTTTATGAACAGTAGTTTTTTTTTTGGAAATTTGTAATTGTGAAGTTTTAAAGATTTTCTTTAAGTTTATTTTATAGTTGTGTTTATGGGTTATGTTAATTTACCAGGGAATAGGCTGTGGCACTTCATCTCACCTGGGCAAAGGTTTGTGGGATAAAGGCAAAGACCCCATGGGGCTGTTTGTTACTCTGACCCTGCCTCTCTTGAAGTCTCTTCTATCAATTAAGCCAGCATCCGGGAGGGAGGGGAAATTTTAAAACTGAATTATCTTCTTTTATTTTATTTTTTTAATATAGAAAACACTTGTTCAGGGGGGACTGTTTTTTCTCTTGCAGAAGGCAATTTATGTGGGTAAAGAAACAAAACTTAAAATTTTAGTTAGTTTACTACATTTAGAATAGGGTTTTTTCATTAATGTCATGGAGACTTTTCTATAGAAAAAAATAGGGGTTTTTGTGATTTTAATCTTTTTATGAACAGTAGTTTTTTTGGGGGAAATTTGTAATTGTGAAGTTTTAAAAATTTTCTTTAAGTTTATTTTATAGTTGTGTTTATGGGTTATGTTAATTTACCAGGGAATAGGCTGTGGCACTTCATCTCACCTGGGCAAAGGTTTGTGGGATAAAGGCAAAGACCCCATGGGGCTGTTTGTTACTCTGACCCTGCCTCTCTTGAAGTCTCTTCTATCAATTAAGCCAGCATCCGGGAGGGAGGGGAAATTTTAAAACTGAATTATCTTCTTTTATTTTATTTTTTTAATATAGAAAACACTTGTTCAGGGGGGACTGTTTTTTCTCTTGCAGAAGGCAATTTATGTGGCTCTGTGCAGTGGTGAAATAAAGCCTCAAATTCAATATTTCCCATGGAACATTGTTAATGTTTCCATCTGCTAAAAAGGGTTCAATTTGATTGACAAAAATTTCTTAACTGCTGTTAGACAGTAAGTTGACAATGGCAAATAAACCATACAAAATCCTTGTGGATTAGTTCTGCATTCAGGATGCTGGCAGTCTTGGTATTACTATTTCTACTTTTTCTTTTTTATGTTGATTTTTCTTGCTGCAGAGAAGTTGAGAGGCTGACGTTGTGAATGAGGCACCGAGTTGAGACTTGGGAGGTCTGTGTTCAGCTCCCATCTCCCTTAATCCTTCTGTAAGCCTTATTGAAAAGGATTCAGCTCCTTTAAATTGCCTTTGCAAAAGCTCCAGGTCGAGCTGGAGCCTTGTGAGCTGCTGTGCAGAGAGAGGAGAGTTTAACACCTAATTGGGGAAAGTAGGGAGCTCTTGGTTTTAAAAGTGTCAGGCTGCAAATACGTGGCTGGGAGGCAGCCAAGCATTCCCTGGGGAATGCATCTCCCTGGGAAAAAGGGTCACTCTGGGGTGGTGGTTCACTCCTCGGTCCTGACATAGCTGTTCCCATGTCTGCAGCCCCTCAAAAGCTCTGGTTGACCCACATGGTGATGGTTTCTATTTTAGGGGTGGCAGCTGAGCTGGGGCAGAGTCACTGGGGAACGGGGTGAGTGCTTAATAGGAGTTTGAATTGTGATATTCAGTAGGAAATTTGCAGCAATAAATAAAATCTCGTGAGAAATGGAGTGATGACCTTCTCAGCAAGAAGAAACCCAATCTGCTCAGTGAATAAACTTTACAAGTTTGCATTTCCCTTTCCCAGAAAGGTGAGGACTACTTTGATTCCTCCTCCCTGGCAAAGTCCTTGGCTGTTCACTGGGGCTCTGCAGGAGCCTTTTGGGTACTTGGAGGTTCCCCCAAGTGAGAGGAATCCCCAGAGCAGCCCAAGGGGGAAGGAGGAGCAGCTCTGCAGCTCTCACTGTGAACGAGGAGCAAGAACTTTGAGACAAAAGCTGAGGCTGCAGGGAGCCAAGTGTGCTGTCAGTCTTCCCAAGAGCTGCCAAAGGGGAAGGGAAGGAAGGTCCAGATTGTGTGATGATGCTGTCTGAGGCTCTTCCTGAATCTGCTGGTTCCTGGAGGAAGGAACTGGGTCTCTGCCAGGGTTTGAGTCATCTCCTTATCTGCAGCTCCCTCTGGGCTGCACTCTGCACGTGGGTGAATTCCCAGTCAGATGGAGACACCTGGAATCCTGTCCCCACAGGAGTCATTAGATTCGTGTCACCCTTAACTGCCCTGTGTCCCTGAGGGGGAAGGAAAGGAGCAGGAAGGAAGAGAAGGCACTGCCTGCAATGTGGAGGCATAATGGAGATAACTGGAAATGGGGTGGTTTTCCTCAAACACTATTAAGGCTACAAATAATTCTGTCCTTTCCTTGCCCTCTGCAGAGCAACCAGACCTTCCTCTGCATAGGAACCCTGGATGCTGAGAATTTCAGATTTCTGTGCTGACAGGCACTGACCCCCAAGAGAACACTGCATTGAGCTGCCTGCATAAGAGCCCTGGTCGCTGAGAATTTCAGATTTCTGTGCTGACAGGCACTGACCCCCAAGAGAACACTGCATTGAGCTGGGGCTGTGGAGAAACTTCCAAAAATGAATGATAGAACTGGGATTGTGGGTGTGGAGTTTGAATAGAAGTGTGTGATATCACAGGGTGGAAAACTTAAGAGTTTAAGGGTTTAGAATATAGTGATATATATAAAGCAAGATAAAGGTTTTAGGGAATTTGTTGGAGTGAAGTGCTGTAGAATTCATGGTTTGTCAGACTGTAACAGAGATCAGAGCTAATAAACATCTGAGTCCAAACAAGAAATTCCATCTCGTGCATTTAATCCCAACCCTGGCAAAAAAAAGAAGCAAAGATTCCACACAGGTCCTGTCTCCCTTTGGTTTCTGTGGCATTGCAAGGGCACAGGGAGGGGTGAAGGGATGTCCCTAAAGGGCCACATCTGTCCCTGCTCCTTGTATGGCAGCTCTGGATTTTTTGTTTGCTCCTGCTGCTGGGTTATGATGAGCTGGGCAGTGGGAACAGGTCTGGCATCGCTGGTGACTCAACATCCCACTGAGTCATGGCATTAATATTCCAGAGTGAATTAGCACATGGGTAGGAGTGTGTGCACGGGCCAGGAGAAAGTTATTCAGCAGAGATGTTGTAAAGGGAGTGATCTCATTAGCAGAGTGGTGTAAACACAATTTTCACATTCGAGGAACTACTGAAGTATTTCTGTAGACCTGAAGGAAATGTCTGCTGGAGAATAAAAATACAAAATTAATTGCGAGGCATTTGGGTCTTCTACTGTGAAGTACAGCAATCCTGAGCTGTGATTGCAATGATTATGAGTGCAAGTTACTAAAATAGTTTTAATATAAAGAAATATTGCATTTATCATGGAGGGAACACTACAATTGGCTGGAGGAGATAAAAGTTCATGTTCAATATACACCAACTGCAATTCTTGAAACATTTTTGAGGGCCACTCAAGATTTAGAGTGCTTGAAATGCTGTTCCTCCATTACAAGTATTTCTATGAAGGCTTGTGAAGCTCTGAAGTGGTACGTGTGTAAAATCCTCTGGTTGTTTGTACCCTGTGACTCACATTTGAGTCATCAACCAGAGCATCTACTTAAATTTTGAGACGAGATCAGAAGAATTCTTACCTTTTACAGAAACCTTGGTGGCCTGATGAAGTGAGGTCATCAGTGAGAAAGTGCTCGATCCTGAGAGTTTGTGTTATCCTTGTTATCCTTTTGGATTCATTACGCCATCCTCAGAGCATGTCACCTTACTTTTCCCAGCTGAATGTCCTTCCTATTAAATTTAATCTCCTTAAAATGTTTGTTTTGTATTCCTGCCCCTCATAGAGGTGTTGCATTGTGCCGTTTGTACTTTTGCTAATTTGCTGTCCTGTCCTTAATGTCTCTTTTTCCTCAGCCTCTGAATTTGGGATGAATCGAGTCTTTGAAATATTATGTGGTTAGAGAAAATGAGTTGGTCTCCACAGATTCATCTGTTCTTGTAAAGCCACAGCTTTGCTCCAGAGGACACATTCTGCTGATAAACAACTGCCTGTGGCACCCCAGGCTAGGCTGAGCAGGTCTCAGCTGCTGTCACCTCTTCACTGGCTGTGACTTTGATCTGTGGGACTCTGTGACAGCTGTCACCTGTATTTAGGTCCCTCACTTTATTTGTGTCCCTGCTGGTGTAGTGATGGAGCTGGTGCATGGCTCTTTCTGTGGGGACAGCCATGAAAGCCTGGGGACAGGTTTGAGCTCAGAAGTGGCACTGAGAGGATCCGTGACCACGGGGAGGTGATCTTGTTGGGAAGGGCCAGACAGGGGGAGCTCTGCTGGAAGAGTCTTTACCTTGTGACTGGGCATGGCTGGAAAAAACCCAGCAGATGATGGGAGCAGGTTCTGGGAAGTGAAGTTATTGTTCTGCCAACTTTGTTTGTGTCTGCTCTTGTCATGACCTTTGCTCCTGTTTACTTGATAAGGACTGAAGTTGTGATTCTATTACTATGTTTTTGAAAATGATCTGATAAAGAGTATTTTTTTTCTTTGGGGTAGTAATTACCTCATGTCTCATAGAACAATTGCAGATTCATGCTTACAAAGTCATAAGGAGGAAGTGATTTTGAGCTCTAGTGACTAATGTGCTGAATAATTCTTTTTTCCTTGTAGATGAGTCAGTACTGACATGGCGATGCTCTGCTATAAGGAATTGCAAACACAGGTGAGGTGTTTGTGAGGGTCCCAGGGTGAGGGAAGAGATGAATCTGACTCCATATTCTCATGGAACCAATTCACATGGAACCAATGAAAGAATGGGCTTTATTCAGCTGCTCTCAGCTGGTCCTGAGAAACATGGAAAAGATTCATTACACCATGAGGATCCTGGAGACCACAATCTGTTTGATGAGTAGTTAAAAAACTCAAACTGTCAAGCAAAACCTCAATTTTCCTTTTCCCCCCATTATTTTTAGTGAGAGTGCCTATGCCTCTAAGAAGGAGAACTTCTGTCCCTTCCAAAATTCAAAATGGCTTTTTAAAACTCAATGGCTTTTCAAAATCTGTGTTTTCATGAGCAGTGGATATTTTTCAGAATGTGAATGAATGTTTCACCTTGACTCCTCAGCAGTTACTGGTGGCCACTTGCCCAGTTCCATTCCTCTGTTTCACCCACCTGCAAACATCTCCTCCCTGGGTGTTTCACACTCCAGGCAAGGGGAGCAGCCATCCCTAGCACAGGAATCCTCAGGAGTTTAACATCTCCAATGTGCTATAGCACTCAACATGCTGCCCAGGTTTTTAATTACATCGTGGTAGTTAGCAGTCCAGAAAATCACTTGAAACCAATTAAATCATGTGCACCTAACTGAAGACTGCTGCAGGCTCTGGGGGCTCCTTCAGAGCAGCCACAGTTGACTGGGCTTTAAACAGCTCCTCTTCCCCTCCCTGTAAATTATTTACCTACTTCATTCTTTTCCAACTCCACCAGTAATTTTTTTTTATGGGTTTAGTAAAGCTGCTATCCTTAGTGGTAGCAGTAAAATTTTCTCTTCTATGTACCCTCCCACGTCTGGGTTGAGAACCTAAAGTGAGCTGTGGGTTTTCTGACCCCTGAATCACTGCCTGTGATTGTAATGCTCCCATGAAGAGGCAGGTTCTGCTGCCCAGAGTAAATCAGTCCTGCAGCCCAATCTGGCCTTGGAATGGAGCAGCAGTTGATGATGCACATGAGGTCATCATTATTAAATATCCAAACCTCTCTAGGAGCAGGCAATGGGATTGAGAAGGGCTTTTCTCCTCCAATTTTTTTTTCAATATGTAAATATTTTGCATGAAAAAGGTCCCTCCAGGGGCAGATGTCCCTGTCCCTGACCAAGGGGGGCCTTTCCTCCCACCCTGCAGCTGCCCCATGAGCTGGGCTGGCTGCTCCTGCAGCCTTGGGGACCCCCAGCCACAAAACCCTCCTGGTGAGAACCACCTGGAGCTGTGCCTTCTCCCAGGGCCTAGATTTATTCTGCCACACATACAAGCTGGTGGAGAAAATCAAAGTGAGGGAAAACCCCGTGTTCTGGGGCAATCTGCTCATCCTTCATGGGTCCCCTGCACCCTCATGGGTTCTCAGGGGCTGCTCCCAGCACCAGTGTCCAACTGGCCCTCCTCTGTCCTTGCAGTTTCACCCTGTTCTTCTAAGTTCTTCTAAGCCTTCTGATATTTACATTTTTGTAATAGAGTTTCTCATGCACTTTTCCTGTAAATAAATAATTGTTTTTTGCATTCCTTTCTGGAGGAGGAGAGAATTGATGTACTGTTGGCTTGACCAGTGTGGCCGGAGAGGTGGCAATTTCATCCTCCAATCCATGGTGACTTTTGAAAGTCTGTAAATATTGGAGTTTGGAAATAAACTGCCCTCATTTTATCTTGGACATCTCAGCTTGTGCGTGTCGTTCATTTTGTGTCCTGTTGCGACACTTGCAGCTCGGTGGAGAGCGTGCTGGGGGCCAAAACCAAAACCCTCCTGTCTGCATGTTCCTCAAGTGTCCTCTTGCTTCCCTCAGAAAGGGAAATGCCACTCCAGAGCACTTCCCTCTACATCAGAGTGAGTGCTGGCTGAGCTCCAGGAGCCTCCAGACTAAGAACTCTTAGAGCTTTTTCCTGGTGGTTGCCATCTTCCCCATCAGGTTGGGCTCTGCAGGACTCTGAAAGGAAAGGGATGTCCTGGAGGCACCTGAGTGTCTGAGCACAGGGCTCTGGGATGCACTGCAGGGCACCAGGGATGTCCTGAGGGTAAACTGGGGTCTGGAGGCACCCTGAGAGCACCCAGGGCAATGCCAGGCCTGTGCCCTGGGGGACATCCTGCCCGTCCCTGCCTGGGTGGGACACTGGCACCCGTTGCTGGGGACAGCTCCCACGATGTCACCAAGCACTGGGACTCGTGGCTAGAAGCGGGTGCTGTGTCACAGTGGGGCCCTTTGTGACACCGGCCTGCAGCATGGCTGCTGCCCCCAGCACATGGTGACAGGCAGGAGCCTGGAAGTGACACGGAGCCCCCGAGTGCAGCCCATGTCTTGCCCCACCACCCCTGGCAGCCCTGTGGGGCTGAAGTGTTTTGCCAAAGCTTCCCACGACACCACCCCAACATCTGGCCCAGGATCCCCCGTACTGCCTATCCCACAGGATGGAGAAGAAACCCCCTGCCACCGCCAGGGAGGCCTGGGAGGGGGACAGTTCTTCCCAGGGCAGCAACTCTTCACAGGTGGTCTCCTTCTACGACACAACCACGATGCAGCCACTGCAGCTTGGTGAGGAGGGGCCCCGTGGGGCTGGGCAGGGGCCCTCCAGCACTCCAGGATCATGTTTTTCTGGCACGATGACACCGGCAGTCCCTGAGGACAGGCAGGATGTCACCTGGATGCCGGGGTGGCTTGGGGCTGGATGCATAGCCTCTCCTGACATAAAAACAGAGCAGAGGGGCTCCAGGGCATGGGCAGTGAGAAGCAATGGGACTCTGGACCTTTCCTGCCCATATCCCAGTGTGTTCCTGAGCCCAGGGCACTGGGGCCTTCCCAGCTCCTCTGCCCATCACCTCCAGGCTCAGGAAAAAGGCTGTGCTGGGGTGTGGGCACAGGGCTGGCTGCAGGGTAGGTTCCTTGGCTCTCTCCTGTGCCCAGAGCCCCTGCAGCCCCCCTGCTCTTCCCCTCTGGCAGATTCCAGCTGGTTGCCCATATACGAGGAATCAGAGGATGCAGTGGATTTCATCCTGGCCTTTGTCAGCAGCCTTGACAAGGTAACTCTGGCCAGCTGGGCAGTGGCTGTGCTGGCATCTGCTGCCAGGGGCTTTGCTGGGCTGTGCATGGTGCTGGCTGGGCAGAGCTGCCCTTCTCACAGGGCACTGCACTCCCAGGGCTGAGTCCCACTGGCTGTGTCCATCCTGCCACTCTCCCTCTTTGTGTCTCTGCCAGGACACCCACAAGTTCACATTTCTGAAGAGCACCTACGTCGTGTGCAAAACTGCCTTGAAGCGTGGCTTGACCAAGGGCCTGGATTTGTTCTGCCAAACATGTGAAGTGGTGGAGAACATCAAGGTGAGGGGATGGGCACATCCCATCTGGTGTTCTGGGGATGGGCACAAGCACCCCTGGCACTGGCACCCTGTGTGGACAGTGCTTGGGTGGGTCAGGGATTGGGTGCTGCCAGGTCCCATCCTGGTTGTGCTCTGCAGGACCTTCTGGAAAAGGAGCCAAAGGACCGTCTGTCCTCCCAGATCCGCTATCTGGCCATGATTACCATCGAAGAACTAAGGTGGGCCCCTGCCCCAGAGCTCTGAGGGCACCTGCATGAGGCCTTGGGGTGCTCCCAGCACCCGTGCCCAACTGGCTCTCCTCTGTCCTTGCAGCTTGGTGGAGAATGTGCTGGAGGGCAAAACCAAAAGCCTCCTGTCTGCATGTTTCTCAAGTGTCCTCTTGCTCCCCTCAGAAAGGGAAATGCCACACCAGAGCACTTCCCTCTACATCAAGGTACGTGCTGGCTGAGCCCCAGGAGCCTCCGGTCCCTCTGGGCTGCTCCCTGCTCACCCTGTGCTGCCCCTTGACCAGAGATCTGAGGCAGGCTGAGGTCTTGGTGTTGCTTTCCCACCCTGGTGGCTCTGTCCCCAGCAGTTTGTGCACCTCTGAGTATCTGCTGAGCAGTTCAGGTGTCCTCCTCAGTCAATGAGAGCTCAGATCAGTCTCCTGGGTGTGGGGGAAGAACAGCAGGTGACAGGCACTGCTCTCTGTTGTGTCTGCAGACCCTGAAAGCCATGGACACAATGCTGAGGACAGTGGTGCTCAGCTTCCCTGCTTCCAGCGTCAGCAAGGAGCTGCAGGACATCTTTGAGGTGTGGCACAAGCAGAGTGGGGGTCCCAGGGCTGTTCCTCGCCCTGGAGGGGAGCAGCTGCCCAGCCCAGTGCTGGGCAGGCAGAGCATGGTGTGGGGAGGGTGTCCACCTCCCCTGAGGGAGCAGGGCTGGCCCCAGGCTCCTCTGAAGCTGTGGCTGCAGAGGGTGGCACCTGCCTGGCCAAAAAGTTGTCCTGGGACCTTTGTCCAGGCTTGTGAGGAGCCCCAGGGACAGGCACCCCACTGCAGACTGTGTGTGAGGTCAGAGGGAGCCTTGAGGGATGTCTGGCCCAGGAGCAGAGCTGTGTTTGCTCTTGGTGCTCAGCAGGGGCTTCTCTTGTCCCAGATGCTGCTGGACTACACCAGATCCGAGAGAGAAGCCGTGCGGGAGAGGGCTGTGGGGAGGATTGCTGTCCTGACCAATTTGCTCTCCAACTATTCCACTCTGAAAGTGAGGACCACGCACCCTCCAGCCAGCCCATGACCCCCTCCCTGCCCCTCTCCATGCCAGGGCTGCTGCCCAGCTGGTTGCTCCAAGAGATGGGGCCATGGAGCCCTGCAAAGCCCAGATCCACCAGGAACCCAGCCCTGGGCACATTCTTGGGTACAGCTTCAGCACCAGCTTCCTTCTCTTAGCCCTTCTTCTCATGCCTCCTTCATCCAGCCCTCTGTCAACTTTGGAAGAGAGAGTTCTGGACCTGTCTGCCCTGAAGACATCTCCTTCCCAGCCATGGGAAGGCTGGTGGGGCGTCTCATTCTTTTCCGATATTCCGGAGAACAAACAAGCTATACAGCTTTCCACGCTCTTTTTTCCCTCGCTGAATTCCTCTGTAAGTAGAAAAGCAAGAGCAGCTGTGGCCTCATCCCTGTGCACACAGACCTCTCTTGACAGACCTGCTTCCTGACCTCCTCTGTCCCTCCCAGCTGCTTCCCACAGCATCCCAGCTGTCACTTTGCTGCAGAAGCTGAGTGCTCACCCCAAGTCCAGGATCTGTTTGTTACTGCTCTCCTTCCCCCGCTTCCTTTCAGGACCTTGAACCCCACTGGCCTGTGGCCCCCACAGCCAAAGCCCAATTGACTCCCAGCTCCCAAAGCCCATTTTCCCCATTAGAGAAGAGCTCATCCACCACCCTGCCTGGTGCCTCTTGCCTAAGCAAGAAGCCATTCCTGATGGCCCCCAGAAATCTTGACTGAGTCTGTCCTGCTGTCTTGCAAGCAGATCTCAGGGTGATTTGATGACCTTGCTGGCAAAGCAGCTGTCTCACTGACTCTTCTGTGTTTGCCCTGCTGTTTAGACAAGTCAAGGCCAAGGGATGGGTCAGATGAATTCTGTTGGGAAGCTGTGACCACCTCCTCGCTGTGTTACCTGAACATTGGAGACTGTACCCAGGTAGTGATCCCTCTCCTGGCTGGGACTCTTGTCTGTGGCATCAGTAGGGCACGTGTGAGCAAAGAATCAGTGGGGCTGGTGGGGTCTCACTGCCCTGGCAAGAGGGTTCCTGCCATCCCTGCAGCAGGGGCTGCACTCTGCTGTCCTGGAAGCAGCTCCAGCCCCAGAAGGAGCTCCAGCAAGCCCCTAGTTCTCATGAGCCCTCCTCTGTCCCACCCAGGGGCTGCAGGCACTGCTGCCAGCTTTCCTGTGGGCTCTGCTGCCAGCACTGCCAGGAACCTCTGCACAGCCAAGCAGCACCATCAGGGCACTCAGTGGCACATGTCTTCCTTCCTTCCTGCCATAGGCCTTTGGAAGATACCTCCACCCTAGTGAGAGGGCAGATGTCATCCTCGAGGCCATCGAGGCCATGAGAGATGACAGCATCCTTGACAAGGAGGTGCCCAGCAGCATGCTGGATGTGGTCCTGGAAGACTCACACTTTTGGCTGACAGATGTAAGTGTCCTGGGGCTGGATTGCCCTGATCTTCAGCCCTGTCAGGCCTTGTTCCTCCCTCCATCCCTTCCTCACAAATCCAGGTGACTTGAGCACCTGAAACCATCTGAAGGAGGCAGAGAGGAATGGGAAGGGCAGCTGAGGACATAACTGCACTCCCTAGGGCTGGATTGCCCTGATCTTCAGCCCTTGTTCCTCCCTCCTTCCCTTCCTCACAAATCCAGGTGACTTGAGCACCTGAAACCATCTGAAGGAGGCAGAGAGGAATGGGAAGGGCAGCTGAGGACATAACTGCACTCCAGTGGCAGTGCCATCCTCACCTGTACCCTTTCCAGGTGACCAAGATAGTGAACTGCATTCTTGAGAACCTGCTGTGCATCACCACAGAGGCAGGCTGCATGAAACTGGAGTCCCTGTTCCTCCTGGTGACCAACGAGCACTCCTCGGCGGTGGTCATCGGCCTGTGTGAGATGGCTCTTCAAGGGGACAGGTACTGGCCCTGATAGTCTGAGGGGCTTGCTCCATGTGGGGAGAGGGACCCTGGGACTGCGGCTGCCAGATCCAAGGAATGCTGCAGGACATCCCACGGAGCCGAGCTCTCCATCCTGCAAACCTTTCTGGCTCTCTGCTGGGCTCACAGCAGCCAAAGCCACTCCAGAGCCAGCTGGGTGCTCCCAGCCCTGCAGAGAACTCCCCCTCAGCCCTGACCTGCCTCCTGCAGGGCCCCTGGGGACCCCCAGCACGGGCTCTGCTCTGTGGGGCTGGTCCTGGCCAGGGCACTGTGGCTGAGGCAGCCCCCTGGCTTCCAGCACTTTGCAGGAGCTGTGTGACACTCTGTCCTCCAAGCCTGACATTCTGGACAGGGTCCTAACAGAGTTTGCCACCTCGCTCCGGAACCAGTGGTGCAACCCTTCCAGAGAAGGCTCCCGTGCCTCTCACAGAGCTGTGAGTTACCAGAAATGGCCCCAACCCCTTTCTGTGAGCCCTCTGCCAGCACCTCATGGCTGTGTTTGTTCCTCCAGCCATCCTTGAGGCAGATTGACTCGGAGGAGTTGGATGACGAGCCCAACATCTGGAGCAGTCGGGGGCGTCCTGATGTGATGACGGGCTTCCTGATGCTGGAAGTCCTCGTTGGGCTGTCAGAGAGAATTGAAATGGTGAGCAGGGTGGTTTGGGGTAGCCAGGGGCTGAGGCTGAGTGCAAGGCAGTGCCTTGGCCTGGGCTGGGAGTCAGGATGGGGGCTGACTGGTCCAAAAACCCTCCCTGGGTGGTGGGGCCTGGGGTGGCTGTCCTGGAAGGTGTCCAGACACAGCCTTTTCACAAAATGAAAACTCTCTTCTTCATAAAGGGAAAAAAAGTTGAAGTCTTCCTGCCAAGCATGATGAAGATACTGGAACTTGGCAATGAAGAGGAGAAGCTGAAGATCATTGAGGTCTTCCGAAATGTCCTGGGTCAGCTGAAGAAGTCAAAGGCCAGCTCCACGGCTGTGTCACTGGTGCGGAAGATCCTGCCCCTCTTTGACTCGGTGAGGCTGACGTGGGAGCCCGAACCCCACATGGAAGCAGCTCTTGGAGCAGGCTCAGCCCTCCAGGAATGGATTTTTTGGAATGGGCTTTGCAGCCCAGCGCTTGCTCTGGATGTGACAATGCAGCACGGCCCTCACCAGGGGCATGGGCAGGGAGCTCTGCTTCAAGGGTCACCTTCCTCCCTCCTCACAGGACAGCAGCCAGCTGCGAGAGCTCTCCCTCTGGCTCCTCAAAGACCTGCTGAGGTCCGTGGTGAGGAGGGATGAGAAGAAGATGAGGAGGCAGATGCAGATTGCACTGATCCCGCTCCTCTTCCGTGTGAACGACCAGGTCCCCAGCGTGGCCAAGGTGTGGATTTGAGGTTGAGCAGAGATATGGGGGGGACTGACACCTGCCAGGGGTTCTGGGTATTGGGGCAGGGCTCCCCCAGTGCAGCCCCTGGGAAGGGTCTCTGTGGAACCAGCACAAGCAGGGGTGGACAAAGGGGCTTGGACATTTCCAACACCTGTCCTGCCTGCTCCTGCAGGGCTTGGCAGCAGCCTGTGGCCACTGAGGGAGCACTCGAGGCTGAACATGTGTGCTCCAGAAGCCCAGAGGCTTCTCAGCTTCCCCACAAGTGTCAGGGGCCAGGGCTTCAAGCCTCAGCCAGTCACCAGGGCTGGCCCCAAGAGAATTCAAGACATTCAGGCTAGGACAAGTCACAGCTTCCTAAGGGTGGGATTGCCACAGGAATAAAGCCAAGAGGTCTCTTTCCCCAGGCCCTGGTGCCACTCTGAGCTAATGCTGTTCTGCAGGCTTCCAGGGAAGCCCTTTTTGCTGCTGCAGAGCTTCTCAAATGGAAGCAGCTCAAGCACCTGCTGCAGAAAGAGCGGATGTGGGAGCTTGGAGAATGCTTGGTAAGGACCAGCCCCAGGAGCCAGGCTGGGTGAGAGCTGTCCCTGCCCTCTGTGTGTCCCTATGAGAGCCCAGGGGAGCAGAGGCTGCTCCGAGTGCTGCTCACAGGGCTGGACAGGACCTGGAGGACTTTGTTCCTTGAGAAAGAGCCCCAGAGGCTCCTCTGCAGGCCCCTGTCCCCTTGCTGTGTCCAGCAGGAGGGAGGGCTCAGCAGTGAGGGGTGCTGGCCGGGGGCTCTGTGACAAGCCTGGAGACATCCCTGGTGCTCCCTGCAGATAATGAAGAGGAGGAGCAGGGCTGAAGAGTTGATGTATCAGAGCCTGCCCTACCTGAGGGACCCTCAGTCCTCCGTGCGCCTGGCGGCCGTCAGGTTCATCGGTGCGTCACAGCCCTGGTCCCTTTTGGGCCAGCCTGGCCACGTCCCTGCCCTGCACTGGCAGTGGCCACCCCATGCAGAGCTTCAGAGTCCTTCTGCCCCTGCCACCAGCTGGGCTTGGTGGCCACCTTGCCCTGTTGGTGTCCCCTGGGTCAGCCCTGCGGAGCGGGAGGGTGGCAGGGCTGGGAGTCACCCTGCTGGGAGCACCCTGGGAGCAGGGAATGACAGAGCTCTGTGCCCAGGGTGCGCCACCAGGCACATGAGGGACCAGGACATGGAGACCCAGGCTCATATCCTCAGAGGTGAGTGGTCTGTGGGGAATCTGGGGGGGCTTCACAGACACACAGCTTCATCTTGGCTCTGTTTCTTTGGGTCACAGCCCTTCAGCCCTTGGAGAGAGACAGGGATATCTCAATCAGCTCCCTGGCAGCCCACACGGGCTTGATCCTGAGAGCTCCAAGGGTGCAGAGAAGATCGTGGGTCATCCTGCACACGCTGTGCTGCTGGTGCCGGTGAGCTCAGCAGAGCTGCAGCTTTCTGTGGATTAATAAAGGTGGAGAAACACAGCCATGGCATCCTTCACATGTGTAGTGCCCTGAGCGTGCTGAGCAGACTGTGTTCTTCTTGGCCTGTCCCACAGGCAGGGATGTTTCCTCCTCACACCCCTGCCATCCCAAAATGCCCCACTTGGCCCCAAATTGCAGGCACAGGACCCAGATTTTGTGCAGAAGGCCACAAATTGCATCCCCAAAATGTTCCTGTGGACCTTTAATTGTATCTGCAGAGCCCCGCAGCGTCCTTGGCAGACTTCAGCTTCCATTCCATGTATTTCAAAATGCCACGCTGAGTCCTGGGGTGCAGCTGGGGGGCCCCAAGTGGTCTCTGGCAGCCCCACCAGGTGTGGAACCATGAGGGAATGCTCAGCCCTGAGTGGAGCTCAGCGGGTCCCAGAGCTCCCTGGGGAGTGCCAGGGGCTCGAAGCTGGAAAGGAGGGAAGCACCCGGTTTTAAATCTCTTTGATTTCCACCAAAACAAGCCTCATCCACACACTTTGGGGAAAGCCTCCAGCTCCTCAGCACACACCCCAGCAGCGAGCAGGGGATGCCATCCCCAGGCACCAGGGAAAACAGCAGAGGGTTTGAAGAGAGGGCAGGGATGGGCAGCCGGGGCAGCCGGGGGAGGAAGCAGCGTGGCCCTGGTTCTGTTCAGAGGGGCACAACGTGTGCAGGGTGCGGGCTCTGGGGTCTTTCACCAGCGCTGCTCTTACCAAAACCCGCTGAAATAGTCGGGATTGACTCCCTCTATCCCTGTTTTAGAGTGTAAGGCGTTGCTTTATTTTTGGCCAGCAGGGGTGGCTGACAAGTTCTGGCCTCTGCACTGATGCAAATACAGAACTTTTCCACTTACTTGTACATGTTTAGCAAACAAACACATAATATTTTTTGGTTCTATGGTTCATCATTTGCTTAATTAATTCGTATTCTATCCTCCCTGGTTTTTGTTTTCTGACTCTTCATGCCACTTTGCAACACATTTTTTCATCCTTTTATCCTCTTTTTCTTGGATGGGGAGCCTCCAACTTTCCAGGCCTTCATCTCTTCTGTATCTTTTGTTGATTGTTATCCCTTGCTGTGCCTCAGCTGTCCTGTAAGTAGCAGAGTTGTCATCCTTTGTCACTCAATATTAAATCTGACTTTAGCTCATACCCTTGCCAGTGATATTTTAAGTGATCTCAAATCGCTCCTTCACAGCACCCAGGTGAGGGGCAGCTGCTCGGGGGTGTCAGGGGACCCCTCTGCTCCTGGCTGGTCAGCTCGGGGGACCCTGGCAGGTCCCCAGCCCCGGGGCCCGGCTCTGTGCCCGGTGCCCCTCTCCTGCAGAGCAGGATGGCCATCAAGTGGCTGCTGCTGGGACTGGCACAGGAGCTTTTTATCCCGGGCTGCTGCAGCAGAGCAGGCAAAATCCCATATATTTATATTTATATTTATATTTATATTTATATTTATATTTATATTTATATTTATATTTATATTTATATTTATATTTATATTTATATTTATATTTATATTTATATTTATATTTATATTTATATTTATATTTATATTTATATTTATATTTATATTTATATTTATATTTATATTTATATTCCTTGCATATATATATATATGGCAGCAGGAGGCATATATATATAAATACACACAATATATAATATATATATTATATTTTTAAAAAGTAGATATCTAAAATTAGGGGGGAAATTAACAAATATTTCCTTGATATTATTAGTTTCTTTCAGTGCCCTGTCCCATGTTTTTCTGTTGGGATCTGTGCCTTGGTGCCCTGTTTGATCAGTGAATCTTGTCATTCCCCTCTGTTTGCCTCCAAAAGTGTTTTTCATTTTAATGGCACTTTAAAGTTAAGCCTTGTCCTTTTGAAGAAAGGATAAAAGGAATTGATCCCTTGCAAGCATATTTGTGAAAAAGGAATAAAAACCACCTTTTGTCCAGGTGTTTTCATCTATAAATTGTCTTACAGCTCACCTAGCCCTGCTTCCAAACATTCCTACAGCTGGAACTGTGGGAAAATTTTCAGTGCCTGGATTTGTGTAAATGACAGCATAAGCAGAGTGGGAGTGATCTTCTGCCCTTCTGGAGTGAGGTAGAAAGAGGTCATGGAGAGCTGAAAAAGAGCAAAGGACTCTAAATAAAGCTCTACCTGGGAATAAGCTCTTGAGTAGCTGGTTTGGATCTGAGGTGGAAGTGGCTGCTCTGTGTGCATCTTAAACATTTAACACTGAGATTGTAAGTCCATGATCTGGATGTTGAGAACCAGCCTGGCACAACCCCTTGAGTTTTCAAGCAAGATGATCTGTGTTTCTCAGACAGCAATACTGGTGCTGCTGGAATAAATGGGAATAAATGGGAATAAATGGTTTGTGGCTTGGGAGATGCTGCCTGACTTTGGGAAGGAGCTGCAGCAGCTCTGATGGCTTGGGGTGAGGAACAAACACAGAGTTCTCAAAGGATCTCCTGTGTACCTGCTGCCAGGGGTCCTTCACCGTAAAGTGACTCTAAACTGGACAGATGGGTGGACTGTGAGACGGGTAAGAAAGTGATTGGATGGTCAGTTCCACAGGGCTGAGGGCAATGGCTCACCCTGGGAATCTCATGAGGTTTAGCAAGGCAATTGCTGGTGCTGCTCCTGGGCTGGGGCAACCCCTGGGATTAATCCAGCCTGGGGAGGAGCAGAGGAGCAGCCCTGGGACAGGACCTGGGGGTGCTGGGGGTGAGATCTGGACCTGCCCCAGCCCTGAACCCCCCTGCCCTGGGCTGAACCCCCCTGCCTGCCCCCAGTATGGGCTGCAGGAAAGGGGTTGGGATTCTGCCTCTGTGCCCCACTCAGGTCAGACCCCACCTGCAAAACTGCCCCAGCCCTGGGGCCCAGCACAGACCGGACCTGGAGCTGCTGGAGAGAGCCCAGAGAGGCACCAGGATGAGCAGAGGGATGGAGCAGCTCTGCTGGGAGAGCTGGGATTGTGCAGTCTAGAGAAGGGAAAGCTTTGGGATGACCAAATTGCTTTTAGAAGATGACCTTTCAGATTAAAAGAGCTTCAGTGCATGTGCTGTTAGGGTTGTTAATGAGTTTTTCTCTTGAGCAGGAGCTTGTTTTGACAAACTAAAACATAACTAAACATAGTTTTAAAACAATAAACAAAATACTTGAAGCAGAAGTTTTTTAAGGATATATTGATTGTGCAGCAGGATGATAATTGTAGATTATTTTGCACTCTCTGAAAATAAACATCCATGTAGAGCTTTTGTCTGCCTATGAGTCAGCACAATAGAAGGAAATGGAAGTTTAAGAAGTGTGAGTTAAATGGCTTGAGATTGAGGAGATAAAGTTAATACCTGTAGCATGCATGAGAGAAACCTGAAACAGCTCTGGATGGACAGCAGTGACTTCTCCCTCAGCTCTCCTTGGTGCTTCATCCTGCACAATAACCTCTTCCCTTCATTCCTGTTATCTGTGGGCTCTGGGAGGCCACTGGGAGCAGATCCAGCTCTGGAACTTTCAACCCAGTTTCTCAGCCTGGAGCTCCAGTAGTGAAAAGTGAAAGGTCCAAGCTTTTTACAGGAAATCAGCCTAATTCCCTGACAAAACAGAACAAAAGCAAAGTGTCCCTAGAAGACTCAGGGATCTGCATTCTTATTTGCAATTTTAGAGATCTTATCACGTCATGTTAAAAGTGTTTTCTCACTATTTTATGTCAACATGTTTGACTTCTCTCTGCTTTTATTATTTTAATTTTAATGGCATCAACAAGCTGTGTTGATGCTGAGGTTATGCCATCTATCTATCTATCTATCTATCTATCTATCTATCATCTTGTCATCTATTCCAGGGGTTTCCTATTTCATTGCTAGAACAACAATCATTTTCCTCAGCAGGGACCAGAGCTCTCCCAGTGATATTATTCCTGGGTGGAGTAGGGGAATATTTAGCATAGAGAAGGATGAAAATGTCTTATTATGAAATTTTTTCCTAGATCTTTCCTTCCTTGGAGCATCTGTGTAAAAGCAGATCTTGTCTGGGAATGTGTGCAGCAAATCAGTCATGCAAATGAAGGGATGGTGTAAAGAAACCCTGAGGAGAACTGAGCATGGCCTGATAGCAAAACTCACCACCTTTCTGGGAATTAATCTAAAGGAACTGTGGGGTGTGTCCTGATGCAGCCCCTGACTGAATGTCTCTTGCCAGTGTTTTGCTGCAGTTTTGTGTTACAAGTTTCAATGATTTGGATTTCCATCAGCATTGTGTTGAAATAAATGTACTCTGCATGTGATTTGGATGTTTCACAAGTATTTTTAATTTAGCAATTATTTTTACATGTGTTTGTGGATGGAAAAGTCCTAATACAGTGCCTCTTGGCTAACCCCATTCTGTTCCATCCATAATCCTTTAGAAACTCAGAGCTGTTTGGATTCAGCACCTGCTGCCTCACCTGTTTCATCCACTCTCCCTTATGCTCTTCTGAGCAGAAAAAGGAACCAAGTTAAAACTCCAGGCCCACTTGTGCTTATTTCAGAGGCAAAGAACATCTTAACTTGACACTAGAGGAGGGCAAACCAGCTCTGCTGGCCTGGGCTGGACCCCAACATCCACCTCTAAGGGTGACAGAGACTTGTGAGTGGCTGGTGTTCTCTTGGGATGGACCTGCTGAGCAGGAAGGTGCTGGAGACTCCCTGAGCTGGAGCTCACATCACAGCCAAAGTGCTGAAGAGCCCTGGCTGCTGCACCTTCCTCCCATGGATCTGTCTAATCCCAGGTGTGCTGAGAGGTTCTGGGCTGGCACCTGGTCCTGCATCAAAGGGCTGCAATTGTTTTAAGCACAGACCACAATGATGTCTTTTGTGAACTCCACTCTCTTGTCCTGCAAGGACAGGGGAGTGACATTCCTTGTTTCTCAGGGTCATTTGCATCTTCATGGCCATCTCTTGCACATCTTTGTTGTCTCCTGTGCCCCTGCTCCTGCAGCCCACATTTCCCACATTGCCCACTTCCCGGATTTGTGTATTTTTCAGATCTAGTTTATATTACTGGAATATGAGCTAATTGGATGTGGATGTGCTGTGGCGTTAGTTGTTCTGATCTGTGTTTACTTCCTAACACTTTCTGATTTCACTTTGATAGGGCAAGAGGAAATGGCCTCAAATTGTATCAAGGGATGTTTAATTTGGATGCCTGGAAGAATGTAATCATTGAAAGCATTTCCAGGCTTTGGGAGGTGGTGGAGTCCCATCCCTGGAGGTGTCCAAGGAATTGCTCTGGGCTCGGTGACAAGGTGGGCATTGGGCACAGGTTGGACTCAATGATCCAGGTCTTTTCCAACTGAAATGGTTTTGGGATTCCATGATAACTGCAGCTAGCACTGAGCTACTTTTGGCACATATGCCATAATCCTGGTGTCTCTGTCTTGAAGAGTTGGTTGTGAGTTCACTGCTGTGGTGGTCAGACACTGAGCTGATTGACCATACTTCCTCTATTCAGTTCCCTTAAGGCAAAACTCCCTTCCTGCCTTCACATCTTCACATGGCAGGATAATGAATTTACTGCCACGTTAATAGAAGGAAAAGCCCCAGTGAAGACTGCTCTATTTCTATGTCTATTTCTAAACGGGAATGAAAACATGAAAGGCTTCATTTGTCCCCCCATTTAGTTTGTACAGTCCCTGCTGGATCAGCATTCTTGGGGAATAACAAAGCTGCGAGTTGCCAGGGTTGTAGTGCCTGAAGTCATGTTTCTCTCTGAAAAAGTTATTTTCTGTATTGCACAATTGACAAGACTTCAACAGCAAAATGTTAGCAGTAATGAGAAATATCTGTGATGCATCAATAAATGAGTGTTCTGTGGGACTGGCCTGTGGCCTGCCAGCATCTGGCTGTACCTCATGGAAGAAAAACACCTCTAAAGAAAACTGGAAGTCAGTGTTGGAGGAAATGGTTCGAGTCCTCAGAGAGCACCAGTTACATCAAATGCAGTGGGAAAATTTAATAAAACTGTGCCAAAGGGAAGAGTCAGACTTTGGTATGAAAGAGTCAGTTTGGAACAAGTAGAATTTGTTTGGATAAATAGCTTCAAGTCATATTTGTGCTGGGTGGGAAAAAGAAACTGCTCAGATAAGGAAGTCCTTGCTTGCAAACCAAAAAAACCCTACTGATGTTTCAGAAATGATGGTGCCATCTGCAAGATCCTTTTACACCAGGAGCTGAAATTGCTCCTTAGCTGGAATGGAGACCTCAACAGCAGCACGGTCCAGGTGGGAGGGCTGGGGGTGAGCAGAGGGGGCAACACAAAGCTGCAAGGGGAATTTCCTCTTGATTTTATTGCCTTGCCTCAAGCAGTGGAACCAATGAGCCTTGCTGCAGAGTGTCTGTAGGGAACTGCACTGCAGAGAACTCACAACTGCCCTGCATTGTTGGGTGGTCCTCATCTGATCCCCATCTGCAACAGCCCCCAAAGGCCTTTCCCTGCAGCGAGGTTGACACCTTCTATCTCCTCAATGTGCAGGAAATATAATAAAATCACAGGCCTTCTCCTTTTAGAGAAGGAAAAAGGGTTAGAAATCTCCATATTCCTGGTCCAGTGTAATCTGTCCAGTAGGGGAGCACAAGACAGGCCCAGTGATGTGAAGGTGTCAGGTGCTGATAGCATTAAACCCCAAAGGTATGTTTAACCTTTGGAACACACACTTGAAAAGTGAAACACTGGTTCTTCCTTTCCAGCTGCAAACATTAATCTTATCTCAGGCCAGTTTGAAAGCCCCCTATGTCACAGAGTTCTCATGTGAGATAGGAAATAGATGTAAATTCCCTGGTCTCTCATGCCAGGGCTGAAATAATTTCCTTCAAGATCAACATCTGCATCACACATCAACCTTGTTATAAATGGCTGAAGTAAGGACAGCAGAGTTACACGCAGAGCCTGAGTCATACAAGGAAGAATACTCAAGGAGGTAACTTTCACTGTTGATTTCTTTTCCCTCTACCCTGACCATCTGTGTATATTCTTCTCTGGTTTTGCACAGGGCAGTAGACTGTAGCATGTGAACAGTCTGCTTCACCCTCATGAGATCTTGCAAACTTCTTCTCTGCTGTCTGTGGTGCTGTGATCGCCTTCTACTGCTCCTGCTTCATTTTGCAGGCTTTAATTCCCACTGGCAGGTTTGCCTGGTGCTGCTGAGCAGCACGCTTGGCTTTTTGCTAGCCTGCAGTAGGACACCTGCAAGGGAGCAAGGGTGTAAAAACTCCTGGGTTTTGTGTGGGGAGAAATGGTTTAACAGCTTCACACTGAACTGCTGGGGGTATGGCTTTGGCTTCTGAGCTGTTGATGGGAGACCTGCAGTGCTGGGACTAGGACTGAATATCAGAGACAGCCAGATTAACACTCTGTATGGGGTCCTGAGCTGGTTTTCCTGGTTTGCTGTTTGAGCAGTGCTCCCTCCCCTCAGCGAGCAATCTGCTCCCTAGATTGTACCAAATGTGTCTGGGAAAGGTGTCTCCTACCATGTTTTTGTTGCCTTTTGGATTTTGTTATTCTCTGGGCAAGCCCTGGATTTAAGTTCCTCAGAGGGCATATGAGCTGCCCTGAGACACCAGGGAACACGTCAGGTAAGTCATTCATTGTCATCTGAGTTTCCAGATGTGCTCTTTGCTTTAGGGCAATAACACAACTGCTTGTGTCTGCATCAGTAGACATGCTCTGCAATTCCTTTGGTTCTGTTTTGAGACAGGAATGCCCAAATCCACAGAACCTGCATCCTAGAGATGGAGACATGGATGTGAACAAGTTGCTTGGCTTCTAGAAAGAAGGTGGCTGAGGAGGCAGTGAGGTACCTGTCAGGCACGCTGACCCAGGAGCAGCTTTCCTGGTGGCAGCTTTCCCCTCTGAATCCCAAAGCTGGTTTTGCTTTAGCAGAGGATAAACTGGAATTCAGGAGGGGCTGGATGCTCCAGATCCCACTGAGTGACCACCTGGAGCTGGGATGTGCTGCTGGGTGATCTTGGCTTTTAGGCTTGCAGGCCTCTTGGGTGTTGCAGACTCAAAAAAGGACATACAACCACAAACAAACATACAAATTTCCCAGTCTACAATTCTTCAGTGTCCAATAAATGGTCCCAAGGGAACTTGTAGCTGGTTTTTCCAGGGTCTGGACTGGAGGAAGGGAATAAGACTGAAATATGTGGCCTGGGAGCCAGCAGAGCTGCTGCTGTTCCTCTTCTGAGTCACGTCCTTTTCCTGATGAAAGACAAATGGGGAAAACTTGACATCTTAAAGCTGATTTTGCCCTTCTTGCATATTTCCCCTTGCAAAAGGAAGACCCCATCCTGCTGCTACAGGCAGCACTGTGTTTGCTTGGCCTGTGGCAGGGCAGGGATGTGCAGAAAAGCAGTGATTTTTAGCTGGCAGGAGGTGAATGGATCCCTTTGTGCTGGGGTTGGAAGGACTGCAGCACTGTTTTCTCAGACCTGGGAATCTTTTGGTGAGATCCAGTCCCCTACAGAGCCAGCTGATGGGGTTCTCAAAACAGCTAAATCTAAAGTTGGGTATCAGTCTTTCAGAGCTGCCCCACCCTGTCCCACACTGTAGAGGCCTCTGCTTTGAAGAACCGAAAGGATTTGTTCATTGCTCTTTCTCCCAGAAATTCACTTCAAGCTGGAAGTGCTTTCGATTCTGGTCCCAAATGTGCAACCCCAACTTTCCCAGAGATTTAAAAGTTACCTCTAGGCCGTTTTTGTGTGAGACATCACTACATCAGCAGTTTTTATGAGCTGGGGCAGGGCATGGCAGCAACACACTTGTATTTGGATCTTTTCTGAATTAGCTGGCTGGGGTTCAGCTTTGTTGTGGCTGCATCTATCACACCCAGTAGTAAAGCAAGGAGAGCACCATGTACTCTGCACTAAACCATGTCTAGGCAGTTCAGAATACAACAAAGAGATGAAGGAGGATGAGGCTGGTTGCAAATATTCCCCAGTAGTGACTTTTCCAAGGAATGCTCAAATTAGGCTCTTGACTGTCACAGGCTCTAAGAAAAAGTAAGAGAGATTAAATTTTCCTCTTGTCAGAGCAAGCAGATTCATAGAGGTAGGAACAAGGCTGGGCTTGGAAATAAAGTCACAGAATTGAGTGGGCAGGGTGTGTTGGAAAGGGGTGAGTCAGGATGGCCAAGACACAGCTCCTGGTGCTGGGCACGAGGAGAGAGCTGTGTCCTCACAATCAGATGATGTGGCAATGTCCCAGGCTGTAAATCTCTCTGCAGCCATAAACTCAAAGATAAACTTGTGCTTATGTTGCAACAGAAAACAAACACTGAGAAGAAAAACAACTGGAGTGCTTGAAGAGGAAGAGAAAATTAATTGGTTTTTTGTTCTTTTCTGGAGCTCCTTGGCCCCAAGGGAGTCAGAGGGCTGGGCTGGGACCCCCCAGTGGTGCCATTTATCAGCAGCTGGGTGCCACCTCTGCCTGGCATGGTGTCACTCCTGCTTCTGGCCTTGGACTTGTGATTTCCAATGAGCCCGTGGGTAGGCTGCCTCTCTGTCTGTGTGTCTGTCCATGAGTCTGTCTGACTGCACTGCAGGATGGCTGCTTTGGGCTCCAGTGCATAAAGCCTTGTGAACTTGCTGACTGTAGGGCAAATCCACAAGTAGGAGTAAATTATCCCAAAGGGCATTAGGTCCCCTCTACACATCCCTGTGTCTTAGGACAAGATGGCCAGCAAATATCAAATTTCTTTTAGATGATTTTGAAAGAAGCTCTGTGTCTCCTTTTATGGGCTGCTCAGAGGACTCTTTTTAAAGTCTTAAGATCACACACACAGAATCACTGGGTTGGAAGAGACCTTCAAGATCATCGAGTCCAACCCAGCCCCAACACCTCAACTAAACCATGGCACAGAGTGCCACATCCAATCTTTTTAAAAACACATCCAGGGATGGCAACTCCACTATCTCCCTGGCACGTTATCACCCTTTATAGATATAAAAAAATTCCTAATATCCCACCTATATTTCCCTTGGCATAGTTTAAGACTGTAGATGATTAGTTAATGCATGACAAGGCATGTCATTGTGTTGTTATAAAGAAGTCAGAGTGCTGGCAGCTGAAAATTTTAATACAACACCAGTTTTTGAGCTGAGAAGGTGTTTTACAGCTCACTATATGTCTCAACATGCCACTGGGGTTTAGGAGATGTTAAACCACAGCTTTTCTAAGGGTTAGGGGAAAGGGCAGGGAGATGATCCATTAAAATTTATACATTTATGTCACCACTGAAGAACATTTATAAGAACATCAAGCTGTTACCTTAAAGGAAACTTAGAGAAGGGTTTGTCTGTCAGTCAGAAACCCTGGTACCACATCTGCCACACAGTGGGGATCCCTGGCAGGAGGGGGCTGGGGAGGATGCAGTGTGCTCTGCCTATCCATGAGTTTCTGCAGAGAATTTCAGACTTTCTGTGCTGACAGAAAGAGAACAAGAGAACACTGCATTGACCTGAGGCTGTGGAGAAGCTTCCAAAATGGAATGATAGAACTGGGACTGTGGGTGTGGAGTTTGAATAGAAGTGTGTAATGCCACAGAGTGGAAAACTTAAACTCTAAATGTTCAGAATATAGTAATATCTATAAAGCAAGATGGAGGTTTTAGGGTGGAGGCTGGTCCTTCTTCACCTTCTTCTTCTCATTCTCCTTCTCTTTCTTCTTCTCATTCTTCTTCACCTTCTTCTCCATGGGTTTGGGTGGTTTTGTGTAATTGGATTTAAAAAGTCCCCATTGTGGACCATCAGGGTTGGTTATTGGGTTAAAAGTAAAAATAATTGAGGTGTCATTTCTTAATTAGACAGTTTATCCATAAAAGGCCTTGTAGACAGAGAGATGGGGCTCCATTTTTAGTTTGTTAGAGTGAAGTGCTGTAGAACTCAGGGTTTGTGAGACTGTAACAGAGATAAGAACTAATAAACATCTGAATCCAAACAAGAAATTCCATCCTGGCAGAAAGAAATAAAAAACTCAACAGCTATCCTAGAAAGTTTATAATTGTCCAGCATCCTTTTGCAGTAGGCAGTTTCCTCCATCTGCCTTTGGGTCGTGCTCAGCTGGTTTGTGATCTGAAGGGAAAGGGGATGGGGTAGAAAGTAGAAAAGTCTGAGCCAAAACCTCTAGGAATGTTAGGGAGCAGCACCTGGAGTAAAGCCCAGGCTAGGTGGGGGGAAGTAGATGTGAGAATGTACTGGGGAGTGATGTTAATTCAGCTCTGGGTGTGATGATTACCCGGGGTCTCAACCATTCTGTCTTCGATGTCCTGAGCCTGGCACATGAGTGTAATGGCAGCCAAATGTCCTGGTGTTGGCTGGAACTTCTAAGAGCTCTGAACTCTGCAGCCAAATTGCTGCTCTGGTGATGCATAAACCTCAGGGAACTGCACCTCCTGCATCTGGGATAACCATGCCTGACAACAGCTTCCTTGTGGGAGCAGCTGGTGGTGGTACACAGGTATCTGTTGAGTGAATCATTTGATAATTTGAATGATAAAAATCACTTCTGTAATACTTCCTTCATTGCCATAAAAATTTGTGGCCCTAGTTATATTTCAGCCATAAATTACTCTGTGCATATGATTAGCAAGGGAGTCCCTGGCAAACAGATAAATGGAGGTTCTGCAGGTAGGTGAGATTTGGAAAGCAACTACTACATTACTTGTTTGCTTTGTCTCATGGGCTCAAACACCTGGCATTTCAAAAGAATATAAATTTCCTTATGTCCTCTTTAACTGTAGGGAAACAAAGATTTGTTAAGGTCACCATGGTTTTTGTTTTCAGGGATAGTCAAAGAAAATGTGTGTCCCATCCTGGATTTAATTTACAGCTTGCTCTTTGATGATCCTTCTTCTCCTTTATTAAAAGAATAGTTATAACAGCTGGCTTTGGTATGATGCAGTAAGTAAACAACTTATTCTGATAAGTTGTTTTCATTTCCTATCACGGAAGCCTTTGGATCTTGTGTTGAACTGTGATGGAACTGCTTTGTCCAAGATACTGTTGGTTCACAGAATCACAGAATAGTCTGAGTTGGAAGGGTCTCTTAAGTGAATAGCCCATTTGGTATCAACCCCCAAACCTTGGCATTATTAGCACCTGCTCTGACAACTCAGCTGATCTCAGATTGTGTCTGCAAAACCAGAGGGGTTTTGGATCTCTGCTTCTGTGTGTTCTGATCTCTGGGATGCTGCTGGGTACTGACTGTGCCACAGCAGTCAGAACCAGCTCCCTTGGACACACAGTGGGTGCACAATGCTTGGAAATGGGGGCTGTTTCTCCTAAAAAGGCATCAAAGCATTCTGAGGTCAGAAGGTCACAACCAGTTCTGGTTTGGCACTCGGAAGAGAGTGTTCTAGGAAATGCTCTGTCTTTTAGAGGAAGCTCATTTCCAGCTTGTGCTCCAGCCCCTGGAGCTGTCAATGTGTATTTCTTGCAAGACAATTGTTAGTTGCATTCCATACAGGAATTTTCCAAACTCTGGTATTGTAGTTTGGAAAAAAAAACAAACCCAAGACTCAGCTATGGAAGGAAGAAAAGTGCTTTATTCACACTTGCTGTCTCACCAGACAAGATTACTGTTTCAGGGTTATTCAGCCAATATCTGCAGCACTAAACAGGCCAACAGTGAAACAGAGCACAAGAACAAATAGGACATGATCTGATCTTGTAGGAACAGCAGCTTCTTGGCAGGCTTCAAAATAATTGTCCCACCATTTAAATTTTTTAAAAAAATCATAGAAGAAGATGCCTAATACTTGGGAAGGTGATTGGATCATCCTGCAGTGACTGAATGAGGGAGTTTTAGGTGGATACACAGCTGCTGGGCCTGGCACAAGCTCCTGCTCTGTGTGCCACAGCACAGGCCTGGTGGGCAGCTGCTGGGTTGGGCCTTGAGATGTTCAACATCACCTTAATTTGCTCCATCCGTCCATCCATCCATCCATCCATCCATCCATCCATCCATCCATCCATCCATCCATCCCAACCTCAATGATTCTAAGCAAAAGATCAGAATTGTCTGCAGTCCATCTATCCTTGGGGTTAAGAAGTTAATCTCTTCTCATTCCTGCCCTTGGTCACTCTTCTGCCTCCAGGGCAGTTCCTGGAAGAGGAGACTTCCTCATGAGGTGTCCATGGGGGCTTAGCACAAGCTCTTTCTGCCTGCAACATCTTGGGTAGCTGTTGATTTCTTCTGCAGTAATTCACAGGTGCCAAAGTAAGAGACAGGGTTTTTCACAGTAACTTCTCTTCTCACACTTCTGAGCAAAGCTGAATGTGTATGCTCAGATTAAAAGGTAGGGTAACCTTTTAACCAATATCAGAAAACACCTTTATCTTTTCTTGTGGCGCCTGTCTGATGAATGGCTCGGCAATAAAAGAACGTTCTATGACCCAAAAATGGCTGTTACAAACCATTGGGGTTTCCCTTTTTATGTTCCAACCTTAAATTACCTCATGCTCTATTTTCTTAACGTACCAGATTAGCAGGGGAATTCTTACCATTAAAATGGAGATAAGTGAGATTTGGAAGCCAAAATCAAGGACAAAGTACACTGAGACCAACGGGCTAATGAGACAAAAACTCTTAATGCTGAGACCTGGGAAAGATCTTTCTGCTGCCTTATTACTTTCAATTTCCCAGAATATGAAATAAGATACACAAGATATTACAGTTCCTTGAAACAAAAAGGAATAGAAGCCCAAAACACTTCTTGTAATCATGAATGTAGATATGAGAAACTGAGATTGCTCTATGTTCATAGTATTTGACTTTCATGTCTCCTGGTTCATTTGTCATGATGAGTTTCTGGGTAAAATTCTGGTTGAAGTTAACATTGGTATTCTGGGTTGATAATTCTGGATTCAACTAGAAGGGATTTTGTGCTGTCAGGATGGATCAAAGTATAAAATTCCTTGGCCATAGGAGAAAGTTCTTGTTGGAGGTTCTCTCTTTTGGAAGTCAAAATGGAGCCTTGTTCAGGAGTGGAGTTTGTGGGATTATTGCAATATAAATACAATTTAATTAAAAAGAAGGAGGAGCTCCTTACTGAAGATATGAATTACTAGTAATTTTTTTCTATTTATCACACAGTTTATAGTCAAAGGATGCAGTGCAACTCTGTACAAACTAAAACTTCTCCAAGCAGTTTTTGGGTACAGATGATCTTTGCCTGTTCCTGATAATTCTAAATTATGCAGCCTATGTTACCTCTGAATTTCTGCCCTATGCTTGCAGAAAGCAGATGTTTGAGGAATTTTGTATCACTCAGAGGGAACACTGAAAATGGAAAAATCACATTATGGCAGAGCCAGAGGGACTCAATGTTGTATCTCTGAGGAAGAGGTGAATATGAAAAAACTCTTGTGTGGGTTGATATTACAAATCCTGTTCTTGGAGACTAACCCTTTCTGTGACAATGAATCAAGACAACAGAAAAATTAAAATTTTGAGTCATATTCCCAGAATATTCCTATCTTCAGGGGTGCCAGCTTGCACTAGAACAGCTGCAATTCCTCCAACCTAGCAATCTTCTGGGAGCCTCAAAACCCCCCAAAATTGTGGTTTTTCTGCTACATTTCACAACTGCAGCTTGTTTCCTTGTGGTGGTTCACATGCCATGTTTCAACATACTCAGGCAGTCCTGGCTGAGCAGCTCAGCCCAGCCCGGCACCCAGCGAGACTCTGCTGTCATGGGTTGTTCCAGGGTGTGAATTTGGTGTCAGGTGGCACTGGGGACAGGTTGGGACTGGCACATGTTTGTTTGGAGCATGACTCTGCTGTGGAGCCACTGCCAGACTGTGCTGAGTGCCAGGGCAGGGCACTGGAGGGAAAAAAAACTGCAGACCTGGGGCTCAGTGCAAGAGTGACTGCATCACCTTGTGGGGGTCATTCCTGCTAATGATTACCCACTTCATGAGTTACCTTTGCCAGTATTCAACTTCTCCAGAGATGCAGAAACCTCATCTGGATGCTGGAGGTGATTCTTCTGGGCCAGGGCAGGGTAACAAGGGCACAGGATAAGGGAAACAAGGGGTTTTGTTGTGGGTTTTGTGTTGTGTTGTTGGCTTGTTTGGTTTTGGCTGTGTTTGTTGTAGTGGTGGTTTGGGTTTCACTTTGAGGAAATGTCTCCAGTTTAATGTCCTGAGCCTGAAACATGAGTGAAATTATAGACAAATGTCCCAGTTTTGGAGCATTTTTTTTAACACACAGCTGCTGCCCTGAGCTGGGACTGTGAGAGCAAAGCCCAAATTCACTGGAGGGGCAGTGTGGGCGTGCAGCACAGTGATCAAATTGAAGGCTGATCAGTTCTGTATGATGTCTGCTAAATAAATCCCTGAAACTGAGTTTCCCTAAGGGTCAGCCTCCACGTTTTCCACTACAAGGGCACAGGTGCTGCGTGCTCAGCACAAACCAAACACATGAATCCTTCCAGAAACACTCCTTTTCTCCCAGAGCAAAATTTGCAAGCAGAAACGGTTTCCCTAAGGGTCAGCCTCCACGTCTTCCACTACAAGGGCACAGGTACCGCAGTGCTCAGCACAAACCAAACACATGAATCCTTCCAGAAACACTCCTTTTCTCCCAGAGCAAAATTTGCAAGCAGAAACTCCTTGTCTGGACTTTCTGGCTTGTGGATCATGTGATTATAAAAGGGACAAAGTGCAATAAAAGAGTGGTGTGGTGCAAGAGCAAACTGTGAACTGGGAGATAGCATTGCTGCTCTTAGATACAGCTATAAGTTTCTGCAGTTCCAGCAGTTCCTGCAATTCCAGCAGTTACTGCAATTCTAGCATTTCCTGAAAATCCAGCATTTCCTGAAATTCCAGCAGTTCCTGCAAGTTCCAGCAGATCCTGCACTCAGAGCAGCATGGACTTACCTGGTTTCCAATGCTCTGTACACCCTAATCCGTACTTCTGAACCGAAAGTGAAAATGCAGTTTTGGAAAATGCGGTTTCTTGTGCCATGGTTGCTTACAGAGGGTGGAGCCAGTGAAATGGCTTTTTTTTTTTTTTTTCTGAGATCCCATTGACTTTGCATTTTCTGTGGAAGAGGAGCTGAATGAATTGGGATCTGGCGAGGCTGCACAGGCACTTGGAGAAGGGAAGAGGCATGAAGGCTTCCTTGGACACAAAGAGCTTCTGAGGTACTGTCTTCTTTACAGGGTCCTCTCTTCTTCTTTAGAGGGTCCTGTCTCCCACCCTGTTCTCTTACAAATTCTTGCTTTCTTGTTTTGAAGTAGCCATTCAGAAAGAGGCACTGAAATGTCTGTGGCAGGGGGGACATTCTCAGCGTGCTGCACATTTTCTGCATAGGGAAGAACATTTATTGCTGGTGCTGGTGAGCTTTGTGACCAATTAACACCACATCTGTAGCCCAGACTGGCAACTTGCAGAGAGCTCTGTGTGAACTCACACTGATTGTGGGAATGCAGAAACGCAACAGCTTCCTCTTGGTGCATTTATATAAACTCAGAAATAATAGAATAAATGTATTGACAGCATTTTCCTGTTCATGTAATTCCTGAATAATTTTCCTAAAACCATTAACCTTTTTTTTCCTAAGAGCTCCTTAGCATGTCTTGCTAATGTCTTCTTTTCCAAAAGTTCCATCCTGTCATGTTTGCAAATAAGGGAGAATTTGTCAGAAGGGTTGCAGGAGAAATCTCTGCAGCTCTTCTCCTTTTCAAGGAGCTGATTGTGCATTTTCCCAAGTCCAGCCTGACTAATGAACAATCCAGCCTGACAGCTCTGGGTTCAGAATGAAACAAAACAGAACCAAAATACAAAGCATTAGTGGTTTTAAAGTGGAAGAAGTTAACCAGGGAAACACTTCATTCTACTTAACCTACTGCAGGCAGTAAAAAAAAGGTTATCAATGTTTTATAATGCTGTGGAAAATTTTTTTCAGAGCAGGTGGAGGAAAGCCAAAATGTGCTTTACACTTAGGATTTTTGCAGAGATTTCTCAGGTTGCTCTCTCTCCAATGGCTTGTTGGAGCTGTGGATACAAACTGCAGTCATGCACTCACTCAGGAAAGAGCTGCTTTATTTCCTCACATGATTTTGTATTGTTTTGTTTGTTTGTCTTTATTGCTAAGGCTTGTTGATAACAGACCAGTGAGGGAAACATGATAAGGAAAGTGATACCAAAATGATATTATGCAAATACTTCTCCTTTTCTGGGAAAGAACTTAGAGTAGAGAATAAAATCTGTAGGATCTTCTGAAGTTCCTTGAGTTTTATTCTGTGGCTGCCTTACTTCCTTTAATAGTAGTATTTTCTCCAAACTGACTGCAACTTAAGCCTTCCCCACAGGACCCTTAGGAATCCAAATAAATATTTTAGAGATTGTGGTGTCTTGTTCCACCAAGCTGGTTCTGACCATAAAGCCTACAGACTAAATTGCTCCTGAATCTCTAGAGCCCAGGGTATGTGGCTGGAAGAGGGGTGAGAAAATGCAGAGTTTGCAGCTGGATTTTGTTTGTGTGGAGAGGGGATGTTACCCCTGTTAGGGAATGTTAGCATGTGAACCCTGGGGCAGCAGCTCTGCTCTGCTGGCTCCTGGGGGTGTTGGGGGGACCCTGCTTTGGTCACTTTGGGGTCCCCACTCAGCTGTGCCAGAGGCAGAGTGCCTGAGGACACACACTGGAGAGGCAGTGACCTGGTTTAACTTGTGCTGGAGTAGGAGGAAACATGGGTCAGAGAATTCCAGGTCATCAGATTTTAACTGATTTTAAGAGAGAACCTTTGCTCTGCTGAAAGTGCTATTATTGCACTGGAGACTGAATTTTGTCCTTCTCTTGGCAAACATTGCAGTTATTTATTGTCTTGTGTTTGTTATGATGCTGCAGGGAGAAGGAAAAGCCTGAGAGTTTCAGATGTTCCCTCAAATAGATCCTTTCAAAACCAATACCCAAGGACCTTGTTAGGTCCTGTTAAATCCGCTTTCTCCTGCTGGTGATCCCAGGTGAGCTGGTTTGTGGGTCAGGTCTGCCCTGGGGGGAAGCTGGGTGTGAGTGCTGGTGTTTGCTGAAGGAACTCCACCTCCTCCTGTTTGTTCCTTTATTCACCTACTGCTTGTTCCTGATCTGTTTTAGGGTCTGGCTTTGCTTTGTTACAGCTCTGCAGAAAACTTCAGAAGCTCTGACAAGTGAAAGTTTGTATTACTTTGAAAAAGAAAGGGAAACAAGTGGGGAAAAAAAACTGGATGGAAAATATTTTGTCTGTCCAAATAATGTGTTTCACTTTAGATTTGAGTGTTTTATTGAAGTAAGTTTAATACTGATGGCAGGAGCTGGCCAAGGCAGCTGGAGAATTTCCAGATTTTAAGACAGATCAGTTGGGGTGAACAAAGGTTTGGTGGATGCTGTTCTGGCTGTTGAAACTGAAGAGAAGAGGGGGAGAAGGAGGGAATGTCACCAGAGAGAAGAGGAAGGGACATGTCCTTTGACCAGAATGAGGAGAAGGGCAAGAAGACTACACAAGAGAGGACCAAACAAATGAGGATACAAGACACAGACCTCATGCTGAAAAGTCCTGGGAAAACCCAAATCTTAACCTCTGGGCAAATAACTCTGCCAGATGTGCTGCAGCTGTTCTGTGCAGCAAACATGCCCTGGGGTACAAATCCTCTGGAGGCTTTTAAAAGACAAGAAGAGCTGGCACTTAGGGACGTGATCTAAGTGGTGGATTTGGCAGTGCCATGTTAACAGCTGGACTCGAGGGTCTTTTCCACATTTCTGTGATTCCAAGATTCCAAGATTGATGTCAATCCCTTGGAACTCTGCTCATCTGCAGGGTAGGAGGACCAGGCATTGTTAACTGTGCTTTGCAAATGAGGAAATGGGATAAAGGAATGTGTGAAATATGAATGATCTGAAAGAAAATAATTAAAAAGACAGGATGATTTTTTTTAATGGATGGGAAGAGGAAGATGAATTTTTTACGTATGGATTTTTTATGTATGAATTTTTTTATGTAAGAGAAAATATTGTTGTTAATACTTGGTGGGGGCAGAGGAAATCCTTGCAGGACTGCCCAGGTGAGCAGGAGCTCTGTGCATGAGGTGCAGAGGTGGTGGTGGAAGAGGATGGATCACTCCTTGGAGGGTGCAGTGCCAGGGGCCCAGCTCTGTGCAGAATTCCCTGGATTTGCATCCTGCTCAGGGCTGTCTAGAGCCTGAGGTGTCCCAGGTTTTATTCCACAGGAAATTTTGCAGCTGGTCTCAAGGATTAGGTCAGCACCTGCTGGAAGCTGGAAGGGCGTGTCCTTGGATTGTGTTTCTCCTGGTTCACCTGTTTCTGGGAAATGGGGTAGAACTCTCAGCAGGTCTAGATCAGCACAGACCAGGAGAGATAAGCATTTATTAACCTCTGTTGAATGTACAATTAGGAATTAGCGTATAACTAATTTGGAAATTTCCTCAAGGTACTTCTCAGGTAGAGGCAGCAAAAAAAAGTTGTTTTAATGAAAACTTTCAATGAAAAGCTCCCAGGAACAAAGTTTGTGTTTTCCAGAGCTAGGCTGGTAAGGAAAGTTAGGTGAATTTTCTATAATTTTTTTCTTATTTGGCAAGTATTTTAATAAAACATAAATCACAAAGTTGTGAGAATTTTATTTAAATGAAAACTAACTTCTGACTAAATCCAAGGATGTTTTGAAAGGAAATACCAAGTTATTGTTTGTTTGTTCATTTGATGTGAACAGATATTTCCCATCAGATCTCCTAAATTAAAAACATAATTCGACTTGACAATAAATATTTCGTCTTAGGCCAAGTGAAACATTCAGTCAGCATAATCCATCTTCCTTAGTTAATCTTCTGGGGGGTTTTGGATAACTTGAGAAAACTTTGGAACTTGGAAACTTAACTTTGGAAAATCTGACAGCAAATCAAGCTGTTAGTTGCTGCTCCTGTGGAGGGGTGTGTGCAGGGTCACTGCCTGGAGGAGGACGTGGACGTGGAGCCTCCTGCCCAGCAGGCTCAGGAGGGATTTCCCTCTCCCTGCAGAAGGACCTCGTGTCTCCTGTGTGCTTGAGCCAGAGGTGGGAAGGGCTGTGAGTCTGGCCCTTGCAGAGTCTGGCCCTCTGAGCTGTGTGAGCAGTGAGAGGGTTCCTCTGCCTTGCTCCATCCCGTGACCTGGGCTGGAAGCTCTGTCTGACATTTGGTCTGTGAGCTGTTCTCTTTTTGTCTGGACAAAGACAACAGAGACACTGGGGGCTAAGCACTGCCTTTAATTCCCAACAGGGAGAAGAGGAGGAGCCTGCCCTGACACTGTGGAGGATCTGGGAGAGGGCCCCCAGGCAGCCCCATGGACTCTCCTCACCTCCTGCTCTTGGGTTTCCTGCTGCTGGCTCTTGCTGCTCCCCATCCAAGTGAGTCCCTGTGTTTGACCTCGGTGCTTTTCCCTGCTCTTCCATAGCTCAAAACCTCTGAACTGTTAGGATAAATTCAGCTGTGCCCAGCTAAAAGCAAGACAACAAAACCTCTAAGGTGAGAAATTAAGGGGGTCAAGGTTGATGTGTTCGCCCTGCCACAATCTCCTCTTTTGGGAGGGGTGACTGGATCTGTCTGGTGTCAGATGAGGTGAGTCCTCTCCCAAAGGACTGACTCTTTCCCAGGAGGGTCTGAGGGAGGAAAGCTGGGACACTGCACCCAGAGTGGGCAGTGTGGCAGCTCAGCTCTGAGCTTCAGTGGTCCTGGGATCTGGCAGTGTGCTGGAGGGACACAAGGTGGGATTGTGCCGAGGAATTTGGGAAGGAAAGAGGACAAGAACAGAGGAGCTCAGCAAGAGAACATCTTTTAACTCACCTCCCAGGCTGCCAGGTTCCCAGTTAAAAAAACAGTGGAAGTAGTGGGGGAATTCTATCATGTTTCTACCCCAAAATTTATCCTGGGAACTGGTCCCAATACTGTATAAAATTTGCCCATTGGCAGACAATGTCTCCAAAGCCATGACTGAGCTTGTCCACCAAGACCTGTCTTGTTCTCTAACAGTAAACATCCAGGGAGAAAACTGATGGAAAATTCTTTTCCTTGTTTTTTTTTTTCTGATGAGACCTGTCTTGTTCTCTAACAAGGAGAAAACTGATGGAAAATTCTTTTCTTTGTTTGTTTTTTTTTCTGATTTAGGTATTGCCGTGTCCAATGCTGGCCCTGCTAAGGGGACACAAGGCAGCACAATTATGACAGTCCACTACTGTAAGCACTGTAAAGGATGCACGGACGAAGATGGGAGTATCAATTTAGAAAACTTCAGCATAATCGCTGAAATGCCAAAGAAGACAAATACTATTCCAGCAGTTGAGTTGGTGACCAACAAATCACACATCACGGTTTGCTTTCAGCAAGCAAGTTCCTCTCTTGAAGGAATTTATGGCATCTGGGACAAAACTGCTCCATTAAAACTCTGGTGCGGCATCCTGAATTCTGGAGGTACGCTGTGCTGGGAACCTGGTTATTAACTGATGGAAACCATATTTCTGGGTAGGAAACTGAACTGTTCTGTGGGCAGACAGCAAGGCTTATGAGTGAATAAACTGGAATGATTGGGTTTCTTCTGTGAGAAGAAGTCATGAAGTAATTCACAAAAGTAAATTCAGTACTTTCAGGTCAAACAGTGCTTAAAACTACACCAGGAGAGGTTCAGATAAACACTTTACTCTGGTTTATAAAGATATGTTTTTATTTTAGGGTGTTTTTGGCAACAGCAATTCCCATGGTGAAATTCTGTGCCACGTTGCAATGTGTGAATCCCACCTGCTTCAGCCAGAGCACACCCAGGTCCAGCCTCAAGAGCTGCTCTGTGCTGCTCTTCTGTCCAATTCAATAAGCACCCAGGAACATCTTTCCAGCTTCCTCACAAAACTGCCAAAATCAGGAATTCAAATACCTGTCAGTACATGGAGCAAGTGGCTCTATGAGGGCAAAACTTCATGGTGGCTCAGTCTGCAGGGCTTTTATTTAGCCCAATCTAACAGACTTTTATTTAGGCTAATCATTCCTCCTGTATTTAATTTCTGGCCACCATGAAACCATTTCTCTCGTGTATTTATGCTCACCACTGCAAAATATCTGCATGCTGTCACTACTGTGTAAAACTTTGGTGACACTGAAACATTCACAGTGAAATCTGGAAATTCTGTAGACAGGGATCCCTGTATCCCCTCCCTGGGGAAGGGGTGGATGTGTAGGTGAAGGCAGGAGGGAGTTTTCCAGATTCTCTTTGAAGAAGAAGAAGAAGCTCTACAATGGCACAGTGGGGTGCAGGGTTGGTAGGAGATGCTCTCCAGGTCTTAGAGATTTACTCAGCTACTACAAGATATTTACAACAAGCTACTTGCTTGTTCCTCTTCTGTGGTTCCTGTGGGTAAAAGGCAGCTTGAAAAAAATTTTAGTACCTTTTTATTGCATAAAGGTAATGATAAGCTTTTTACAGATGTATTGTTATTAACTGCATGTGAAAACTTTCTTACCTTCTCCAAGTATTTTCATTCTTGATTCTCAGAACAACTCATCAGCTTTGGTGAGAAGGAAATCTAATGGTAGTGGTTGATTTGGACTGTTAGGGAATGAAACATCTCCAACTTGTAGCAATCATAGCAATCTCCAACATTTTGTGCAACATGATCCACTTTTTAAATCTATTAACCTCTTCAACATCTTTAGCCCTTCAATGAAGATCTTCTACATGATCCATATTTATAATCAAAACTTTTTTTACCTTTCATCTTTCTCAGAAAATGGAGGAGGTAACTTCAGTACTGAGGACAAGAAAGTTTGCTGTGAAGCAGAGGCAATTGCCTGGCAACACAACCCTAACCTGAAGTGCTACGTTCAGAAATCACATCCAAAACACACTGCACTGCCAATTGCCCTTCCTGGTGAGGGAATTCTCGATTAATCTCTTCTTGTGTTTGCCTTTTGCTTTGAGACGGGTTTGTCCAGACAGCTTGATGTGAACGGAGTTTTACATGGGCAGGGAGATGTCCTGTCGCATTCATAATTTGAATCCACACATGCTGCAGCCAGCCAGTCTCAGAGACTTCTACTTAAAAAATGGACAGAGATGGACACAGGCTCAGGTTCCTGTAATTACATACTGACAGACACAGGGGTGCTGAGGGAAGGAGGTACATGATGGGTGTGCAACAAGTTCCCAAGAACTGACCTTATCTGTAAGTGCTAAATGAGACTTTGCCTCCAGACTAAGAGGACATTTGTCAACTGAAGGTGACATTTATATATTCAAATTTCTTTCATAGTAGAAACCCCTGTCATCTTCCTTAGGTCATGGACAAAAAGGTTTTTAAAAACCAGTCAAAGTGGATTTCCCTATTTGAACACTTCATCAAGGATGGGTCTCACCACTTGTTGTTGGTTATTTCGGATAAGATTGATGTTCAAAGGGGTGACAAGAATTTGCTTTGAATGTTGATAAAGTTTATTTCTGTAAAATATGATGAGCCAGAGGCCCTTTGATCTCTCATTTATCAGTTCCTTCTCTATCAGATGGGGCCAGTTCCTTCGTGTGGTGCTTACGAGGCAGCTCATGGCTTAGCACTCCTGCTTACTTCACTTGGATGCTCTGTTTTCTTCTACTCTGCAGGTAATCCTGAATTTCTCACCAGCAAAAAGAACAGCCTTGGCACCTGGTTGACATTCCTGTTTCTTGGGATTTGTGCAGGATGCGGCGCCACGTTTTATTTCTCGCGGCTGCGGCGTCGCCAAGGTACAGTCTGACAAATTGTGTGCTGCCTGTGGGTCCCACACCTGGAAGTGGGAAAAGGAATAAAGGGTTTTCATCCGGGATCTCATCTTCATTGTGTTGTTCCTGCAGTTCTTAGGATGTCTGCTGGGCTGACAGCTGGGATGAACTCTCCTCCTGTGGCTGCCGTGACAGTGCCCATCCTGTGGCTTTGGTGTGAAAAATAAGCATAGGAGGAGTTTCCTCACTTCTTCCTCCTGAAACAAGGGGGAAGCTCTGGCAGGGCCAAGTAATCACAGGGCTCAGCCTTCCCTCCATGGGATCCTGCTCCTTGGAGCAGTCCCAGGCTGCAGCATTGTTGTGCAGCTTACCTGGCAGGGATGTGCCCCAGACAGGACATCCAGGCATGGGCTGACAGAGCCTTCAGGAGAGTGGCTTCCTCTCCCAGCCCTGCCCACTCCAGAGCCAGCTGTAATTTAAGAATGAGTAATTCCCTAAATTAATCCAAGAGGGAAGTTTGTTTTGCAAACCAATATGAAAGGAGAGAGGTGGGGCACACTCCATCCTGTGTCCACTTGGCTCCAGGGTTTTTGGCTCCTGAGGCTGAGCCTCCTCTCAGTTACTGAACTAGTCCATCCCCTGATGCTGGTTGTTTCTTTCTGAGAGCCAAAGGATTACATTTCTGAGTCTGAATTTGTTTCAGGAAGAGTTGCACAAGTGCTTGCACAGCCAGCAAAGGCAGCACAAAACCAGTCTCACTGTTGTTACATCAATAGATTAATGGATATATTGGTGTGAGGGGTAAAAAATTTACCAGTAATGACTGCCCTGAGGTGCAACGTCCAGTGATGATTCAGGTGTGTCCTAGAGCCCCTCTAAGGCAGAAGTTGATGGGTCACTGCAGCAGGGCAGGGTCACAGCAGAGCCTTGAAGCTGCCTCTTTTGTGGAGCAAGGGGTGGCCAGTAGCAGATGGGAGAAGGGAGTTGCCTGGAGGACTTCACAAATGCAGGCATTTTGTTTATAATTCTAACTGGAATCTACCAGTTTCTTTGGTGGTCTCACAGATTATTTTTTCTTCTGCAGCTTCTAGGCAAGAGAGACAGGCTTCTGACAGAGAAAAGCTCACACATCCTCGATAACCACCTACAAGGGAGAAAACCCCTCTGCCAGCAGCATACTTCTCCTTACTCATGATGTACAGCAACCAGCTCAACACAGACTGATTTTCCATGGGAACTCCTGCCCTTGTATTCCCAAATAGTCCTGTTTTCACAAAAGTACCTTCACCACATCCACACCTTCTCCTGACTCTTGTCCAGCTCCAGGCCTGTGTGAGCAGCACAGGCAGCACCAGGAGCCCCCATCCTCTCCTTGGCTTGGCTGCAGACAGCAGGCACCCCAGGGTGTGTGACTGACTCAGCAGCACTGAAACCAGCTGAATTCTCTCTGTGACACAGTGGGAACAGCTCTGAAATGCTTCCCATGCCCTCTGCATGGCTTTCACTTGGTAATGCCACAGCAGCACCCAGGTGTCTGTATTGTTTGAATTTTCAGGTCATCTCTGCATCCACCAAAGCCTTTTGCACCACAAGCTGGCTGGTAGGTTGAACTGGAAGAGTTTGGAAGAGATATTTGATTTTGCCCTCGCCTCAGGCTGAGGACATCTCTGAGTGTTTGTTCCAGTGCAGGGCTGGGTTGGAGGCTGTGTCCAGCTCCCTCAGGAATAGCATTGGGTCACAGAGGCCTTGTTCACCCCAAGCTGAGCAGAACTCTAGTATCAATCCTCCTGACAAATGAGGCAAGTTTAGACAGTGTGAGATGAGTACAGCCCCTCAGGAATCCCACTGGGCACTTGGTATCCTTAAATCATTCCCCATTCCCACCTGATTTGAATAAATCCTCAGCTTTTGCATTGGTTCTAATTTACTGTCAGGACTGTTGAGCAAAAATCAGTGGCAGCACAAGGGGAGAAGCAAATCCCTAAAGCAATGTGAATGCTTGTTGAATCACTGTTCTTTTGTCACACAGCTAAACACAAGCACACACACAGTTCTTGCTTCATTTCTGCTTTGATTGGCTGGATTTTGTTTGTTGCTTGTTTTTTCCTCAATGTGTCTTAACCATCCAGTCAGCAGCAGAGTGAACCTTGCCAACAAACTATCTTGTGTTGGTGCTCAATATCAAATTTGCATTTTACTGATCCCTTTGGTGGTAATGTTTTGAGATCTCCAACACTTTGAACAGGCATTTCCCATTTGATTTGATCCCTCTGTTCCTTCCTATCCATTGTAAAAATGCTTCTTGCTCAGTTTCTTTGGTTATTGGGGTCATTGGAAATCTCTGAGGATGTCATTATACATTTGTATACCTTTGTTTCTCACTGTAGACTGGACTTATACCTTCTGCAATCCTCTTTCAGAGAATCTGTATTATCCAGTTTGTTGATGTTATTAATGCTTTTTCCTTGATGTTATTAAATGCTTCTTAAAAAAAAAAAAGTGTTTTCTTCTATTCTCTGCCACTTTTTCTTACCTTTGCATTCCTGATTTAGATCTGATGCCAGCTCCAGTTATCAGGCTGAGTTTACTGCAGCTTTTATTTTGAGAACCAATGGGATCATCACAGGAATATAGAGATAACTAAATTTTCTGTGTGAGTGACAGCAGGCACTCCTTTGCCAAGGCCTTTGAAGCCTGGGAAGGTGCTGAGCTGCTCAGGTCACTGGGCATGAAAGGCACTACAGGTGCCAGAGCAGCCAAGAAATGACATGTCCAGCACAGGGAGACTGAGGTCCAGTCTCACAGAGCAGTTCTGTTGGTGGAGGACTGGTTCCTGCCACCCAAAAAACCTCACCCAAAAAAAGAGAGAAGAAAGCAGCAGATCTTACCCTCATCTGTATTTTCTGTGCTTACAGGCCCTGAACTCACAACAGACCTGGGAGCCCTTGCATGGCCAGGCAGTGCCAGGCTGGGGAGCAGAGCTCAAATCCAGTCACTCACATCCCTGCTGCAGTACCCAGAGGGACATGGTGACTGCCCAGCTGCTTCTGAGCAGGTTCCTGGGGAGTTTCTGGGAGTGTGATTGGCTTTTTCCATGTTTTCCCTACTGCACTGTACCACACATCAGCATGGGCTTGCCTGGTGTCAATGTTCAGGGACACTGCACTTTAAAAGTGAAAGTGAAAATCCAATTACAGGCAATTAGGCACTAATTACATCAAGTTAAATTTCAAAGAATGGAGGAACCAATATCCTGCTTTTCCTCCAGTATCCAAGCGACTTTCTCCTCTCCTGGTCAGGGCTCTGGAAGGGGAGCTGAACGAGCTGGGGGCTGGAAAGGCTCCACAGGCACAGGGGGATGGGAAGAGGCATGAAGGCTTCCTTGGTCACAAACAACGTGTGTGGTGCTCACACTGTCTTCTTTAAGTGCTTCTGTCTTCTAAGACAATCTCTTCCCTTAGAAATTGTTGCTCTTTTTGCTTGTTAAGTAGAGATGTAGAATATAATTGGCTGTCTGGGTTGCAAATTTAATTCTCACTTTGCTATGGTGGAAAAGGCTTTATTGTCCTGGTAAAGATTGGAATTATTTATTGTCTTGGCTTTGCAATGAAGTTAAGAGAGAAGGAAAAGCATGAAAGTTTCAGGTAATGATGTTTCCTCGAATAGATCCTTTTAGCAACAAGATCAAAAGACCTTGTTAGGGCTCTACAGTTTTCCTGTCAAATCCTCTTTCTCCTGCTGGTGATGTGAGGTGGGCTGGTTTGTGGGTCAGGTCTGCCCTGGGGGGAAGCTGGGTGTGGGTGCTGGTGTTTGCTGAAGGAACTCCAGCTCCTTCTGCTTGGCAATTATTCACATTGTCATGATGCAGATAACCTCTGCTGGTTTGTGTGAAGGGCTTGGATAATAATTGAGGGTTTTCCCGAGGTAATGGAGCATCTCTCATCTCCTTTCTCCTTACAAAGCCAAGACAAACTTTGCATCTGCAGCCACCGATCTAAGCCTGTGGGAGTCCTGACAAACTGAACTGATGGTAGCAAGCCCCTGCATTTCTGGGATGGGAGACAACTGCCTGACTTTGGCACTGTGAAGAGCAAATTTGAGCCGCCCTTTTCTCGGTAATCTTCAGAGGGCAGGTAGGTCCTCCCCACAGACAACTTTCCACTGCTGCCCTGGGGGCTGGGGGTTGCTGAGGAAAACAGGGGTGGTTTAAGTGTGAAAAAACCCAAGGTGCCCCTCCCAGACAAATGGTTTTTCCCCCCCATCACCAGCATTGTGATACAAAACCAAAACTCTGCTGACTTCTTTCAGTAGACAGTTCAAGTAACTGATAGACAACAGCCCAACCTGGGGCTTGGGACTCTTTCCTCAGGGCTTTAACTCATTGTTCAGACTGAGAGAGCAACTAAAAAGACCTTTGAAAATGCCGTGGATGTTGTTTCTCCCAAATGCATCCCTCTTGCTTCTGCTTCTACCGTGCTTCCCTGCCCTGGATGGTACGTACAACATTGATGCTCTTACATTTCTTACATTTCAATATTTTCTTTCCTTTTTTCCAACCTTTTCTAAACTATGTTTGCCTTAGACATGCAACACTCTCTCTTTTATTTTTCTTCCCTTGCTTCTGATGTTGCTTCTTTCAGGTGTTTCCCATTTGACCTCTCTATTCCTCGCCATTCATTGCACAAATACTCCCCCTTCAGTTTCTTTGGATATTGGGGTCATTGGAGAGCTCCAAGGATTTAATTCCATATTGTATGCCTGTTTCTTAAATAGATTGGACTTACACTTTCTGCAGCCCTCTTCCTGTATTGAATCTGAGAATCTGTAAATCTGTATTATCCAGTTCCCTGATGTTATTAAAAGCCCCCTCAAAAGGATGAGTGTATTTTCTTCTATTCTCTTCTTCTTTTTCTTACTTTTAAATTCTTGATTCAGATTTGAAACCAATTATCAGGGTACTCTTAGTGAAGTTTGTATTTTGAAAACTAATAGGATTTTCCTGGGAATCTACAGAGATAACTAAATTTTCTGTGTGAGTGACAGCAGGCACTCCTTTGCCAAGGCCTTTGAAGCTTGGGAAGGTGCTGAGCTGCTCAGGTCACTGGGCATGAAAGGCACTACAGGTGCCAGAGCAGCCAAGAAATGACATGTCCAGCACAGGGAGACTGAGGTCCAGTCTCACAGAGCAGTTCTGTTGGTGGAGGATTGGTTTTGAAAAGTATTTTAAAAAATACTTTGATATGATCAGACCAAGAGGAACTCTGATATTACAATTTCAATTGCATTTCTTATTTTTAGACGGAGGAAATGAACAGTCCACAGACGTTATCAGTGCTTGGGAAGGAGACTCCGTCAACATAACTTGCCCAATTAATGGTTCACAATGTCAAGTGGATATGGTCTTGAGAGCTATCAGACAGAGTCTTGACGTGATATATTGTCTCAAGGAGAAATCTCCATCTGTCAATCCTACCCTTGATAATCGCATCGAGTGGTCAAAGGAAGGGGGGAATCTCAGGACAACCCTGCACAGGTTAAAGGAATCTGATTCCGGAACCTACGTGTGCTGTGAGACGGTTGAAATCAATCGCAATCCCAAACAGATATACAGGAAGACAACCATAGTAGTGGTCAAAGGTATTGCAATTCCACCTTTTATGTCACGAATTAGTAAATGCAGATCTGTATTTTAAATCAAAGATTGGAAGGAGACACAATGGGAGGATAAGTCTGACAGAAACTTCTCCGTGTCTGCTCAGGCACAGATTTGAAGGAATGTGTGGGTTTGCTCCCTGAAACAATGAAGAAAACAAATGAGGTAGTATGGTACCAAAAAACCCCCAAACCATCCCAGAAGATTAATTTGTGACTCATTAATTCCAGCTACAGATTTTCACATGAGTCACAGGTTGCTGCAGCAGCTTGGAAACAGTGAGGTCCCACAGCTCTTTCCAAAACAACCTCTCAAACATTTTAAACATCTAGCACAGCAAAGAGGGGGTTTTTTGGTAGCAGTTGTTTTTGCAAATCTCTTTTGCTTTTACTTATTTGTCTTAAATGACAAATTGGTAGTAACTGGGAGGCTGGTCTTATGCAAGCTGGGCATGAGTGAGTAAAGGGTTTTTTCTCTTGTTATTGAGGAGTTGCTGAATGGGCAGAAGTGCTTATTTTGGCAGGTATTCCTGGTTGGGGAAACCATTTTTCTGTCTTTATTATTTATTGTTTTTCATTAGAAAAGGGTTGAGTCCACACTATTCTTTGGCCGTTTATTCCTCCATGTACCTGTCCTTCCAATGAGACCTTCTAACCTGAGACATCTTTCCCAAAGCTTACAAGGCTTTCTTCCTTTCCTGTCCCCCAGGCATGTGAGATCTAATTGATCAGCAATAGTAATTTATATCCATGAAGGATTATCATCTCCTCCCTTGGGCTTCTCCTTTCAAACTTCTTGGCTGCGTTTTCTCAAATGCATCACATCTTGTTTATTGTGTATTGTCTCTCCAAATTATTTTATTAAGTTGCTTTGTAGCTCTGTTTGATTCTGATCCTCTTCTCTGAAATGCTTCCAATCTTCTCTTTCCAAACCTGATCAATTCTGTCCTCACTCCCTTACCCACTTTAATGATAATGTTCAAAGGAACAAGTCCTGTCCTCAGAGGAACGCAGTGGAATGTCTTCCCAGCTGGACAGTGAGTCATTAGTGACCACTCCATTCTCATGGACCATTTTAACATTGATGGGGCACACACTGTGATTTGATCCAGACCAACAGCCCCCAGATCTCTCTATGGCTTCATCTCACTTGAGAAAGCAGGCAATGGTGCATGGCTCCAGGACGTGCTGATCAGGCTGTAGTCCCTTACAGAGGTCAGTATTTATCATTTTTTAGGTGATTTGATCCAGACCAACAGCCCTCAGATCTCTCTGTGGCTTCATCTCACTTGAGAAAGCAGGGAATGGTGCATGGCTCCAGGACGTGCTGATCAGGCTGTAGTCCCCTTACAGAGGTCAGTATTTATCATTTTTTAGGTAGATGCAGACCCTGTACAAACAGCTAAACCTGTTGGTCAGTTCTCCTTTCAGATCCTGAGCTAGAGTGTGCTAAAATATATCCTTCTTCTCAAATCCTGTGTAAAGCATCTTTAAAAATTTATTTTATCTACATTTCTATGGTTTGTTCTTTCTGTCTGCTCTGTCCCTTGCTCCCCAGTTAACATGAACATGTGATAACCACTAATCTCTCTGGTTTTAGCTGTATCCAGAAGGCCTGTGGAGCAGTCACCACTCCATGCCAACCCTGAGCAAGGCCAGTCTGTCAACATCACCTGTGTGTTGAAAAGCTCAGCTGAAGATGAGTTCCTCTTGCTCAGGACTCACGTGCAGCCTAATGAAGTTCTGTCTGTGTCAAAACTCAACATTTCAAAGGTTTCTCCTGACTTTGAGAATCGCTTGGAGTATTCAAAGGAAGGAAATAGAATTGTGGTAACTTTACACAAGCTACAGGAAAAGGACAGTGATAATTACGTCTGTGCCCAGGAGGTGCAGGGTTCCCCTCTGCTCTCAGCGAGTGGCACCATGGTGCTGGTTAAAGGTAACACCCTTTTTCTTGTTTAATCATAAATATCTATTGTTGAGTCATGGACAGAAAGCCTTTAGAACTTCAGTCAGGACAGGCAAACCTAGGAAAGTTTGGCGAGTGAGCTCAGGCTCCTTTTTGCCCTGTTGAGCTCAGACTCAGACACAGACTCTGTGTTTCCACCTGCCTTGTACAGCTAGAGGGGAATTCAGACCTTGCCATGATCCGGCAGATTAGAAAAAGAAAAAAAGGTGGTAACAAGGTAACAAACACTTCACTGTGTGCAATCTGTCACTTTTAACGTATGATTAAGTACTTTCAGCACCAATTCTTTGACCTTAGCATGACATAAATGGCTTTTAGAAACCATTCCCTCTAGCAAGTCTTATGCTTTTGTGGAATGCTCTTTGCTGACCCACCCCCAGCCTCTGGAATAGCACAGGGAATGCCACTGAGAATGCTAATGGCTTGACAAATGTGGCTCTGTAGCTGTTGATATCTGAATTTTTGGCTAAACTGTAAAATTATTTTTTTCAGAATGAAAATAAAATTCTGTGAGAAATAGATTTGTAGAAAATCCTCAAAGCCTGACAGAAGACTCACATAGTCTGCATCTGTATGCAAACCTTGAGACAAGAAATGCCAGCTTAGAAATGCCATGGACTAGGACAGACATTGTTGAGAGAGAAATGGAACTAGAAGCAAGTTTCAAAGGATGGCCTTGCAAATAAGACTGGATACTTTGGAGAAATAGAACTATGAAAGATGCATTGTAGTAGGACCCAGGAGGGGTAGTTTTAGATGATTTGCTTTAAGGCATTTACAGCATGGTGTGGCAAAAGCTGATAGAAACTCTTATAGTGTATTGTAATTAGGAAATTGTTTGCTTCTAATTGTGATGGCATGAATTAAAACATCTGTACTGTCTCACCCTTCCCATGAGACTGAAAATGGGATAAAAGTTTTTAAAACACCTCTCAGTTACTCCACCTCTGGGACAGAAAATAACTTAATCCGACAAAATTCTGCCTCTTTGTAATTATAACATTGCTGCTGTAATTTTAAATGCAGAAGTGAAGCAGGCATGTGAGAAGAGCTCCTGGGAGCTGTATGGCCTTCTCGTGGTGGTGGCTCTGCTGTTCTGTGCCCTGGTGTGCTGCACCTTGTACCGTGTGGATGTGAGTACAGTCACCACTGCCAAACTGGGGCCGTTTGGTGCAACAAACTGATGTTATTTTGAAATAGTGCCTGAGTCAAGCAAACATCTCATAAACCTAAGGAATTGTGGCTCCCTGTTGCTCTCCTATTTGCCCTTGTTGAATATCTGCCAGCTGTAAACTCTTGGCAGCCAACACACTGTCTTACACTTCTGTAACCCTTTGTCAATGAGGCATTTATTGTCTTTTGATAACAAACCTCCAGTGAGCTGTGTGGTTGACACAGCCATGTGTTGTGTGTGTATCCCTGAACAAAGCCCCTCACTGTTCTGCTCCCCTTGCTTTTTAAATTTTTTTTTTGTTGTCAGTTGGGCCTGGAGCTCTACATATCAAGCTTGTAAGAGATGTAACTTGGAGGGGGACACAAGGGCAAAAAAACCTCATAAAATAGCCTGATGTCTGAAAGTTGTGGGAGAAAAAAAATGGCCCCTTTCCAGAAGAAAAATTATTATATCTTTTTCCTTCACTGGGATTATTTCTATATAAATACTGCAGAAAGTGCCCAGAAGTTGTCTCTGATAGATCCCTTCTGCTGCATAAATATTACTGGAAATGAAGTGTATGATTCACAGGCTCCTGTCTCATCCCTCCAAATGTGCTCCAGCACTGCTAAAAACCAGTAGTGTAACATCATTCTGTCAAAGCCCAGGGGACCTCGTGTCCTGTGTTACCAGTAACAGTCTAAGAATGAGCCATATTTATTATTATTGCCATTTATTATTTATGTCAAAGCTACAGTTACATCCAACTCTTGAAGGAGCTTTTCATGAAATTGCATCAGACTCATAAAGGAAAGTTAAATAAATAAGCTGATAATTTCCACTTGGTCCTCTAAGACCTCGCTGGGTCGTGAGAGGAATTTTGAAAGTGTTTCTTTTTCCAACAGATGATGTAGATGGATTCCTAAGATGGAAAATGACTCCTTGGCTGGGGTCTTCCCAGGCTCTCGTTTGAATGGCTGTTTTCTTTGTTTGGCAGGTGAAGAAATATTTCCAGAAGAAAAAGCCCAATGAGGTATATGAAGACATGTCCTACAACTCCAGACGGAGCACCCTGGTCAGAAGCAACACCTATTCCAAAGGTGAATAAACCTCTGCCAGCTGGGACCATACCCTCCCCAGCAGCTCTGAGAGCTGCTTTTTGAAATTGCTATCACCTTCCTTCCTCAGTGGAAGGAAAAACCTCATATCCAAAGCTGTTTCTACTTTTTTTAATGTTTTTTTTTTCTGCAATGTACAGAAAATGTAGCAAAATGCATGTACCCTGGACACGTGTACAGTTCAGTGTGAAAAAGCAGCATTTCAGGGCTAAATGCAACATATGGGCTTGTTTCTTTGCTAAATGACCCATTCTGGGAAGCTGGGATGGATGGGGAGGTCTGGTTCTGAGCTTTGCTAAACCTCAGGAGGAGCACACAGGTCTGTTCAATACTTTGAAATGGATCCACACAGGCTTGGATTCCAGTTCTCTCACGGATCCTTGCCCAAGAGCTCAGGCAGCTAAAACTACTCAAGAGTTACAGCAGGGAAATCTATGTTGAAGTTTTCAGAAACGTGGCAGGGTGAAATGCTGGATCCATGTGGGCTCACCTGCTCCAAGGTCATGACGGTCCCACAAAAACACAGTCAAGTCTAGATTTTAGTTGACTGTCAGAGCCACTCACATGGACTGATGGGGGTCTTGATGTGGCTGATGGGCAAAGTGACTAAATGTGGGTCCTGGTGGCTTCTGGGTGTCTTGGTTTGAACAGACAGGTGTCTGCTAAGGAAGGCAGGGCTCTCCCTTGAAATGGAAAATGTAAACGCCCTCCCTCTGAATTATTATTATTTTTCATTCCAACCTGGGCATGATCTAAATCCCCTTCTTATCAAAGGGATTTATCAAAACTCACCTCAGGCAAGAAGAGGCTAAATTTGGGTTGGTAACAGCTTCTAGAACAGGTGCCTGTGGGGAGCTGGGCTGAGGAAGGGCTCGGCCTCCTCCAGGGCTGTTTTGGTTTTGCAGAGTGAAAAGTCAAATATGTTTCACAAGAGAATGCTGAATTGCCTTGGTACAGGGCAGGGCTGATGGGGGTGGCCTCCTGTTCTGAGGTCAGGCTGAGACTGGAGTTTCTCCCTATTGATGTGATTGTTTATTTTTTTGAGGGATTAGGGTCAGTTTGTCTTTGATGAGTGCATAGCTGGAGCAGAGCCAGGCACAAAGGATAATTCCTCTCCAGAGCTGAGCTCTGACAAGATCCCAGCTTGCCAAGACAATCCCAGCTTGCCAAGACAATCCTGCCCCTCAGGAGGGCCCATTTCCCTCCAGATGTTATTGCTCATGAAATGCTGTGTGCCAGACCTGAGGGAGAAATGCCCTCACTGTGAGGTGAGTGTAGGTTCACCTTGTGAGCAAATAGGTGCTGTCTTCACATGGCCAGACCTAGATAAATTGTATTTGTGTTGGGTTTTATACAGTTCCTCAATATTTTCCTACATATATTAAAAGCTGTTTCATATATCTTGGAAATAAATGAGTGTTTCTTTTCGTGGTTTGTTGTGTTTTGGTTATTTTTTTTTATAGAGATTCAAGGCTTTTTTGAAAATTCTGTGTAAACTGCCCCTAACAGCATCCCACTAGACAGCATTATAACTGTTTTCCACTTTAATTATAAAATCTACAAGTGAGGGTTTTGGGTTTTTTTAACCAATCACTGAAGAAAACAGAAAAGAACCCTTCAGACCTTGTGTGTTCCATGTCTCATTGCCCAAACTTTTCCTGAATTCTGCTAGACTTGGTGCTGGGACCAATTCTGGCTTTGTCCCTGGAAAAGCCCAGCTCAGAGATGGGTGAAGAGCTGAGGAAGAACCCACAAATCAGGTACCAACCTAGGAACTGAGGTGCCCAAAGTCAATCACCTTTCATCACATTTTCGGTTTTGGAACAAGGTTCAGGTTTAGTCAAAAAGGAGCAAAAGCCCTGAGAGCCAGCACAGGGAGGTTTACCATCAGCAGAGTGACATTTGAGATCAGCTTTCTGTAGAAAACACTGCTGTGTGAACATGACCACAATAGTGAAGAAAAAAAAGCTGTGAAAAGAATCAGTGGTGGAGGTGTTTTTTGGTTTGGTGTAAACAAATTAAAATTTTTAAAAAAAAGTACCGCCTTTCTGAGCAAAAATGATACACACTGAGCCATTTCATGGGCAGCACTATTAACCCAAGAAGTGGTGAATGAACTGCTGGGGAATTTAGCTCCAGAGTGTCAGGGAATAATTGGGGATTTAATAAAATTAATTTTATTTTAAATAAAGAGGACTGGAGCATTCTGAAGATGCAGAGTTATCTCAGATCTTACATGGAAAGCAGAAAACCTGAAATTTTCACCCTGAGATTTGCAGAGAGAATTGCTCTGGGCTAATTCTGTTGCCTTTGCATCTTTTCAGTCTCTAATCTCAGCCTCTGCAGGGGGAAATGGTTTTCAGGGAGAGGTGGGAAGTGCAGTTCTGGGGCTGGGATGGGACCTGCAGCAGTGAGAACAGTATCAGGGTATTGATGATCCATGGGATAAAAGACAGGAATTGCAGCTGGGAGCAAAGCAGGCTCAGGTGGGAAGCAGGGCTGCAGCTCCAGTGTCACAGGCTGTGGGATGGGGCAAGCCAAGGCAGCTGAGCAAGGACAGCAGGTCAGAAGCAGAGAAATCCCAACTGGCAAGGCACTAAGAGTGTCTGAAATGACTCAGGGTCTGCAGGGAGTGACCTAGGCTGAGTGCCTGGGAAGGGGAGTACATCAAGAATACTTTTGGTTGTTTGCAGAACTGAAGAAATCAGCCAGCACATGTGGATTAGTGCTGATGGAGCCTATAGACCCAGGGAAATTTAGCTGGAAAACGCATTTAAACCCCTTGACTCAGGTGTGTGTGACAAGGACGTGCCTGAACTCAGGTGCCAAGGAGCCTGATAAGCCCAGCTGAGCCACAAAATGTTTTGCAGGAGACAGGACAGAAGCAGGTTTTGCTCTGGTGGCTTGTGACATATTGCAGGACACTGGAATGTCTCCAGTGGCTCCTGCACTCCAGCGTTTGTGTGCTCCCAGCAGCTGAGTGCTGCATGATCCATGTCTAAAACCCACGCTGGGTTTGTGGTCTGGAGCCAGTTTCTCCCACCTGGCTCTGGCTGGTGACTCCTTTTCCATCCAAAAACTCATGCAGGAGGCATCCTGTTACAGAATTCAGAGGATCTGACCAAAATGTGTCCAGCACTGCTGGCTCTGCTGAGGACAAGCTACTGACTGCTGATTTCTCAAGCTCCCTGTGTTAGTAAAAACCTGTTTCCACTCATGGTGTGCAAGCTTTTGTAAGCACTTTTTTCCCAAAGCATTTAGTTTCTTTTTGAATCCTTTGCAACCCTCAACTTGCATTATATTAGCAGTCAGCTTACAGTCAATTTGAAAACATGCAGGGTTTTTTTTCTGGTTCATAGATTTGGTTTTCTCACAGCTTTGAGGTGCTGAAAATGCTTCATTGGTGCTATTTCTTTAATCTGACATATTTGGTTAATATGCTTCTGCACTAGTTAATGAGTTCTTTTACTGCTTGTACAAATTTAACAGTATTTCTGTTGTTTTGCATGGTTTTTAACGCTATTTCAATTCCTTCAGGAGTGACTGGTGACTGGCTTTGTGCAACATGCAAGAAATCTTTCCAATTTCATTTGGAGTCTCAACAGGTTTTAACCTACTTTTTAGAAAATCAATACATTACTCATCATACATTATTCTCTCATACAGCCAGAGCACTCTGCCTTGTCTACAAGAATCACACATAATTTTTTCATTTAAGAAATGGAAATAAAACAACCAACCTAAATACTGACTAAAGGAAATAAACCATTTTTTCCTAACACTAAAATTTTATGGTGTTGTTACAATCTGTGTGGTACAAGTAGATTGTCTGTCCAACTGTGGGTGGAAGGTGACTCCACTCTGTGCAATTAACTGCTGGTAGGGCTGGATGAACTCCCTGGATGGTGCCAATTCCTATGTAACTACTTCACAAGAACCATTATTTTGCTTTTGGCTGGTATTTGACTGCACCAACTGACTGGCATGTGTCTGAAACTCTCCTTGGAGAACAAGTCCATGGCCCCAGAGATTTCCAGCTGAGATATTAGAAATGCTCTGCTCCACTCCTGTGCTTTCTGTCTGTAATGGGAATAATTTCTAAACACTGCACATGCCAAGTGGAAGATGATCTCTCATTCCTTCTTCCTGAATTAGTATCAGTAATTAGTTATTAGTAACTCTCTAGGAAAGCCTTTAAGTTCATCCCTCTGTGCAGTTCATGACACCCTGAGACATTTGCTCCATCTGCTCTTAGCAGAATCACACAAGTTGTAAAAGCTTATTCTGGGGGCTGTTGTACAAGTGATGCTTTACAAATAGTAATAATTGTTTCATGCTCAGATGGTGGAATTTATCACTCTGCTCTGGGAGGACAGGAAAAAGAGGAGACACTTGGTTTGTGGGGTCTCTTTCCCCCACCTTACAACTTAGGGCAAGTCTTCTAAGAAGTCACTAAGGCCAGTTTATTGTTTGTGGTTTCCTTTGTGTGTACTATTAGCTCTGCTCAGAGACAAGTGGCAGCAAGCTTGTGGGTGAGTGACATTTAAAGGCCCAATGCAGAGATAACATTTTGCACAAATGTTCGTGATTTCTGAGAAATAAGATTATAGAAGAAATTCTGTAACATTGTTATAGATTTCTCTGTTACCCTCACTCTCAAACTTTCTAATGCTCACAGTGGAAGCTTCTCTAGAAAGCCTCCTCAAAGTGATGGCAGTTGGTGCCTGAACTTTAACAGCTTTTGGACTCAAAACTCTTTATTTAATTTTTTTAAAAACCCTGAACAGTTCAAGGTTTCAAAAAAGAAATGAAGCATGTGTGTGTACACACTGCAGGTAAAAAAATCACAGCTCCTAGTGACTTTCAAGGCTAAAATTAGAAACAGTCCTTTCACACAGAGCACACACAGAGAGCTGCCACGTGCTCCTTCTTGCAAAGGTGTTTTGGAAATAAAGTTGTAGCATGGAAAAATAGATCCTCATATTTCTGTCCTAGCCAAAAGAGGAAACAGGAGAATTCCTAACAAGTTTAGAAAACACAGAGAAACTCAAATGAGCAGCCCAAACTGAGGCTTTGCAACTTTTACACTTGTCCAGGATTAGGTGAACCAGGAGGGATCCATCACTGAAAGGATGGCTGTTGTCCTGCTGGTGCTGTTGTGAGTAAATCTCACCGTGGTGGTCATGGTGAGCTTGCAAATTGTCTGAGTGGGCTTGGCTGGAGGCAGAGAAGGGCACTTCTTCCAGTGCCTCTTATTCCATGGCACGCCCTAATGCTCAGACCTGGGGACAACACTTGGGTGGAACAAAAAGAGAGGCAGAAATATCCATAATAAAAATAATTACATTTCTTTATAACATGTTTTCTGCAGCTGGCTTCTCCCAGGCTGCTCTCTCACATGTCAAGACAAAACCGTGGTTTTGTGGTGGAGACAGCGAAGCCTGCCTGCTGCAGGGGGCCTGGGGTGTTATTTATGTTCAGAGGTGCTAAGGGGGGCTCTGCTCTGTGGTCTGGCCTGTCCCCATGCTGAGACAGGGACCCGTAGCACGCTCTGGCAGGATCCTGTGGTTGCTGTGTGCTCGGCAGGGCTGGGGCAGCGCTTCTGCAGAGCATCACCCCGAGAGCAGCCTGGCTGTCACCTCGGAGCTGCCACCTGCCACTGCCCCGGGGTGCCTCGCTGGCACTGCCACTGTCACTGTCACTGCCACTGTCACTGTCACTGTCACTGTCACACCATGCTCTGTGTTTCTGATGCCTTTTTCAGGCTTACCTAGAAACAGAGGCTAGACAAAGTTATAGAATAAAAGCAGATTTATTTACTGAGGGGTCTTCTGGTACACTGAGGGCAGACGAAGCCTCCTGAAGGGGCTACACCCAAGATGGATGATGGTCACACATTTTTCAGACAGATGTAAGTTTGGTCATTCACTGTCACTGTCACTGTCACTGTCACTGTCACTGTCACTGTCACTGTCACACCATGCTCTGTGTTTCTGATGCTTTTTTTGAGCTTACGTAGAAACAGAGGCCAGACAAAGTTAGAGAAAAAAAGCAGATTTATTCACTGAGAGGCCTTCTGGCCTTCTCACTGAGGGCAGATGAAGCCTCCTGAAGGGGCTACACCCAAGATGGATGATGGTCACACATTTTTCAGACAGATGTAAGTTTGGTCATTCACATATCAGGGTTAATCATCTGAATACAGCTTCAGTTAATGAAATTATATTTCCCCAGTTTGTTTCTCCCCAATTCACTTTTGTTTATACTTTTCAGGAATAAAGAGAGAAAATCGAGAAGGATGGGACTTGATGGGCTAAAGCTGTAATTGGACAATTAACTCCAATATGCAAATGGAGCAGAACTTATAAAAGTGAGAGACCCCGTGAGCGGTTGTGCATTTTGTGACCATTTTGGTTCATCTTGGCTGGGCTCTTGTGCTGCCCAGGGTAGATTCATTGAGGCCTTTTAATAAATCCCTGTTTTATTCTTTAACTCTGTCCAGTCTCTGTTCTAGGTCAGCCTTCACCAGGCATCATGGAAGTGCTCTCAGCCAGGCCAGCAGGCGAAGGAGGGGATGTCACAACCTTTTGCAGCTCTGCTGTGGTTTAGATGCACCTTGTACATCAGCTGGCATCCACCCCCAGGCAGCAGTTTCCATCTCTGTGGCTGCACTTTGTCTAACAGGGGCCTAAATCAAGCCCCCAGGATAACTGTGGCCTTTTCATCTGCATTGAAAGTCTAAATAAAAAGGCAGGCACATGCAACACCTCAAAAACTCAACTCTTTATTGTGAAGGTTTCCTTAATTGTGTTGGCAGTGTATTTCCTCAGGAGAAGTTTAGTTTGTAAGAATTGGGAAATGCGTTTTTATTTTTTGAGCTCCTCCTCCCTGCTTTTGTATCTTTTTTTTTTTGTTTCGTTTGCATGAAAACAGGATGTATCTTCAAAAACCACAAATACAACAAGTGTTAGCTCTAAGTTGCATCAATTTACTACATCAGATTGTGGTTAAATCTAGCACTGTCAAACAGCCTGGCCAATTGAGGGGAAAGGAGGAGAAGTGTTGTGAGTCTGACACTCTTTTCAGCTAATGAAAAAGGAAATACCAGTCTAAAAGAAGGAAATCCGTCCTTAATGTTCTGTGGCCTCAATTATATTTTTTTACATCAGTGAAAGCACATTACAAAGATTTTTAATGATGAATACTGCAGCAGGAGTTGGCGTTAATGCTCAACCGGAAAACACGTGACCACAGAGTGGTGTTTAATGGTGTAATAGTGTAAAAGCTTTTATTAATATCTGTTCCTATGCTTAGATTAGACACCACCTGCCACACCTCTGGGCATACCCATTAATGAGGGAGGGAAGTCCCTGGATTGTAAAAAATGGGCCATTTTAGGAGAATGAGAAAGACACAGACTGCTCCTAAAGGGTGGGAAGAAGCACCAGGAAGGATGTAAAAGCAGAGTCATGGGCTGTTGGAACCCTGGTCAGAATTTGAGACTTTCTGTGCTGACAGGCACTGACCCCCAAGAGAACACTGCATTGGCCTGAGGCCATGGAGAAGCTTCCAAAATGGAATGATAGAACTGGGATTGTGGGTGTGGAGTTTGAATAGAAGTGTGTAATGTCACAGGGTGGGAAACTCAGAGTTTAAGTGTTTAGAATATAGTGATATATATAAAGCAAGACGGAGATTTTAGGTCAGTCAGCCCATTCTAGGAGTGAAGTGTGTGCCTGATCTGTCCCTGAAGCCTCCTGCTGGTGGCATCATTCACAGTCTGTGCTCGAGTTTAATTCCCTTGTAACTTGTGTGACCTGGTACCGAGCTGTGTTCACACCTCATGCCAGGAAAACAAAGCTGCTGCCTTTCCTTGGCTGATCTCAGCCCTGGGGTTTGGTCCAGGTCAGGAACCTTGAGGAGAGGGACTGGAGTAAATCTGGTGTGGAGCTGATAAAGCCACACACAAGAGCTGTTGTGAGAGGGATATTCTTGATGTCAGTTTGTGCTGAATGAACTGCTTTAGGAATGATGTTTAATGCTAGAACCTGGAAATGCTGCATGTGGAAAGGGCCACAGAGTGAAGGGAGAGGCTGGTGAGCATCACGGTGAGGAGGAGCTTGTGCTCCCTGGCTGGCAAAGGAGCACAGAAGCTGATGGTTGTGCTTTTGCATGGCAAAATCTCTTAATTTTAGACTCTTGGGTAGTGTCTCAGCCTTTAGAGCTTCCTGCATGTACACACGGATGTGTGTGGGAGTGAAGGTGCTCTACGCTGAGACTATTCCTATCAAATATTCATCAGAGGAAGATTCTCATCTGTACATTTCATATTATTCAGGCTTAGAAATATTTCAGTGACTTTCATGTTGCCTACAGGATTTAGATACCAGGGATAAAACAGGAGCCTCTTTAATTTTCTACACTGAGGATTTCTGCTTCATTAAAATTCTTTTGAAGATAAGTCCTAATGATAAATCTTCAGCTTTGACTCTTTCTCCCAGGAAAAAGCAGCTCAGAGCTGCACACAGATGATCCCACTCCAGAGGAATCCCTGCCATCTCCCCATCCATCAGCTGTGGGTGAAGGATGCAGGTAGCTGTATTTCTATTCAATATCTGCCTTACCCCAGGCTAGCCAGCTGGTGATGTCCAAAATCTCCTGCAAAAGGGCTCCTGCCCTGGAAGAGTTACAATGCTCTTGTGCTTTCAGTAATATCATTGAGCTGTACTTTCATCTTGCTGACCTTCAGCTGTCCTCAAGGTGGGAGTGCTGTGAGGCTGCTGGAGGAGCAGGATGTTGGCAGCATGAGATTAAAGAAAAAAAATGATAAATAAAAGGAGCTGGATGTGTCCTACAAACAAAACCACAGCATCTCCTGCTAGTGCCTATTCCTCTCCCTGGGCTGTGACAGATAAACCCCAGTTCAGGTGTCAGTGTTCATGCTGCAGAGACCAGTTTGCACTGGTGCATCCCAAGCCTTGTGGTGGAGCCTCTTTTCAAAGCACTGGAGGCAGAGCTGGGAGCATCCCAGCAAGGCTGGCACGTGGACAGAGGGGTGAAAACATTGCAGCAGCTCCCAGAGCTTTCATTGCTGTCAGGGCTTCCATGGCAGGGCTGCAGAATGGTTTATACTGAGCTTGGAAGAGTGTTGTTAATTAAATAATTAGCTGTTTAAAATGTATTTATTAGGGCTTAACAGCCAGGCCACAGATATGCATCAATTACAGAGCCACAATATCTGCAATAAATGTTTTTCACCCCATAATCAAATATGGCTTAATTAGGCAATGCTGAGAGAACAGTCATAATAAATAGAGTGAGTAAGACTTGCCTTTATAATTGAGATTTAATCAGCCAGCTCTTGTATGTTCATTGAATAATTGATTATTCTACACATTTATCAAGGATTAAAAACTCAGTGGTAGATATGCAAATCCTCTCCTATTAAATACATCTGAAATTCTCAAATAACATTGAATGCCTATTAACATTTTGATTAAATCTAAATGACAAACACATTGTGGATCTCATGTCTGCAGTTGGCTATTTTATTGCTATTTATCACTTTTTTTTTCCCCCAAGCTAAATTGCTTGTGTGCTTGTGGCTTTTTAAGAGTATGAAGGAGATGGACAGAAATATGCAGGGGGAGTGAAATAGGAGTGGATTGTGTACTCTGGGATGAGGAAGCTGAGCTTGGATGGGATGGTGGGAAATGTTTTTACCCTGGCTGCAAGTGAGCAGACCAAACCAAATGAGGTAACAAAAATCTTTGGAAGATATTATAATCTTCTGTGAAGTGTTACTGTCATAATTACTGCTGTGTGAGAGATGATAAAATATACTGAAAATGCCTTAAAGCCAATCATCTAAAATTACCCCTCATGAGTCCTATTACAATACGTTTTTCATAGTTCACTTGCTCCAAAACATCTAGTCTTTTTCACAAATCCATCATTCAAGACTTGTTTCTATTTCCATTTCTCTCTCAACAATGTCTATCCTATTCCATGGCATTTCTAAATCAATATTTCTTAAACTTGTTTCTAGTTCCATTTTTCTCCCAACAATGTCTGTCTTATTCCATGGCATTTCTAAATCAATATTTTTATCTCAAAGTTTACATACAAGGTACAGACTACGTAAACCTTCTATCAAGCTTTAAGAGTTCTCTATAAATCCATTTCCCACAGGACAGCTTGTCCATCCTTGCCCTCAGTCTGGAGACCTCTAAGCTGGAGAATTGGGAGCCCAATGGCCACTCTGCAGCTGTGCTGATGTGGATTTTATTTCCCACTTTTATTTTTATTTTATTTTCCAGCCTTTATTTTCCATTTTTGGAGCATTTCTTGCTTGCGTCACTTTGGACACTAGAGGGTGATATTTCCTCAAGAATTTCTGTGTGTTGAAGAGTGAACGGGCTCGTAGAAGAACGTGCTCTACAGAGAAAATCACCATGTTTAGTTCTCCTTTACATGCCAAGGTGATCCTTGCTCCTGCTTGGCATCAGGGCCTGGTGCTGGAGCTGGGTGGGCACCACGGCGTGCTGCCTCTGGGCAGGCACAAAACCATTTCATCTGACCAGCAGCAATTGTTACAGCTCTTCCCAACATCCCAACACCCTCGTGAAGGCCCCTTTGCTTCTGCTTTTCCAGAGATCCAAGCAGGTGCTATCTGCTGTGAGTTCTCATAATTCCTACTAATTACAGCTCACCTTCAAACTGTGGGCACAAACCCCTAAACTTTCTTCTTCTCAGCTTAACATGTCTCTTGCTTTAAACTAAAATCCACATTCTCGCTTCTAGCACCTGAGTTTGGAAGCCTTTTCCAAGATCTCAGATTAAATCCTATGTTTAATTCTAAGCTTTGGCCTAGAGGCCCAAAGTTCTGGGAGTTTTCTGCTTTTTGGATTCCAGCACTCTCCCATCTCCTGGAGCCTCAGTGCAGCCTTGTGCTCTGCTGGGTCACTTGAGCTTCCTCCAGGCTCTTGCTCTGCTTTGGTCTGACAGGTTTAGATTGGTGGCACTGCTTGGCCCAGATGTTCAGTTGCAGATGAGCTTTGTCTCCTTTAAAAGTAGAAGCTTTGGGTTCCTCAGGAGATGTCTCACAGCCATTGGCCTCCAAGTGTTTTCTATCCAGCCAAGTTCCCCTACCCAATCTTTCCTTACAAACAAAGTAAAGGACCCAGAGTTGGAAATGTTTTTTCTGCCAGTTGGAGGGCTGGTTTTTTTTGGGTTTTTTGCCATGTTAAGGATGCTGTGGTGGCTCTTGTGCCTCAGCCTCTCTGCCATGAAGTGCCCATGGCTGTGCCCTGGCAGGTCGGACTGCCAAGGAGCCTCACCCAGTGCCCACAGCACTGATCCCTTCCCTGAATCTGTTTATTGACTACTCTCACCCTGCTCCACACACAGACAGGGATCTGGGATTGTCTCCTGAGCTGCCATTCAGCTCCTCTGAGTCGCTGTGGTGCTCTGGACCACGAGATCTCTCAACCTCTGGCAGCAGCGTGAGGAGTTGAGTCTCCAAAACTCCAGGGTTTCCCAGAGTGCTGGATGCCTCACTGGATATGTAATTCCTGTGCTTGGACCCTGCACAAGACAATGCAAAGCAAATTACTGCAGACTAAATATATGGTCAGGATGTGCTGGAAGTTGGCAGCGTGGCTGGAAGGGATGGCCAGGGAGGGAGGGGAGACATGGTCAGCTTTCTTCTTTTGTGTTCCACTGGATAATGCTTGGGATCCCTTAAAAGACTTTAACATGGGGTTGGAAGGGAAGAGCTGGAGGAGATTCAGCTGTAAAAAGCTGGATGGAGACTGAAGGGATGCAGTGTGGAATTGAGAAGGGATCAGCAGCCAGCTCTCAGAGAGGATGAATTTGGGAGTAGGTAATCTTTCAGAGCAGTCCAGAACACGGCTGTGGCAAATTCTTGGACTTCTGCTCTGATTCCTTCCGTGATCCACAGCTCTGTTCTGATCCTTTGAGTTCTGCTGCATGTTTGCAGCGTTTTCTCCAAGGCACCATTTTTCTCCTCCTTAAACACCAAACTCAAAATCAATGTCTTGCCTGTTTTACTGTAATTCCTAATCTTGTTACGGGGAAAGAAACTGAAATTCAGAAAACTGAATTAGAGCTTTGTGCTTGAATGGATTTATTTTTTTGTATTTCACCTGGTTTGCTCAGTGATATTAGAGTAGACTTTGCTTACTTTTTCTGTTCAGTCACTCTCTGGCCTTTTGCCCAGACCAGAACAGCTCCAAGCTATTCAGTACTGAATACTGATTAGAAGTGAGGCCAAACTCTTCTCTAAAGTGCTCTGCTTTGAATAAGGAGACAGCTGTAATGATCACTGTGACCTTTACTTTTCCTCTCCTACAAACTGGAAAATCCAATTTGGTGGTACTTGAAAACCTTAACATTTTTTTGTCACTGGGCAGTGCTTGTTAATGTAAGTAGTGATGGAAAAGGGGAATTAAGAATTTTATCGGCATTCTGAGGGCAAAAACCCACATGGGCACCTTGATTCTGCAACATTTAAGAGCAGCATGACATGTTGGATGGGGTCTAATGGTTGAAATGGCCTTATCAGCTGAGCATCCTGCCCGTGGGCAGCACATCACCCACAAAGCTCTGCCATGAGTCACACTCATTGTGCTCTTTTCCCTGTTAAACGGAGAGAGCTTTGGCTCGGAGCTTATCCCTGAAAGAAACCTGTGTTTGATCACCTTTGTCCTCTCCCTGCAGCTAGAGTGATCTGCCAATAGATTTTATTTTAGCCCTTCAAAGGTAACACGCAGCTTCTGGAGTGCTGCTCGGGCTGCCTAATAAATTCCCTGCAAAGATCCCTTGTCTTGCTAGGCATCATCCAGCCTGGGAAAAGCACGGGGGACTCCCCGCACCTCTGATCCAGACCCTCCACAGGCACAGCAGCTCCTCTGATAAGCACTTCATACAGGGAGCAGGTGAGAGGTGCAGGGAAGGTGGGAAAGGCTCTGTGTTCAACAGAAAAACCTTTGTGAGACTGAAAAAAACAAGATAAATCTCCTCTTTTAACGCCACCGGAGCTGGGCAGGTTTCCATCCCCTCAGGCTTGATTTCCGTGTGTGTTTGAAAGGCTCCCCAAGGTGACCCTGTGCTGTTCCCCAAAAGCAGTGGGCACAGAAACTTCCTGCAGCTGCAGCCTGAGGGCTCTCTCCACTCCTGCCGAGCTACTTCTCTTACATCAAATAATTTCTTAACCAATATCAAATAATAATAATTTATTAGTCAATAATAATAATTTGTTAACCAATATCAAATAACAATTTAGTAACCAATAATAATAATACTTTATTAACCAAATAATAATTTATTAACCAACAAATATATAAACATACAACTCTACAAAACAAAACAGCTGATACATAAATGTAATACTAATACATAAACATAACTATGAAAATTTTAATAAAATATATTACATAAACCTATCTAATAATTCGAAATTCATTCATAAAAACATAAAATTACAAATATAACTAAAATCAAAATTAGTAATGAAATATAATTAAATAATCTACTCAATAAATTAAACTTTACACCATAATAAAATAATTAAATAAATGTATATATATTATCATCATAGTTATACTTATAACAATACCTTACCTACTCCAGTACGTAGAAAAAATAATTAACAAAACCATAAAAAAAATCTTAATACAAAAGAATATTTTGTATTTTGTGACTATTAATATTTTGAATATTATTGACTATTACTCTCATTTAATTTCAATGTTGGTATTGTTGAATATTGATATTTTGTGTGGAGATGCAGGTGGGAGCTGGAGCATGGAGGAACTTGCTGGCAGCTGCTGAGATGGGTTTGGCCATGCTGGGGGCTCAGGGCTCAGCTCTGGCTGCTGGAGGAGAGGTGACAGCAGCACAGAGCTCGTGCTGTCCTTGTGCTCCAGCTTCCACTGGGCTGGGTTTATCTCCAGCTCGGTGTACCTGCCTGCTGGAACATATTGAGTAATAATTAGAAGTGATAGAATGATAGTCTGCTGCTGTTGAAATCTCCTGCTAGCACTGTTATTTTGCACGTTGGTGCATGTTTGTGTGTGCGTGGTTTGGTTTCCCTCACGCACATCGAGTTGAACTGGTGAAGGAGGGACCCTTCCTGTGTGTAAATACACGCTGTGCTTGAAATGAATGTGTTTTTACAAGGTTATTTCCTTTTCATGAGAGAACAGGACCATACTTGCAGCCATAAATAACATTAGATCTTACTTTATTGTTTGCAATCTGCCCACGTAGTACTGGAAGAGTAAATAGATATCAGGTGTTCTCTCCCTCCATGGCCAAGAGGGCAACAAGAAAGCTTCAAAGCCACTAAAAAACAATGTTCTGGTATCCTGACCTTCAAATTGCAGTTCTGCTAAAGAGAAAGGGCATGGCTGTGGGACTGACTACCCAGAGGACAACTGAAAGCTGGAAAAACCCTAGGAGATATCAGAGGATAAAGGACACAATTGCTTCCAGGAATTCTCACCTGGCCATGTAGAGCTGAGGAACAACAAGAGCTGCCCTTGTCCTTCCTGCTGCACCAAGACATGCCATAAAGCAATTCCAGCTTCAGCCAGCAGCTTGCCATATCTAATAGATAGTTTATTAATTTCTTTACTGATTTGGCTGCCAGTGAGAGATCAAATCAGGAAAGCAAGGAGGGCAGGAGGAAGGGGATTAAGAGCTTAGACTCACCAGCCCCCATTGGGTTCTGTCCCCATGGGCAAGTGCTGATGAGCATTCCCCATTTTGTTTCTTCACTGATTAAACTAAGAAACCAAACCAAAGGACACAGGAGAGAAGGGTTAAAGGATTAGGAGATGGTCTTTGAACTGCCATGTGGCAAGGTAATGAGGCATGAATTATTAAAATGATTTCAATTATAACTGGCAGCCACATGCTCAGCTTTTGCATTGGCTTTCTTCCTTGCTGTAAAAAGACAGCTTTGTAAGTGCTCGTGGTTTCTTGGAAGAGATATGCTCACCCAGGACTGTTAATTGTATAAACAGTGTAATTTGTCATTGGCCAATGCTGCTCTTGTGTTAGATAAGTTGAAGTGCCAATGAAATGGGCATGGCTCAGCTGCAAGACAGATTTTGCTCCTCCAGGTTGCAACCAGCTGCTGAGGGGCTGTGGGCATCAACATCCTCTAATTCTTGAATCAGAATGGTGGGCTGTGAGGCACTGGTCGTGTGCTGCTAGTAATAATTTATTCTAAAGATTGTTTTGGCTTTAACGGAAGGATAAATGTGTTTGTAGTTGTGTGTTCTTCTCTTTGTGCGTGGCTTGGAAGCAGCGGCTCTGTTCAGACAGTGATCAGACTGATTTATGCTCGACCTCTCCAAAGACAGGCACCACACTGCTGGCTGCCTTCCCCATAGCTCTTCGTGATAAAAAGCCTACAGAGAAGGAAATACAGTCGGGAACAGCTCCACCTCGTGACTGCTAAAATTTCTGCACAAAAGCCTGTGTTTTTTGTCAAAATCAACAACCTTAGGTCTGACTCCTTGGGAAAACTCCTTTGGCCACGAAGAGCAAGCAGTACAAGAAAAACTTGAAGGGTTTGGTCATGCAGATGGCTGGGGAGATATCCTGGGGAGATCAGAATCTGCTGAATGTTCCAGGAAGAATTATTTACCTAATACATCCATTTTTTTCCCTACTATGAGCTGCCTGAAGGGGGAAGTAGGAGAGCTGAATCCACCAGTGCTCAGATCAGTGAGCAAATACTGAAATGTGAGGGATTTTTGGCATAACACTATCCTGAAGCTGCATCTCGGAGCAGTTTAGTTGAACTGATACTTTCCACTGCTTTTCTCCTCTCCAAGACAGTGTTTACAGGCAGAGTTTATCCTCAGAATTCTGATGTTCAGAGAACAGAATTCTCTGTTCAGAGATGGTGGCTAAAAGCCATTGCCAGGGGGATGCACCTCTAGTTACTTTCTGTAGTTTCAGTATTAGAGGGAAAGAAAAGGAAAGGCAAAAAGATGATGTTTGTAGTTGACTTCACAGGGACCTTCACAGCACACACAGGGACCTCACTGGAAAAGGAGCTGCCCGTGATGCTGGCTGTAGAGTGAAATGGGTTAAAGCCCTTGGACAATCGCTGCAATGGGTTAGACAATCACTGCAATGGGTTAAAGCCCTTGAACAATCACTGCAATGGGTTAAAGCCCTTGGACAGTCACTGCAATGGGTTAAAGCCCTTGGAAAATCACTACAATGGGTTAAACCCCTTGGAAAATCACTATAACACCGAGCAGGGGCTGTGCCAGTGGGACAGACCCGAGCCAGGGGAGGGCAAGGCAGGAACAGCCACCTGAGTGACAGTGAATCCATCAGACAGGGCAGGGTGAGGGCAGCAGCTGTGCCAGGCTGGGGGCTGGCAGAGGATGGAACCCTCCAGGGGTCCCTGCTCTCAGTCCCTGCTCCTCTTGGGAATACCAGTTGTTAAACACACCATCAGCAGGAAGGCTTTTGCACCAGGGCTTGTAATACCCCTTTTACAGTTCCTGTTTCCCCTCTCCTCAGAGCAGAGCTGTTTGCCTTTGGCCACGGGTGAGCTGAGGGTTTTTTGGAGCCCTGACCCTCCCAGCAGGTGACAGTTTCTGCAGCTACTCTGTGGAGCTTCCCTCCACAGCCCGTGTGGAAATGGAGGCCAGATCCCCCTGGGGTTTCTGGATCACAAACCACTTTTTCCGAGTGGTTCTGCTCTGCCTGGTCCCGGGAGCAGAGGGGGATGAGGAGGGAGGAAGCATTCCTTGCTGCTACATTCACAAAGCTCCTGGCACCAGCCAGCTCCTCCTGAAACCGCTCCAGACTCTGAATCATTTCTGTTGGGAAACCATTCATGCCCCAGCCTGAGCCCCAGCTGACTCCTCAAAGCCCCCCAAAACCCTGGCAGCAGCCTCTGATGCTGCTTGGCTTGTCTTGGCAGGGCTGAGGGGCTGGGCTGACACCCCGGCCCTCTGTTGTTCTTGGGCAGTGGTTTCCCTGCATCATTTTGCTGTCCCTGCCAGTTTGTACAGAACTGGACTCAACCCCCAGCTCTGTTTGCTCAGTTGTCTTTAATGCTGTGCTCTCAGTGAGGAGAGAGGCAGCTTTGCTTTTTTGTGTCCTGTATTTTCTGTCTTCCTCTCTGGTGCTGCCTTACAGGGCCTGTCTGCACCATGTGAGTGTCAGCCAAAAAAAAGACAAAAAACCAAAACAGAGTTTGTAAAGCTGAGGATTTTTTAAAGAAACATATAAGATGAAAATACATATTCAGGCTCTAAGCAAGGCTGGGATTTGTCCCCTGTGGGGGCTCTGGGCAGGAACTGGATTGGAGATGAGCTCCTGCACCCTCCCTCCTGCCTCCCCAGGCTCTTTGAAGTCCCTCTGAGGTGGGTATGTCAGCCCAGTCATGCAGGTACCTGCTGAACAGCAGCAGGCATGTTTCAGTGTTTAAATCACCTCCCTGCTCCTCTCTCAGGGGATGATTCATGGTGATTGATCACCCCGAGCTGGGTGTGAAGGCAGCCCTGGCTGCTTCCTTACTGGCACAGCAGAGCTGCAAACGAAGCTGATTTTTACCCGTAAAGCCACTGCCTGTTGCAACTCCTCTGTCTTTTAGATTTGCTCCTTCCACTGTCAGTGGGACATTCCCCAGGAGCTTTCTGGACCTTTCCAAAGGAATTTGTACCCAGCTAAATTGGAAGTCTTGGACTTGTCAGCTTGGGGCTTGTTGTTGTTCATGTGTGAGTTGATTGGAAATGAGTTTGGGTTTTGTTTCTCTGCTCTCCTAGATCTTGAGCAGGTATTTTAGCTGCTGCTGGTTGATGGCAAAATGATCCTTTGAAATTCTGGAGTAAATGACATAGATGGAAGATAAAGAGCAATGAGAAATGAAGCTGTGCCAGTGCAAGAAAAGAGAAAATAACAGTGGAATTATGTCCTTAGCAAGCAAGGCAGAGACACAAGTGAAGGCTGATGCTGGGTGACAGTGAATCACAGATCAACCTGCCCCAGTTTCCAGGAATATTCAGAGTTTTATGTACAATAAAAGTCTAGGACTACAACTCCAAAGCTGGGCTAAACCAGCTGCTTTCTGCAGCCCTTTTGTGTCTTAGTTTCCCCACCTGTAAATTTGGACATTACTAATTTCCTCCCAAAAGAGCTGCCAGAGCTGGCTGGAAGCTGCTCTGTGTTACAGCACTGAGGAAACAGTGGCTATTATTAATCATGCCTCATATTTTTTCAACCTTCTGCATAACTAAATTTTGTTTGTTTTGATTTTTAAAACTTGAAATCGATGGCTGGACCAAGTTATAGCTGGAAGCTGAGAGCTATAGGAAAAGAAATCCAAATGCTGCTCAGTTTGCTCTGTAAAGGACAGAACTGCTGAGGCTGCATCACTTGTGGCTTCTGAGCCTGGTGCCAGCACACAGAATTCCCTCCTTACAGCTTTTCCATAGCACGTGCCAAGTATCCAGCTCTTCAGTCTGTTACAAATCATCCCTAATTCTGTAATTGCTTTGCTAGTGATTATAGGCAGACTCTGGTTGATCCTTCAGTGGTTTTCCTTTATCCACATTTTCAGTGGGCTCTTTAATTGCTGATTTTATTTTCCAGTTCCTTGCTCCCCTTTCCCAGTTCTAGCAGGCCCCATGGCTCCAGTCCAGTGTTTTCCCTGTGAGAGACAAGGCAGAGCCCCCTCTGCATTTGGGGCTGCCAGGGGAGGGGGCACCTCGTGCCTCTGCCTTGCAGACAGCAGGCAAACATGTAAGGTCATGCAGGTAGGAATATGCTCTGAATCACTCTCACAGGGCTGGGAGCTGCATTCAGGGCTGGATTTGGAAATCCAGGCACACTTAACAGAGCTTGCAGCATGACTGTGCCATTCCCTGCCTCCCCAGGGATGGCTCTGCACAGGCACAGGAGCAGCCCAGCAGTGGTGCCTGGATTTTTGGCACGTGCTCAGCCTGCAGCCAGACTGGTTGGTGCTGCTGAGGAGCTCAGGAGAGTGTTAAGGGAATCCGAAAAACTTCCAGAGACACTGAAGGATTTGATCTACAGCCTTGGAGGAAGCTTAGATTGATGTAAAAATACAACACAGAGACATTAAGCAGAAAAATCATAAACTTATGTTTCTACAGTTGTAAGAATATGCCTTAAATAAATGAGAAACTGTATTGATAAAATGGTAAAGGGTTTCTAATATAAGGGTGTGGTTGTATAGAGTAGCTGAGAGTTTAGAAGTTACAATAGAAGCATATGTGTACATGTGAGACAGAAGACCATTGGGGAAAAGTATCCACAGTGCAACAAAATTAAATAAAGGTGGCAGGTTAGAAAAGCAAAATACACCTTGTGGCAACTGTTCATTAGACTAGACTGTTCTGTATTGCCTTGTAACAAAGAAACTTGTGACCACTTTGAGCTATGGCAAACTGCCTGCTCCCCTAAAATCTCACAGCCTCTGAGACTGATGTTTATCTGAGCAATACATTGTTCTTAGCTCAAAAATAGTCCCATCCCTTCATTTTTAACAGTGATACTGTGTGGTGCCTCTACCCCACACCTTCTTGTGCCTCTTGAAGCAAGCCTGGCTCCTCTGGCCTCCAGCACTGTGCCTCTGCTCCCCCTTCCCCCCTTCCCTAGGGGTGCATGTTCACTTCCCTAAATTGCACTTGTGAAAATGCACAGGGATTCAGGCACTGGGGGAAGGCCCTGCCCTGGGTCAAGTGTGATGCTGGATGAAAATTAGGGATCCTCTCACTTGGTGGCAGGTAAGATCCAGATCCCTTCTGTACCACCTTGGAAGGACATGACTGACACAAAGCTGAGGTTGTTGCTCAATTCCTGTAGTTTCAACTCAAACTCAGACCATAAAAGCCAAAACCCAGGGCTCTTTATTTGTGAAAAATGGATTAAGCTGTGAGGGGTTTGAGAGTTTGACTTTGACCTGCTTTTGTTTTTCAAACTTGCAGTTAGATTCTGAAGTGCTTAGCTGGCAGTTCTGAAAGCAGCTCGGGGATTTTACAATGATTCCTGGAGGGGGGTGGGGGATGTATTCATGTGGGTCAGCTCGTGAGCCACCTTGAAGTTTGTTTTCAGAAACTGGAACTATTGAAAATGAAAAACGCTTATGACCTTTCATTCAGACTTCCCTTACATTCAGGGATTTTCCTTCCATTGAATGGGCATTGACTACTGCCTTTAATTTTTATTTTGTTGTCTTTTAATGCCCTCTTCAACTTTAATTTCAGGTTGAAGTATTCTCTTCCCTAACCAGTCTGTGAAAATGGCCATCTGATGTACCTTGTGGTTGAGCAGATGTTATCTTCTTTGGTAATGAAATTCTGCCCTGAGTAATTGGACATTCTTCCTGCTTCCTCATAATTAAGGCAGAAGAAAAGAACAAAATCTGCTGATTTGATATGAGTAATTGCTTCATTCAGTTCTTTGCTTCCTTACCATAACCATCACCCCAATGAGAGCAGCCTGACCATCAGATCATGCATGATGATCTTTTGGTGCTGTGAGTTTTTGGTGCTTTGTTGTCAGATGGAATCACAGAGAAAAAAATATAGGAAACACACAGCTAAATCATTTACCTCCCAACCACAGGCAGTTCAGACCAAACAGAGCCTGGCTGTGTCCTAAGCTAATGAATCAACCTCTGGAAAAAGCAGAGAGTGATGAGGCTTTAGGTCACCACAGCTGCCTGGCCTCCTGCATCTGAGCATTGTGGATTGATGCTGACAGGCTGAACATCTGTGCTCTCCTGCTGTGGAGCAAAAAGGGGAGGGAGCTGCAGGAAATCCTGGCCAGTGGCAAGAAAATGTGATTCAGGGCTGGGCTACGGCAAGTTTAACAGTGGTGGTGGCTTGTGCCACTGCTGTTTGTGTTTAGCCATCCTGGGTTTGGGGACACAGGGACTCACAGGTGGCCACACTGTCCCCAGTGACACTGAGGACAGGAAAATAGACCTGTTCACGTGTTAAGTTACACAGATTTAGCTGAGATCTCAGCTCTGATTTCCAGTAGGAGATTATTCCCCATCCATGTGCACCTGATCTGCTCCCACACACATCCCACCACCCCATCTCTGTGGTTCAGGGGGTTTGGTGCTCATGAGGAACAAGTCACCCCAAATGCACTCCATAAACCCACCCCTGATTTCCTAATTGCAAGCTTGAGATTCAGGCTGCTGCATCACAGCAGCCACATGATTCATATGTGCCTACAGATGAAGTCAGGGCTTGGAGGGTTTTTGGATGTGAATTCCACTGAATTATCCCCAAGTGCTGCAGAAAGCAGTTCCAGGTCACTGCCAATCAGTCCTGCAGAGCTCTGCATGAACAGCCTGTATGATCCAGGAATGCTATCAGGGACTTTGATCATGGAGCTGATTCCTATCTCCCTCTCCAAGATCTGGGCAGGTATGTTTTCATAAGGCTCCACTGAGCTCAGAGCAGCCAACATTCCTGCAGCTGAAAAGTTGAGGCAGTAACAAGTTAGACAGCCCAGAGTTTTAATCCCAGTTTGGATAACCCTTTCTCAGAGCTGTTAAAAATGAAAATATGTGTTTGCTTTAATAACTAAATGAGGGTAATGACTGTAAGTAAGCAGTGCACTGTATGGATTAACTGGCACAAGAGGTGCATTGTGTGAGTGAATGCTCTGCTAGCCTGCAGGGGAAAGGGAGAGCCATCAGAGGTGCCATGGGAGTTTAATTTCCTCAAGAAGGTGGCAGAGAGAAGGGCAGATTCTGCCAGTGTGCAGTGCTGGTTGCCAGGCTTTTGTCCTTTCTCACAAGCACATCGCTCTCCTGGGCACCAGCAATGGGAATTGTGCCCTGCCAAGGGCACAGAGCAGGGCTGAGCTGGGCCACCAGCACCCAGGCTGCTGGCACGGAGCTCCTCCAGTGGCAGTGGGCAGATCCAGTGGGATGAATGAACCCCTGGCCTTTTCTGCTGGCTCAGTGAATCCCAGTTTTTGGATTCTGGGGTGAGGCAGCAGTGCCCAAAGCCCTCCTTGGTACCTGCCAAGGTCTGTGGGGTCAGGCAGGTCCCACTGCACAAGCAGCAGTGCCCAAAGCCCTCCTTGGTACCTGCCAAGGTCTTAGCCAAACCCCACAAGGTTTCACCTCCTGTGTGATGGTCTCCTGCTTCCTTTCTCTTGGATCCAGGGACTATCCACACTGGGTTTTCAGGGATCCCCAGGCCAGGGTGCAGTGTCACCATTCCCCTCCTGCCCAGTTTGGCAGCTGCCTGCCAGCCCTGGGGCAGAGCAGGGTGGAAAACCCTCTGCATCTCCTCTCCTGCATCGCAGCCACAAAAGAGTGGCTGGTCAGGAAAGGAGCTTGGAGGGGCATTTGTGAAACAAACACAGCTGGAGAGGGACAGGGGGGGATTTATAATCCTGGCACCTGAGGTTCTACCCCTGTATCAGAGATGCTGTTCCCCAAGATCTGCTGTTCCCCAAGCTCAGGCCTGCTCTGCTGCACATGGACAGGTCTTTGCAGTGTAAATTCCTGCTTCTCCTTCTTCTTAGACATCCAGGGAGTTCTGTTCTCTCCATGACAGCCACTTCTGCCCACAGCCAATGCCTTGGAACCCCAGGAATCCTGAGCCTCACCACACTTCTCCCTGGGAAAACTCCATCCTGTTCCTCTTTTGTGAGAGAAGCTTGGTCAGAGAGATGGAATGAGTCAGCCAGAGAAGCAGTGACACAGCCCAGCATTCCTGAATGTCTCAGGACATTTGTGGGAGTCCTTGTAATCAGCTTTTTTTCCATGGGGCTCATCCTTTCCTTATGTGTACCCTTTCCTCCTCACTCCAGTGTGCATTTCTGGGTGCTGCTGCCTCTGCTGTTCTCTCTCTCCCTCTGACCCTTTCCTGGGCCTCTGGCTGCCGGCCTCAGCCCACGGTGTGGAGCTGGCAGTGCTTGTCTCTCCCTCCTCTGATCCCTGCTGTGTTTAGTTTGGGAGATTGTGTTTCTGCAAGCAGGACCCCCACATGCTGGGGAACTTGGCTCCCTGGGGGAGGGGGCTGGGGGAGACACAGCACAGACCCCTTGCAGCTGATGCCTTAAGATTTCAGCCTTTCTATTTTCCAAATCCTGCACTGCATTAGTGTATAACTCTAAACTCCATATAAAGTGTCAGCTACTCCCTTCACATTTTGGTCAGAGAAAACAATTCCTCTGGGCCTGAAACTCAAGGACACCCTACAGCCTCAGGCCCCAAAAAATCTAAACAAAAGTGAATTTTGAGGGGTGCAAACTGAGAGAATAGGACTTCATTACCTGAAGCTGTAATTGGACAATTAACCCCTGATATGTAAATTGACCAAACTTATAATTGTCTGAAAAACTTGTGATTGTTGTCCACCTTGGGTGTAGCCTCTGTGAGGCTTTTGAGTGCCCGAGGTGTAACTATTGAAGGGCTTTAATAAACACCCACTTTATTCTCTTAACCTTGTCCAGCCTCTGTTGTACAACAACTCTAACACAGCTGTTGCAGGAAGAGCCAGCTGCTGAGGGCACCACAGCTGGGCCAGGCTCAGCAGCTGCTGCAGGAGATGCAACATCTGCAGCCCCAGTGGCTGCGGGTGCTGCAGGCTCAGAGCAGCCTGGCCAGGCTCATTGCTCCCAGGGTCACTGCTCTGTGTGGAGCTGGCACCCGAGCTGGGGACAAGCAAGGCTGACACAGCCTCCCTGAAGGGTGGCCAGCTCTGTGGCTCTGCCAGTGCTGTGCTGGCACCCCGGTGCCAGGGTGGGATGTGTTTGTTCAGGGCTGGGGTGTGGGTGCCAGGATGTGTGTGCACACAGTGCCTGCCAGGGCTGAGCACTCCAAATCCCTGCTTTCAGAAACAGTAAATTCCCTCAGTGACTTACGAAAGAGCAAGGGGAAAAAAAAACCTCTAAATGACTTACCTATTTGAAGCCTGTGGTCTCTGCATTGTGTTAAACATTAACCTGCCCTTCTGAGCCAAGCCACTGATTTTCTGGGCAATTCTGAGGCCAGGCAGGCAAAGAAAAGGATTCTTTGTTAAGGAGTATTTCAGAAAATTATCCCTTCAGCCATTTTTTGTCTCATGTGTTTGCTTGGCCCTGCAGTAGGACGCCCGTCCCACAATTTGCTGTTTATGTTTGTGCAGTGGAGCTGATCAAACAGCCACGGCTCTGAACAAGCTGCTCCCACCACAGCAGCCCTGGGATGATGGCACAGACACCCTTTGCACGTGTAATCACACCAATACAGGACTGGACATTGAATTCAGAGCATCACAGAACTCACAGAATCACTGGGTTGGAAGAGACCTTCAGGATCATGGAGTCCAACCCAGCCCCAACACCTCAACTCAGCCCTGGCACCCAGTGCCACATCCAGGCTTTGTTAAACACACCCAGGGATGGTGACAGCACCACCTCCCCGGGCAGCCACTCCAGAACTTTATCACCCTTGCTGTGAAAAACTTCTTCCTGATCTCCAACCTGTATTTCCCTTGGCACAGCTTGAGACTGTGTGCTCTGGTTGTGTCAGTGCTGCTGGAGACAGAGCCCAGCCCCAGCTGAGCACAGGCACCTTTCAGGAGCTGTGCAGAGTGATGAGGGCACCCCTGAGTCTCCTTTTCTCCAGGCTGAGCACCCCCAGCTCCCTCAGGGGTTCCTCACAGGGTTTGTGTTCCATTGCACACAAGTACATGTGTAATTGCACACTAAAGCTGGCACATATCCCCACAATCAAGAAGGGAAAGCTGCCTTTTGAACTCCTGTAAGGTTTTGAACCCTGAGTGCTGTGTCAAACAGCTGTGCCCATCAGAGAGGGGCAGGCAGCAGCAGAGCAGTGGGATCACTGACCAGGAGCGGGTTCTGCTCCTGACTTTGCCCTTACTTTGCTGTACAAGGTGGGGCAAGTCGTGGCTCTATTGTTTCTCCCCCATGACTTGTGACTAATGATTTCAAAAGCACCTTGGAAAGGGTAATGTATCATTACTATTGCCTTGAAGGTGTGCTTGGTTAAGCAACAAACCTTCGGTGGTTTTCAAGAGGTTTTATTTTGATGGAAGTTTTGTTGATGACGGTTTCTGCAGACATCTCCCCCCCTGCAGACCCCAGCACTGGAGCGATGTAGTTGCTGCAATCCTGGGAATGTGGAGGGCTCCTGAGCTGTTCCAGTGCAAAGTCTGGCTGCTTAGCACTGAATCCCCCAGTGACTTCAGCCAGCTCTTCCAGTTTTGCACTAAAGCCAGAGAGACACTCAGACAACCCTTTTTCTCAGATCTGTTGCAGAGGAGATAATCTGTGGCTGAGAAATGGAAAGAAATCCTGATAGGACCATATCCTCTTAATCCAGTTTATCCGCTGCCTTTCTCTGTCCCCGTGCAGTGCCAGGGTTAGGGCTGGGGGCAGAAAACTTTTTTCCCTACTCTGGAAGAGTCTGAAAGCAAGCAGAAACCCTTCCTATGGAATCCATCCCTTAGAGCTGCTGGAATTCCCTCAATGAACAGGACTCGTGCTCTGCACCTCTGTGTGTGTGTGACCCACCATGGGGGCTGTGGAAATCTTTCCCTGGAGCAGCCTGGCCCTTCCTCTATCAGTTCAGCTCCCTGTGCTCACTTCCCCGTGCCCTTAGAGCAAATTAAGAGCAGCTATGACTTTCTTCTCGCCTGTGTTTCAGCCGGGGGCATTGCATTGTCATTAATTGCCCAACCTGCGTCTCTCAGGGGAGCGATCCCGAGCCCGTTCTCCCTCCTGGCACACGAGGAACAGCAAAATCCCTTTCCCCACACCTGGGGCGATGGCTGGGGGCTGCTTCTGCGCTCCGTGGCTCTCTGCCAGCAGCGATAAGCGAGGCGTGAGCCTGCACAAGAGTTTTGCTCAGCTCGCAGCCTTGAACGAGCCCAGGACGAGCGGGTTTGGCGAGGAAAGCGGCGTTTCCACGGGTCACAAACGCACTTTGAACTGGAGCCGGCAGAGCAGCGCTGACCCGAGCTGCTCCAGCGGCAAGGGCTGGGTCAAACCCATGGGGTGCGCCGGGCTGGGGGCGTGAAATCCCACGGCTTGGCTTCGTTGTGACGGCTGGATGCGCCGGGATCCGCAGGGCAGGGAGCTGGCAGCGCCGGGCCCGGGGATGCTCGGCGTGCCGCGGGGGTGAAGGTGCAGCCGAGCCCCGCTCTTCCCCTGTGCCAGCAGACTTGGAACAGCCCTCGGCGGTGTGTGTGAGGCTGGCAAAGGTGTGTGTGTGTGTGCTCGGCAGCGGGAGCCGCTCCCCGGCCGCAGCCGGGCTCCGTGCGCGGCCCCTCCCCGGCGCTGCCTCCCAAAGGATCGCGGCACCCCCGGCCCTGCTCCCATGTCACAGCCCGGAGAGACGGCATGAAGAAATCCTCGTATTCAGGTGAGCCTCCCCCTGCTCTCGCCTCTCCCTTTGTGTCTGTACTTGGAAAGGGAAAAGGTTAAAAGCCCCCCAGGTGCGACGCGCACCGTCCGTCCGGGCTGTGAGCGCTCTGCGGAGGGCGAGCAGCTGTTTCACTGTGAATAAACGAGTGGAAAAGGCTTAAAAAGCAAAGCAAAGGCGGCGGGGCGGCTTGTTCCAGGCAGAGCCCGGCACTGGGGGCACGCACTTTGTTATCGGCAGGCACCTGCGCCAGCACGGGGTGGTGACATCCAGCGTGACAGGGGAGCAGGGCTGCGTGTGACACTGCCTGCCCTGGGCGCTTCCACACGGGCTGGAAGGGATGGGACCCCTCCTGCTGGGGGGCTCTGTGCTCCCTTCTCCCCCTCCTGGCTTTGCCAGGCTTGCCCTGTGCGGTGAGGGCATTGTGCCCTCTGCTCCTTGCTCCCTGCCAACACAGGGTGTGCAGCCATGCCTGGTGGCATTCCTCTGAATTCCCCGTGAGATCCTGCCCCAGCAGTGCCTGCTGCACCACGGAGTGGACAAGTCTCCTCTGAGAGGTGCCCTGCTCACCCCATAAAGCTCAGGTGCCTCTGGCAGCTCCTCCAGCTGCTGGACTTTGCTCTGCAGCTGATTTCTGCTCTGCTCCAGGCACTGTGCTCTGCAAGCCAAGTTCTGCCCTGGCTGTGCCCTGGCCGCTGTGGGCACGTGGGTCATCATGCCAGCGTCCTCCTAATGCCCCAAACCGTGGGTCTGGCCACCCCTCAGGGTGCTGGTGGCATTTGCCACTCACTTGAGCCACGTCATTGCCACAGGACTCTGCCCGAGCTCATGGGCCACAGGAGCTGGGGCTTTGGCTTCTCTCAGAAAATTCACTCTGTGATGCTGCTGCCTGTTTATGGTTAAAATTAATTAGCAGTGTTTCTCTCTTGGACATTTTTCTTCTCTCATTAGCATTGCTAAATGGGCTGCCGGGAGGGTTTATTGGGGTTTTTGTGTGTTGGGAACCTGAGGCAGTCTGAGTGTGATGATTAGCACGTTGTAATGGATTAAATTGGGGAGTAATGGTTGTGCACTGTGTGCAGGGAAACCTGTTATTTGTTGTGGCCTCCTGAAGTGGTTGGAACAGGGAAGAGCAGTGCAAGGAGAGGTCTGGATACAACTGTACATTTCTGTACAACTGCATAGAGAAATGTCACAGCACATGTCACAGCTGAGACAGCACGAGGCACAGAGTGTCACTCTACAATTTCAGAAGGCTCAAACCCATACAGAGTAACACCAGACCTTTCAGAAGGCTGCAAGCATCTGCCCTTCTTGTTCTTTACCCAGCCTTTTACACCCCTGATGTTCCTGCAGTGCCCTGTGTGCCCTCTGCTCCCTTTGGTGGGAATTTCCCTGGGAATCCAGATTGCTTCTCCAAGACGTGGATGTGCAGGGTGCTGCAGAGCCTCTGGGCTCTCTGCTGTCTGTCAGGGGAGCTGGGGGTGTGACAAAGTGACTTCTCAGCTGCAAAAGCTGATGCTGACAGCCTCTGGCAGGCTGGGAATGCAGTGCCTGGTTAAGAAACTCCTGAAAATGATGACAAAGAAAAAAAATGAACATAAAACACCTTTTGAGGTTAGGTACTTCTTATGTCTGGCCTGATTTGTCCCTCTCTGGCAGACTTTGGATCTCTTTTGTGGTCTGGGTTCCCCTGAACCTTGTTTGACTTCCCAGGGCTGATCCTCCAGCTCCATCCTCCTCCATGGGCACAGCAATGCTCTCCTGTTGGGCTGTCCCCTGCCCCAGGCAAGATTTACCTTCCCTGAAGCACTTCAAGGGCAATCCCAACCCATCTGCTGTGACTCCTGAGCACACACCACGTAGGTGGGTCGGGATGAAGAGTTTACCTTGGCGTGCCTCACCTCCTGGGAGCAAAGAGGCTCAGTGAGACCTTTGTGCCGTAGCCACGGGCACGTGTGGCTCATCCTGGCACTGCTTTTGTTCCTGCAGCTCCTGGCAGCAGCAGCAAGAGGAGGGGAGAGCATGAAACAAGGATTTTACACAGCAATAACTTCTACTGAAGCCAGCCCTTACATGTGTGCCTTGGGGATGTCTGTTATTTCAGTTGCTGAAGGCAAACTTGCCCTGGAATACTACTTTTGAAGGATTTTTTGATTGTCACTTTCCATTATTCAAGCCCAATTGCAAAGGCCAAAGAAGCAATAGACAGGATCTGTGATAAATGACATGATGATTTTTAGGTATTTGCAAGGATGGTGTGAGTGGTTTTGGCCAAGGATGGTTTCAGTTTCAGGTTTATGTGAGATGCTGGCACTCACTAAAACAAGGATCACCAGAATTACAGTACCACCAGAATTATTCATAGTGGTTATGTGTCACCCACCCTTACCTGAGTGCAGACTCCTAATTTATTGCTTAGGCACTTAGGGAGAAATAACTCTTCTTATATAGCTAAAGATATAGGAAAAATTACAGGAAGAACAGCAGGGCTGAGATTCCATCACTGAAGGAGGACTTTCCCATGTTGTGACTCGTAAAATGATTCCCTATAAAACATGGGAAATAGACTATAAATCAAATTGGATTTGCTGGTGCTGCCTAGAGAATTTGTGGCTGCCTCATCCCTGGAAATCTCCAGCCAGGCTGGATGGGGCTCTGAGCAAGCTGGACTTGGGGAAGGTGTCCCATGGCAGGGATTGCAATGAATCACCTTTAAGGTCCATTTCAACCCAAACCGTTCTGTGATCCCATCTCAGCTGGGCAGCTTTGGGGAAGCAGCTCTGTCCTCATTGTTGGTGTGCAGTGGGCCAGGGTCCCCTCCTGCCCAGCCCCACGTGGAGGTGGCACCACGGGGCTCCTGCAGATGCTCTGCACCTCTGGGCAGGTGTGTGTGGGGTTTGTGCCCCACCAAAGGGCTCTGGTTGTGCTCCAGGACATCCAGGGAGGGAAGAGAAGCATGGGAGCTCCTGCTGGGCTGGCCAAGAGCTGTGGCAGCACAGGGACACGTGTCACAGTGAGTCCTCAGCCAGAACAGGGAGGGAGTTCATCCCAGCAGCACTGCACAGACTTGGCCCCCCAAAATTATCCTCAAGGGCTGTCACTGGCTGTGGAAACCCGGGGCACAGGGAATATTTCTCTGTCTGCTCTGGGGTGCCCTGACTCCCAGGGCAACACTGACTTTAATCCTCATTCATGGAGAAAGTTTCCTGGACTCCTAGACCAGAACCCACAAAAGTGTGAAATAGATTATACAGAGAAGTGTAGGTGGATCACTGGGTGAGAAATTTAGGTTTTGGGTTTTTTCAGTATGTTGTGGATGGAAGCAGGATGGAGGGCACAGGGTGTTGTCCTGGGTTTCTTCTTCATGCTTCTTCTTCCTTCTTCTTCTTCATGGGTTTGGGTGGCATTTTGTAATTGGGCAGAAAAGTCCTCATTGCAGCTCTTTGGGATCAGCTATTGGGTTAAAAGGGAAAATAATCTAGGTGTCAGTTCTTAATTGGAGAGTTTAGTCTTAAAAGACCTTGTAACAAGAGGTTGTGAGCCATTTTGTGCCTTGCTAATGAAAAGCTGCCAAACTCACAGTAGTGAGACTGTTTTATTGATAAGAAATAATAAACACCCGAGTCTGAACATGAATTACTGTCTCAGGTGCCTTCAATCCAGACCCAGAGAAACACAACTGGGACCCCCACAACTGGCCAAGTTCTGTCTGTGGGGGGGCCTCGGTCCATATCTGGCTGCAGCTGGTCTGAAATGGGCTGAAAAAACTGAGACTGGGTCTTTTTCAGGCTGATCCTGCAGAGAGAGACCTGGTGTGGTTCCCTCAAAGGCTTTTAACCACCCTGCCATAAAAGCTGCTGGGTGGGGCAGAGATGACCCCGAGTCTGCAGAGCCCATTGTTTGCTCCTGAACATGACCCCATCTCCTGTCACTGAACTGGCACAGTCTGTGTCTGAGCTGGGGAAAAATGAAAAGAGTTGTTAGACTTGATTTTTGTATTTTTTTTCTCCAGTTCGCTGGCCAAAGTGCAATATGAAGGAAAAAATACTGCTTGGATCCAACAAAAACATTCATTTAATTTTAGATTGTCATTTGGAACAGAAATTCAAAATATTTTGTTTTGAAATACATTATAAAAAAAAAAAAAGCCATTGTTGTTCAGCTCAAACTCTCAGCTAGCTCTTACTCCCCAAAACTTGCGTTGCTGGGCCAGTGAGATTGAGGGGGATGTGAAAGGGAGAAAAAGGGTGAGGAGAGAATTTTGGAGCCCATGGCAATGCCGTGGTGGAGTGATTCCCCAGCAACACCTGAGGCTGTGCAGGGTGCTCTTGGTGTGGGGTTGTGGTGCTGTTACCTGGTGCTGCTGAAACAGCAGGAAGGAAAATCCCCAGGACTATAAAATGAACATGTTTTTTAATAATCCCGAAACAGCAGGAGGCTCCTGCACTGACAAAGGGCTTTGCACGATTTTCAGGATGCTCTGCAGGTTGGCTGGGTCAGCTGCCAGGAATGATCTGCATCACTCAGATCCATGTGCAAGCTGCTTGATACCAAACATCCACAGCTCCTCATCCTTGCTCTGAGCCCCATAACAAACAAAATGCTGTTCCTGCATGACAAAGCCTTGCTCTTTTTTGGACAACCACATCTCCAACTTGTCCATACTCACTGTCTCATTTTTGAGCCAGTGAGGAGCAGGTCACTGCTGATATTCACAACAGTTACACATTTCTCTGGTGGGTTTTCACCCCCAACTCCCTTAATTTATTTACTGTTTTTAACCTCTTGATCCATCACATTGTGCTGTTCCCTGCTCTGCCACTTCCCCGTGGCTGCACACATGCAGGACAGTGAATTTTGATGTTCCCACTGGCTGGTGCCCAGGGATTGTTGCTTGAGCTGTAACAACATTCAAAGATGCTCAGAGAGAGCAGCCACCTTTGTCCAGACTGCTGGGGGATCCAGGGACAAGCAGGCATGTCCTTCCCACCCCACACCCCTGAGTCTCTCCACGACTGGTGTGTGGCAGAGGAAGAGGCCATATTTCTTATATTCCTATAAGAAAAGAGCAGTGCTGCTCCCAAACCACCACTGACCAAGAGGCAGCACTGCCCAGGTCTGCACTGTGTAGTTAACACCTAAAACAACGAACCATTCTTCTGATTGCTTTTAAAAAGTTGTATTCTTCAGAGAATTCGATTTCTAATCTGCCTGTCCTCCCTTGTGGTAGTGAAGCCTGTAATTTTCTTGAGTGTTACAGATTGCTGTAACCTCTGCTGGATGAAAGCACCTTGATCCTTGGACAGACTGTTCTGCAGGGCCTCACAGAGTGTTTCTGTGGCTTAGCAGATATCAAGAGCTGTTGATGGCACTTGGCATCAGTCCTGGCAGACTTTCCTCAGCCCTTCCTTGCTGCAAAACCCGAGGTGGGACCGTGAGAAGTCCAATCCAAAGGCACAATTGTTTCATTTTATTCCTGTGCTGACAGAATGTATTGCCAGAGATGTAAATGCAATGTGCCATCACATGTTTCTGCTGGCTTGTGGTGATTGATGGAACCTTGGTAATGAAAAAGCCTCCTGTGGCAGCACTGTGCTCTGCTGGGGTGGCCAGATCAGGGGTGTGATGGGTTTGGTTGGGTGTTCTGCTCCTTCCAGGCTTGGTGGCCTGTGTGGGCAGGGGTAGAGCTTTGCTCCAGGTAGGAAAAACATCCCAACATCTGTTAGAAAACAGTTTGGAGAAGCAAGGAAATCCAGCCTGGGGAGAAAGACAAATAACAAACCACAACACGCAGACGTTTGCAGAACATAATGAAAGGTCCTGTGGGGCCCAGTGGGGTGATTTCTGCTTCCCCAAACACCCATCCTCTCCCTGTCACCACCTGGGCTGAGCAGGGAATGGGGAGATGCTGCAGGGACACCCCAAAAAGCAGAGCTGACAGCGAGTGGGGTGCTTTGACTGCACCTCTTAGACCAGGGGTGTCTTGGGGTTTGCTGCACAAGGTGTGATCCAAATCCAAGGAAACGTCTGGGGAAGGGGAGAGGGCTTTGTATTGCAGTGATTGGTGAGGATTTAACCCCTGGGAGCTCACAAAAAGCAGGCAGAGGTGACCTGCAGGGGAGACCTGTGCCTTGGGGTGTCACAGCCACACCAGGGGGTTCCCCTGGCATCCTGAGGAAAAGCAGCTGTGCTCCTGCAGCCCTGGCTCCCCGTGGGATCACAGCAGCACTGGCGTGGTGGGAGAGGCAGCTCAGCCCCCGGTGACTCAGTCTGTTCCCACAGTGAGTGGCTGGTGACAAGGACAGCCCAAGGCACCCTTTCAGGGTCTGTTTCCAGAGGGGACAGCCTGGGAAGCTGCTTCCTGCTGTGTCACTGCTCAGGTGAGCCTCTCACGGGGCTGGAATCCATGGGGGATGGCACCAGAGCCTGCGAAAGGAAAGGTTTTGTCCAGTGTTGTGACACTTGTGAGGACAGTGACTGTGCTGGGCAGGAAGGGGCTCCTTGGGAAGTTCTTGCCTGAGTTTCAATGTTGGTCACTGCACTGCACACTCTGAAGCACAATATCAGTCATTTCCATGACCTCAGCTTCTCATTTCAGGTTCAGATCTGATGGCCAGGGCATGTCACTGTCCCCTCCATTTCCCTCAAACACTGTGCTGCCTTCGTTGCTCCCTGGTCAAACAGATGGAAGTTAAACTGGAGGGATGATTGCAAGTTGGAACTAGCAGCAAAAGGGTTTTTTTTCCTTGCCTTTGTCCATGCCAGATGAGTATTATTTACAGGAAACACTTTGTACAGCTTCAAGATTTGTTTAGAGAAGGAGTGTAGGGGAGGAGACAGCTAAAGGCAGAATGGAAATTAAAAAGGTCACAGTAATGCTCCAGAAAATCCATAATTTCCTGGAGTGGGAGTGCTGCTATTCTGGGGACTGAGGGAAGAGTGGAGCTCAGCTCCAGCTCCTGGGGGAGAGTGTGCTGAGGGACAATCTGCCTCCCTTTGGGACAGGCTTGGCCTCATGGGGCTGAGCCCAGAGCAGCTGCTGGGACAGAGGGTCCCTGACACTGCCTTGTTCCCTCAGCTCATCCCGAGTCACGTCCCTGGTGGCCCTGCCAGGGAATCTGGGAACACTCCCAGAGCAGCCCCTGGGGCACGTTTGCTCCAGCCCGACGTTATCCCGGGAAATGGGGATTGCCTGCAGCTTTGTGTGATGGAGAGAGTAAACAAAGGAAGCAGGAGGAGATGCCCTGAGCCCTGTGGGTGACTCAGTGCTGAGCTGTGAGTGCCTGGGCACGTACAGAGAGGAGCTGCTGGGGGAACAGATCTTGGAGCAGGACGAGTCAGGACAAGGGACTTGCACAGGACAGCCAGGGGGGTGGCAGGGGGTGCTTGGGGGAGGTAAAGAGGCTGGAAGCTCTGGTTTGCCTGCAGGAAAGGCTGAAAAAGAGCAAGTGTCACCCACCCTGGCTGGTGGGAGCCTCAGCATGGCCAGGTTGATGGGGGACTGGAAAGGTCTTTGAGAAAGGTCACCCTTTGCTCTCTGCACTTCCACTTCTGTCACTCTCCCAAGATGACTTTCAATTAACTTTCAAACTTAAAAGCAAAATCTAGGTACGTTTTAATCAGTAGGAAAGAGGATGGAACATAATTCTTTTCATAATTTAATCTGAAGCATTGCAGTTGATGTCACCAGTCCAAGCCTAATTCTCCTCGTCCTCTTTGCTTTGGGGAAGGTTTTCAAGCTCACTGATTTTCAGTGCTCTAGTGATAGAAGTCACATGTGCTGCAGTGTCCTTATCTGAGGTCAGTTGCTGGAAACACTGAAATCCTTAAATCCAGAGCTCTCTCATGTGTTCTGCAGCCCACTCTGCCTCATGCAGGGCTTTTCCCCCTCTTGGTGTCCTGCCTTCACGTGCTTTAGAGCATGTTTTATAAAATTGGTGATAATGCTGAGAAATGTGAGTTTGAGTCGTGCCCAAACTGTCTCAGAACCACCACACCACAGGGTTTCAAGTGCTTGTTTTTTAATTTATTGATTTATTTTTGTTAGCAGGTAAGCTATGACTCTCAGGGCTGTTATCTACCGAACAGCTCAGACCCAACCTGGAGGACTTCCATTACTGCAGCTAATTACCCTTTGACATTAATTTCCATTCAGCTCCATCTGCATCTGTGAACACTTTCCCAAATTGCTGTTTGACACGTGAGATGGAGCCCCACATCTGAGGGCTGGGGAAGGCTCCTGGTGCTGTGGCTTGTTGGGGATGTCGTGGCTTGGGTGGTCTCCTCCTCCCGCTTGGCAGCTGCAGCAAGAGGCTCTGAGTTATTTCCCCTGGTGGGTTTTTGTCAGATAAAGCTCTCAGCAGTGATGTGAAATGCTCTGACAGCTGATTCCTGCAGTTAGTGTTGGGAGCAATGAGTTAATCTGGGGAAGGATGAGCTTGATCCATCTGGGGAGGTTTCTGGGCTTCCTCTGCTGTGCATGGTCCTTCATGGACCAGCCACTCTCCAGGAAATCACCATCCTGCATCTCTTTTAAAGCACATGTGGAGGGGAGAGGGGAGGAGGCTGTCTGTGGCTGTGTTTTGTGTGTTTGGCTTTGGTTTTAGAGCTCATCGTGGGAAAAGCAAGAGCCCTGTGCTTGAGCGGTGATGGAAAGGGAATGGTAAAAAGACGTTTCATAACATGTGTGGATTAATGTTCAGCTCTCACTGAGCCTTTCATCTCCTTTGGGCCCTGAATACAAACATGGGAATGGAGATGAGGCAGAAAAGGCTCCCATGGCAGTGTGCTGGGTGCTGATTATTGCAGGGCTTTGCATTAAAGTAGGCTGCACCTCTTCCTTGTGGATGGTTTTGGGGCTGCTGCTGGCAGAGGCTGTAACACAGGAGAAGGATCTGGAAGATTGGTACAGGCCATAGTCACACAGCTCCTGCTGAGCCAGGAGCAAAGCCTCACCTGAGTCCTGGCTAAAAATAAGCAGTGTCCTCATCCCTAGCCCTGTGGCAGGATTTCTGTGTGCAGAGCCCCTCAGGTGATGGACAGGCTGCTCCTGGGAGGCACACAGGGCTCAGAGGTGCTTCCCACAGGTCAGGTGTACACAGGAGCCTGGGTCAGCGGGTGGGAAAGGACAAGGGACGTGCACAGGACAGCCCAGGGAGGTGGCAGGGGGCTGCTGCAGGGAGTTAAGGGGGCTGGAGGCTCTGTAGGAAAGGCTGAAAAAGAGCAAGTGTCACCCACCCTGGCTGGTGGGACCCTCAGCCTGGCCAGGTCTGTGCTGGCAGAGATGTCCCCAGGTATCCAGGAGCTTTTCTCCTCCCCTCTCACCCCCTGCTCTGCCTGGGGGCTGCCCAAACAGGCCCTGCTTCCCCCAGGGCTGCTCACGCTCTCCTGCTTCCCATGTGGAGCTGCCCTCGTGGGAATTCCTGGGGGAGCAGGGGGTGCCAGGGCGGGTTTGTTTGTGCTTCTCTCTGAGCAAACACACACAGGTGGCAGGTGGCACCTTGTCCCCTGGCAAGGGGCTCAGAGATCCACGGCAGAGCCCTGCCTTGTGCACACAGCCTGCATCTTGTATTTGCTGGGTTCTCCGACGTTGGAAGGAAATGAGAATCTGACTCATGTTCTTAGAAGGGTAATTTATTATTTTATGATATTATATTATATTAAAGAATACTATATTAAACTATGCTAAAGAATACAGAAAGGATATTCTTTTAGCCTTCTGTCTAAAAGAAATATCTCAAAAACTCGTGACTCTCTCTTTGCAGGATTAAGCACTGTTTCAGCTGCAGGGTTTTTTTAATTTCACTTTCTCATGGAATAAACTGATGGTGACAGATGCCCAGGAGCCCTGGAGGTCACTGCTTTGTTTATATACAGGGAACTCAGGGAGTGAAGGGTGACAGTTGCCCCTGGAGAGGGATGTGGATGTCACCTTCTCATGGAGCACGGGTCTGTGTGGCAGTGACCTTCTCTGTGCCTGTAAACCTGGGCAGAGCCCACAGAGGGGCTTTGGGTTCCTCCAGAGCATCCACTAAATAGAAATGGATAAATATGTGGATAAATATATAAATATTTCTATATTAAAAAGTATAAATGGATAAATAGAAGTGGATAAATATGCCTTTTGCCTGGGAAACAGAGGAACACGCTGTCTCATTGGGTTTGTGTGCAGCCTGGGGCACCATCAGGTGCCCTGAGCCCTGCTCCTTGTCAGGTGCTGCAGATAACCCAAATGCTTCCTATTCTGGCAGCTCCTTCAGACATTGATCTCAGAGCTAATTTCCTGTATTACTGAGGACTGGGGCCTGGAGAAAAACAAGTTGGAATTTAATTTTGCCTGAGTTGAGCCATCTCAAAGCATCTCTGAATCAGAGCTGGTCCCTGCAGCCTCTCTCCAGCAGATGATTCACCCTATCTTCCTGCTGGAACCCTGGTCACTGAGAATTTCAGACTTTCTGTGCTGCCAGGCACTGACCCCCAAGAGAACACTGCATTGAGCTGAGGCTGTGGAGAAGCTTCCAAAATGGAATGAGAGCGAGAGATCCCGTGAGGGCTCGTGCATTTTGTGACCTTTTTGGTTCAACTTGGGTGCAGCCCTGGCTGCCCAAGGTGGATCCATGGAGGCCTTTTCATAAATCCCTGCTTTATTCTTTAGCTCTGTCTGGCCTCTGTTCCAGGCCAGCCTTCACAGGGCACCCCACCCCGCTGGAATCCCCTGGCACAGCGCGGGGGCTCGGCAGTGCCAGGGTCAGTGCCCCAGCGTTTGGGTCACTCAGGAGTAGCAGCAAGTGCCTTTTTTGTGGCAAGGATTTGCATAGTGGAGACTGACCATCTGGACTGTGGGGTGAGTGACTCGGGGGGGTTCTGGATGGTGCCCAGGGCTCCACTGCCAGCTCCGTTACACCGAGCGCGCCACGTTCCGCGGACAATGCTGCCTTTCACCAGACCCACAGAATAGGCTTTGTGCCTGCCGTGTGAGCCCTCTTTCTCTCCAGAAAGGCTTCCTCAGAGGCTGCAGGCACTGCTCCATGGCTTGGAATGGTTTTCACCTGTGCCAGGAGTGATTTCACTCTGGCTTTTGCCGGGGCTGGGCTGTTTAGTGGTGCCAGGTGCTTTGCTTTCCCTTGCTGGCAGCTGGAGAAGCCCATCAGAAGAAGGAGTTGCATTGGGACCTCTTGGTACCTGGAGAGAGGCATGTGTAATCACAGAGTAGCATCAAGTAGCATCTGGGCTTTATTTAAATGAACCCATTCCTAATTTTCCTGCTGCTCTGCTCTAGAGCATGGTTTGGCAGAAAGGGAGGTGCTGGGTCTAGAATTATTTTATTCATAGAACCAAAAAATATTCTGAGATGGGACATGCAAGGTTCATCAAGTCCAACTCCTGGCCCTGCACAGGACAGCCCAAACCCCCCTCTGTGCCTGAGAGCATTGTCCAAACCTTCTTGAACTCTGGCTGGGTTGAGGCCATGACCACTGCCCTGGGGAGACTGTTCATGCCCCACCACCCTCTGGATGAAAAATAATTTCCTGATATTCAACCTAAACCTCGCCTGGCACAGCTTTTTTCTGTTTCTTTGAGTTCTCTCACTGGTCACCAGAGATAAAAGATCAGTGCCTGCCCCTTATCCCTTACAAAGATTTTAAAGGACAACCCAACAGGATATTGGCACTTACATACTGATTCCACTTCTTGTTTTTACATGAGCTTACTGCTTCTGTGCTGGGGATCTCTGATGGATTCTGGGGCACAGCAAGGGCCATGGAGACCTGTGAGAAGCTGGCCCTTCATTAAATGCCTTGAAATGGTTTATAGAGAGAGTCTGAGTGCAGAAGGGCAGCACACAAGAAATTTAATCTTGACTGGCCCCTCACAGACAGAGCTTTCTCTTCCATCTCCAAGTCAGAAAGACCAACCATGGTCCCAAATCCAGCTACACGAGTGGCTTGAGGGTCATCCTGTAAGATCCAGATGGAATTATACTGAAGTTTGTAAAGGCACTTCTGCAAACTCCAGTGAAAGCTGATCTGCAGCATTAGGCACTCAAATATGTCCCAAGTTTGGCTGAAGTTCTCTTCCAACTTCCCTGCTGCGGCCACTATTAAATATAATTGTAAGATACAAGGAAAAACACCAAAGAATGTTATTAGTTTATGAAACTGGGTTGCCTTGGCTACTTCTGAGGTAGATTTAATAGGAGAAAACCCTCAACTGTATGAGGCCAGGGCTTCATTGTAGTCTCAAATTGTAATTTCCCTTCTCTCCCGTTTAAGGACAGCGGACATTATCTCAGGAGTCTATAGATAGCGTCTGAGTCATTCTTTAAAGTACAGCTAAAATGTAAAAACATTAAATAATATATCCCTGCAGCTCCTCTGACCAGCGGAAGTGTTTGACACCTCATTTTAGAGGCAGGGAAGAGTATGTGGAGGAGGAAAATTACGTGCAGAGAGTCATGTTGGAGTCCTGATGATGGCTGAGCTGTTCTGACTCCTCTGCTTGCAGCTGGCTTTGCCCCGTGGCTGAGCTGGTCCTCCCACCTCAGCATCTGCCCAGGGCAGCATCAGCTCATAGGAGCAGAGAATTGAGATGTGACTGGGCTTGGGGACAAAGAAAAATGTACATTTATTATGTCCCAAAGGAGAAACTGCCATTCTGAGCTCAGATTTTTTGTGTAGGGCTGTGCAGGGAGCTGCTGAACCACAGCTGGGAGTTTGGGCTTTCTGACCTCCAGGCAATTCTGTGCAGCATCAGAGCACCCCTGGGGCATCACTGTGTGAGCTGTGTGGTGCTGAGGGTGTGTTCAGGCTGCTCTGCACTGGGGCTGCTCAGGTGGAAGGGTTTTGACAGTGTCTGCAACCTGAAGCATGTATTCATCTGTGTGGAGAGAAAAGTGGCCATTGTCTGCTTGATCTTGGTACCCTTCCAAGGTAGCCTGTTCTCAGTGGAGTGGCCAGACAGTTTGTGGATCTAGACCCTGAATATTCATCTGAGTTTCTGGCTAGGAGGGGATTTAGTGACCATGAGCCTGTGGAGGTCCCAGTTGTTGGTTTCTCTGGGTCTGGATCGAAGGCACTTGAGACAGTAGCTCATGTTGGGACTCAGGTGTTTATTGTTTCTTAGCAGTGAAACAGTCTCACAACCATAACTTCTGCAGCTTTTCATCAGCAAAGCACAAAATGGCCAACAATCTCTTGTTCCAAGGTCTTTTAAGACTAAACTCTCCAATTAAGAACTGATACCTAGAATATTTTCCCTTTTAACCCAATAGCTGATCCCAAAGAGCTGCAATGAGGACTTTTCTGCCCAATTACAAAATGCCACCCAAACCCATGAAGAAGAAGAAGGAAGAAGAAGCACGAAGAAGAAACCCAGGACAACACCCTGTGCCCTCCATCTTGCTTCCATCCACAACATACTAAAAATCCCAAAACCTAAATTTCTCACCAAGTGATCCACCTACACTACTCTCTATAATTTATTTCACACTTTTGTGGGTTCCAGTCTATCTTAAAGTCTAGGAAACTTTCTCCATGAATGAGGGTCAAAGTCAGTGCTACCCTGGGGGTCAGGGCATCCCAGAGCAGACAGAGAAATATTCCCTGTGCCGTGGGTTTCCACATGAACCCTTGGCTGCTCCTCTGCCTGGAGCTGGTTCCTTCATCCAGGTGTTACCTGGCTGCAGTGGAGCATCTCTCGTGGGGCAGGAGGAAGAAAACACTTTGTCCAAGCCTGGGGTGAGACTGAGACTTGCACCTAAGGAAAATCCCAGGCTGAGCTTTTCCCTTTTTCCCATCTGCCGAGTCAGACACTGCTCTCAGACCCAAGGGCTGCCCTGCTTCTCCTGCAGCTCTCACTGGGGCTGGGTGTTCCAGAGTGCCTGGCTCTGCTCTGGGTCTCCTGACCCTGTGGGTCACCCTGTGGGTCAGCCAGGCTCAGGAGAGCCCTTGACTCCTGCCTTTGTCGTCTGCTGCCCTTCAGCCCCCGTGCTGCTGCCTCTTTGTTCTGGCCTTGTCTCCTTTGTACGTCCCCACCCCTCTCTGGGAAAAATCAACATTTGCCTTGCAGAGCGCGGCCAACAGAAGGGGTCTGTATTCCATCCCGATGGCAGCCCCAGGCTTGCAGGGCTCCCATGATAGATCCAGTGGTGTTTGTTGCCAGGGGGACCCTCTGAAACACAATTTTGGGAGTTCTGTGTGTGTGAAACGAGCAGGGAAGCTGTAAGCGGTCACTGGGGATGAGAAAAAAAAAAAAAACCAAAAAAAAAGTGATTGCATTGAGGTTAGAAGAAGATGGCAATAAATTGATTTAAACTCTAAGTAAGGATGACTTAAATTTTATTTGGTTTTTAACCTGAAGTACCACGTTGCTGCTTTGTGTGCTAGAGCTGCACATGGTGCTGGGGCAGAGCAGAGGGGCAGACACTGGGCTGGGAGGTTTGCAGCAGGACTTCTCCTGTGTGGTCACAGGCAGAGCAATGCAGGCCTGGGGGAGTGGGGACCAGAGCTGCAGGGTGGCTTGGGAGTATTTGATCCATATGGAAATACCACACTGGAGTTTTAAAATTCCTTTCCCCTCCTTCAAATCTGCCCATGGTTTTCTCCAGCCAATCCATGGCCATTGCCAGATGAACCTGAGGGAGTGAGGTGCACCCCTGTCGGGGGGTTTTGGAGGGTGAAGGATGAGGATGAGCACTGATTATTTGTTTTTTCCCTTGTTTCCATAGTGCTCTGAGTGCTGAGCCTTACCCCTTGTCCACTCAGGCTCCTGGGGACACTTGTGTTATTAATATTAATTAACCAACACGTTTCTAGCTTGCTGGAGCTGTTGTGGCAGCTGGTTAATGTAAGAGTTTGATTATTAAAGTGAGAGTTATTTCCTTCTTTAGCAAGGCTGCAGCTTGGATGGGTTCAGATGCCTTCCCTCCTTCCCACCTCTGATGTGATGCTGCAGGTTCTGTAAATGGGACCAGGTCCAAGCTGCTCCTGCCATGGCTTTACAAGCTCAAAACTCCCTCATTTAGTGAAAATGTCATGAGGCACCTGTTCATTGAGCTCCAGTTCTTGGGTCCTGCTTCTGTCTCTTGGATTTTGGCAGATAAGGACTGTAAGCAAGTGGGGAGTGTGATGAAGACAGAAAATTTAGAGGGACAAGATCTCTGTGGTAATCTGGTTAGCATCAACAGTGAACTTGGAGGGATTTTAGGCTTGACAGTGGTTACCAGCTCCATCCCCAACCAGCAGAGCTTCAGGAGAGCAGTTTTTATTAGTTTTTATTCCCACACAAACCCTTTTCCCTCCTGCTGCTAAGTAAAGGAATCCCCTAAGCCAGCAGAGCTGACAGCACATATAAAAGACCCATTTTTGCAGTCCCTTTCCAGTTTATGTGGACATTGGTGGTGTGAATATTCATCTGCACAAGTCATCTGCTGTGGTGACGTGGCACCTTCGCCGCTGCCCAGATTACTGGAACACTCCAACCAGAGGGATCACAGATGATGACTAACACACTTTTTTTTTGTATGAAAAACTGCTTGTGCTAATTTTTTTTAGTGCTTTCATGATTGTCCAGCCTATCTCTGAATGAGTATCAGCTGTGAGGAATTTGTGGTCAGTAAAGAACAGATGATCATGAGGGGTGGTGAAATGATCTTGTTATTTCTATGAAGTGAATATCTGAGGACTGAGCTTACTCACCTCAGAATAAACTCATGGGGAGAAGGGGGAGTCTGTGTATTGTTTGAAGGCCATTTTAGCTCTTGAACAACTTGCCAAAGCACTTGAAAACACTCCAATGTTTTAGTCTTGACACTGAGATTGAATGTCTCCAAAAAGCCAAGACTTATTTCAAGCACGAGCTTGAATCCACGCTGACCAGACAGAAGTGTGTGCTCTGGGGTTTGTGGCTCAGCCAAGGCAATTTTCTGGCCTCTGAGCTTTATGGATGTAAAAATTGATTTCCCGAGAATTACTGCAGTTTAATTTGAGTTAACAATTTGAGTCAAAACCTACATTTGAGCCAAGGCTGAAGTGCTGTGTCCCCTGTCACCCTCTAGCACCACGTGCAGGGCTGGTCCTTCTACCTACAGCTCCTTGCTGTGGCCAGAGCTCTGCTGGTCCTGGGGAAGCCTTTCTAACACTGCAAACACTGACGCTCGAGTCTTGCTGCCTCCTATCATCAACACAAGCTTTTGGAACACTTTTTTTTAGTGTTAGAATGCTTCTGGCACCTGCTAAAGTAGGGTGTCGTGGTAGGAACAGATGCATCTTGCTCGTGCCAGTTTTCCTGTGGTTTCCTTGAGGGTGACTTTAGGGTGGTTTCCTTGAGGGTGATTTTGGCTCAAGCTGGTTTCTTTTTAAGTGTGAACTCATGGCTCCATGTGCTGATCAGCAGGGTTGTATGGCTCCAGCTCCCATGGAAGGGAAATTGGTGTTGTTTTAGACTGTCTGTGCTCAGCCTTGGACCTGGACACAGCTTGTTGGTACATCTAGGCTGTGTTGGAGAAGGTAGTGGAGCACTCCTGACTCTGCAATCAGTGCCCTTTGGCCACAGCATCCCTCCATCCATCCCTCCATCTCTCCAGCATCCCTCCCTCCACCCCACCAGCATCTCTCCATCCTGGTGGAAGCTCACTTTGCTGCCAGAGATATTTGATCCAGAATGAAACCATGCACTAGGGTTGAAGTTTTTTTTTATTTTTCTAGCTGTGCTCAGCTCCTTTGTAAAGAGTTTCTGTTACACAGAATCTGGAAAAGTGTCTTTTATTCTGCAGTGCATGTTTCTGATTAGTATTGGAAATGAACATGAATTTTTTTCCTTTTTTTTTTTAACTATATTCCTTTTGAGGTTAATGTTGCAAGTGGATTCAAGCTAATGGAGGAGAAGCTGTAATTGTGTGGTTCACTGGACTCAGAGCATAGACATTCTTCTTCCTTTGCTAATCTGCACCCAGATGTCCCTCCCTTGCAGTGCCCTGAGCCCTGTGTCCCCAGCAGGTCCAGTGACACCTCCATGTGACACCTCCATCACTCAGAGGTGATGTCCTGTGCCAGCATTGGAGCTCTGCAGCAGCTGGAGCATTGGAGGAGTCATGGAGGCAGGGATTGTGCAGTGTGGATCAACCCACGGGTGGGGTTTCCTCCTGTTAACAGCTCCAGGTCTTCTCCAGTCACTCTTTTTTTATCCCTGGAGCTTTTAGATCCTGTCTGGGTGAAGCAGGGTGAGATGCAGCTGTCAGTGAAGGTGATTCACTGCCCACTCTTTGCCACGGGTACAGCAAGAGGGATTGCACACCCTGAGCAGTCTGGGGGTGTTGAGATGGACCTGCACAATGGACAAAGAGTGCAGAACCCTGTCCCCGCAGTTGCGCTGGTACCTGGGCAGGGCAGTGACATCCTTGCTGTCCTCTGTGTGCTCCTAGGTGACAGCAGGAGGGCCTGGGGGGATGGCACAGGGCAAGGTGGGGCTGGGGGTGTGCAGTGCACAGGGGCTGCAGGTCCTGCCCTGGGGGGAGTCAGCCCTGCCAGCCTGTGCTTTACAAGCTGCTGCTGGTGTGTGCTGCTGTGACCCCTCTGCAGGGTTGTTCTGCTGAGGATCCCCCACCACCCCAGAGCTGGAACCACCCCGAGGTGGCTCCGTGATTTTCCTGGAGCTGTACAGCTCAGGAAGCCAGCAGGAGTGTGGGCATGTCCAGAGCAGCTCTGCTCTTGGATGGAGACATCTCCAGGGCTGCGTGGACACCCTGCAGTGCTGTGCTGGTGGAGAAGGAAGCTGAATTATCTGACCCCAGACCCTGCAGTCAGTACATGTAACAGAAGCAAGGGTCACGCTGGCTGCTCAGATGAGCTGGTGCCTCCTTGCTGACTCCAGCACAGTGTGGGATGGCTCCTGCTGGTTTGGCCCATCCCTCTCCATCACCACCTTTGTTTGGCTTGGGTTCTTTTGTTTGTTTGGGTTTGGTTTTTACTGGACTGTGTAGAGAGAGCGAGTTCCTGAGCTGCATCCTCCATTGTTTGTCCTCACTGCGTGGTTTCTGTTGATAATGGGAGCTGCTCACTTGTCCTTTTGAGTTTTACATCACGGCAGTGTAAGCATGGATGGCTTACTGCGAGGAGAAAATCAACCTCACGTGGGCTCTCTTCACTGGTGCATGTATGTGGGTTTTCTCCTTGAGCCAGGTCTTGTGAGCTCTCAGAGAACCCATCACACCCGAGATAGCCCAGCTGCCCCAACTGGCATAAAATCAGCAGGATGGCTTCTGTGGCAGTGTTGGAAACAGAAAGAAGAAAGATTTTAATAAAAGGCAAAATAACAAAGCTCTTATAGAGAAGAACAGAGCCAGGGGCAAGAGGTTCTTGCTGCTGCTAAAAACGCCCCACAAAAGTGATTATTTCCTTTGCTCTCTTCTTTTTCTGTGAATTACTTAGGCAGGACTTTTTGGCCTCTGTCCAGTTAGGTAGTCTAGGTTTGAGGTGAAGTCCCAAACGTCCTATGAGGTGTCTTTTTGCCAAATTGAGGAGAGAAACTTCTGGGCTTTTTGCCTTTTTAAGGAGACAGAGGATGATTCGGTCACTCTGTCAACAGGGGGCACATTCCCACACATGTACCCAGAATGTTTGGAGTGTACCACCCAAAAACTCTAGTGTGTTCTGGAGAATGTGTGCATTGCCTTTGCTGGAGATGAGCATCTCTGGCAATTCCCTGGTTAGCTCTAGGTGCAGATTCAGCCGACTCAGCTAGAAAAGTCCCACTGGACATTTCTTCAGACAACCTGGATTCCATCCCTGCAGCAGGGTGAGCACCCAGAAGGTGCTCCCATTTCAATTCTGGGGTGCTTTACATCCATTGTGTCACAGCAGCAGCTGCAAGGAGCAGGAAACAGTAAAAAATCTGGTCCAATATTGTCTGGAGGGAGCAATTTAAAAGTGAGCCTGGCAGTGACACGATCACAGGGGCAATTCTGGGCTTTGTCAGTCGTGAAGAAGACCCCAGAGAAGCTCAGAGGTTTCGGGTGCTGCTGCCTTTCTGCTGGGCCATATGGCCCCAGCCCATGGATCTGGAGGGAATTAGTCATTGATTATAAAATGGGAAAAAAAACTTGCTCAGTGAGTGAGCCAAGGTGGGGCTGAGCTGGGCTTTGTCCTGCTGAGGCACATCCATGGGTTTGAATGAGCCACTCTTGGCCTGACTGATTTTTAACTGTTGGGTTCTTCCGCTCTGAATTCCTCCTGGTGGGGGAGAATTCCCAATTTCAGCTAAATAAAGCACATTGCACTGTGGTTCTCAGTCCAGTGTGCTCCAGTGCCTTTCCAGCATGGCTCGAGGGCGTTTGCAGGCGCTGAGGGAGGGCTCACAGACTCTGTGTCTGCCCTGGAAATGGATCATTTTCATTTCACAAACGTGGGGCTCAAACTGCTGCTCCCAGGCTATAAATAGAGGTAACCCCAGAAGAGGCTCAGCAGCTGATGCTCTCTGCTCCTGCCCCCTCCCTGGCTTCTTGGCAGTGTGTTCACAGCACCATATTTTTAGCTGTTGCTTTCTCGTTATTTATTTTAATTTTTTTTTTTTTGCCAGGCTGCCAGCTTTCCCTGCTGTTTATCTGCTTTCCAGGACTGTGTCTGGATCCTCCCACTGGAGGGGCAGTGGGGCATCACAGATAGCAAGCTTGGCTCAGATTCTGCAGCTCTCCCTCCTCTCTGTAGATTTTCTGTCAAGGTATTGAGCTGCCTGGATGAATTTCGTGTTTGCTCCTCATTTTCCCTTTGTCTGAGAGGGATGAACAGCATTATTATGTATTATTAATGTTGTTAACAGGCAGTGAAGCAACAGCTGTCAGAAAAACCTCCTCCTAATGCTGCCTCCAACACAAATCAACTCAGCTCGTTGAGAAAAGAGTGAGAATGGTAATTCCAGGGCACCCAAACAAACAGAAATGATAAAAGCCCCAGAAAGGCTCAGCCAGGGCACGGCTGTGCTGGATGCTCCAGGTCCTGTGTGTTTTTCCACTGCTGAAGGGAATGGAGCTGATTTCCTCGATGTGTTCTGTCCAAGCCTGTGAGCTCCTCGCTCAGCTCCTGTCCTGAAGGGAGGCTTTGAACACGAGAGGCTGTTTTAACCATCTCAGCGTGGCTGCACATCTGCATTCCTCAGCCTGCCACCCATCAGGGATGCTTTTCTCTGCTTTTTGAGCAATTCTAAAAGCTGGGTTTCTGCACTGCACCTTGCCTGCACACGGGGAACTCAGAGGTGTTGTCTCTGCACGGAGCAGAGCTGGGATGTGGCTGCTCTTGCAGCCTGGCTCAAGAAGGGCTGTTTAAAAATCTATTTCAGCAAATGAAATAGGGGTTTTCATTCTTGTTAGCATCCAAAAAAGCAGTAGGCATTTAGAGAGGAAAAAATAGTTTTTAAAAATATTCAGGGACTGGGAATTAGTGCACACAGGGAACTCAGAGGTGTTGTCTCTGCACAGAGCAGAGCTGGGATGTGGCTGCTCTTGCATCCTGGCTCAACAAGAGTTGTTTAAAAATCTGTTGAGCCGTTTAAAAATGTTCCTCTGTTCAGCAGAGGAAATAGGGCTTTTCATTCTTGCTAGCATCCAAAAAAGCAGTAGGCATTTAGAGAGGAGAAAAGAATTAAGGAAAATATTCAGGCGCTGGGTTTAATAGCAAAAATATGTTTAAAAATGAAAATGTTTGCTATAATGCACAAGTTCCCAGAAGCTTCAGCCCTTGTCCTGCTGTCAGTGATGGAAAGTGAGGCTGGCTGATGGGTGTAGCCCCAGTCTGCCCAGTTGCAATGCAGGTAAAGCTCTGGAGCAGACAGGCTGGGTGTTCATGTGTGGGGGCACAGCCCTGGCTCTGTTTCTGGCTCTTTGGGGGCAGGGAAAGGCTCTTTCCAAGGAGGGGCATGGCTCTGGGTGGTGCTGCCCATGGGCTCTCCTGTGTTGCCCTTTCCCAGGAGTAGCCCTGTGGTTCAACCACATCACGTTGTAGGCACAGAGGCTTTTTCTGTTAGAAAAGGAAAGGGACAGAGCAAACACACATGTGCATATATATATATATATAAATTTATATACACAAGCACAGGCATCTCAGCATGAAATGCTTTTTCCATGTCCAGCTGCCAGGCAGTTCTTTTCCCTTCCCTCCCTCTATTCCAGGCCTTACTGGTATAAAAGTTTTCCTGCCTTTTTTCTATATATATCTTTCTTTTTTAATATATTTTTTTCTTGTATGATGCACTCTTCCAGCTGACAAGGTTGGTGAGGTTGTGACTCCGTTACAAATCACAGTTTAGAGCTGTTTTGCATTTTAAATTGATCCTGTTTTAATGCCTTTGCTTCTTGTCCAAAGATCTGGTAGATGGTGAGAAGATCATTTAAATAATATAATTGAATGACATCACCAGCCTCAAATCCTGGGGGTTTCTTACCTGTTTGCAGGTAGAAAACCCAACTCAAGGTTTTTGTGAGCTGAGGCAGATTTTGGAATGAGCTGAGGAGCTCCTGTGGCTTTGCAGCTCCAGCTTCTGCTGCCTGAGGTGATGGACCCTGTCCTGGAGCTGGTGTCCACCCTGGACCCCATCCTGCTCCTCCAGCAGGACCCCAAAGGCTGGGGAGCCACCAGACCTTCTGGGAATGTCCAAGACATCAGAACACTTGAGGGGTTTCCAGGATTCAGCATCCCCCCTGAGGTGCTTCACTGCATTTATTGTGGCCACTTTTATTGAGGTAAAAAAAAAGAAACTGAGGCACAAATCCATGGCTGTGTTTTAACTAAATGGGGTTCTGGGGATTTTAAGGAGAATTCAGGTTCTTGCTGAGTTTTATTGAGGTAAAAAACCAGAAACTGAGGCACAAATCCACATCCAGTTTTGTATGGCTGTGTATTAACTAAATGGGGATTTTGAGGATTTTAAGGAGAATTCGGGTTCTTGCTGAGTGGGAAGCGAGTGCTGTGGCAATCATTGTTTTACAAACAGCTGGGATGGCAGAGAGATGAACCAAGCTGATGATGGCTCAGAAATGTTGTTGTAGCCAGCAGGTGCCATGGCTTGCCTGGAGCCTGGGAAGCACCTGGGAATTGCTGAGGACTCTGAACTGGGTGTGGAAGGGGAGGTGCATCCCCTGTTCACTGCTCTGACCCCACAGCAGGGCTCACACGTGGTGTGTGCCCAGCATGTGAGTGCATCCAGTCAGAGAGCAGCCTCTGTAAGTGCAGGACTCATGCAAATCCCTAAATTCCTGTGCTCTCCTCGCCCAGCAAGGGAATCTGCCTGAGGAAATGCTGCACTTCCCTCTAGGATAAATTATCCTGGAGCAAGAGGTGAACATGAATGTCCCACATGATGATTTCTGGAGTCCCCTCTGGTGTTTCTGGAAACCCTAAATACATTTGTGGGTTTGCTGTGTTTGAATAACAATGTTTGACACCTTCAGGGAAAGGTGGAGGTCTCTCCTGAGGTGTTTTTTGGTTAAAATAACATGTAAATCTCCCTGGATCTGAGACATGATTGTACAAAGCAGATTCCTGACAGAGCTGTGCCTTCCAGACACAGAGGGATAGCAGGGAGGTAACTCCACACCCCACACTCACATGGACTGCTCATTCCAACCTTCTTCTTGTTTTAGGGATCAGCCGGACCTCCAGCGGGAGACTTCGGAGGCTCAGCGACCAGACAAGCCCCAGTAAGTGTGTGGATTTCTCCCTCTGAAACCTCCTCATCCAATTTAAAAAAAAAAAAAAAAAAAAAAAAAGGAAAAATAGGGAATAGGGGAAAAAGGGAATGCAGGAGGTGACACTCAGAAATCTTATTTTCTTATTTTCTGCCATGGTTTGAAAGGCAAAGCTTGCTGCTGATAAATGCAGAGCTCTCTATGCTGGAGAAAGCAAGCAGTACATGTAAAAAAAAAGTGAGATATATATATATATATTTGTAATATATTTTTTAAAGCCCCAACAAACTATGAAAAGAGAGAGAGTATAAAATATTCCTTTCTGTATAATGGGTCCAGAGACAATAATTACCAAGCTCCAACCCAACTCAACACAACAGGAAGCAGGAATGGCCTGTGGTTGAAATCCACTTTAGTCATTAGCAGCTCTTTTGGACTCTCCTTAGCTGTTATTTTTTATTGGATGTGCAGATTTATGGATTATAAGTGCTTGTGGCCAAATTTGCAGCCCTAATTGCAGCTTAATGTTTTGGAAGCTGCTTCTGATTCAGGAGGAAGCAGGTGGGAGGGTTTGTTTTTCTTGCAGAAGGTGTTTCCCAGCCTCAGGAAAGCAGTAGCAGAATTCCCAGTGCTTGGGACTACCTGAAGCTGTGTGCTCTGTTTGTTTGTGTGTTATGTAAAAAAAAAAGTGATATATATATATATATATATTTGTAATATATTTTTTAAAGCCCCAACAAACTATGAAAAGAGAGAGAGTATAAAATATTCCTTTCTGTATAATGGGTCCAGAGACAATAATTACCAAGCTCCAACCCAACTCAACACAACAGGAAGCAGGAATGGCCTGTGGTTGAAATCCACTTTAGTCATTAGCAGCTCTTTTGGACTCTCCTTAGCTGTTATTTTTTATTGGATGTGCAGATTTATGGATTATAAGTGCTTGTGGCCAAATTTGCAGCCCTAATTGCAGCTTAATGTTTTGGAAGCTGCTTCTGATTCAGGAGGAAGCAGGTGGGAGGGTTTGTTTTTCTTGCAGAAGGTGTTTCCCAGCCTCAGGAAAGCAGTAGCAGAATTCCCAGTGCTTGGGACTACCTGAAGCTGTGTGCTCTGTTTGTTTGTGTGTGCCACGTGCTGGGGCTGGCCCTGGGGGTTGTCTGCAAGTGAAAAATGTCACTGTTCTCGTCTAAAATACTCCGAGGGAAGCTGAGGCAGCCCAGATCTGGGCTTTTCCTTCTGGCAGCCCCTTTTGCTGGCTGTGTCAGCCCCTCTGATGAGCCTGTGCTGCTCCCTGGTTCAAACCCCTGTGGGAAGCAGTGTGTCTCCATATCCAGGTGCTTTCTACATCCCAGACATTATTCTGCATTAGCAAGTGCTTTGCTGCCACTGAAATCTTCCTTAGTTTCCTTCTCTGACACCACACAATCCTGGGGTAATTACAATCCTACCTGTAAATTTCAACAAGATGGGCACAGATAATTCTTGTCATAGTTGGTTTTTCCCTTTAGAAGTTATTGATGTTCCTGTTTGGTGGCTGGGGAAACTGGAGCAGCAGAGAATCTGAAAACTGTGCCTTGAGCAGTGCCTGTGAGAATCCTGGAATGGTTTGGGTTGGAAGGGACTATTGTATTCCCAGGGAGCCCCAACGAAGGAAGGAATGATCAATCTGACTCCATGTTCTCAGAAGGCTCATTTATTGCTTTATGATACTATATTATATTAAAGAATACTATACTAAACTATACTAAAGAATACAGAAAAGATACTTACAGAATGCTAAAAAGATAATAATGAAAACTCATGACTCTTTCCAGAGTCCTGACACAGCTTGGCCCTGCTTAGCCAATGAGTCAAAATAATTCACAGCAGAACCCTGCCTGATAAGGCAATCACCTTTGGGTAAACAATCTCAAAACATATTCTACACACAAGCACAACACAGGAGAAGCAAATGAGATAAGAATAAACACATTTTACACATGAGCACAACACAGCAGAAGCAAATGAGATAAGAATTGTTTTCCTATTTCTCTGCTTCCCAGGAGAAAAATCCTGGGCAAAGGGATTTTTCAGAGAATATGAATGTGACAAGAGACCTTAAAGATCATCTAATTCCAGCCTGGATGATGTCCCCTCACCATTGCTGCCTCATTTTCTCTGCTCCCTGTGCCCCCAACCCCACTCACCTCCTCAGCACCCTTAGTTCAGCTTTCATCCTCTCCTGTCCCCTTGCTCTCTCTGCCACCCAGTTGCTCCCTCCAGGCTGGATTTGCTGTTTCAATCCATCTTCTCAGCCCTCACATCCTGCCTCAGCTCCCAGATGGACTTATCAAAACAGTGCTTTGCAGCCCTTCCCTCGGCGTGGGTGGCAGCACAAAGCCACCCTGGGGGTGCCTTCCTGCAGCAGTGACCTCAGTGCTTTGCTGGGAGCAGCCACCAGCACGTGTGGGATGGGGATTGGTCAGGGATGGCTGCTTGAACGTGCACTTGAATACCCGGGAGCTGGGACACTGCCTGCCTGGCCCTCCTGAGCACGGCTGGCCAGCACAGGGACAGCTGTTTGTGGCACAGGAGAGAGTGGCAGGGGCTGGCACGCTGTGACACTGCCCTGCTGCTGGCATCTGGAGCCTTGCACCATCACCATCAGTGGGAGGATGGAATTATGGTCAGAGCAGCCCAAACTGATGCCCAGTGGCAGCAAAAATGCATTGAGTGACGTTTATTGGGGAGTCTTGGTGGTGTGTGACACAAACTCCTGTGTTCATGACAGCGAGAGGCCAGGAGGGCTGAGCTGCATTTTCGAGCTGATGCTTCAGAACTCGGCCACCAGCACAGAGCTGGCAGTTTGGAGCTGCAGAGTGTGTTTATCTTGTGCATATGCACAAACAAAGCTGCTGCCTCAGCCCTGGCACCGCCTGCTCTCATGTGCAGACAGGACAGAAGGGGGAATTGGTGCAGCTCCAAAGGGAACTGGGGTGTAGGGAATCCACATTGACAGACACAGCACATTTGTTCAAGCTTGTTTTCCTTTGACTCTAATTATATACTTTTCCACTTTTCTGGTGAGAGACCTTGTAAATTTTAATTTTTTTTTTCAAGTTAAAAAATCAAATGAGCAGTTCAGCCCTTCAGTTTACATTGCAGTAAATATTTATGACTCCATATAACTGCAGCTCAATTTCCCCTTGTTTCAGGTCCAAATTTTCCCCTCTGCACATCTGGCCTTGCACCCAGAAGCTTTTATTCCTGTAAAAGATAAATTGGGGTTGGGATGACTGAGCAGTGGTTGCAAATGAAGCATTGCAGAGGGGGCTCAGTTGCTTTGGGCTCTTTGCCACCCTAAACAAAGGAAGAGGTGACGTGCATTTCCACAGCCACCAGCTCCTGGGATCCAGAGAGCTCCAGATCATCCACATGCTGCCTTGGGGTGTGCAGTGAGGGTAGGAACCTGCAGAACTGATGCTGATCTCTTTTGGAGGCTTCATTCTGCCACTCAGATTCCCTGGTCCTTCTGGAAGGGACCTTCCCTGCCCAGCCTGTTGTCTTGGTTTGGACAGACAGGTGTCTGCTAAGAAAGGCAGGAGCCTCCCCTGAAAACAGAATACGACTTGCTTGGCAGTCCAGGACACCTGTGCTTGGGGTTGCCCTGACCCAGGTTCAGGACACTGCCCTTGGCCCTGCTGAACATCCTGAGGGTCACATGGGCCCATCCAGGTCCCTCTGGATGCTGTCCCTCCTCTCCAGGAGTTGAGTGCACCAGTTAGGAATGGCGTGTCAGGGAAGTTACTCCCACTTCATTTTCCTACAACTGTACCTGATGAATTTGAAGCAGAGAAATATTTGCTGACATTTACCATGTGGAGCAGTGGTGTGCTCACAACTCAGCCAGAACAGAGCCCAGAGCAGTTGGAGTAGAAGGAGCAGAGATCGTGTTCCTCTCAGGCAGCCAGCTGTGCTCTACTTTGATTTGTTTCCAGCCTCCAACTCAGTTTTTGCTAAAGAGGAAGGAACTTCCCTGGCAAGGGTAACACAAGGAGAGGGTCCATGAAAAGGCAGAGTTGGTGATTTAGCTAAACCAGCATGTTTTCCCCGTGTAGGTGAAGGCAGGGGGGACGATGCCTTCCAGCTGTGTTTCAGCAGCACTGCTCTGGCCCAGCGCTGTTTGTGCCTCAGGTGCTTTGTTCAGAGAGGTCCCAAAGGGCTGGGAGGGGAGCAGGTGCCTCAGCTTTCCTGTCTCACAGCCTTTGTGTGGCTGTGACGCTGCTGGAGCGGGGGCAGCCTGCCAGGGCCAGGGCAGGCAGGGCTTTTCCACCCAAAAAGAGAGAGCACAGCCCCGCTTCTGCCTCGTCAGCAGCTGGCTGAGGATCAGCCACAGCTTGTCCCGGTGCTTTTTGGAAGTGCAGGGCCTAATTTGGAGAGGCAGGAAGTCAAGGCCAGCTCTCTGGGCTGTGTTAGAAAGGGGCACTCACTGGGACCTTTGCTGGGACAGCTTGGTTTGTGCTCTCTAAACGCTTCTCCTGGGCAGAAAGGGGAGGGACTCCCACCCAGATGTTGTTTGCACCAGCTCAAGCCCCTTGTTCACATATCAATGTGGATGGCAGCCCAGGTAGCTGGGCCAGAAGCCACAGTGGGGCTGGGGGTGCAGGGGGAGTGAGGTGGTTCAAAGGTGCAGATTGTGGTTTGAACCTGTGAGCTTCTGCTCAGGGCATGAGCTCTAGGAGCCCACTGACCCCACTGTCACTGCACTGCCACACTGTGCAGGGCACCCCAGAGGTCTCTGGTACCTGGGATTAACAAAAATAAAAATATTATAGCCTTACTTGTGAATTTCAACAAGATGGGCACAGATAATTTTTGTCTTACTTGGTTTTTCCCTTTAACAGTTATTGATGTTCCTATTTTGTAGCCAGGGAAAATGAAGCAGCAGAGAACCTGAAAGCCTTGAGCACTGCCTGTGAGTCAGGGATCCTTCCCCATGGGCACTGAAATGGAAAGATGTGAGGCCAGGTGGGTGGAGGAGCTGAACACACATAGCTGTGGGCATAGTTTAAATTGGCATCATTGCTTTAACAGGGACAGCAGGATTTCAGCAGGGCTCACTAATTTGGATTGCTCAAAATTCAGGGTAGATATGACAACAGGTCTTGCTGTTTCCATCCCTTGACTTAGTACCTTGCCCTGAGGACCATCTCCTCTCTTTGTGCCTGGAGTCTGAGAGAGGACAAGTCTAGAAAGTGGTTTCTGTGAGGCTGGGGGTTAACCAGAGCAGAGAGATAAACAAAAGGAATGTCAGGAGCCAGGGGCTCCCCACTGGAGCGTGATGATGGCTCTTACATAAGCAAATCCAGAATGCTATAAAAACCATTAGGTGTGAGGGGTTTGTCCTCAGGGGAGTGCTGTCACAACTGTCACACATCTGCAGCTCAGACATGAGCACTGCCCCTCACAGCACAGCCCTGCACGTGTCAGTGTGGCAAACTGAGCTTGGGAACCTCCTGTGAACCTTGGTGCAGCCCTTCAGCTTGTCCTGCATCTGTCTGGAGCTTGCTGCTGGCACCCTGGGGTCCAGGTGGGAGAGCAGCACCCCGGGTCCAGCTGGAAGCTGAGGGATGCACAACATGCTCTGTGGTGTCAGCAGCTCTTTGGTGTGTGGTGAAATGTCCTCAAGCTGCACCAGGGGTGGTTTAGATTAGATACCAAGAAAAATTTCCTCACTGGGAGGATGGTCTGGCACTGGAACAGTGCCCAAGGAAGTGTGGAATTACCATCCCTGGAAATGTTCAGAAGTAGTGTGGGTGTGGCACTCAGGACACGGTTTGGTGGTGCACACAGCATTGCTGGGTTAATGACTGGGCTCAATGAACCCTTGGAGCTCCTTTCCAGCCCTGATTCTGCTCTGATTCTGTGTGTGCAGCACTGAGGTGCCTGTGGCTGTGCTGGGGCAGCACAGGGGTTAACTGCAGCCTGTGGTTGCAGCCTCATGGCTCTGGATGTGTCCTTAGATGAGGTCACACCAATTTCTTCGGGCAGCCTCTCTCTATTCCCCTTTGTCTGAGGCACCAAACTGGTCACCCAGCTGTGCAGCTCTCCTGCCAGAGTGTCCCACGCAGCTCCCTGGGGACAAACCCTGGCTTGACACGTGTCCCCTCATCACACATGGCCCTTCTCCTCACCAGGGCAAAGCAGCAGAGGGTGCAGCTTGGTCACCAGCTGTGGAGTTTTTGTTTCTTTTTTGTTGAGGTGGGACGGTATTTTTTGTTCAGACATGTTTATTGGTTTTTATCTATATTACAGTTTTATAAACTGTGAGTTCTACTGTACTTTAATAAGCTAAAACTGCGTTGAGGTGGGACGGTATTTTTTTTCAGACTCAGATGTTTATTGGTTTTTATCTATATTACAGTTTTATAAACTGTGAGTTCTACCGTACTTTAATAAGCTAAAACTGGAGTCCTAGCTCTCTTTCTACAAGATTTTTTAATGATAACTGTTTAAGAAATGATACTTAAATTACTTTTACTTTAGCTTAATAACTAACTACTCATGGTTCACAATGTGGACTTTTTTATGTAAATACACAATACTACCCAAACTGATGAAGAAGGTGAAGAAGGACTAGCTCCCACACTAAAACTCCTATTTTGTTATATATATATTACTATATTCTAAAACCTTAAACTCTAAGTTTTTTACCATGTGATATTACTCCATATCTATAATCTTAGGTCTATCACTCAATTTTGGAAGTCTTCTCCACGGCCTCAGGTCAAATATACAGGAAAGATTTTCTTCTGTCAGCAAGAAAATCCAAAATTCTCAGAGAGCAGGGTTCCACCAGGCAGGAGAGTCCCCTCTGCAGGCACAGCTCTGATCCCAGCTCTGGGCAGCAAGAAGTTAAAGCAGTGAGGCTGCTCCCAGCCCAGGTGCCTGAGTCCTGCAGGGACACACACACAGGGACTTGTGTAACGCTGGCACGTGGAGCCTGAGCTGCCTGGCAGGGCCCTGTGGGCTCCCACGTGCTCCCAGCAGAGCTGGGTGTTGCTCACAGGGAGTGCCTGGGAGATTCTGCTGCTCAGGGCCCTGGGCTGTGTGCTGCTGAGGGGATGTGCTGAGCCCTGGCTGCTCGTGCTGTTCCCTTGGAACTCCTCTGATCCATCTCCAGTCTGTCTCACTGGGTCCCCAAAGGGGTGAGGAGGGAGATCTCTGTGCTTTTCCCACAGCACTTGGCTCTGTGAGCTCTGCTGTGAGGAAAACAGGCAGTAAATAGAAATCAGTGGTTCAGGAATGTGCCTCAGTTTCTGTTTTTTTACCTCAATAAAAGTGATAAATGCAATAAATGCAGTGAAGCACCTCAGGGGGGATGCTGCATCCTGGAATCCCCCCAAGTGTTCTGATGCCCTGGGATGGACATTCCCAGAAGGTCTGGTAGCTCCAGGTCATCATCAACTTGTTTAATTAATTAATCAATCCATCATCAGATTGCTTAACTTCTCTGCCACCCCAGCTGCCTGTTTGGGGCTCTCAGGGAGGGTCAAGAGGGCAAAACTAATGGGAGGGAGGGGTCCAGGAAGGAAAACACCAGCAGGGGATTGTGGAAGAGTTAATATTTATCTGAAACTCCTTCTGCTCTCCCAGGAGCGTGAGGAGTGCCCGGTCCTGCCTCTCCTCTCTCTCTGCCCTGCCAGCTGCTGGTAATTCTTCAGCTCAGGAGTGTGAAAGAGTGAGCAGAGAGCCTGGGGAGCAGGGAGGGATTTCCAGCAGCTTGAGGCTTCCAGGTAGAGAGGCTGAGAGCCAGCACAGAGGAGAGGGACTGTCCTTAAAGAATAAAAGAATAAATCTCTCCATGGGAAACTCGGTGAGCATCTCAGGGGGCTGTGTGGGACTGGGGCAGCAGGGGCTGTGTGCTGCTGTCACAGCCATGCCTTGCTGCCACTGCCAGCCCTGCTCTGCGTGGTGATGAGCTTTGTGCCCTGGGTGGGTCCCTGGCTCAGAAAAGGAGTAACTCAGGAGGATCTGAGTGATTTGTGTGCCCCTGCGTTGAGCAAATAGAGGTTTTTGTAAGAAATAGCCAGGGAGTGGCAAAATAGTGCTTGGTGGCACATGTGGAGCAGCTGAGAGCTGCAGCCGGGGCAGGGAAGCTCCTTGTGTGCCCAGCTGGGACAGGGGATGGAGTGAGGAGGCAAAGAAACACCTGGCAAAGAGCAGGGCAGCAGCACTGAGTGTCAGTGCCTCTCTTGGAAAGAGGAGCACCTCCTTGGTTTGGTTTTAACTTGTTCCCAAATGAAAAAGGACAGTTTTAGCCAATGTTTCCTTTCTTCCCCATCATCAAGAATCATAAAAATGCAAAAAGAAAGGTTTTTAGAGCTAACAGTCCATGGAGGCTCAGATACTCTCACTGCTGGCTCAGTGCAGCCTGGGGGTAAAAGCGCAGAGTGAATATAATGGAGTAACACTTGATTGAGTTGGAGCACTTGATTGGACCTGTATTTCCTCATGTGAAAATGCTTCACTAAACATAATTTGATTTAGGAATGCTGCGCTCTGCCACACTGTCCTCCCTCTGTGCTCTCCTCCCAGGTATCCAGTAAGCTGAGATAGCAGAGATAACCTGTAAAAGAAGCAGCTGAATCCCCATTTTCCTGCCTCTCCAGGCCCTGCAGGCCTTTGGCTGCTCTGGCTGCTTTCTGCAGCTTTCCCAGGGCAGCCTGAACCTCTGATCCCTGGCTGGGCTGGCAGCATTCATCCTCCCCAGCTCAGGGCTGGGGCTCTGAGGTGATGCCTGCCTGATGTGCTAAAGCCCTGCTGGTGTGGGAAATGGATTTGTGGAGAGTTCTTAAAACCCACCTATTCCCTCATTACAAAACACTATTAATGTTTCTTAACCTATCAACTTCTTTCCACAATATACTATAAATACTTTAAAACTAAGCATCTAAAACTACTCTTCATAAATCTCACTACAATACATCTTTCATAATTGTATTTCTCTAAAATATCTAACCTTATTTACAAAACTATTATTTAAAACTTATTTCTAGCCCTATTTCTGTCTCAACATCTATCCTCTTTTATAATATTTCTAAATCAACATTTCTTATTTTCAAATTTATGATATAGATACACACTATATAAACTTTCTACTAAACTTTAAAAACTCTCTACAAATCCATTTCCCACAGGTAGAAGTGGTCAGCAGTGACTGAGGCACTGCACTGAACTAGGCAGGAAAGAAAACAGAAAATATTTCAAATGAAATGCCCCAGGAACATAATCCCAGCATAAAACTGGAGAGGCAGAGAAGGAGCAGCAAATGAGATCTACCTGAGCACCTGCAGGTGTCCGTGCCACTGCTGGGGCTGGTGACAGTGGCAATGGTCCTGAACCCCTTCCTGGCTGCCCTGGGCTCCGTGCCATGGGCACAGTCCCTGCTCATCTCTGTGCCCATGCCCAGAGAGCAGCTCCTAGCCTGGCAGAGGTGTGTGACAGAGAGCTGGCACAGGCCTTGCACAACTTTCTTTTTTTGTGATTTCCTTCCTTGCTTTCTCTGCACCTGGCAGTGCTTCCTGCTGGCTGCCAGCCGTGGCAATGTGCAAACCTGGGAGGGAAAACGTGGGCACCCCGTGCCAGCCCCGTGAGCAGGGGCTGGCAGCAGAGCAGGGCTCCTGCTCCGTGTCTCAGCACTGTTTGAAAATGGGATTTTGGCTTGTTTTTACAGCAGATAGCAGTGGTTTCCCTAAAGTTTCTCCTGCATCCTCCCTCTCCTTGTGGCTTTTCCAAAATTAGCCCCAGGAGGTTTTGAACCCCAAAAAGGCAGCGCTGGCCAGGGCAGAGAGTTCTCTGTCCTCTTCCTACAGTCTGGGTGTGCTTGACTTCCCCTCAGCGTTTAGCAGCTGTGGTGGTTTTGTATGGGAGATTGTAATTGCCAATCTGTAGAACAAAAAACACTGCACAGTACTGCTGGAAAATGGAATGTATATTTGCTTTCTCTGTGTACACTCGCACAGTGCACAGACCACTGAACACCCATTTGAACAGACATTTGAGAAGCTTCTCAAAAACTAAGAAAAATGGGGAATTCCAAGCTCAGGACCATGAGGGTCACTGGAAAAATACCTCTAAAGGGAACAAACCCCCGTGTTGACATCACCAGCACAGGGTACCCCTCTCTCCATCACAGGCACCCATTATTTACCTTTTATGCTTTGTGAGCACTGCACCTTTAAAGTGAATCCATTAAAATTTGCATCAGTGCTTCAGGTCTGACTGAGAGCAGCTACCTGGAGGTTTTGTGCATTTCAAGCTCAATTGCATTAAGCACAGTTTGGGTTCACCTCCCTGAGTGCCTCCTGGTCATCTGCCCTGCAAGGAACGGTGCTTTTATCCTTCCCAGCCACCTGGGTCTTGATGGGTTAAAGTCTGGAGGTTAAAATGAGCGCTGCCCCCATCCCTTCTTCCTTTCCATTCACCTCTTTCCTCTCTCCATCCTTCCCGGGGTTTTTCCCTTCCTCTGCAGCCTCAGGAGCTCGGCTGCTCGGTGCAGCAGTGCAGTGGGGTTTGTGCTCCGCGGGGCTGTGCAGCTCCCCGTGTCCTTGCTTTGTGTTCAGCACCTTTGAGATCCGAGGCAGGAAACGTGGTTTGAGCCTGTCAACGGGAAAACATTGCTCATTGTCCCCTCCAGTGCCTTGGGCTCTGGCAGCAGGAACATGCAGAGCTCTGCTAGCACACAGTGAATGAGCAGCAGCATTTGGGAAGGAATCTGAATCCTCTGCCCAGGGAATAACATGCTGGAGGAGAGAGACACTGGAGAGAACCTTCCCGAAGGACTGGGCTGTCTTGGGGCTGCCTCCCACCGGCTCCCTGGGGATGTGCAGGGCTTGGTGCTGCCTGGGGGCTGGGCTGGCCCCACAGCTGGGTGCTGGCTGTGTTCCTCCCTCTGCTTTGGGGATGTTGATTCTGCAGCTGCTGCTGAGCGGGACAAATCCTCAGTGTTGAAAAGTGATAGAATGTCCTTACTGTCCTTCTTTGGGCAGTAAGGCCAGGCTGCCCAAAGGTTTCAGCAGTTTCTGTGGTGCCCGGAGTCTTTCCTTGGAGGTTTATTCATCCAGCTGGGCATTAACCTGTCCTTCTGCCCATGGCATGAGAGCAGTGCCAGGCTGTGTCACAGCTGTCACACTTGGGTGTTTCTGTGTGAACTCATGAGCTTTTTGGGGCAAAAACAGTCACTTGGACCATGCAGATGACACAAGGGTTCTGTCAGCACATCTGGCCTGTGGAACAGCTCTGCCTTCCCTCCCAGCATTGCCCTGGCATGGGGGTTGAGTGATTTCTTTGCCAGCTCTGGGGATGGAGGCTGTGCCCTTGCATCTGGCTGGGTGATCAAGCTGCACCATGAGAAATATAGGTTGGAAAATATTAGGGAAAAGTGTTTTACAGCAAGGGTGATAAAGTTCTGGAATGGCTGCCCGGGGAGGTGCTGCAGTCACCATCCCTGGGTGTGTTTAACAAAGCCTGGATGTGGCACTGGGTGCCAGGGTTTAGTTGAGATGTTGGGGCTGGTTGGACTCGATGATCTTGAAGGTCTCTTCTGTGAATTGTGCGATTATCAGCAGTAATCAGTGTCGGATGGCTCGGGGGACCGTGCAGGGTGCTGGGGCAGAGGGCAGCCCCGCAGGAGGTGCCAACGCGGTGTTCCCCAAGGGGAAGTTTCCGTGAGGGCCAGCCCATCCCTCCATCCCTGCGGGCACAGCAGCAGCGGGCACCGGGCTCTGCCCGGGCATCTCCGGCAGCCAAACCCGCTCTCAAACCCCACCTCAACTCCGCCGCCACACCGGGGAGAGCACCGAGAGCTCCTGCCCGGGCCAGACACTTCCACAATCGCTTCTGGCAGCTGGGAAATCCTGCTGCTCGCTGCCTTGCCGTGGGGAGCAGGGGGAAGCGCTGCCAGGGCCGGGGATGCCCCCGAGGGAACGTGCCGGAGCCGGTCCCGCCTGGCAGCAGCAGCAGCAGCCCCGTGATGCTGGGCTTGGAGCGAAGTCAGCCTTCATCAGCCGAATAGTTTATGCATGAATCGAAACTTCAGACCTGGCAGAAGGGGAGGGGGGGGGAGCGTGCGGGATCCGAGCGCTTTTAAAATGCTGCAGCCAAGGAAGGAGGAGGGGATAGAGGAAATAGCAGGAAAATAAGAGCGGGGAAGTGGGGAGAGATTTGAGAAGCTGGATGAGTTGTTCGCTGTGTTATTGTGAGGAGCCAAGTTCCTTAAGCATCTCCTGGTGGATATTAAGAGGGAGCTGTGGAGGCTGGAGCGTTCCCCTGGACACTCGCACGCTGTAGCTTTAAGACTGTTTTACAGAGGACTCGGGATTTCCAGTTTTCCTGCGCCTGGTGGAGTATTTCAGGGAGTTACAGGATTTTTCGGGTCATGTACCCCCTTTTCCTTTCTTCTTCCTCCTTTCTCTCTCTCTCTTACTCTTCTTTTTCATTTCAAAGAGACAAAGCTACTTCAGTTTGGAGCACAAACATATGATCAGCACATGGAAATGTGGTAATTTGGATGCATTCATGATTGCAACAGATTGAAGAAATTAGACCAGACAAAGAGCTTTTTTTGGAAGAGGAGGAGGAGGAGGCAAGGCAAGGAGGGAGGGAGAGTGGGGGAAAGAAGGGGACGCCACCGAAAAAAGGGACGGCCGTGACACGCGGATGCTAAATATATCCCGTAGTAATGGAGAGGGACCGGATTTCAGGTAGGCTATTGATCTTTTAATATGTTCTATTCTGCCCCTGCCCTCCTACCTTTCCAGCAGCTTCTGTACTTTGGGAAGAGGAACAGTCCTGCTCCGGGTGGAATTCAGCCGATTTCTTTATTTATTTCCTTTTTTTTTTTTTTTCTTCCAACCTTTCCCTTTTGCTTTTTTTTTTTCCTTTTTTTTTTTTTTTTTTCCTGCAATCATTCCCTTCTGAGAGTTTTTTTCTTCCTTTTTTTTTTTCCTTCTTTTTTTTTCCCATCCTCCTGAGCCCTCGAGACAGACGGTGATTCCAGCAGAAGCCGGGAGGGGGGCGAAGGGGGGAAAGCAGGGGGGAAGAAGAAATTGCTTTCTAGGTCTGGATTTCATTTGAGAGCCTCTCTCCCCCCTGGGCTCCCATGTGCCGCACGGCGCGGGGGGATGAATGCTGAGCCTGTGAGCTCAGAGCTGCGAGCCGGGCACAGGGAGGAAAATCGCCGAGCTTTTGGCATGGAGACGCGCTTCTGCTCTGAAGGTTGGCTCCTGGCTGTGTGTCTGTGTGTCTGTGAGTCTGTCTGCGTGTTGTGGCGGAGCTTTTCCTGCTTGCCAAATTATCCTCCCTGCGTTTTTTGCCCTCCCAATCCTGCCTGGCTGTTCCAGGGCTGCTCTCTGCTGGGTTTCACCTTGCTGGCCGTGCGTGGGGGGGAGAGGCAGAGCAATGAATAGCTCCATTTCATTCCCTTTTTTTCCCTGCAATTCCCGCCCGGTGCTGCATGTCTGAGCTCTTCCAAGAACTGCTCCCAGCTCCGGGCGGCTGCTGGGGTGGTGGCGCTGCCCGGGGGTGGCTGTGGCTGCTCCTTTCTGGTGGCAGGGACAGGGGACAGGCTGCCTGGTGTCCCCCTCTGAGCAGGGTGACCAGGGCAGCTGAGGGAGGGCTGTCTGTGCCCAGTCTGCTGGGTGTCCCTGCTCCGTGCCCGCCCTGGGCTCACCCTGCCGGGCACCGAGCCTCTCGTCCTGGGCGTGCCCTGCTGGGCATCGGCGCTGGGAGGGAAACCACAGCGGCCAGAGGAAGCGCTGAAGCCAGGGTGGAGCCAAGCTGTGGCCAGGGAAGGCTGTTCCCACGGCTGGCCCCTTCCAGAGCAGGGATGTGCTGGGAGCACCCGCTGGCCCTGGATGAGGATTTACCTGCAGGAGCATCCTGCACTCCCCAGAGTGCCCTGGCACCTCCTCATCCCTCTGTCCCTCTCTCCTGCTTGTGCTTTCTCCTCTGCTCTGAGCCACTTCAAAGCATTCCTGAGAGCTGCCTGTGTTCCAGCAGCTTTGGGCTGGCTGTGCCACTGGGCAGGAGCAGGAGGGGGTGACAGGGGCTCGATGCCACCCGTGGTGCGGTGCTGGGGCCACTTCCTCCTCACAGAGGTGCTGGGCAACTCTGCAAAGGGTCTCTGGGGAGAAAGGGGACTGCCTCGTGATGGGATCCAGGGCTTTTTGTTCTGAAGGAGCACTAAAGGTGGGGATCTTGTTGGTTGTGCAAGGGGCACAGAGCCCTGGTGCCCGGGCTGGCTGTCACTGCTCCCAGAGCGGGCAGGAAGACCTCAGAGCATCTTTGTGCTGAGGTGCAGGAACTCTTGCTCATGCCCTGGAGCAATATTTGCAAAAAACAATGTTGAAGTGCATCTGGAACTGGTTTTCCACTGGTTTTCCCTGCTGTGAGCAGGGATGGCACGTGGCTGTGCCAGGAGTACATAAATGTGGTGTGTGCCTTCCTTCACCTGAGGAGAATGCCAGGATGATGAACAGAGTTGCTCTGCCCTCACTCAGACGCTGTGTGGGACCTTGGGAAGGTGCAGACCATGCTGGTGGTGTTTATGATACATGACTTTGGCATGAAATACGGGATGGGGAAATGGATGGCCTGAAGGTCTGGTCTCTGATCTGCTCCGCACGTCCCTGCTTGAAGGAGTCGGCACAGGCAGGCAAAGCTGCTCAGCTGGGGCAGTGGAGGGAAGGACAAACCATGCGTGGCAAAGCTGTTCTTGAGGAGATTCTGGGCACAGAAGTGACAAACAATGGCTGGAATGGATGATTTTAGGTGTCTTTTCCAACCAGGCTGTGCTGCTGGCTCTCAGATCTGTGGCCCAGCGTGGGTGCACAGGGGCAGCTTGGCTCACCCTGCTCCTGCTGCTGGGCTCTGAGGGTCCCTGGCCGTGGGATGAGGGGAGCAGGGAGCAGAGCTCAGACCCAGCCAGCAGCACGGCTGGGCCTGCCTTTGGTGGCTGACTGGGACGTGATGTGGATGAAAGCAGATCCGTGCCACGCTGGGGGCCCTGTCCCAGCCACTGCTCCGGCCCTAAGCATGCTTTTAATTAATCTTGTGTGTGGGAAGAGCTGACTCCTGACCGAGTGTGGGGCTGCTGGATGGGCTGAGGGCACTCCAGGGCGGGTGGGGTCTGGGCCCGGCCTCTTCTCTGAGGGCTGCTTTCCCACAGCTGCTGGCTGGGCTTGTCCCCTGGGCTCTCCTCTCCCATCCCAGGGGATGGCAAACCCCTGGAGCTTCAGGGGAAGGCTGCAGGGCTGTGCCAGGCTCAGTGCCAGCCGGGGGCAGCGAGGGGCTGCCTGCTCTGTGACAAGGTGCCAGCACCAGCTGAGGCCTGTGGGTGCTGGCAGAAGGAACACGATCTCACGGGACCTCTCCTCTAATCCATTTAACTCATTTCTCACACATTTCTGGAAGCTGTGAAAGCATGGAAAGCACTAGCTGTAAACGGAATTGTTTCTGGTTTGGGGCTGTGCTCTGGGCTCTGTCCCTTGTGCCAGGTTGTGCTGGTGGCAGTGGCCTGGAGATGGCTCTCCTGTCTTTCCCTAGAGGCCGCTCCCTTTGAGCAGCTCGGATCTCTCCACAAAGCTCTAATTGTTACTGCCGCGGGGCCTCTTGCCTCCTCTTAAAAGAAAAGGAAAGGTCTGCAGCTCCCTGAGCAGGGAGGGTTTGGTTACTGCCTGTGGGGTGGGAGGATGGGTGCGGCAGTGGTGTGTGATCTCCCAGAGAAATTGCTCGTGTCACCTTTGAAATGGCACTGGGAAAGCTCATTTGAAGAGTTAACAGGGGATAGGAATATGTGGTCATAACACCTGACTGCAGTGAGTGGCATGTGTTGGGCAGAGCCAGGCATGGGGGCTGGAGGGGCATAGAAAGGAAAGAAAGAGTTAATTAACCCATTGGTGATCACACTGAACCTTTCAGTTACATCCACTACAGTTATGTGTAATATTCTTATATTATGGTTTATAATTTATTATTCTTATGTTGTTATATTATGGTTTTATCCATCATCCTGAGCAGCAGGGACACGGCCCCTGATTGCAGAGTGTGGTTTGCAGGGGCTGAGTGGTCACAACAAAACATCTTTGATATTCTCAGAGCTGCTTGGGAAGCACCACATGCCTGAACTGAGAAAGAAAAAAGGAAAGGAGGGTGCTGGTTGTGATTGCTGGAGGTGTGAGGGGATGTACTTGTTTCTTCATTTTTAAAATAAAAGTTAATCTTCTAAAGGTGTGTGTTAGGGCAGAGGGGTTGAGGTTGCTTCTGATGACTTCAGCTACCTTTCCTGTCTCAGGTTTCTTGTTGTCACTAGGAAATGGCAGATAAAAGGCTGACATGTCTCTTTTTAGTGCCTTCTCACGGCTATACACCTTATTTGCCAGACATTTTCCTCTCTCTTTTGGCTTGCAGGACACCACACATGGGACACCAGGCTGTGCATTTACACATGGTTCCACCTTCTGTCAGATCCCAGGGCACTCACCCAGCCCTGGCACTCAGGGACACCTCCCCATGTGTCCTTAACCCCCTGTCTGCTGTCAGTGTCCCACTGCTCGTGTCCCTGCCTGGGGCTGACCCCATCTCTTGCTGCAGTGCCCTGTAAAAACCACCTGTACCTCCACTCTGTGTGTTCTGTAGCAACCTGTGGTGGCTGCAGGTCCTGTCTCAGTGAGCAGAAGGTCCCTCAGGGAAGGGTCTGGGTTTTTTTGGGGGCTTTGGAGCTGCCTCTACAGGCGCTGTGTCCAGGGGGAGCTCCGTGCTGCTCCCAGCCCCTTTGGCTGCCTGGCCAGCGGATGCATTCCCCCAGCTGTCAAGGTATGAAGCATGATCCATTTCCTGATGTCTGCTCTTAAATCTGCTGGAAATTCTGCTCATCTCCATTAAATATGGTCCCGCTGTGGGGCACAACTCATCTCTGGCCTGACAGCTCAGGTAACGCTCCTCGACACCGCTCTGCTGATCTTGGCCAGCCCCAGGCCTGGAGCTCCTCTGCAGATTTTTTTCTTTGCTGGATGACTTGGAGCCTCCCAGCAAGGCGATTCCCATGCTGCTGGGGTGAGGGAGGACATTTCTCATGCGAGTCAGGGCTCTTCCAAGGTCCAGCATACCATAATGCTGAGTAGAAGCAAGTACGTAGTTAGGGAAGTATGTCTGGGTCAACACATGTCTTGTGTTGCCTTAATGATCTCAGAAGCACAATATCTGTGTCCTGTTGGCTTTTCCTTGCAGCTGTAACTCATGGACAGAGGGATTTGTTAGAGAGAAGTGCTGTGAGTGCTGTTCAGGGCTCAGAGCTCTGTGGCACCCCCATGTTAGGAGCAGTCTTGTACCTTAGAAAACGTAGGGAGATTTCCTGTCTCTGATGTTCCAGAAGTCCTCAGGAAAAGGGGTTTGTGCTGCCATTCCCCTTTATTTTGGGTGAGGATCTGGCTCTGTGGCACCCCCATGTTAGGAGCAATCTTGTACCTTAGAAAATGTAGGGAGATTTCCTGTCTCTGCCTCTGATGTTCCAGAAGTCTTCAGGAAAAGGGGTTTGTGCTGCCATTCCCCTTTATTTTGGGTGAGGATCTGGTGTTTGGGTCTCTGCTGAAGCTCCCTGGCAGTGAAGGGGTTGCAGAATTGCAGCTGGGAACTTGAGCAGTTCTGACACTGCAGTGAGGAGAATCCCCAACACTGGATTTTGGGTGGGATCTGGGGCTGTTCCATGTGGGCTGTGAGTGCTTGGTGCCTGCTCTGGACAGCTGATGGAGACAGCATCCTTTATGTGTGTGCTCAACCAATATCCATGCATCTTGACCCATTTTAAAGAAGTTTCTTGGGCTCTATCCATTGCTTCTTCCCTGCAGTGTATGTTTGCAAGGGCAGCTTCTCCCTTCCTAAGCACGAACACTGAAAACTTAATTTCTCCATGGGCTTCCCTGTCCTCCAGCACTTCAGGCTGCTGTGATAAATTGATTTATCCTGATTAACCCAAGTGCTGCTGCCCTGCCACGGGACAGCTGTGAGGCTGTGCTGCAGGAGGGAGTTGCTGTGAGTGCAGGTGAAGTGGAATAGCCCTGCAGTGTGAGGCTGAACTGAGTTTTGGGTTGCTGATGCCAAGAGTGTTGTTAGAGACTTATAAACAGCTCTGGATTGTGGCTTGAGGGGGGAGAATGGGCAGGGGTTTACAGGTGAATAAAATGCATTAGCTTTACAAGCAAATAATCACACAATAAATCTGAGAGTGTATTTTTTTTTCATGGAATGACAGCCCAGGTTGGAAAGGATGCCAAAAGATCACCTGGCCCAGCCTTTTGTGGAAAAGGGAGCCTAAATGAGATTATCTAGCACAGTGCTCAATTACATCCTGAAAATCTCTAGCAGTGGGGACTCTACCATGTCCCTGGGGAGATTGTTCCACTGACTGATTGTTCTCCCTGTAAAAAAATGTCTTTCTTGCATCAAAATGAAGATTTTTTTTTTTCCCATGAAGTCAGTGCTGCATAAAGAAATCTGCATTAATTTTGTGATTACATCATTATCAAGTACCTGATAAACTGAAGCAAATTCTGGTTTCCAGTGAAGCCAGTTTGGCAGGGGATCAGTGTGGGTGCTTGGATGCAGGGTTGGAGGGGGAGCTGCCCTCAGCTCTGCAGCATCTCCAGGTTGCAGCTTTGGCCATGATGTAACTCAAGGCTGTGGAAATAATGCTGGGTTTGCATTTCACTGCTGCCTGCTTGGTCTGGAAAATTAAACCATATTATCAAGACAGCCCAAGTTTGGTCTCTGGCACATTGGAGCACACAAATATTCATAATTTGGTGCTTCTGTTGTCTCATTTTTTTTCAAAATCCCAGTGGGTCAAGGCACAGAGGTGTGGGCACCCTCTGGTGTGGCTGCTAATGAAGGAATTGAATTGAATTCCATACATTCTGAAATTACTCTCCCTGACTCCCCCAAAGCTGCGTTCTCTCTCCACAGCTTCCCAACCTGGGCCAGCATCTGTCAATGCCAGCAGCCAGCCCCTGCCAGCTGGCACTGCCTGCCTGCCTGGAGCACTTTCTCCTCTCCTTCCCAAGGCTGCAGGATGTGGGTTCTTTATTCCTTTCAGATGCTTTTTTCTTTCCAGGGTTTTGTGCTTCCATGTCTTGCTCAGGGTGATGGAGGAGCCCTGGTGTCACAGGCCTTGCTGATAAGAGAAGCTGACATGAGGGGTTTAGGGGGCAGGGGCGTGTGTCTTTAGTGGGTGCTGGGCATTTTCTGGGCATTTTCTGGGTGTTTGCTTGGGACTGATCCCTGGCAGTGTGTATCTGTTGGAGGCATTTAATAAATCCCCATTTTATCCTCTCAGCTCTGTCTAACCTCTGTTCCAGGAAGCCATTCCAGGGCATCAGGGTCATCACCCTGCCCTGCAGGATCCCACACTCCTGGCTGGGAGGATGTGTCAGCATCCCCAGAGGTTTTGGTCATCATCTCTTTGACTCACAGGTCTGTCACTCCCACTGAGTCATCCCCATCCCCAGGGATGTGCCAGGGCTGGGAGCAGAGTGCCAGGGGCCAGGCAGGGGTGCCAGCTCATGGGATGTTGTGTTGTGTTGCACATGAAAACCAAAAAAACTTAAACTGTTCCTAAACATCTTGGTGAATTATGGTAGATGTCAGTCCCATGCCCCAATTCCATAAGCTGCTCCTCTTACAGGGAATTCCCCTCCCCATAAGCCTTTTACTCCCATATTTTTAAGGTCATTCTCAACCTGGCCTCTTGCCATGGTACTCTTGAGTCTTTTTCAGATGGGGATCCCACAAGGTGTAGTTCAGTGGGTGAATTTTGGGGTGCTGGTCATGCTGTCCTCACTGGCTGCCCACATTCTCCACCCTTTGTTGCATCACTTTGCAACAGAGTTCATCATGTCCAGGGAGGGTGCAGCTGCTGGTGCTGGGCATGGGAACAGAATGAGATAGGTCTTAGTTTCAGACAGCTCAAAAATCCATTTATTAGCCCTGGAAACGAGGGGTGAGACGAAGATGAAAGACCCACAAAGGCAGGGGTGTGGGGTTTTTGTAGGGTATTGCAGGGATGGAGTTCAGGGTTTGGGTCAAGGAAGGAGCTATTAGCAACACAAGAAGGATGAGATCACATTCCCACCTCTTTGGAACAGGAGCACTCCACGGTGGGACGTGGGTCCCGAGCGTGGACAGGGATGAGCAGCCATGGGAAGTGGTGGTGTGATGCTCTGGGGGCTGTAGGTGCCCCTGGCTCACCCCAGGGCTGGAGGGATGAGGTGGGCACTGCCACATTCCCTGCCCAGCCCCAGGAGCTGTGAGGGTTGCCAGCAATCCCCGCTCCAGCCTCCTTCCAGCCTCCCCCTGCCCACATCTCTGTCACTTCTCCCCTGTGCCAGGGATGTCTCTTCACCCTCCAGGTGTCCACTTGAATTTCACCTCTGAAAGGTTTTGTCTGGCTGTAAAAAGCAAAGAACTGCTGAGGTTGAGAACTGAAGACAACAAATTCTGATTTATTTCTTATAGGGAGGGGTTTTATTCAGTAAAATGGACAATGTTTATCACAACACTGCTGAAAGCATAGGGGTGCCCCTCTCCTAAAAGCATCAGGGGTCCCCTCTCCTGAACAGATTTGGTTTTTGGCACAGCTTTTATTTACCAGTGAGTCAGGATTTAAGCAGCAGCAGGAGGGAACGACTCGTGGCACTTTAAAGCAGGGCTGTTGGATCCTCTTCCTGCCCTTCTGAATCGCTCCGTGCCCTTGTGTAAATCATTTAACACGTGTGCTCTCACTTCCTAGATGGAAAATGCGGTGGATGCTTTCCGCTTTTCCTCGGCACTTCGGGATCTGCTGCTCGGCAGCTGCTCGGGATTTGCGGTGATAAAGCTGGGAATTTGACCCTGGGATGTGTCAGCACCCCCAGGCAGGGCTGGGCTGGGGCTCCCTCCGGGCTGCTGCTGGTTTGAGATGTGGGCTGGGCTGTGGGTGGACATCAGGCTGGAGGCAGGAGGTGTTCCCGCTGGATCTGTCCCTGCTGTGGGCCAAAGAGAGGGATTTATTCTCTGCTGGCAATGTCCACTCCTCAGGCTGGCACAGGCAGAACTCCCCCTGGAGGGATGTGGGCTGTGCTCACAGGCACAGCACCACGCAGCACTGGCTGATGTGTGCCTGGCCTGCCCCTCTCATCAGCCAGATGAGATCTCCTCTGTTCCCTGGGCAGATGGAAGAGCACACAAACCTGGGCATCCCTTCCCTGCTGTTTCTGCTGAAGTGTTTAAACTTTGCCTTCTTTTTCCCTGGAAATGAGGATGATGCTGTAGGGCCCTACCATTTCCCCCAGCTGTCCTTCCCCAACCCTAAAACTTTGGATTTTGCTTAATTGTTTTCCTTCCCCCTGTGGCTTTTCTTGGCTCTGTAGAGTGAGAAGGCTGGAGCTGCCATTCCAGGAACACTCATCGAGAGGGTTTGTGTTTAATTGTTCACAGATTTATCAAGATAGAAGCAAAGCAGGCGGCCTTGAGAGCAGATAAGCTGTTGGGCCATGAGAGGGCTTCAGCACCTAAAATATTTCCCAGTTCTCCCCTTTCTTGCATTCTTTGATCCATTCAAGTGGAGAACTGGTCAAACCTGACTTCAGCTGCCTGAAAAGCCCTGGTTGATCTCTGTATTGACAGCTGCTCCTCAGGAAGGGGAGCCTGGGTGGAAACCACTGAGGCTGGGGAGCTGTTGGTTGTTTTGGGGTAGGTTTTTTTTTCCAGAATATATGAAAAGTTCCCGGTGGGTGGAGAGGGAAAGTGAACTATGAAACTGTGAGTCTCGTGCTCTGTTGAAACACACCCTGGGGAAGGCATATCCTCCATAAACAGCGGAGTTGGCCACGGACCAGGAAACCCTTCCCTCCCCACTCCCCTCTGCAGCAGAGCCCAGTGCTGTGGGTGGTGTCTCCATCCAGAAGGGCTGTTCTGGATCCTGCTCTTGTACCTCTCCAGCCCTTGAGAACCCACTGGGGGAGCCTGTGAAGTGCAGGCTGTGTCTGCCTTTGCTCATCAGTGTGTTGCAGTAATTGTTGTTGCTGGTGGCACTGGGCTCTGTGCTGGCTGGGCTCTGAGGCCATGGGGGATGTTGCTGGGTCTCACGTGGTTCCCTGAGCACTGATGGAGCTGTGTGGTTTGGATCCTGCTCCTGGCCTTGCTCCAAAATGATACAGCAAGAGGTTGTGGCATGGCACAGGTGTTGTCTTGCTGTGGGCACACCTGTGCAGCAGCTGGGGTGCTCAAACTGCTCTTTATCTCATGGTTGACCCCAGACTGGGTAAAACCCACCTCTGGTGTCCTCTGCTCACCTCTGTCACAGCTCCCTCTTCATCCCAAGACTGCTCAGAGAGTGGCCCTTGGTCTGCAGCTGCAGAGGAAACTTTATCTTGCCCTACACAAGGGCAGAAGTGACAGCCAGAGGCACAAGGGGTGGAGGAAGGGGATATTTGACAGTGTTGGTTTGGTCGTGGGGGCTGAAGGGCTGCCAGAGAGCTGTGGGAATCACATAAGTGCTGCAGGAAGAAAAGGTATTTTGGAGGAAAGGGCCTCAGAAGCAGCAGGAGGGGTATCAGGGGGGGTTGAGCAGCAAGGGTGGGGTCTCAGCCTGAGCTCTCCCTCTTTGGCTCCTTGCCTTCCTCCCCCTCCTCTCTCTGAGTGCAGTTTCCTGGTGCAGGCCAGCAGAGCCCTGCTCTGTCTCTGGTAAAGCTCAGCTTTGCTTGCTCACCCAAGATTTGCTCCTCTGCCAGACCCCGTGTGTGCTCCAGCCCCAGAAGTGTTCAAGGCCAGGCTGGACAGGGCTTGGGATAGTGGAAGCTGTCCCTGCCTGTGCCAGAGGGGCTGAAACAAAATTATCTTTAAGGTTCCTTCAACCCAAATAATTTTGTGATTCTGTGATAACAAGAAAAGTTTTATTTTGCTGCTTGTTGCTCACAGAGAGATATGAATCCAAACCAGGGGCCAATAGCAGGGAACCCATTTTTTGCATTGCAGGATTCACCCTACAGCACTAATTACCCATCAAACCTGAACATCTGCTCCTTTTCTTTGCCAGCTCCCTCTCGTGCAAGGCTGCAGGTTGTTTTGGTGGCTGTCAGTGCCCTCTTTCTGCTGGGAGCCCTGGCAGCAGCGAGCATTGCCCAACACAAATCATGGGAAATCCGTTCTGTGTGGGACACTCTGTTCAAAGGCACCTTGGCTGGGACAGGACATTCTGCTGACAGATCTCCCCATGATGTAAAATGTTGTAGCTGTTGACATAGGAGTGCATCTGAAGTGTCAGCTTTTCCTGTCAAACTCCACCGTGCTGCTCCAAATCCAGTGGGAGCCCAAGGATAGCTTCGGGGGGCAGAGGTTGCCTGAACTTTGGCAGAAGTTCATGTTGTGTTTTGAGTGGAAATTCAGGTTGTTGCTCCTCCCTGCATCCCTTCAGGTGGTGATGCACAATCTTTGTGCAGCTGGGAAGGACCAGCAGAAGCAGGACTGGTCCCTGATTCCCTCTGGCCAGCTGGGAGAAGCAATTTGAGTTAATTGAACTGTCGCTCACGTTTCCTTCTCTACTTAAATATCAAATAGGAATTGCACTGAACTGTGGAGGTCAGCAATGTCTGGGGACATGCAGAGTGTGGTATCTCTGTGAGGATGGTGAAGATGAGGTGTGGAGGCATCACCTCCATCTGAAACCCTGCCATTGCCACCTCTGCCTGCCCGAGGTTCTGAGCTCCCAGCAACTCTCTCGTTTCCCTCCAGGTTCTTTAGATGTTGACTCCCAAGTGCCTGGCTTGTTCTTCATTGCCTTTTGGATGCTTTCAGTACTTTTCTCATTGTTAGGAAAGTTAATTAACAGCAGGAGCTGCCAATATTTATAAAGCTGCTTTCCAAGGCAGACTGCTGCTCACGAATAAGATTTTCTTTTTCCAAGCAGATATGTCAGATCCATCATCAAAACAACCCATCAAAAAACATTCCCTTCATAGCCTTCTCATTGCATGGACTTAAGCAATAAAGCCAGGCTGGTTTTTGGTCCTGTTACTGGCTTGGAAAAGAAACTGGGTTAAAAAAAAATAAAGAGAAACTAATAACAATGAACAAACCTGGTGTTTTCCAGCAGAGAGGCAGAATTGGCTCTGTGGGGAGCTGCTCTCTCTCAGGAAGCGCTGGAAGTGGCCACTTGAATTTAATACTGTGCTCATCAGCTGCATCTGCCATGAACAAGAACATCTTGCATAGCAAGGACTTTGCTATTTTCCATTAAATAGGAAGCTGCCCTTTTATTCTTGTGAGTTAAGGGCAGAGATCTGGGCTGACGTGGCTGTCAGGGCTCCACCAGCTCCCGCAGCTGAGCGCGTTCTCCGGGCAGTCCTGCTGCGCTTCGCGTTTTCCGAGGCTTACATAAACATCCTTCTTTCACACACGAGGCTGGGACATGCAAGCTGCAAACTGCTGACAGTCCCTTGCAAGAGGCAGAGCTGCCCCAGAAGCTTTGGCAGCTCTGTGAGGTTGGGAAGGGATGGGAGCCACGTCAGGAAGGGATGGGAGCCACAAGGCCACTGTGGGGTGTGAGGTGGCTTCAAACCATCCAGTGCCTGCTGGAGGTGTTGGGAGCTGACCCACACGCAGGGAGAGGCCAGCAGGGTCATCTTCAGGAGTCTGGGTTTGCTGGTGTGGCTCCACCTGAGCCTCTGACCTCCCTGTGCCTTCCCAGTGCCCTGCTGCAGATGTGATTCCCAGCAGCTCGGGATGCTGCGCTCCCGCCCCGCCACAATCAGGTTTTTCTCCCGAGGAAGGCGTAGGAGTGGAGGTTTATCTCCCAGCTGGCAGGCAAAGGAGGATGCCACACCTCGGGGAGCTGCTGGGGCTGGGTGGAGCAGGGAAGTGGAGCAGCAGGACGTGGGCTTTGAGGAGCTGCAGCTCATGGGCTTGCCCTGAGGCCGGGGCACTCTGAGATTTCCAGCTCCCTCGGGGAAGGAGAGAAGCAATAAATCCGGACTGTTTGTGACAGGGCCTGGCCCTCTGGGTGATTTCTGACACTCTGTGCCTTTCTGGCAGCACATGGCTGTGATCCACAGGGGTTTCCTTGGCTCTGGAGCTGAGGCAGTGCTCACTGTGAGTGGGCTTGGCTGCGAGGAGCTTGCAGCTCTGGGTGTGAGAGTCACAGGCAAAGGAAGCAAAGGCACAGTTAACACTTAGTGAGGCCCTTTCAGTGCCAGGCTGGAAGATTTTGGTGTCCTTAAAACTCAGATCTGGGTAGTTTGATGGCTGTGGGGTGTTCCAGTGCTGGTCCAGGAGAGCTGCACAGCTCCCTCAGGGGACACACCAAAAGGCAGGCCAAGGAGAGCCTGTAAATGCTGAAAATCTGCTGGGTCTGGAAATTCATCCCTGTGTGACTGGTATGGGCTGGGGGAGCCCTTGTGATAAAAATACAGACACCCTGTCTGTCCTTGGATGTGGTTGAGAGACAGAATTATCATCGTGTAGCAGATCAGGAGTGGTGATAATATGCAAAGAGATCCTTGGTTTTGGGGTGGGAAACTTTTCTGGAAGCTCCAGACCGTATGGAACACCTAAAATTGTGTCTGGCTTGGGATGTTTCTCTCTGGAAGATGCCCAGTTCATCCCCAGTAACCATCCTTGTGGTGCATAATGTGAGCTCCATCAGCCCCTCCCACGCAAAGCCACACTGTGGACAGCCTGTGGCTGATTCCTTATAAGATGAGGGGTTTATTTTACTTTATTCCTTTGTCAGAGCTGTGGCTGTTTCCTTCTAAGGTGAGGGGTTTATTTTGCTTTATTCCTTTGACAGCCTTCCTTGAGTTTTGCCAGCTCTTCTCTCTATCAGCCTGCAAGACCTAGAAAGAAACCACTGTCTTCAAAATGCTTTTTTTAATGCTTAATTCAGGAAAATAAAAAGAATTGTTTGAGAATTGAGATGAGAAAATAAGAAAATATAAAGAAAATAAGAAAATTAAAAGAATAAAATAAGAAATAAAGAGACTTGAGAGTGCCACTCTGCCCCTGAGTAACAGGCATTGCTGGGGGTGTGTGAGGGACACTGCCTGGTTCTCAGGGTGGGGATGGGGTGTCTTCACATTCTCAAGTCTGCAAATGCTCCACACATCTGGCACTGGGAGAGGACTGGGCTGGACTCTTTGCCTTCTTTAGCCACTGGAAACAATCCAGCCTGCCAGTTCCTGCAAAGCTCATCCTGTGGTTTAGTGGATAATACTGAGCCTTGTTCAACTCCCACGCTTCAGTGCCTTGTGAGAGGGTAGGGAAGGCTCTGCAGGGCTTGTGCTGTGCTGGGACCCCTGTTCACTGCTGTGGAAGGCAGCACGGATATTCATTGTGCCTGAAATGCTTGCTCCATAGTTTTAATGAAATATTTATGGTGACACAGGGATGACTCTGGGGTGGTGGCAGGTGTGAGGGATGCAGGGTGGCAGCAGGGCTGTTTCTTTGAGCTCCAGCCATGTCTCCATGAGTGCATTTCCAGAGTCTGACTCGTGCTGCCATTGTCTCCCCCGTGCCAGGACGAGAGTTTCGTGTCTGTGTCCCTGCAGCTGGAAATGGCTGTAGGCAGTGCACGGCTGGCTGAGCTCAGGAGGGACAGGAGCTGCACAAACCTGCGTTTTCTCAAGCAGTCAGCAAAGCTGCTGAGAGACACAAATTGGAGTGACAGCCACATCAGGACAGATCTGCCACGGGTGGGCACCCAGGCTTTATTCTGGGACAGCACCAACGTGACCAAAGGTGAACCCAAGTGTCCCAAATCCTCAGCAGACCGAGGATGAGGGGTGAGGGGCTGGGAACACAAACCCTGTGAGGAACAACTGAGGGAGCTGGAGGTGCTCAGCCTGGAGAAAAGGAGACTCAGGGATGCCCTCATCACTCTCACAGCTCCTGAAAGGTGCCTGTGCTCAGCTGGGGCTGGGCTCTGTCTGCAGGAGCACTGGCACAACCAGAGCACACAGCCTCCAGCTGTGCCAAGGGAAATACAGGTTGGAGATCAGGAAAAAGTTTTTCACAGCAAGGGTGATAAAGTTCTGGAGTGGCTGCCCGGGGAGGTGGTGCAGTCACCATCCCTGGGTGTGTTTAACAAAGCCTGCATGTGGCACTGGGTGCCAGGGCTGAGTTGAGGTGTTGGGGCTGGGTTGGACTCCATGATCATGAAGGTCTCTTCCAACCCAGTGATTCTGTGATTCTGTGATTCTGTGATGCTCTGATCCTGAGCCTGGTAAGGCTGTGTCCGGCCCACAGAGCTGGGACAGCCCCTTTCTGAGAGGTGCAGGGGGGATGTGGGGGCAGGAATGTTTCTGTAGCAAGAGTTGACCACTGAGTTTTGGTGCTAGATTGCCCCCAGTGTCATCTTAACTTCTTTTTGCAAAGAGGGGTTTGTGAGCGACCCTGTGGTTCTGCCTTGCTCACAACCCTGGATGTGCAGAAGACAGATGAGGTGAGCAGGTTTTGGCACGACTGGGGCTGGCAGCACACACAGATCATGGATTAAACATGTGCATGGCAAAAAAGGATCTTTCTTGAGGCAGACAGAGGCCTGCTGTTGCTGTGCAGCCCCGCTGCTCCCAGCCCCATGCTAACAGCAGTACCAATGTGTTTATATGAAGCTTGGCTGCAAAATGCCTCCTCGGCCTCCAGTTTTTTCAAGCTAAATACTCCTTTTATTGTGCTGCAGAGGCTGTCCCAGAGGCCAGCAAAGGAGGTGGCCTGTTTGGCCACAGTGATATCTGGACCGGAGATTGAATTCCCGCATGTCTTAAATCTGTCTCCAGACTGGCAAGCCACCAAGTGGGCATCTCTTTCTCCAACTAATTGGCTGTTTATGTGCAAATTGGCCTCTGGCTGCTTCCACGAGGCCTGGCTCACCAGAGCTGCACAAGAGCATCCTCTTGAAGGGCTCGCTGAGTGCCTGGGCTGTGCAGGGGATGGTGACAGCAGGGACAGCCCAGCCCTGCTCCTGCCGGGGTCACCAGGCTCTCAGTGAGTGCCCAGGGCTGCTCTGGGCTGTTAGCACTTCTCTGCAGGGCAGGGATTGCTGTCTGCCCTCCAGCTGGCAGGAGAGGCTTTCCCAAGCTCCAAGCAGGCCCTGTGGAGAAAGTTTGTTTGAAAAGCACCTCCTGAAGTGGAGCAGAGGAGATGGCCTTGGTTGGGTTGTGTTGGAATCCTGGTTACTGAGAATTTCAGACTTTCTGTACTGACAGGCTCTGACCCCCAAAAGGACACTGCATTTCACCTGAAGCCATGGACAAGGCTTCCAAAATGGAATGAGAGAACTGGGATTGTGAGTGTGGAATTTGAATAGAAGTGTGTGATATCACAGGGTGGAAAATTTAGCATTTAAGGGTTTAGAATCTAGTGGTATATATAGAGCAAGATGGAGGTTTTAGGGTGGAGGCTGCTCCTTCTTTTTCTTCACCTTCTTCTCCATGGGTTTGGGTGGTTTTGTGTAATTGGATAAAAAAGTTCCCATTGTGGGCCATGGGTGGTTGTTTGTTGGGTTAAGAGTGAAAATAATTGAGGTGTCATTTCTTAATTGGACAGTTTATCCATAAAAGGCCTTGTAGAGAGAGATTGAGCACCATTTTTAGCTTGTTAGAGTGAAGTGCTGTGGAACTCAGGGTTTGTGAGACTGTAACATAGATAAGAGTTAATAAACATCTGAGTCCATCTTGTGCATTTAATCCCAACCCTGGCAGAAAAAGGAGCAAAAGGATCAGCAGGGATGTGCACACCTGTGGCTGGAGCTGGGGGACACAGTGTCCCTGTCAAGGCCCTTCTTTTAGGAGGGTGTTGCTGCCAGGCAAGGCACATGTTTCTGCAGGAGAGTGCTCCCCAGGGCCCCCAGCCCTGCAAGGAGGCAGCAGGGCAGTGTCATTTGTGCCTCAGGAATCTCATCTGGTTCTTGAACCAACCACCCTGGGGGTTCTGTGGTGCAGGGGGTTTTTCTGGAGGTGTGGGGAGAAGGAAGTTATTCCAGGACAGAGCCCAGGCTGGCAGTTTATTCCCTTGTGTCAAGGTAAACCTGGCTGTGTTGCTCTGTCTGTGATTACTTGTGTGGGAATAACAACATCCCTGAGTTTATAGACACTGCCAGTCCCTGCTGATGCTTAATGCATCCAGCTCTTTCCTCCTGTCATTCCTTTATAAGGAAAAACATTTCAGATTTAGTTTCTACCTTATTTTAACTTCTCGTAAAAGAGGGCAGTTTAATTCTTTTGGTGGAACATCAAGTCCAATGCTCCCTGAGCTGGTGTGGTTATTATGGGCACTTGGGAAGATGAAATAATAAAAAAAGTCAGCACAGTAATGCTGAGTTCATCAAAAGGGAAGTGGGTGATGGGGTGACAAGTGTGCCTGCAGTCTGGAGATGGCAGAGGAGATAAACACGAGCTCCTTGTGGCACAGCTTGGTGTGATGGCACTGACCACATCTCCTTGGAACTGAGAACTTGCCCTGCTCCCCTTCCCCTGCTGGGCTTGGCCACGGGGGTTTATGGGCACAAAAAAGTTGTGCTGAGAGAGAGCTCAGCCCTGGCTGTCACTGCAGAGGAGCAGGGCCAGCTCTGCTCCTTCAGCACACTTGAACTCTGCTGTGCTCATTTGCAAACACGAGTGTCAGAGCTGACTGCCCAGCGAGGTGCTGTGTGCCCAGGCAGGGCTGTGTGCCATGCCTGGGGGCAGCTCAGCTTCGCCCTGCTCCAGCCCCCAAACTCAGCCCACCCCCAGGGTTTTACTGCTTCTTGGGGGTTGCCAGTGGGGAGTTTCTCTCCCCTTGCATTGCTTGCTGGAAATCTCCCCTCTCCCTGCTGGCTTGGTGCCCTCTCTCCGTGCCTGCTGCTCTGCCCCCAGAGTGCTCACGGGCCTCTTTCCCATTTAGGGAAACACTGGATGGCCCCTGCTTTTGGCCTGCTTGCAGCACATCTCCCAGATGATTTTTTTTTCTATTTTTTTCAATCCTCCTTTGTCTCTGGAGGCTGAAATCCCAGTTGTGGCTGGCTGGAGGGGGAAGCCCAGGTGTTGTCCTGCTCAAGGGGAGGCTGGGTATTTGACAGGGTGAGCCTGAGGGGCTGCTGACAGCATCACTCCTCTCCTGCAGCCATGATTTAATCAGCAGGAACAAGTGCCCTGCAGCAGGGAAGCCTCAGGCAGGGTGTGGGGCAGGCAGCAGCGCTGAGCAGGGGAAAGGGAGAGGAAACTGAAGGAAATTCCCCTAAAAACATTGACTCATTGCTTTTTATTCTTTACTCCAGATTTTTAAATCAGCTGTGAAACTTCTGCATCTGTAGAAGATGCTGAGTAGGCAGTGCTGGGTGTCTGCAAGATGGGCTGGGGAACAAAAGTTGGTGTGCTGTGTGAGACCTGCTTGGGGGGGCTCTGCCTTTCTCCTTGCCATGCTTTTCCAGCAGGAGAGGCAGCTGGACCCTGAGTTCCTGGGCTGCCTCCTGTGGTTGGGGTAGATCCCTGAACCACAGCTCAGGGTGGTTTCTTTAGTGGTGCCCAGCAGAGCTTGGCTCCATCCATCAATGGATCCTGCTGGGGTTATCCTGGGATCTGATAGTGGGAATTACCCTGGATGTGTCTGGGGTTATCCCGGGATCTGATAGTGGGGGTTACCCTGGATGTGTCCGGGGTTATCCCGGGATCTGATAATGGGAGTTATCCTGGATGTGTCTGGCGTTATCCCGGGATCTGATAGTGGGGGTTACCCTGGATGTGTTTGGGATTATCCTGGGATCTGGTTAGCGAAAATTAACTTTGGATATGTCTGGGATTATTTTGGGATCTGATTAGTGGAATTTACTTTAGACGTGCCTGGGATTATCCTGGGATCTGATTAGTGGGAGTTACTTTGGACATGTCTGGGATTATCCTGGGATCTGGTTAGAGGAATTTACCTTGGAAATATCTGGGGTTATCCTGGGATCTGGTTAGTAGGAATTAATTTGGGATATGTCTGGTATTATTCTGGTATCTGATTAGTGGGAGTTACTTTTGATGTGTCTGGGGTTATCCTGGGATCTATTAGTGGGAGTTACCTTGGGTGTGTTTTGTGCAAGTCTGAGAGGGCTGTGGCAGAATTTTAATGGTTTAATGAGAGGTACCATCCAAGGCAGAGCCTGCCCGTGCTGGGGACAGCTGCTCCCCAGGGTGCTTCATCTCTTTCCCATTTGCACTCCTTAGCTCAGCAGCTGGACACCACAATCCTGCCTAACTCTGTGTGTGCCCGTGTCAGGCGTGCCAGGCTCTGCCAGGCAGCAGTGGTGGAGCTGAGGACATCTCCTGTGGCCAGACCATGGCAGGGCATCCATTTCTATCTGCATGGGGACACCCCATGGACTGTGACAGCAATCCTGTCCTCTTGGGCACCTTTCCATCCCTGCGTGGTGGGCGACAATCCACCAGTGGTGCTCGATGTTGATGATCACACCTCAGCATCCCCGCTGGTGCTTTCACTGCTGTCTGCCAAAACCTTTAAAAGGAAAGGAAAATTGTGTTCATTCTTCCTCTCCTTCCTCTCCCCTTGCCCTCGTGTCCTCCTCCTGCTGTGCAGTGAGCTCCCACACTGTGTCCATGCTGCCCAGAGGAAGCTGAGTGGGTGTGGGGCTGCGGCTCCATCTGGGAATTGTTCTTATCAAACGGCTTTATGTCAAAAAGGAATAATAATAATAAAACCTTTGATGGTAAGCAGGGAAATCGGGAGGTACAGCTGCTCCTGAGGCCTGACCTGCAGCTTGTGAGCCTTTCCAGGGAGTTTTAGGGTCTTTGTGCTGCAGCAGATTTTGCTGCGTGCCTGGAATATCTTGGAGGAGCAAGAAGAAAAAACTGGGGGCTGGTGCAGGCAGCAGGAGCTGCTGGAAATGGCTCTCTGAGAAGCAGGGGAGAAGCATAAGAAAAGCAAGTTTCCTGCCATGAGGCTGGTATATTTATGACTGGAAAGTTTTGGGTTGAAAAGGTCGTGAGCAGGCGCTGAGGGAGCAGCAGGGGCTGCGAGAGGCGATTCCCAGCTCACACCCTGCCCTGCAGAGGGGCTGGGAGGCTCCCACGGGGGTCTGGTGGCCTCGTGTGATGGGAAAGGGATGGGGACATTGGAGGGGTGAAGGACAGTGCCCAAGGCAGCTGGGATGTGTGGGATTTGTGCCCGTGGGGCTGTGGAAGGGCTGGGCTGTGCCCACCTCCTCCCCTTGGATGGAGTTTCCAGCCCTGCCTCTGACACCACGTGAAAATGAGCCATGCACATCTGGAAGTGGAGTGCACGCTTGGAGCACTGCCAGTTCATTTATTCCTGCAAATTCTCCCTAATTAGGGGCTGCTGGGAAGTTGACAGTGCTGGAAACAGCCTCTTTCCAAGGGATTCAGTGTTCTGACTGACCCTCACCTTCTCTTCTCCCCCTGTAACCACCAGAAGGGTGCAAGCAGTGAAAAGGTGTTCCCTGCCTCAAGGCCCAGGCACTGCAATTCCTCCTGGAGTCAACCACGCAGGAAGGTTTTCCAAAGGAAACGTGCTGAGCCCTGTGTGTGTTAAAGTCATTAAGGATGAGCATTAATGTTTCTGAAGCCTCTTGTTTCTATTAAAACATCTGTGCTGTCATGAGACACTGAGTTCTGTGCCTGTTTGGTTTCATGTTAAAAAGCAGTAATTAAGAATTATTTTTAAAAAATAATAATTGAAGTAATTAAGTCAGTTTTCTGCTTGGATCCTAAATTGCACCTCCCAGGTGCTTAGAAAAGTCTGACCTGAAACTGAGAAGAACAAGAGCTTGAGGCTGAGTTTGTTTGAACTGCCTGAGCTTCAGGCAGATGCAGTTCCTGATCCTCTTTCCATTTCCTTCCTCTGCAAGTGTGCCCTGCTGTTTAACCAACACCAGGGAGCTGTGCTTCCCTTGCCTCCCCTTTCCCCTGCCAGGCACGTGGGCTGCCATCCCCCTCCAGCAGTGGCAGGGGGACACCCCAGCCCTCCTGGGAGCCCAGGGGGGCTGGGATGATGTGCCTGGCCCGGGCTGGGGGCAGCATTTCCCTTTGCAGGATTTCAGAACAATGCCAGAATCACTGCCTTGGCATGAAACGCTTCCATGGCGCTGATGGGACTGCAGAGAGCCCGAGCTGTGCATGCAGATCTCCAGGTCAAGGGGCTGCGTGGGTGCTCCTTGGAGGGGATGAGGCTCAGAGTCCATGGCAGGGTGTTGGAGGGGCAGAGCTGTGCCCCCAGCCCAGCTGTGTGCCCCCCAGCCCAGAGCCCCCTCCTGCAGGCAAGCTGTGGGATCAGGTGCCTGGCCTGAATCCCACCTTGGCCCTGGGGAAGCTCTGGGTGACCCCAGGGAGGTGTTTGGGAGCATCAAGGATGAGCACAGAGGGACCAGGACAGATCCAGCTCTGTTTGCAGGGCAGGAGGGTGAGGGAGGGGTGTTGGTGCTGCCCCTGCCCTGCTCAGTGGAACCACACGTGGTGCATCCCTTGTTCTGAGAAGAACAGGCTGGTACCTCCTCTGTGTGCTGATTTAATGGGGTAAAGCTGACAGGAAGGCAAGCCTTGATCTTCATCTTGATCATCTGCTGGGGGGAGAGCAGGTTGTGGTTGTCTGTGCTTGTTGCTCACCCATCCAGCTCCCATGGGCATCTCAGCTCCAGGCTGCCCCAGGACACCAAGTTTGCTGCATGTCCTGTTTGTGCACTGAATATCTGAGGAGCTTCAGGAACCTTCTCCTTCCTCGTGCCTTCTTTAATTTCCTACCAGCAGAAACCTCTTTGGCCTTTTGCTCCCTCGATTTCACACCAGTCCCTTTACATCTTATCCCTTTAAAATCTCCTCAGTTCCGCTCTTATTGATCCCTTTACACCATAACCGTATTTGGGCTTGGATTGGGGTTTTTTTTTGTTCCCTTGGCAATGGTGACCTTTGCCCACAGCAGCTCTTCACTGTGTTTCTTCCCCTGCCTCTGTGGGTGATGCTTCTGGCAGCTCCATCCCCTCTCACCTTCCTGTGGGGTGTGAGTGATGCTGGGCAGCCAGGATGGCTCATGAGAGAGCTCCTTGCTGCTAAAAGTCTCTCATTTAATACATTTTAGGAGTTACTCACTTTAATTTTGTGACATTGGTGGCTTGTGGTCGTGCTGGGACCTACAGGGGCAGTGAGGTCCTTTGTGCTGAGGCTCTTTTCATGGGCAAAGTCTTTATTAAAAGCCCTTTAAGTGCAGCCCTTCTGCCATTCTTCCAGATTTTGTCTTTTTCCTGTTATCCAGTCTTCAAAGTTACCTGACCCTTTCTGTGCTCTGTGGCGCTAAGGGATGAGATCCGACAGCATTTTCTTTAAAAAAAAAAATAAATCAGTTTGTTTTCCAGAAATCTCAAATTAGCAACCCTCTTTAGAATTATTTTAGCTTTTCCCATGCTCTCGGTTTCCTTGCGGAGGAAGGGAAGTGTGACTAGCACTGAAGTGCGTCCTCCCTCCCTGTGTTTCCTACCCTTGGGAAGCAGGAAGGTCCTGGAGCCTCTTTCGGTGACAATTCCTGCGTAATCAGGGCTGGACTGTTCCGTCATCCCCACGAAGACACGGGCAGAGGGGATGGGAACCGTGTCTGATTTTCCTTCCGGAGTCCCCTCGTCCCCAGGCAGTGACAGCAGCACTTCCCAAGGACTGGGGGCTCCCAGCCCTGCTCCCTGCCACAGCCAGCTCTGCTCGGTGGCCTGCCAGCTCCCTGATGCTCAGTGACATCTGCTCCGTGCCTCAGTTTCCCCAGCTGTCCTGTGGAGATGACTGCAGCTCTTCCAGGTGGGTTTGGATGCAGAAATGGGTTTGGGGTGAGGCAGGAACTCAGCAGCTGCAAGGAGCAGAGGGGAAGGTGATGGTAACAACCTTTATTTTTGGCTTGGAGAGGAGAGCTGTGCTTCACCATTCCTCCACCTCTGGGTGATACAAATCTGTGTCCCTGTGACCCTGCCTTGGTGCAGCCAGAGCTGCTGGTGCTGAGCTGGAAGTGATGCCCTGAGCACGCTGGGGTTGGTGTCTCACACTCCAAGTGCCTCCACCCATCTCCTGAAACTTCCCAGAAAGGCTGGGGAGGTTTCACCTGTGATCAGCAGCAAGGAAAGGTGTTTGGGCTCTCAAAGAAACATTCAGTGGTTAGTAATAATGATATTTAGCTGCTCCTGCATTGTAATTTTGGTCTGTAAGCCTCAAAGCATTGGGTGGAACAGGCCGTAATCAATAAAGAGTTTTGTTTTCTAATTAAAACACGAGGCGGAAGGGGAAGATCCTGTTGGTCTTCACAGTTGCCTTCACAATTGCTCACTTCTGTGTAGGTGATGCTTTAAGGCTCAGGTAGCCACAATGACTCACGGCCTGTCTAACCCAGCCTGGTGCTCATGACTGCAGCAGATTGAGAGACTGATAAGAGCTCAAGGGTTCAGAAAAACCTTGACTTGTGGGAGGAAGAAAATCTGCCTGAAAAACTGCATTCTTAGCAGCCTGCAAGGAAACTGCAGAGTGCTGCTTGAAGTGGCTTTGGATAGGAAAGTCCCTTTTCTGCCCTAGCCTGTTAAAGGATCTTCTAAAGCTGATACCTGCCATCTCCTTGTTTGTTTGGGTTTTTATTCTCTTATGAATCTTTTTTTTCCATTGAAGTCCCCTTTCTAAATCTGGCTGCTTTGTGGTCCCCCACACCCATGCCAGGACAGAGGCTGTGACCAGCACTGGCTGCTTCTGGAGGAGTTTGAGCTGAGATCTGGAGAAGCCCTCGAGGCACAGCCCTGGTGCAGGGCAGGAGGGCCCAGGGCTGAAGCACCCAGAGAAAAAAGGGTTAAAGTTTCTTGCATCTGCCAGCTCTTGTGGCACCAATCCATTTTTAGCTTGGTACCTGTAACTGAGTGATCAGCAGATTTTACAGACTGCCTTTCTGGGGGCAGGAAATCACTTCTAGGCCAATTAAACTTCCTTTGCAGGAAGTTTCTTGCTCATCTGACGAGCAGAGTGATGGTGAAGGAGAGAGGGCTGGGCAGTCAGTGGTGGCCTGGCATAGTAAGGAAACAAGAAATATTTCTACTGTAATGTAACACAGCAAGGAAAATATTTACCTAAAATTCTCCTGCAGCCAGTGCTTGGGAGAGCAGGAATTTTATCTTGGGCTGCAGTTGCTGTGCAGAGGATCCCAAAGGTCTTATCAAAGCAGGAGCTGGAGGCGAGGCTCCTGGTACAGTAAAAACAGAGAGTGAGACCCTTGGTTGTGTGAGCAAGTGATAGAAGAGATGTAATCTGCTCTCTTCCTTTTGAAAAAGGAGTTCTTTCTCTTTTCAGATAAAAATGAAAATGTAATTACAAACCTGTGATATGTCTGGGGAAAGGAGCAGGAAGGGCAGATGAGTGACTGAAGAAAATCCCTGCCACAAGGACAGGAGCAGAACCTGATTAGTTTATCTAAGGCAGTGCAGGTGATGTGATCACTGTGACAGATCTTTCATCAGGAGAAGTCGAAGGGTCCTCAATCTCCTCGATCTACCTGGAAAAGGCAAAGCAGGGGCTGTGTCAAGCTGCATTTGGCTGAGCAGTACAGCACACACTGGTGCTGTGCTTGCAGAGAACCCCAAAATCCAATCCCAGGGGAGGAGGCAGGTTCTCCATCCTTCTGGGATGGAGGCTCAGCTTCCCAGGGTTGCCTGCCTTTGGAGAAGAAGGATTTGGCTGAACATAAGCTTTTGGGTGGAGGATTCAGGTAGAAAACCAGAGGAAGTGGAGCTTGGTTATGTGCAGCTTGGTCAAGGGGATGGCTTTTCTGGGCTGATGCTCTTGTAAAGCTGTGCTTCTGACATGGCTCAATGAGATAAAAGAGCAAGAGAGTCCGAGAGAGAAGGATCTCCCTGGAGGAAAGCTTGCTTGTCTTCTTCTAGCAGGAGCTTGGGGTATGTGCTATGGGGTGAGCTGTTTACATACCTTGCTGCATTAAATGTTTACTGTTAGAGCTCTGGATATTCTTGTTATTCTTCAGTTGCTGTAATTTTCCATCTTTCTCTCCCCCTCTCAAGTGCCTTAGGTGCACATGGGTGCAATATGACCCAGCTGGTTTTAATGAAAAGGAACTCCTACTTCTAGCCCGGATATTTTATTTCACACTTCTCGGGGCTTGCCTCTCGGCCTCTTGATTTCCTAAACTTTTATTAGACCCAGGATGATAACATTGCCTTTGCTTGGGAAACACAGAGTGACCCAGGGAGCTGGGACTGACCCAAACTGCCTCAACCTCTTCTGCTGAAGTGCTTTGAGCTTCTTCACCAGCTCCGCCAGACGTCATTGTGACGCTCACCACCACAGTCCATCAAGAAGGTTTTGTGGTTTTTTCTCGTGGTTTATTTTTTCTTGCCTCCTGTTGACCTCAAAAACAGGGTCCCTGTCACAGCACACCAATCCCTGTGTGACCACAGTTCAGAGGGTGCCACCAAACTCCAAGCAGACGCTGTCACGTTGAATCTTATGGGATTTGCAAGGGGGTAGACTCTGAACATCAAAAAAATGTGCTGGGTTCTTCTTTAGATTGCTTGTATTGCTCTTTTAAAGTCTTCTTTACAATAAGGATTTTTAGGTTGTCTTGCTTAGTTCATTTTCCCCCCTGCTTTAAACCCATTCTAAAACTTCGTGATGAGGGCACAGTCAGGATGTTTAGCAGATTTTGTAAAAGGCTAATCCAGGTTCCGTTCTTCCAGTGAGAGAGCCATCCATGATTTTTAACAAAGAGGGACTTTTTTTCTCGCTCAGTAACAAAGTTAATTATTGACAGCTACATTTTTACCTGCTGGAAATTGATCGCTGGTGTGACCCGCATAAGACTTTTGGGAGGGGAAAAATAAAGACACTTTCTTTCAAAAATCAATGCCAGTGGCACAGGTCAGCCCTCGGTGGCAGCTGCCACCAGCCAGTGGACAGCAGGGACCTGGCAGCCGGGTGCTGGGCTCAGTGTCACAGCAGCCACAGCTCCATGGCCATTCCCGTTCTCCTCCCAGCCATTGGAACAGCGGGTGGTGCTCAGCCTGGATGGCACCAAGGAGTTTCACTGGCAGGGTATTGCTTGGAAAGGCATTTTTGTTTGCAGTTGTGGTGCAGAGATGCAGAGCTGTCCCTCCCCACACTGCTCTGGTGGTTTGTGACACCACAAGGAGAGCAAAAAACGAAAGAGCTGAGCACTGCTGCCTGCCAGAGGAGAGGAAACCCACTGTACCTGCCTTAAAATATCATACCTCCGTTGTAAAGGTGTGTTCTCAAGTTTATTAAAACAGTTCTCATGGTTTCAAGTAATGCCTTTCCTTGGACAGTATGGAAAACCTGGAGCTTGCTGAATCTGGGAAACTGGTACTGTTGGTTTCGTTTTCTGGTTCATGTACACTCTGGGGGAGTCTGTGGTGTCTGCAAACTTTAAATGTGTGAAATTAAAAGGGTGACTGACGTCTGTGGTGAAGCTCATCCTTTCTGCAGTAACTGTACTGCTGTTTAACATAATTTTCCTTTATGGCTCACCCAAAGTGGACTAAAAGCCCAACCCATTCATTTTTCCTTTCCTGTTGATGTGCCTGGACACATTTCAGGGGGTATCATCACTTTAAAATGATGCCATTAAAACACAGGGCGGGGAGGATAAAAAGAGGGTCAAGAGGGCAGGATTTGAATCAACACCGGAAAGGGAGAAGCATCAGATGGCGAGATGCTCCACCTGAGAGGGTGTGAGCGGTGCGGAAGGGGCAGCAGTGTCACGGCAGGGGCTCGATGCCAGACCTGGCGTTTTCCTCTCTGGCTCGGGCTGGACTGGAGGGGCAAATTTGCGTCCGCTGATTTTCCAGAGCGGGCTGCTTGGCTTTGGCAGCGGCGCGTCAGCACAGCGCCGGTTGGGTTTTGCAGAATTACAAAACGCAGCGTGGCCGCGTTACCCCTCTCCAAACAAGGCTAAACCCAGAAGTGAAAACCTCACCAGCGCCGCAGAACATCGGGGCTGCTCCCACCCTCCGTGGGGCTGCTCCCATCCGTGTGGGGCTGCATCCACCCTCCGTGGGGCATCTCCCACCCTCCATGGAGCATCTCCCACCCTCCGTGGGGCAGCTCCCACCCTCCGTGGGGCTGCATCCACCCTCCGTGGGGCTGCTCCCATCCGTGTGGGGCATCTCCCACCCTCCATGGAGCATCTCCCACCCTCCGTGGGGCAGCGCCCTCATCAGAGCTGGCAGCTCCGGCTCGTTCCCCAGGCTGCTCGCCCTCATCAGGGCTCCGTGCCGAGGGGCACAGCGGGATGCGGGACACCCCGGCTGCCGGCACAGCCCGGGGGTGCCCCCCGCACCCATCGGGGCGGGGCGGTCGCGCCGCGCACCGCGGAGCCGGGGGGCAGCGCCCCGCGCCCCGCCATGGCCGACCCGGCCGTCAGCGCCCACCTGGAGGGCATCATCTCCGACTTCGAAGGTGGGTGGAGCGCGGGGCTTCGCAAGGGGAGCCCACGGTGGGAGATGCAGGGTTTGGGGCTCAGCCCGGAGGAGCGGAGCGCGGCTCGGCTGCCGCAGAAGCCCCGCGCCGCTGGTGCCCGGTGGTACCGGGGGGTGTCCTGGCCCAGGCTGGGGTGACACCCCGCGGGTAGGGAGGGCTGGAAGGACAGGGATGCCCCAGGGCTGTCGGTGCCTTTTGTCCGCAGCGGCTGCGCCCGGTGGTGTCTGCCAAGGCAGGGTCTTACGGGATGTTTCTCCTTTCCTGCCCTTCCCGAGTGGATTTGTGTAGTTTTTTTCAGCTGAAAACACCCGCCTGACCGGACTGAAAGTCTAAAAAAAAAAAAAAAAAAAGCCAGGCAGAAGCCCTTGTGTTGATTCCCAGCTTTGGGGTGCAGACGCAGCCCTGGAGTAGCTGGGATGTGGGTAAGGATCCCAAGTGTCCCGAATGCCGCTGCCTGCCCTGGGGAGCCCTGCAGTTGTCCCGTGGCAGAGCTCCAGCGGCGCTGGCTGATGGAGGATCTGCTGCAGCCCCCTTGGCGTGCCGACCGGGACGGCTTCTCCGTTTTTCTTGCCTGCTATTCTGCCTTTTTCAGGCAAGAAGATAAGCTAGCGGGGAGCGTGCTGCTGCCAGATGGGTCTGGGAGCGAGAGACAGGCAGAGGAGGGCTGGGGGGTTGTGCCTGAAGCAGGCGTTGAGAGATCGGCTCGGGGGAGCTCATCTTCCTCCCGAGCGGAGTTTTGGAAGAGCGGCTCCATCCCTGCGCACTCGGCGCGTCCTGGCAGCGACCCAAGCGGAGCTTTGTGCAGCGGTTTCTAGAAAAAAAAAAAAGAAAAAAAAAAGAATCTGACAAAAAAACCCCACAAGAAATAGCGGAGATGTTGGGGCCGCGGTGAAAGCTTATCCAGGGGCTGCGTGTGCACCGCTGTGGCTGAGCCTCCTCCGCCTCCTGGAGAAGCCGGGCTGACCTTGGGGAGCAGAACTCTGCTGGGGAGCCCCGGCAGCTCAGAGCACGGGGGTTCCTCTTCCAGGTCAGGCAGGAAACGGGTGGCAAAGCTGGGGTCCCTGCGGTGCCTGCTGCAGGGTTTGGACACGCTCAGCTCCCCTGTTTGCAGCCCCTGCGCTTTCTGCAGTGCAGGAGGCTGAGGGAAGTCACGTCCCTCGGGAGGACTGGAGCTAACAAGTGTTGGGACACAGAGAGTGACCAGAATCCGCCGCCCCTCTGGGTTCAAGGGCGCCTTTGTGACTGTCCTTGAGCTTCCCCACCGTAGGGCTCCGAGCTGATGTAATTACCGCTTCCCTCCCGCTGCCCCAATTGCATTTAAATCTCTGAAGAATGAGTAATTCCCCGCTCGGGTACGATCAAGGCTCTGCTGTGGGCCCCGGGCTGCCTGTTTGGATGGTGTGTGTTCCTCGGTGGCACCGAGCAGCTCCGGACTGCCTTCATTTTCACTCCACAGAGCACTTAATAGTTCCTGCCTGTGCAGAGGGACAGGCTGGGGAAAGCTCCGTGTGTCTCCAGCCAAAAGGTCTGGCCTTGCCCTTGAGCAGGGATCTGGGCTACTGTTTCACAATTTAATTAGCTCTCAGCGTCGCACAGCAGCTTCCCAAAAAGCAGCAATTAATCTGCAGCCCGCAGGGCAGGAGATGCTGTGTTCCCTCAGCTGGGTGGGTACCTCAGCCCCACGCAGCCCCTGGCCAAGCAGGAAAGATCTGCCAAAAATACCACGGAGCAGCAGGACCAGACCATCCAGAGCTCTCTTTGTTCCCTCCAGTCACACACAGCCTGCCCTCCCCAGTCACCCTGGCTGTTCCTGCCTGTTTTCCTCCCAGCATCCGTGCCAGTTTCCCTGCCAGCACCCCTGCCTGGTTTCTTGTCCCTGCTGTGTTGTGGAGCTGCAGCCTGGGCTGTGGAGCTGCCAGCCTGGCTGAGCCTGAGGAGGATGCAAAGGCCCCTGGGGAGAGGGAAGCAGCAGCAGGTACTTGATTCCAGTTTAGTTTCCAGGTCAAAGCAACATTTGAGAAGAAAACAGCACATCAGGGTGTGCTCTTCCTCGTGCCCCATGCTGTGCTGGGGATGCTCACAGTGCCCATCTTGCACTGACCAGCAGGTCCTGCCTGCAGGAGGGCACTAGAAAAGTCCAGGGGCTTCTGCCCCAGAGGAGCTGTGGCTGTCCCACCCCTGGAAATGTTCAAGGTCCGGTTGGATGGGACCATGAGCAGCCTTGTTTAGTGGAAGTTGTTCTCTGCCCATGAAGAGGGTTGGAAATAGATGATTTGTAAGGTCTCTCCCAGCCAAACCCATTTTATGATTCTGATCCCCCTTGTTTGGCTGACAGGACCTTCCCTGTCTCTAATGGGGCAGAGCATCATCAGGTCTGTGGTTTGCCAGGATTTACAGAGCATAATAGCTCTGCCCCTGGGTTTCTAGATTCTGGCAGGTTTTCAGGAGTGTGCCTGCTTCAGCTGTGGTTGCAGCAGTGCTTCCCAAGCTCACCTCTGCCTCTGAGGGGGCTCTGGGTCCCTCAGCTCCCTGGGTCTCAGGCACAGACCCTGAGCTGCAGGGAGGGGAGGCTGCAGTGCTGAATCAGCCTGGTGAGGTGCCTGTGCCCCCCAAGCTCCTGATCCAGCCAGGCTGGGTGATGTGGGAGTGCTGGTGTCCACAGTGCCCTGCTGGGCAGGGGGTGATGCTCCTGCTCACAGCTCTGGTTGGTTGTGATGCTGCACAGAGATGATCCCACAGCATGGTGCTCATCTTCCTGCCTGATCTGCTGCAGTCCCTCATCCCAGCATAAATGGGATGTGTTTTTGCTGGCAGTTTCTGGTGGAGAGCACCAGTGCCAAGCACTCCTTGCCTTTGCCAGTGCTGTCAGTCAGCACCAGATTGGTTTCCCTGTCATGTTGAAACACAGATTGTCACAGTGGGTGTAAACTGTGCCTGCTGGAAGTGCTGAGCAGGGCTGTGAGTGTGTGGAGAGGCAGGAGGGCTCCCAGGGGTTCTGTGTGGGGGCACAGGCTGGCAGCTTTGCTGTGGCAGAAACCATGAGACAGCGTTTGCTGATGGCTCCTAATCCCTGATTTTCCCGTTGCTCAGAGCCCAGCTCCCTTGGGGAGCCTGTGCTGGCTGTGGCTGAGCCTTGGCAGTGCTGTGGGGCTGGGTGGGGAGCCTCCAGCCCTGCCAGGACATGACACTGCTGATCAGAAGGTTTCTCTGGCTATTTTATTTATTTACTCTTCCTTACAATTGCACACTTCTCAGACTCTTCTCTCACCACCCAGTGCAGGGTATTTTTAGCATCTCACCAGCAGACTTCGTCCCCATGAGGTACAAACTCAGTCCCAGTGCCTCACCAAAAAACCCAGCCCATTTTCATGAGGGCGCTCCATTATAAATAGACTTTTCTACATGCACAAAACTCACAGAGTCACCCTTAAAATTTCCTTGAGCAGATGCCTGGGATGTCTGTGGGACACGTGGCCGTGCTGCATCCCTGGGCTGTGCAGGGCCAGCGTTCCTGCTGCCCTGGGGAGCAGCTGCAGCCACATGCTGCTCATGCTGGGACTCACCCCGGGCTAATATTAGCAGGAACGTGCCAGCGTGGGTGATGTGCCTTGAATTCAGCAGGGTGGAAAGCCCTGGAGATGGGCTGTGCCTTGTTTTTTGTGTGTCTTGCTCAGGTCCAAGGGTTTGCAGGATGAGCTGCGGGCTGGCTCGCATGCGGGGAGCCGAGCGTGTGACCGAGGGTCCCTCGTGTGCCAGGGCTCAATGCCTGGAAAAGGAAACGCAAAAAGACCTTTCCGATTTCCATCTGGGATCATCCCAGCCCTGGGAGTGAAGCAAAGCTCCTCAATTGTTGGATTTCCTGGGCTGTCCACAGAAAGCCTCGCTGTGACTGGTTCCTTCTGGAGCTCTTCACGGCCAGCTCGGTGTGGGCACAGCCAGAGCTGCTCACTGATGCTCCCAGACAGCAAAGTCACCTCTGATACCCCCAAAGCTGGGCTTTACAGCCACTTCAGAGTGTTCTCTCTCTCATTCCACATCTGTGTTTCTCTACCTGAGACAAAGGATGGGCTGGATGGGAGTTTTCTGCCAAATCCTCCTGTGGTGGGAGAGGAAGGAGCCAGAGGAAGGTGCCTGTGGGAAGGGAAGTTTTGTGTCTTCCCCAGCAGAAGTTGTATCTTCCCCTGCAGAACTGGCCTTCGAGCCACAAAATCAAAATCCTGCATCTGCCTGGTCACAGCAGTGGGTACCTGCTGCTGTGGGTTGGGTTTTTCCCTGTGTAAATCTAATTCTTTGGGAATAAAAAGGTTGTGAGGAAGTGGAAAGGGAAGAACTGGTGAGCTCTCTGTCCATGTGAACTGGGCTCTGGGGATGGCCTCTGGCCCTGGATAGGCTGTGGGATCATCCAGAGGTGGTTGTTTTCAGTCCTGTGGTGCAGGGTGGGCTGGGCACCCAGCAGTGTCCCTGGCTCTGTGACAGCAGGGAGGGCTCCAGGGCTGGCCCAGGTGAGCTGCTGTGGGACCAGCCCTGGGCAAAGTGAGCTCAGACTGTGCTAATAAAGAGACCTTGCAGAGGAGCCTGGGTGGGAAGGGACAGGGAGGGGATGGGTCTGTGCCCCAGAGCCAGGGCAGCTGCTTTGGTTTGACAAGCACAGGGGCTGGAGCACCGTGCTGGCTCTTCCCAGTGCCTGGTTCCCTCAGTGAGGGACCCACCTGAAATGCTCCTTGCCTCTTGGTGGGCTGGGGCAGTGCAGGGAGTAGGAAGCACCTCTGGGACGTGGATGGCAGGGCAGGACATCATCTGTGCCACTGTCCTGGCAGTAGAGGTGGCAGTTTGGGACACAAGCATCACAAAACTGTGCAGCCCCTTGCTAGGGCGAGGTGGGTGCCTCTCCCAGCCCTGGGGCTCATGGGGGGGACAGTGGCACTGGTCACTGCACTGGTTTGGGAGACAAGGAGTGTGATGAGGACTGGGGCTGGGACCCACTCTTTCTGTCATTTGGCCAATGGAAGTAAAAAAGCAGGGAAATGTGCAAAAGACGGATTTGATTTTATTTCTCAAAGCACGTTTCCTAGGGGGGAGGAGAGCTCTGCTCCCTGCCAGCCCTCAGGATGTTTGGACAGCAGCTCACACTGCAGTGCTGGGTGTCCCCTCCAAGAGTCATCAGAGCTGGCTGCAGGGACAGCAGCAATCAGCAGGCAGGAGTGGGCAGCACTGCAGGGCTCCTGGGTCCCTCCTTTGCCCCAATTTCCCCCTTTTTCTGGAGCTTTTTAACCAGCATGTCAGAACCCATCAAAGCATCTCCTCAAGTGGAGACTTCACTGATTTAATCACCCAGTCCCTGGTCACCCCCCTGAGTCACTCTCATGTCCCTTGCATGGGCACTGGGACTCTGTGCCACCTGGGGAGGGCATCTGTGGCACCAGCACGGGGCAGGCTGGGCCCTGCAAGACCATCTGCATCATACTTTTGTCTCTGGGTAATCATTTTGAGGCATTTTGGAAATATTAGTGAACCAAACCAAATCTCCAGCCCCATGGGAGGCACAGAGAAGATTTATTTCTCTGTTTTCTCCTCCCCCACAAAAGGAAACTGGAGCACAGACCGGAGACAGGAGCTGGAGTGAGCCCGTGGCAGAGCCAGTAATGCAATCTGCTGGGCTGGATACCCTGTGTTTTATGTAATTTTCTGTACAAGTATGAAATGGATATAAGGGATGTAAAATATACTGGTCTGATCTGGAAGCATTTTGCTGCGAGTTAATGGTTATATAAACCCAAGTGTAATAGAGAATCAAGCTAAAATCTTTTGAGAACTGCATTATGGGGACTGGAAAGCTGGGATTTTGTATTAATCTGAGTGTGGATTTTATTGTTTACTTCTATTCTTAGTTGTGACTTTGCTTTTGCATGTTCATTTCTGGGAAAGGAGCAGTTTGCTGCATCAGCCTCAGATTGTTTTATACCTTGCTGTGGGTGAGAGAAATGCTGCTTTGATTGATGCCAGAGCCCTGAACTGCATTTATCCCCAAATTTCCACCAGAACTCACCTCTTGGTCGTGTTTACACCATTCAGGAAGGCTCTGCATGGTGACAGCACGTTGCCAGCCTTTCTTGTATGTGTGATTCATGTCAGAGCAGGCAGTCTGCTGCAGCTTCCTTGGAAGACTGTGTGAAATCAGAGAAGGGATTTATTTGGGCATAAACTGTTCACAACCTGACCCAGGACAGTGTGAGAGTCAGGGTACAACAGCAGAGTGTCACTAGATGCAGATATATTTAGATAGATATAGATATATTTTATATATGTAGTGCAGCAAGGCTGGTTTATTGGCAAAGGTGTGAGGCCTCCTGGCACAAGGACAGGGAGGGGCCCCAGCAACCCTTACTTCTCTTCTTTCTTTTGTTAGATCACCAGAAGCTTTGGAAAAGGTGATTTAAAAAATCCTGCCTTGGTTTCTGTGGGTATAAGAGGGGACCTGAGTTTCTCAGGCTGTTTTGAAGCTGTGTGTACTCACAAAATCCTGCCAGCTTGCTGCCTGCACTGCCAGGGATTTTCCATCTCAGAGCCATGATTCTGACCCCACTGAGGGGCTCAGGGGTATTGTGTTGGCAGGGAGGAATGATGCATCTGACTCCATGTTCTCAGAAGACTAATTTATTGCTTTATTTTACTGTATTATATTAAAGAATACTATACTAAACTATATTAAAGAATACAGAAAGGATACTTACAGAATGCTAAAAATATAATAGTGAAAACTCGTGACTCTCTCCAGAGTCTGACACAGTCTGGCCCTGATTGGCCAAAGAGTGAAAACAACTCACAGCAGAATCCAATGAAACAATCTCCTGTGGGTAAACAATCTTCGAACACATTTTACACATGAACACAACACAGGAGAAGCAAATGAGATAAGAATTGTTTTCCTTTTTCCCTGAGGCTTCTCAGCTTCCCAGGAGAGAAATCCTGGGCGAAGGGATTTTTCAGAGAATGTGAATGCCACACAGGGGAGCTGGGAGCACCTTGGTGTTGAGGATGAGGTAGAGATATCCTGCTGTGGCCCTGCAGCAGGGGTGCAGCTCCCTTCCCTTTCTGCTGTGGGACCTTTAGGTTTAATTCACAGTAGAAATACCCTATAGGAACATGCAGAACACCCCACTTGCTCCCACAACTGAGCCTTCAGTTCACTCCAGTGCACCCATCTCTGCTGTGGGTGGTGGCAGCTACTCAGGAGAGGTTTGGATAAGCCAAACCCAGGTGGCCCCATGGGCAAACACTCTTTGCTCTCAGCCTGGGCCAGAAAAGCACTGTGAGCACCCTGCTGCAGCAGGAAGCTTTAGGGCCGTGAGCAGTGAATGCTGTGTTGGCTTTCCAAGGGTTCCTTGAAAGATGAGAGCTGCAGCCTCCCCCCTCTCCTGCCTGGGAACAGGAGGTGACCATCTGGTAGCAGTTTAGAGCGAGCCCTGGCTCTCAAACGCTGCCATTGTGTGCTGGGGATAACGGGGCTGCCCCGGCCCCAGAGGGCTCTGCTGTGTCCAAAAACCCAGGGAAAGCTCTCTGTGCTTAAGCAAGCAAGCAAATGCAACCCCTGGGTTACAGAGACCACGCCAGGGGCACAGGATGTTTAATGGGAAGCAGTTGGGGGCCGTGGCTGTGACAGGCCTGGGGGCTCCGGCTGGGAAGCAGGTCCCAGAGGAGCCAGCGTCCCTTGATGTTTATTTTGTCTCCTCCTGAGCTCTGGGCATAGATGTTGCCTTGTATAAAGCCTCCCTTGGCCTGTTGGTGGGATATTCTGTTTGAAAAGGGAGGAGAGGAGGAGCAGATGTTGCAGATGTTCCCTGGCTGACCCCTCCGGGGTGCCCAGAGCCAGGCTGCAGAGAGGGGTGAGCTGTGGTGGCAGAGTGCTGTGTGCTCCTGAGCTTCCAGCTGGGACGTGTGTGTGCTGCTCTGTGTGTGCTGCTCTGTGTGTGCTGGAGTGTGTGTGTGTGCTGCTCTGTGTGTTTTTCCCTTTCACAAACAGGACAGGGCTGCTGGGGTACGTTCCTTGAGCTGTGTTTGCAGCATCAGCCTCATCACATGGTTGGGACAATAGGAAGATGGCAAAGCTCATGTAAAGCCAGCAGCAGCCAAAGATTTTTTTAAAACAGAGCGTCTTAAAAACTTTCTAGCCAATAACATACTGCTAAAGCTGACAGACAGTTGCTCTAATCAATTACTAAAAGTACACATACACTGCAGAGCGGGGTGAGCTGTGGTGGCTGTGTGCTCCTGAGCTTCCAGCTGGGACATGTGTGTGTGCTGGGACATGTGTGTGTGCTGCTCTGTGTGTGCTGCTCTGTGTGTTTTTCCCTTTCACAAACAGGACAGGGCTGCTGGGGTACGTTCCTTGAGCTGTGTTTTCAGCATCAGCCTCATCACATGGTTGGGACAATAGGAAGATGGCAAAGCTCTTGTAAAGCAGTGAGCAGCTCCCAGCCCAGATGTGGGTTGTTGCAGAGGTTGTATCAGATAGGAAGCACCTGGAAATCTCATTTTAGGGTATTTTGGGCTTTCCGTGCCCAAAAGTCGCTGCCTTCAGTGGTGGATTGAGCCAGAGATGTCAGAATGGGTCTGGGACTGGCTGAAAGAAGGAGGTGCCCAAGGCAGTGCGGGTTCAGCCCCACGTGCACCTCCAGAAGAAGGAAGCACAGAGCTCAACACCTCTGCCACTTTCCCTGCCCAGCTGCCTCCAGCACCAGCCAAACCATGGATGCTGCTGGAGGGGCTGGGGAAGCCCTGCTTGTGCCCAAAACCCCCTGGAAAATACAACAGTGGGGACAGTCCTGCAGTGTGGCCAGCCCAGGGCAGGGACACCTCGTTTGGGGCTGTCAGGGGTATGAGGGGACCTGGAGCCCTTGGGGACAGAGAACCAGCCACAGCTGCCCATGGGAGACCCTGGCACGGCGGGTGGGAGTGGGGTGTGGGGCCCAGAGCCCTGCCTTGCCTTCAGCTGCTGCTTTTGTGGGGAATACAGACACTTCCCTGCAGGAAGCTGGGAGGAGGAGCAGAGGCTGTTTACTTTCCTTTCCTGGCTCTGGGCAGGACACACTATTTATAAGTGTTTTCTCTTTTTTTTTTGGGAGCTGTTGTGCTTCCTGAGGTTCTTCTCTCTTCTCGTGCAAGGAGGAGAGAGGCAGTGCTGAGCTGGGAGCTCCAGCCCTGCTCAGTCCCTCAGGGCCAGCACTGCTGAAGGTGACATTCCCAAGGATCATCGTGTTCATGGCACTGGGGATCTGTCTCGGGGTGGAAACACAAACCCTCGTGGTCATATTCCTTCTCTTTTCTCATGCCTGGGGTGTCTGACCTTCTCCAGACCACGCTGAATTCATGAAATGTGCCAGCAACACAGGCTGGGTACTGAAATCCCTGTGAAACCGTGAGGTGGTCACCCCATCCTGCAGAGAGGGTAGAGGATTGTCCCCAGGCAGGTCAGTGACCCTGCTGGGGAGGGAATGCCACTGGGACCTGGGGCTCCTCCTGATTTTGCTGTCAGAAGCTGTGCTGAGCCATTTCTGCCCCTCTTTGGGGTGGAGGTTCCTTGCCCAGCCCCTCAGTGCCCCTTCCTGCCTGCTGGCACAGCAGCACAAGGCAGGATTTATCTGCAGGGCTTGGCTGTCCTGAGGCTGTAATCGTGGTTCTGCAGCTCTGCCTGGGGCTTTTTGAACCCCTTTGTGTCTGGGCTTTGACCTTTTTGTCTTTTCTGCAACAGGGCCCAGAAAGAGCTGGAAAAAAGCCATTTTTGGGTGTTGTAATTCAGTCCAGCCCTTTGATAAGGACAGGGGCTGGCTGTGCTCCAGAAAGACCACATGGGTGGAATTGGGCAGGTTTACCCTGGGCTTGGGGCACTTTGTGGGGTTCAAAGTCAGAAGAAAGGGGCCATGTAGGTCAGCACTGCAATCGGGTTACTCACCATTTCTTTGGGAAGGGGCAGCAGGGCTCGGGAGAGTGGAGATGATGGATGTGGCTCATGTGGGCAACCCTTGGAGCTCAGCAGGGCTGTTTGTACCCAAAGCTCATTAGCAGATCAGAAAGAAATCCCCAAACCACTTGGAACTGAGGGATCTCCAGGGCAGTGTTCATTAAGGAAAGGCACTCGTCAGCATTTCCTCTGCTGCCGGGTTCCTTGAGAGCGTTCACCCTCTTCCTCAAGACACATCTCAGGAGGTTAGAGAGCTGCTGGTTGAGGGGAAGAGGTGGAGACTGAGCTGGCTGGAGGAGTGACGGGCAGGTCTGAAGAGCCTGACGTGGACAGAAGTGAGATTCCACCCCTCAGGGAGCTGCCAGTGCTGTGTCCTCTGCTGCTCTCGCCCTCCCAGCTTTGCTCAAGGCCAGGCAGGGGCTCCCTGTTGGGGCATCCCTTCCTCTCTCTATTTCCTGGGCTGGGCTTGGCTGCTGCATTGTTTTAAACGTGGGGGTTTTGGGAATAAAACCAGCTAAAATGTTTGTTTCTGGATAAAGTGTATGATGGAGAGGGGAAACTGTGGAAAATCTGTGCTGGAGGGTCAGAGCTCCAGCTGAGGGTTGGAGACCTGAGAGTTCAAACATGTTGAAAGAGCTTTCCAGTGTGGGGCTTCTTTTAAATTAATTATTCTGGGATGCTGAGAGCCGTGGCTTGGACACAGACCTGCAGTGCATGAGCTGTGCCAAGTGCAGACTGCAGGGCAGGGACTGCTGCAGGGAGCTGTCACCCCTGTGAGTAGGTGATGGCATGGCTGGGAGAGCTCCACAGAATGCAGAAACCAAATAAAGCTGAGCAAAAGCATTTTTAGTTTTTCTTTATTGCTTCCCTTCTGTCTTCTACCAATGTCTGAATATTTCTGAGATGCAAGACAGGCCATTTTGGGAGGTGCCCTTTGTGGGACCCTTCCTGGGTTTACGGGGGGGTGAGTGTTGTGCTTTGGTGCTTTCATCTCCCCACGACCACAGAGCAGCCGTGGTGCTGCTGCCATCAGGCTGAATTTGGGGTTGGATCCCTCTGTGCATCCCTCCAGCTGGTACCCACCCTTGGGAGCCCATCCCAGACTCCTGTTTCTTCCCAGCAGTTCCCATATCTGAACCGCAGCTGGGGGAATGGGTGTGTGTCTATTCATGTCTGTCTGTCCCTCAGCACAGAGGGGGTCCTGCCAGGTCACTAATACAGAACATCCTGGGGAGGCTCCTCAGAGCCCAGCCAGGCTGCTTTTGCAACCTGGGGTTCATATTGAGGAGTTCTGGGGTATTACCCCCAAAAGGAAAGCAGCCCAGAGTCTGTACCCTCACATTTCAACCCCTGCAGTCTCCCCTTGCTGTGGCTTGTCCAACACGTGAGCCCCAGCTCCAAGGGGGCTTCTTCAGCATCTCTGCTTTCCCTGTGCCAGGGGAGGTGATCCTGGCTGTGCCAGCCCCTGCTGCCAGGGCAGAGGAGGTGACATCTGCTGCTGCCCTGCTGGGCGTTGGAGCAGAGCTGGGTGGCTGCCACGGGGATGGTCCCCCCTCCCTGTGCCACCAGCTGCACCCAGCAGTGGCTGGTGGCTCCTGCCCAGCCAATGGATGTGTCCGAGGGATGGAGGGTCCAGGGTCAGAGCAGCCCTGGGACATGGATGCTTCCTGCATGGTGGCTCCTCTCCAGCTCCACCCCAGGGGTGGGAGAACATCCTGGGATGAGGCAAGGCTGTGCTCCAGTTCTGTCCCTGGATCCTGATTCACAGAATTCACAGAATTCACAGAATCACTGGGTTGGAAGAGACCTCCAAGATCATCGAGTCCAACCCAGCCCCAGCACCTCAACCAAACCCTGGCACCCAGTGCCACATCCAGGCTTTGTTAAACACACCCAGGGATGGTGACTGCACCACCTCCCTGGGCAGCCACTCTGGAACTTTATCACGGTTTCAGAGAAAAACTTTTTCCTGATATCCAACCTGTATTTCCCTGGAAACACTCAGGTGGATGGTAACTAAATCCTCAACTACTTTTCGTGTTTTTCAGCTCTGAAAAGATCCTTTGAGGTCGAGGAGGTAGATCAGTCTTCAAATTCCTCCACCCCACAACGACGGGCCCCGAACACCCTCCTCAGGTCCACCGTGTCCAGCTCCACACAGAAGTTTCAGGAACTCGGCGCCAGGAATTCGGAGCCATCCACCCGCCATGCGGAACCCACAGTCCAAAGATCCCCCAAGCCCCCTCTGAGGAGAGTGGAGCTCTCTGGACCCAAACTGCCCGAGCCGGTGTCCAGAAGAACAGAAATCTCCATTGACATCTCATCCAAGCAGGTGGAGAACTCCACCTCGGGCTTGTCGCGGTTCGGCCTCAAACGAGCCGATGCTGGCCACAAACCCCCCGAGGCCACGGCCAGGAGGACTGAGATCACCCTGGGCAAGCCCCAGGAGCCCCAGGGGCTGCGCAGGGCGGAGGTGCCAGCCTCCAAAATCCCCGAGCTGCCGCAGCGCCGCGCCGAGCCCGCCGCGCCCGACGCCGCGCCGCGCCGCCTGGACATCCAGGGGGCCAGAGCTGCTGAGAGCCCGGCCACGCGGCCGGCTGAGGGCTCAGAGCCTGCCCTGCCCGCCCAGACACACCTGGCAGAGCCCAAGCTGCAGGCAGTGCCCGTGGAGAGCCCGCCCAAGAGGGAGGAAGGTGAGCGCGGGACGCTGTTGGGTCAGGGACGGAGCGAAGGGCTCCGGTGTGGGAATGTGTTCTTTGTTGGTAGAGTGGCAAAACTAGCTTTGTCCTCCTAAAGAGGAAAGAAGCCCAGAAGCTCAGAAGCTTCTCTCATTGATTAAGTGAAAAGCTATTTCATAAGACTTTACCTCAGACTTAAGGATAGCTAATTAGACAGAAGCTAAAAAGTCCTGCCTGGGCAGTTTAGCAGGAAAAGAAGTGAATAAAGGAACTAACTGCTTTTCTGAGGTGTTTCCAAGATCTCTTGCACCTGGCTCAGTTCTTCTGTTTGTTATTTTACCTTTTATTAAACCTTTTTGTCTCTAACACTATAACAGAAGCCATCCTGCTTATTTTTATACCTCCAAGGGTAGCTGAGCTATCTTAGGTGTAATAAAGGCTTCAGAGAGCTTATTACACTTGGCTCAAAGAAGTTTCTGTATCACTCCAGTCTTCAGGAGGTGGATCAGAAGGCAATTTAATGAAAATAGTGGGTCTTTTTATAATATGACTCATTAAGGTGAGACTTGATTGGTCTTAAAGTGAAAACCTCTCACAGTGTTGTTGAGCTGTGAATAGCGCACTCTGGAGAACCATATCTATAAACAAGGGTTACAGAAAGAGAGATGATAATTGTTTTAATGCTTTGCTCTAAGATTCCCACAGCTTCCCAGGAAAATCCTGGGAGAACTATGTTGTGGCATTCACATTCCCTGAACGTGATTTCTTCACCCAGGGTTTTTCTCCTGGGAAGCTGAAAGGCAGCAAGAGAGGCCTCAGAGAAAAGGAAAACAATTCTTATCTCATTTGCTTCTGCTGTGTTGTGCTCATGTGGAATGTGGTTGGAGATTGTTTACCCGCAGGTGATTGTTTCATTGGATTCTGGTGTGAGTTGTTTTCACTCTTTGGCCAGTCAGTGCCAAGCTGTGTTGAGACTCTGGAAAGAGTCAGGAGTTTTCATTATTATCTTTTTAGCATTCAGTAAGTATCCTTCCTGTACTCTTTAGTATAGTATAGTGTAGTATTCTTTAAATAACATAGTATAATAAAGTAATAAATTAGCCTTCTGAGAACATGGAGTCAGATGCATCAATCTCTCCCCTTGTTGGTGACCCTGCATTTACAATACTCTCTCTCTGTTCAGAGGATGTGTGATTACCACAAGTGCAGCCCTGAGTGGGGTGGTGGCTGCCTCAGGTGTCACACAGGAGGTGGCAGGAGCTCTGTGCTGCTCTTTCAGCTCCTGTGGTGACACCTCCTGAGGCTGCTCAGGGATCTGTGCTCAGATGTGTCCGCAGGCAGAGCTGTTCCCCTTGGGTTTATCCTGCCTGAAAGAGCTGTCACATTCAATTGGAAATTCTAGAAAGAAAGAGAAAAGGAAATGCCAGTGCTGGCAGAGCAGCTCTGAGCAGTGCTGTGGTGCCAGTGTGGCAGGAGCTGCTTCATCCCTGCGAGGAGAGGAGCAGGGAATCACTGTGGGAGCAGCAGGGCTTCATCCAGAGACATCCACCTGCCCTGAGCAATGGAGGGATCCCGTGGGATCCTCAGCTGGGTGAGGGACAGGAGAATCCTCAGGAAAAGCCACATCAGATCTGCCATGGGTGATCCTGCCACATCCCCCTTTGCAGTGTGCGTCCCTGGGTGCTGGGAAGTGCCAGCTCTGCCAGCTCAGGCTCTGTGTGCAGAGCCCTGGAAAGGCTCTGAGGTGTGGGAGAGGTGCTGGCTCTGCAGTGGTGTTGGGATATCATTGTTTGGTGTTGTTGTTTATGGTTGTGGGGCAGGAACCGCCTCTTCATTAGCAGAAGTCAGGGTTTTGACCTTGGAGACCAGGGCTAATAACATCATGGACCAGAGCCACTATTAAACTAGAGACCTGGCTTATATTAGCCCTATCTTGTTTTCAATTAATTCCATGTTAAAGCCAGCTTCCCTCCCTTCCCAGCTGTCATTTATTCTCCATAATATTTTGGAGATTTTATTTTCAGACCTGTTAATTACTTTTCCATTCTCCATCGCCCACGAGCTCTCTCCTGTGAGTGATCCTGTGGTCAGGGGGAGGGCACCCCCTCCCTCCCCACCCTGGGGGCTGTGGGATGGGCTGGGGTGGCTGTGCCAGGACCTGGGAGGTCCGTGCCTGGCCCTGGAGCTGGACCAGGGCTTCCATCCCCTCTCCTGGGGGCAGCCCTGTGGTCACAGTGGGGTGCAGAGAGGCCAGGCTGAGGTGTGTGCTGGTGTAAAACCAGGCCAGCAGTCAGCAGGGGAGCTGATGTCAAACCTGCAGGACTCAAGTGGGTTTCTCTTCCTGTGTGTGGTGTAGGTCTGGCTTTTCTGAGCTGGGCTTTTTACAGGTTGGGCCATCTCCAGCTGGGCACAGCTGAGCTCTGAGCCCCAGCCCACGGATGGGATTTTGTGAGCCCCCTCTGTCCCCACTGCTGTGTGTGGTGCCCAGGAGGCTCATCCTGCCCCGCGGGTGGGTGCTCAGCCTCACCCTGCTGGCTCTGGGCTGCTCTGAGTGCCCAAGCCCTGAGCCCCACGGGTGGTTGGCACTTTAAGAGCAGAATTCTGGCTGAGCTGCTGAATGCTCCAGCTGCCCTGGGCAGGGAGAGAGGGGGGACAGCTGCTGGGACCAGTGTCACCCTGAGCCCAGCTGTCTGCACTCTGCCTGGCAGCACGAGCCAGCCTGCCTCGGGTACAAAAGGGGCTTTCAGTCCAAATGTCTCCAGGAATCGTCACAGAATGGTTTGGCTTGGAAGGGACCCTAAAGACCATCGAGGTCCAGCCACACTGCCACGAAGACAAAATTGGAGGGGTTGTGAGGGCTCTGTCCCTTTTCCCTGTGTGTCAGCACGAGGGTGCAGCCCAGGGCCACTGCCAGAGCACATCCCCTTCCTCAGGAATCCTCAGGAAAAGCCACACCAAATCTGTCATGGGTGATCTGCCACAGCATCCCCTTGCACTGTGCCTCCCACCTCTGGCATTGTGCTTGTGTGGTTGAACATCTTGGCCCTCTCTTGTTCCTTGCAACGTGTGGTGGTCAGGCTTGAAGAGGGGGGAAGGCATTGCTGGCTCCAGAAAAATTCATGCTTTCCATTTTGGTTTGATAGTCTGTTGCTCTTTCCCCAGTGTGAAGCTGTTTGTGTTGATGGCTCAGCTCTGGGGTCTCAGGTGGTGCACTGGAAGCACTCCCAGGTGAGCAGGCAAAGCTGGTTTGATGTGATGCTGCTCTCTGTCTCCTCACACGCTGCTGTGGTTGCCCAGGCCCTGGGACAGCCCTCAGCCAGCCAGGCAGGCTCTGTCCCACCACTGCTCTGCTCCTGCCCCGTGGGCCTTCGTGGCAAGGATGCTCTGGAGCTTGTTTGGATAAATCAGGGCAGATAAAAACACCTAAAACAGGCATGTGACCTTCCTCTGTGTCCCAATGTGGGTCTGTGCAAAACAGTCTGAACCATCTCTGAGCTTTCAGCTTTGTTGGAGGCTTTGTCCCCTGGCCCCTTTGGGACAGCCACACAGGGTGCTGGGTGTCTCTTAAAACTCAGCAGGGTCCCCCCCATCTATTCTGCTGCACAACAAGCAGGGCAGCATCAGGAGAGTGAAGCAATTCAACTGTTTGCACTCTTTTTTTCCAGCTAGAACCCTTATGGAAAGGCTTTTCCTTAGAGCTCCCATAGAGTTGGGTTAAAATTTAAACAATTACAAATACTTAAAAATGGAAAGAAGCAAACTCTGAGATCCACTGAAATCCTTGTGAGAACCAAGGACCTGTTGCTGTGTGCTGGGAAGTCGTGGTGGGAGCTGCAGTTCCATCCTGCCATGGACACCCAGGGATGGAGAAGTGAAGCCACACAAACCTTGGGGTGACTTTTCTTCTGTCCTGTGCTGCTGGGGTGGCACCAGGTGTGGGGCTGCAGGGGCTGTAGGGATTTGGACAGCTGTTAACACAGCCAGGCTCCCTGGGATGGAGAGCCCAGGGCTGAGTGGAGCTGCAGTGAGTCACCATTTCCAGCTCTGTAACTGTGCAAAGAGATTAAAGCTGTAGGGAAATGTTTCCTCCTAAACCAGCTGACAGATTCAGGCTAGGTTATGGACAGTCTTTTTATTGTTATTATTTTTATTTTTAATGGGAAAATTCCTACAGCCCAGGATTCCAAATGGAGGGGCAGAGTGGGAAACGCTGAGTCTCGGTTTGTGAACACAGGCGCCAAAAATGAGATAATCTGGAAAAACCTAGACCTGCAGGCCCAGTGACATGGAAAGAAGAGTGGGAGCATGTGTGGGGGAGAGGAATGTGTCCCATCATGGAGACACTGCCTGATCAGGACACCTCGTGCACGGGGAGGGCACTGCCTGCTCCCCCTGCCCGCCTGTGCCCTGTCCCTGGCTGGGTTTTGGGCTGTGTTTGGTTTTGGTTGTGTCTTTGGTTGGTTTTTGGGCTGTGTTGTGATTGTGTTTGTTTTTGGCTGTGTTTTGGGGTTTGTTTTTGGGGCTGTGTTTTTGGTTGTGTTTTTGGCTGTGTTTGTAGGCTGTGTTTTTGTGCTGTGTGTGTTTTGGGGTGTTTTTGGCTGTGTTTTGGGCTGTGTTTGGTTTTGGTTGTGTTTTTGGGCTGTGTTTTGATTGTGTTTTCAGGTTGTGTTTTGAGCTGTGTTTGTTTGGGCTGTGTTCTTGGGCTGTGTGTGTTTTTGGCTGTGTTTTTGGGCTGTGCTTTTGAGGTGTGTGTTTTTGGGCTGTGTTTGTTTTGGGCTGTGTTTTTGAGGTGTGTTAGTTTTGGGCTGTGTTTTGGCTGTGTTTTTGTGTGGGCACACTTTGTGTGGATGCTGTCCCGTGTGGAATCTCCAGCTGGGCAGGATACACCCCAGGAAATGAGGCTGGCCACTGCAGCCAGCCAGCCCCAGGAGGATTTGTTTGCCTTGCTGGGAGTGCCCGAGGGCTCCTAGGAAAAGCAGTGACCTCCCCAGTGGGGCTTCATTATGCAAAGGGGCAGTTTCCCATAGGAAACACCCTCTGCCCTGTCCCCACTTCCTTTCCCTGGTGTCTGAGACCAGGGGAGGGCAAAGCTGGGGATGCAGCATCCAACATCAGAAGGATGTGGAGCTGCTGGAGGGAGCCCAGAGGAGGCCACAGAAATTCTCTGAGGGCTGGAGCCCCTCTGCTCTGGGGCCAGGCTGGGAGTGCTGGGGGTGTTCACCAGAAGAGAAGGCTCCAGGGAGAGCTCAGAGCCCTTCCAGGGCCTGAAGGGGCTCCAGGAGAGCTGGAGAGGGACTGAGGACAAGGGGTCTGCAATGACAGGACAAGGGCAAAGGCTTCTCACTTCCAGAGGGCAGAATTAAATGGGATATTGGTATAAAATCCTTCCCAGTGAGGGTGGGCAGGCCCTGGCTTTGGCTGCCCCTGGATCCCTGGAATGTCCCCGGCCAGGCTGGACAGGGCTTGCAGCACCCTGGGACAGTGGGAGGTGTCCCTGCCATGGCAGGGGTGGCACTGGGTGGTCTCTAAGGTCCCTTCCTACCCAAACCAGTCTGTGATTCCATGCTGAGCTGCAGAGTGACCCTGGCCCTGGCCTAAATGACCTGGCAGGGCTGGGCTGGGTCTGGGCGAGGCTGTGCATCCATCCATGTCATCTCCTCACCTCCTGAGCCCTGCAGGAGGGATCCAGGGGTGAATGTGTCTGCAGAGGGCAGAGCTTGACTGCAGGGTCACCTGGCTGGGGCTCAGGGTCTGTGCTGCAGCTGGGTGTGAGCCCTGAGCACCCTCAGGGGCCTCTGACTGTGTTCAGCAAAGCCTGGATGTGGCACTGGGGGCCAGGGTTGAGTTGAGGTGCTGGGGCTGGGTTGGACTCCATGGTCTTGGAGGTCTCTTCCAACCCAGTGATTCTGTGAATTCTGTGATTCTGTGACTCCCCTGTGTGATGAAAACTGGGGCAGCCCCTGGACAGAGGTGCCTTTGCTGCTGAAAAAGGAGTGAGTGCTCCTGCCTGCTGTGGGATTTGTGTTCATCCAGGTGGTGCTGAAAGACAGAGGGAGACACAGCCCTGGCTGAGGGGGCATGTAGGAGCCCAGAATTCCTCTGTTCATCCTGTGGTATTTGCATGTCTGCAGCCCATGGCAGGCGTGCTGGGGAACATGCTCCCCACCCATCAGCCCCTTTGGATCCTCCAGCTTTCTCACATTTAGGTTAATCATCCTACAGGCTGATAAGGCAAATAAAATCCGTTATCTCGGCCAAGATAAAACAAAGAGTTTGCTTTGATCTCCTGCAGTAAGGCCTGGCTGCTGGTTTTGTGACTCTCTGCTGTCTGCTGGGGGAGGGAAGCGATGGCAGTGGTGATGAACCTCCTGTAATTAAAGAATAATTCTCTTTTAACCTATTTCTAAACTTCTGTCCCTGCCTGAGATGTTTCTGTTGGCCAGTGGTTGAAGGGACACCAAGGCTGGGTGCAGTGCCAGCTCCATAAACTCTGTCAGAAGACTGAATTGAGATTACAGAGAGATAACTTTGTTTTGAGAAGATCAAACGATCTGTTGTGAGCAAGAAAAGATAAGATGACAGCGAGCCATTTGTGTTCTTTACACTCCTCCAGCAAACAAACAGACACAGAGACCCTTCTAAGTTGTCCAAAATGCTGTGGTGAAGCTGAAGTGAATGTGGCTATAAATGGAAAAAGCAGCTGGTCTTGGACTGCAGCCTGTGCTCAGACTTCTTTGGGCCCAGCTTTTCTTACATCTGTTAGAGGTTTTAAAGGAGGGATGTGGGGAGAGAGCTGCTTTGCTTGGGGTTGGTTGAATTTGGGTCACTCATCTCATTGATCTTCTGAACTGGTCTCTGCACAGAAGTTCCCAGGGTTTCTGCAGGGTCACATGCATCAGTGCTTCAGCCTCTTGAATCATTTTGGTTTATCCAGGCATGCTGGGAGACAGAGCTGGGCCCAAGGGGTCCATACCTGGGGTGTGTTTCATGTGGGCTGGGTGGATCTGGAGGGACATCCCAGGAGCTGCCCTGCCCAGCTGGGGTTGCAGCCCTGCCTGTGTTTGCTTCCCCTGTGTGTTATGCCTCTGGGTGGGGAATTTTCCTCACTCTGCTGGGCATTTGCTCTGATCTGGGAGCTTGTGCTGTTCTCTGCTGATGCACTGAGGAGCTGGTGTGCTCTGGACCTTTGTCTGAAGCTCTGGCACATGGAGGCACAGGATGAGTCTCTGGTTTCAGTCTCTGAAGCTACAGATGTGCAGGCTCATGCTCTTATCTCGTGTGAGATGCACTCAGGGCACCTCCCCTCATCTGCAGTGGAAATCAGTTCATGGACCAAGAGCCACAAAAACACTGAGATGGCAAAAGTTTGTATGGGGGGAGAGCCTGGTCAGGATCCTGCCTTTGGTGTCCACTCCTTCATTGTCTTGGAGGAATCCCTCTTCCAACTTCTCCTTTGGAACAGGGAGCTCAAGGTACCTGAGGGTCAGTCCTTGCATTGGGTTCTTTCTTCTACTGATGCCTTCTGAAGGCTGACCTGGAGCAGAGGCTGGACAGAGTTAAAGAATCAAGTAGGGATTTATTAAATGATCTCCTCAATGGATGCACCTTGGGCAGCACCAGAGCCCAGCCAGGGCTGCATTCAAGATGAACCAAAATGGTCCCAAAATGCACGAATGCTCACGGGGTCTCTCCCTGGGCTCAGCTCTGCTCCATGTGCACATTGCAGTGCAGTGTCCAATCCCAGCTGCAGCCCCTGCAGTCCCATCCTTGTTTTTCTCTCTGCAGCCCACGGGGTTTGTGCTCCTGGGCTGAGATTTGAATCATTTGTCCTTGGTCCCCAGCTGGAGCAGGAATTGTTTTGTCTCCCTGCCCTGTGGAGAGAGCTCACACTAAAGCAGCACAGAATCTGAAAAATATAAAACTAAAACCTGAGGCATCACTTCCAGGTTCAGCTGGTGATTAGGAATCAGCTGGCCCTGCTTCCAGAGGTGCTGTGGGATTGTGCAGGGTGGGAGCAGCCCCTGCTCATGTCACTGGAGTGGCCCTACAAAGGGAGGTCCTGAGCTGTCCGGGAGGAAAGGGATGTTTCAGGTGTCTTCTGTATCAAAACCTTGCCAGTCGACCTTGCTCGCTCCTATATTTGAGAAACCCATAGTTTGAAGGGGAAATAAGGATTGGGAAGGCAGACTTTGGAGCGTGGGGAGCAGATCTGGGATGGATTGTGCCTCTGGTTGATGAGTGTTGGAGGCTGCTGGCACTGAGGGAGGAGCAGGGGGATTTGGATGCTCCTTGCCTCACGTCCTCTTCCCCTGCTTCCATTTGCTGCAGGCTGGATGGAGAATGAAGAGTACCTTGGAATTGTCCAGATACGTCCTGGGAAAAAGGAGTAGATCTGAGCAGCTTTTCTGATAAAACATAATTGTTTAGACAAACTCTGGCTGAACTTGCTTCCTCCTGCATCCCAGCATGCAGATAAACAGGGTGGAAGTGGGAGGCCAAGTTCACAGGCTGCTGGGGCCCTCCCTGGGGTCACACCGGCCTCGAGACCCCCTGACCACCCCTTTTGGTGACCTTGGAGAAGATGAGAGGATGCAGTTGAGTGCTGAGGGTGATGCCCTGGCTTTGGGTAGTTCAGTGCTCTGAGATGTGATGGGAACCTTGATAAGGCAGCACGTCAGGGGTGTGGGTGGTCCTGGGGGCAGCAGTGAATCCATCATTAGCTGCAGGGGCTGGACCTCGGCTCTGTGTTGCTCTGTGGGATGCAGGAGGTGAATTTGCTGCAGCCCTGTTCTCTCCAAGCCTGGCAGTGCTGGGTGTAGGGTGGCTGGGCAGACCTGTGCCCCTGAGAGATCCCTGTTTGAGCTGGCAGGGTCAGGATTTGGTCGGGCAGTGAGGATCTGGGTGGGATGTGGCCACTGCGGAGGTGTTGTGGCTCCTGCCGAGGTCTCCAGGAACTGCTTTGTGGAGTCAGATGAAATCTGAGATCCTGCCATAACACTGATGTTCCTCCCACCATTCCTCAGGGAACCAGTCCTCCTTGCCCTACTTTGAGTAGTAAATAAAAGTTTATTTACAGCCCAGGAGTGCACGCCCTGAGGTTGGGAGGTGAAGGGTCCCTGCAGGGCCCTGGAGGAGCTCTGGGGTTTCCTTTCTGCTTCGTGCCTTCGGTTCCTGGACAGAAAAGTCTTGGGAAGGAGCAGCCCTGCGAGTGGGAGCTCAGGGGAGCCCTTTGCTGGGCCTTGGGGCATGGCTTTGTTTCCTGGCCCCGTGTCCCTGTGAGAAGAGCTGAGAGGAGATAAGGAGAGCTCACGGGTTACACGGGGCTGGAGCAGCCAGGGACAGCAGCAGGAGGTGAGCTGGGTCCATCTGTCCCCATCCTTGGCTCAGGGTGGGGTGGGGACAGGGCTGAGGGGGATGTGGGGCTCAGCTCTGCTGGCCTGTGGGGTCTCTGGGGTTTCCAGCTCTGCCCTGCCACTGCCCAAAATTCTCCTGCAGCGCTTCAGGGAACGAACATTTGTGTTCTCCTCCACTTGGAGGAGAGGGAAGGGTCTCTTTGGGGTTATTTCAGCCCATGTGTGGGACAGATTATTTATGGGGCAAGCAAACCAAAGCCATGATTTGGGCTCCTCTGAAAGAGCAAAGCTGGGAAAGCTTCAAATCGTGGCTGCAGAGAGAAGGAGGGATGTGGCTGTGGCTTTCTGCTGGGGACCAGTGCTGTGTCCCTTGGGAGAGGCACAGAGAACATTGTTTGGAGTTTCTTGCTTTTCCTTCTCATTTTTCAGACATGCAAGATTAATTGCTCTCTTTTATTGTCCGCAGCAATATTTATTTTGCTGCTCTGCAGCAGCAGGGACTGGATAGGTTTCACAAACCGAATTTTCCCCGGACAAGCCCCTCCTCTGATTTCACACTCCCAGCTGCCAGGCTAGGTTTTAAAACAGTTTGCACCGAGGCTGAAAATATTTGAAGAGCAGAGCAATGCTTTGCAGGAAATGGCTTAAACTTCCTGCTCCCAAGATGGTGTGAGTGTTAAAACAGAACTGGAGAAATATTAGACATCCTACATCCGGCCTGGCTGGGGAGGGTGACCCTGGGGTGATGGGATGGAAAGCCTGGACACCCCCTCCCCCTGCTGCTTGTGCCTGGCAGCTTCCTGCAGGACGAGGGGCCCCAAGGGTCCCCCTGACCCCCACCCCCCGACTTTATGGGGGAAAAACCAGAAAATTGTTTCCTGCTCCTCGGGGCTTTGCTGTGTTTGGGTTTTGTGGGAGATGTGTGGGGCGAAATGTCATCGGAGTGAGTTTCCAGCAGAGAATGGGAGTTGGAGCAGCAGCGGTTCTGATTAAATATTTGTAGCAGTTTATCCACCATCTCCCAGGCTGAAGTTGATATAAAATTTTGATAACTAAACTGAATTTCATTTTTATGTATTTTATTTTAAAGAAAGCAAGCAAGCAGCGCTGGGTGGCCGGGGAGTCACCGCTTCACTCACGGCACACACCACTTACAAGTTCAGCAAAGTATATATACTGTTCTTAAGCCTACAAAGCATTTTCTAATGTGCTTGGTTAGTTTGAATCAGCAAATACCAATAAGCTGGGTCAGCAATTTCATCATCTTTCTAGGTGGTCGTTGGCTTCCTGTCCTTGTGGTTGTCTGGAGGGAGACTTTCACTGGTGTCTGCTACAGGATTTTGTCAAGTGCATTATGCTTTTTATTATACAAAAGCATTTAGTTGCTTTGTTGCAATATCACTTAGATTTACCACAATTCCCTCTATTTTATTCTGGGCATCAGTCATCTTGCTACCTCATCTCTTTTACTCTGCTATACTTCTTTTATTTTGATGCTTTATTTGGCTATTCAGTCAGAATATGGAATCAAAGTGGCCCCCGTATCAGGCAGAAATGATGAGAAGGATTCTATTTTATTAGAAGGCTGATTAATTATTTTATTATACTATATTATTCTATACTATATTACATCTAAACTGAACCTGTTAAGCACTTATCTTTGTATATAACTGTTTATTTTGTGACTCTGTCGTGACTGTCAGCTGACAGTCCTGACACACACACATTCTTGGCCCTGACAGGCCAAGGAAACAAACCACTGTCACTTTGGATAAACAATCTCTATATTGTATTTTACTTTGGTATAGCACAGGTACAGCAAATGAGATAAGAATTGTGGTTTTCTTTCTCTGAGGGTCAGAGAATGTGAATCTCAGAAATCCTCGGAAGAATTACGTTTTGCTTTTCTCTGTGAAGAGAAATGTGGCGACATCAGAAAGTTTCAAAACTATTCTTTATGTCTATTTTCGACAGAGCAGATACAAGGATTTGCTGATTCCATTGCCAACTGACACGAATCACAAAAACATTTTTCACAAAGCGAAAGGTGAAAATCCGTGAGAGCTGGGTTTGAGTTGGTCCCGTTTGTCCGGGGCTGGAGCGGGACCTTCCTCAGTGAAAATCACTGCTGGATTATTGACTCAGAGGCATGGGAGCCCTTCCAGCTCGGAGGAACTCCCGCTCGGTGCCGGCTGAGCACCATCTACCTGGCCAGGCAGGGAATAGCAGCTGCTGTGTGTCCAGGACAGACGGACAGGGCTGGGACAGTGGGAGCATGCAGGAGCCTGGGGAAGGGCAGGCACGGAGGGGCTCCTGCTGCTGTCACATTTCAGCTCCCCAGGGTTACTGCTCTGGTATGGAAAGCTTCTCCAAACCCTGCTTTACGTGGAGATTAGGGAATTTTATTCAGAATGTTGTGGGTTGGATAAAAAAAAATATTTGGGTCGTGTCTGGGAGTCTGCAGGTGCAGGAGGAGCGAGGTGGAGGCTGTGGGCAGAGCAGGAGGAGGAGTATGGTCTGGGCTCACTCACAATCCTCCAGCAGCCACTGAGAATCCCAAAATTGCTCCTAATGAAGGCGAAGCTGCAGCTGTGCTGGGACTGAGTCCCTTTGGGAGGCTGTTCCAGCTCCGGGAGCAGCAGCGAGGTGTGTGGATGCATAATGAAGGTGAAGGTGCAGCCGTGCTGGGAGCCGAGTCCCTTTGGGAGGCTGTTCCAGCTCCGGGAGCAGCAGCGAGGTGTGTGGATGCATTTTGGAGCGGGTGCAGCGTGAATGGAGCGTTCTGCTGTGCTCCAGGCACCCTCCTCCTCCTCCTCCTCCTCCTGGATCTGGAGCCCAGGGAGGGAGTTTTAGCCAGGCTCTCTGAGGCTGGGGCTCTGCCTTGCCCTGATGTGCTCTGGAGGAGCATGGGTTGGGATGGGAAGGGCAGGGAGGTAGAGTGGGGCTGTGCTGGTCTCTCCACTTCCCCAGCAAATGCTTCTGTCACGTGTGTGTGGACACTGCCCTTGGCCTGAGTGCTGGTCCCAGTCCATGGAGGGTGCTGAGTGCTTCATTCCCCACTTGGTGTGATTGTGATGCAGGTCTGCCCCAAAACATCTCTCAAATACTGGTTCATCCATCCATCATCCATCTATCTATCTATCTATCTATCTATCTATCTATCTATCCATCTGTCTATCTATCTATCCGTCTATCCATCCATCATCCATCCATCCATCATCCATCTATCATGCATCCATCATCTATCTATCTATCTATCTATCTATCTATCTATCCATCTAGCTAGCTATCATTTATCCATCCATCCATCCATCCATCATCCATCCATCCATCCATCCATCATCCATCCATCCATCCATCCATCCATCCATCCATCATCCATCCATCCATCCATCATTATCTCTCTATCTGTTTTCTGCAATCTCTTGAGGAATATTACAGCCTAACTGGAATTAGGTGCCTAAACACCTTCTCAGATGTATTTCTTGGCTCTCCTTGTGCCTCTGAGCCCAGCACTGCCCCCTCACCCTGTTGCTGGAAGGGCATCAAACCCCAAGATGTGCTCTGTCACGGGGTGTGGGAGGATGGGAGCAGCTGGGGCGGGGCAGGATGCCCCTCTTAGACCTCCCAGGAAATGCTAACACAGCTTCTTTCACAGCTTCTTTCACGTTGTGGTGGAGCCCTTTGCAGGCAGACATGGTGTGACAGCTCAGCACAGCTGATTTGCTGTAGCCACCTTCTGTGTTCCGTGGGATGAGGGGTTTGTCCAAGGAGCAGGTCAGGACACCACAGCTCTGCCACCCCACCTTTCCTATTGCTCTCTCCAACAATTAGGCAGCTTGAATCCATCCAGGCCCTCATTTAAACAACTCCTTGAGCTACAGGATGTCCTGTGAGATTACTGAGTGCTTGAATGAGGGGCTTTCTTAGCTTGGCAGAGGCTGAGCAGACCCCAGAGAGCTCCCGTGCTGGGGGAAGAGGCTGTTGCCAAGTCGTAGGAGGAATTCCCACGTTCCTGTTCCTTCCTGCTGGCTGCCAAACGCTTGTCCTGTCCACAAAAGCTGATGTATTTGGTAGGATTTAACCTTTGCTCACAGAAGTGAATAATGGAGATCTTTTACTTTTGGTTTCTGGGTGTAAATTCACAACTCGGCGCTGGTTTTTGCATGCACAGCACGGGCCCATGGTGGGAAAAACTGGAGGAGGAACAGAGAGATGCTTCACTCGGTGAAGTCCTCTGTAGCCATAGCTGGGAGCCTGCAGGGACTTGCCCCTCCCTCCTGCCCTGGTGAACCCCCAAACCAGGCTTTAGGTGCCAACCAGACTTCACCATTTCAGCAGAAGCACAAAGGCAGCCCTGTGGAAAGCAGAATTTGGGATTTCTCACGCCCAGGTCCTGCCTGGACAGACAGACAGGCTCCCACATTTTCCCTGCTGGCAGCAAGCATGTCCATGGAGTTTCAGGGAGTAGCAATGCTGTGTTTTGTTGCTTCTTTTCAGAAGACACAGCTAGCACTGTTTTCTCTGCCCTGGACCCTCTTTTTTTTCTCAGGTTTGTGTCCTGTGGGACAGCCCTGGTGACACTGGTGCTGTCGTGTCATCAGCAGCACCCAGAGCTACTGAAATGGGCTGTGACACAGCTGGGCACCTCTGTGTGGGGCTGACCTGGTCTGGGGGAGGTGAGAATGACCCAAAGCTCAGCTCTCAAATCTGGGCAAAGAAGAAAAATGAAAACCAGCAGGTCCAGGCATGGCCTGAACTCCTTTTTGGAGGACACCAGCTATGTCCCAGAGGTGGGATCAGCTGGAGGGAGCCCTGCACAGAGAAGAGAGGTCTCTGAAATCCCTTGGTGAGAGTTTGGGGCATCACACAGAGAGATATTCTGTGTGAGAAGATATTCTAGCAGATCCCTCCTTACTTGGGCCCCTGTGTTTGCTGGTTGGGTCCCTTGGTGGAGCTCCAGGGGACTTTGCTGCTCCGTGGCTGCTTGGCACAGCCAGGTGCTCCTCATCCTGGGGAAGTGTTGGTTGTGTCACCCTGGACAGGGCCAGGCCATGAGGCAAAGCCCCACACCACCCTGCACCCAGCAGTGAGCCAGAGCTGCCCTGGTCGAGGTCAGCTGTCCACCAGGGCAGTGTGTGGCCTCCAAAAAGCTGGAATGAATCTCCAGTGCTGCTCCAGGATTTGGTTCTAATTAAAGGGACACCCATGTAGGTGACCCCAGGGCACTCCTCCCCACAGGGGTGGGGAGAAGCAGCTGATGGATTTGCTTAGGAGTGAACTTGCAGTGGGAAGCAGCATGGAGAGCTCCAACCTTACCAGGATTTGCTGCTCCTGAGCCAGCAATTCCTTCCTGGAGGTAAAGTTCTGTGAGATCAGCAGAAACAGGGGTAAAACTGAAGTGGTTTTTGCTGTGAGCATGTGGAAATCAGACCCACAGATGGATGGGGATGGGTGTAATTGCCCCCAAAATGACAAGGTGCTGATTATAAGCACAGCCCATGGCATTGCAGCTGGCCCAGGGGTTATGACCAGTGCCATAACCCCACAGAATTCTCTTTTCTTGCCTATCTGTGTAAATCTCTGCTCTCCCATCAGTGCCTGCCCTCAGCACTCCCTGAAAATTGCCCAAAAATTCCATCTTGGTGCAATTTAGGATACGCTCCAGCCTGCCCCGAGCACATCTGGTATCTGTGTGTTGGGTGATATTAATCACAGCGTGAACACAGCCAAGTGTTAAACAGCAGAGCCCTCCCACCTCCCCCCCTGCAAACCAGGCTTGTTTCCATGCTCCAGCAATAAAATGAACCCAGCATTCCCGGGCAGGCAGTGATCTGGCAGGAACAACTGCTGTGTGGGATGGAGGGATGAGGAACGCTCTGAAACGGGCCAAGAAACCATGTGCTCCTAGGACTTTTTGAAATCCCTGCGGTGTTTGAAGCTATTTTCTAGTCCTCCTCATTTTTTGGATCCGTGGCTGTTCCTGCTGCATCTGCAACTGCTCCCTGTGCCCCGGAATTTTGTTGTTTTGGGTGTAAATGCTGCTCCCTGTTTCCAGGAAGGTAAACACCCTGCTTTGCTGTGATATCAAAGTGCTTCACCAAGCAGGGGAAGATGTTGTTTCAGTTTTGCAGATTGGGGGACAGGAGTTGCAGAGGCTGCTGAGAAATCCATGGGAATCTGCTCACTTGGAGGGTGCCTGTGGTTTTGCTTCAGGACACTCAGTGGCTTCTTTTGGTGTTGGGCAATGAGCAGGCAGGACTGGCACCAGGGATATTTTTGCTCCTCTTTTTCTGGGGTGACCACACAGCAGACAGTGGGCAAAACCCCACCAGACCACGCTGGTTGTGTTGCCCCCAAAGGAGAGCTTGGCCCAGATTTGCCCCCAAGTTCCCCAGTTTGTGGCTGATTAAAAAAAAAAAAAAAAGACTGAAAGAAAAAGCAGAAAAAAAAATCAAAACTGTGTTTTCAGCACAGTTGGCGCCTCAACCACTGAGGCTGCTGTGCTTTCAAGGGAGGCAGCCCCAGCAGTGGTGCCTGGGAGGAATGGGGGGGCGAGAGCTCTTGTGTGGTGCCTTTGATGTTGGAGCCTTTTACCCGCGTTACCCGGGGAGAAACTCGAGTGCTTTTCATGTCTGCTGGTGAGGAGGGAGGCAGAGAGCCAGGAGGGATCTGCTTTGTGAGACCTTCTGCAAGGGAATTGAGGGAAACTTTTCAGAAGTTGGGGGGAGGCTCTCTGGGGCAGCAGCTGAAAGAGGTGCCGAAGCATCCTTGGCTCTCGTGGGCACTGGGCAGCGTGCATCATCCTCATCATCATCCTTGGCTGAGTAAGTCTCTGCTGGAGCTCTGCTCAGCCTCAGGGAGTGAAAATCTGTGGCAAGGGCTGTGCTGGGGTCTCCACAGCTGTGCCAGTGGGGATCTCTGGGGTGGGGAGGCTAAATGTGGCTGTGCAATGGGTGTGTGGGGGTTTGAAGGGTAAGGAGGGGACAAATAGAGCAGGACATGATGCAGGCATTGTCCCAGGGGAATGGTTTGTCAGGGCCTGTGCTGAGGGAGGTGGCAGAGCCTCCTCAGGCTCCCTGTGGGATGGGATGTGCTGGGCTGAGCCTCTGCACCACCTGAGCAGGCAGAGAGTGGCACAGGGGAGTCACACAGGGTGGCATCAGCTCCTGGGGGTGACACAGGGTGGCAGCAGAATGGGGCCCTGGTGCAGATGTGCCATCAGCCAGCTCCTGCAGCCCTGTGGGGAGAAGCAGCCCTGGCTGCTGGCAGTGCCAGGGAAGGGGAGGGTGCTGCCTGTGCTGGGGTCCCTGCTAAGGTTGGGGGCCCTGCCCCAGCTGGAGGGGCCAGATGTGGTTTGCATCTGTGCAGGTAATGCAAAATAAGTTCCTAGAAAATAAGTTTCCACCACAGCCTTTGCTTGAATGGTCCCAAACTCTGGATCTGGGGTCTTAAAGCCCTCAGTGCTTTTTTTTTTTCAGGTTAAACAATGTTGGTTGATAGATTCCCAAGTGTTCTCATGGGGTTGTGGGGGGACCTGGACCCCCAAGAATAGGCTGAAGTCAGCAGCACTCTCTGCTGTCAGCTTCAGGAGGGTGTCAGACATGAGAGCTGTATCCTGCAGAGCTGAAAACCTCAAACCCCTTTGACCTTTAAGGTGCAGTGAGTGTGACAGAGCAGAGCCTCTGCCTTTTCCAGGTGGGAAGGGGCTGCCACAGCCTCGCCAGCCTGGCAGATGTGAGGGCTCTGTGGGCTGCTGGAGCTGCTCTCACGTTTCTTTTGGCAAAGGCAGTGCTGTGACATGGGGGAGTGTGTCTGGTGATGTAAAGGAGGCCTGGCAGCCCAGGGCAGCCTCACTCCTTGGTTTCTGCCCTGGAAGTTGGCTGTGAACTGATGTGGAAAAGAAACTTCCTGGTGTTTGATGGCCCCTTGTCCTGATGAAAACTCACCTCCTGAGCTTCCCTGTGTGCTCTGGTGGGTGCAGGGATCCTGTGCCCAGCCCTGTTCCGTGGCTCTCAGTGCCTGTGTGGGAAGTGCTCCCCAAAAACAGCCTCCTGCTCCCCTCTCCTCTTGCCCACCCTGCCCCTGAGCTGCAGCCTGTGCCAGGTCACACATCCCCTCTGCACTGTGGGGTGCAGTGGCATCACCCAGAGCCCTGGGGACACTGAGGGTGGGATTGCCACAAGGTTGGAGACACCAAAGGGATGATGACACTCCAGGGATGTGGATGCCGTGGGGATGGATGGGGACAGCACAGGGAAGGGGGCAGGTGGGGGTGTCATTGGAATGGGGACACCACAGGGCTGGGGACAGGGCATGTGGGTTCAGGGAGGGGGGACACAGAGGCTCGATGGTCCCTGGGGCCCGGGGGTGGCAGCAGGGTCACACTCTGGTCCCGCTGTGTCCCCACAGTTTGTTCTGTGCTGTGTCACAGCGCTGGAGCAAACCAGCCCAGCTCTGAACCTCACTTTTTTTCCTTTTTCTTATTTTTTTTATTAAAAATCCCCCCTGAAGCCTTGTCTCACCGCTCCTGATGGCTGTCTGCCCAGTGGCTGTGACACGGGTGTTTGGGTGACGTGGTGGCACCACCTGGATTTCCAAGCACAGGGCTTTTCCCTCCTGCCTGGCAGAGGATGGGGGTGCTGGGCATGGCAGCCCGGGCTGTGTCAGTGTGAACCCCCAGGAAGTGCTCTTTCCCTCTGTATCCCAATTTCTCCCCTCTGCATCCCAAAGTCTCCCTGTCAAACAGCCCTTGGAAGCAGCCGGGGCTGCAGGAAAGGCTTCATGCCAGAGGATTTCAGGCTAGGCTTTTTATATCCATCCCAGTGTGACCACACTTCATTTGGGGAAGGAGCATCCGGGATGGATCTGGGCTGACGTATCCAGGGCTGAGACTATCTCGTTCTGCAGAGCAGATCTGGGCCAGGGGAGCAGCTGGGCTGCAATGGGGCTGCTACTGCTGCCCTGTGCTCCCTGCACACACCGAGCTCTTCATCTCGCATTTCCTGGCGATTTCATCGGTGTTGTGTCAGCCCTTCTGTAAATAGCAGGTCGTTCCATCTCTCCCCTAATCCCTGCTTTGGAGCCACGGGTATCCAGCCATCCATGAGCTGAGCAGCCTTGTGCTCTGCACAGCACCCTGGGCTTGCTGCTGCTGCTTCCAGGGTCAGCTTACAGGAACACACGGAGCAGAGGAGCACAGGAGCAGCCTCCCGTAGCACCAGGCAAGTTTTGAGTTAAAGCTGCTGAATTTTGTTGAATTCCTACTGCTGTGGATGGCGGGTGCGGCGGAGGGAGCAGACTGGTGGTGCAGCTCTGGGGTGGGAGGGGATTTTGTGCTGCTGTTATACATGTGCTGGCTGAGAGTTTCCTGGTGCTAATTAATGACTGTTGGTTGATGGACTAAATTCCCCTGGGAGAAAGGTGAGCCAGGCAATGGGGCATTTATGTGTGCATGCAACACTGGGCTGAGCTTTGGTTTGGCGACAAGGTAAAAATGCAAAAAAGCAAGAACTGTGATTATGTGTGAACCCCTAAGCGCTGCTGCCTTGTCCAGGTGTGATTCCAGAGTGTGGGATACACCATCCAGCAGGAGTACATGTGCCCAGGGTGTGTGCCCTGCTGTAAGGGCATCCTGAGTGCAGATAAGGACATGTCACAGATAAAATAAGTTTGGAGCACACGGAGGACTGTGCTAGCCCTGGGAGCTCTGAGCTCTCCCATGCTGTTGTAGTTGCCATCCGTGATTTCCCATGTTGAGATCAAAATCCCTGTGGGGCTCGTGGGTAGCTCCGTGGTGGGGTTTGAATGTGTTTGACCCCAGAGCCCCTCAGCACGTCCCCTCTCCCCAGGATGTGCTCGAGGCATGCACATGTGGCAGGCTCTGATGGCTTGGTGGCCAATAACCCAGCAGCAGTGGTTCCTGGACGCCTCTCCATGGGGAATCCAGACTTCCCTTCTCTGAGCACGGTGGAATTTTTATAGCCTGTGGTTTTAAATGCTGTGATTTCCTTATGGCCCCGACGCCGCATGCAGCCCTGTCAGGGCTGGGTGAAACACAGGCTGGAGCTGCTGCTCCTTGGGTAACGTGTCTGAGCTTTGCTCCAGTTCAGGGGAGAGGGAAGGCTGGCTCTCCTGGGCTTGAGCCTGCTGGGTGCTGTTAATTATAGCTGAATTCAACTGGACTTTAGTTCATTTATCCCCAAAATTTGTCAGGCTTTGGGGAGTAGAGTACAGTAAAGCGACCTAGTTTGTTAAAGATAATCACCAAAATGGGAGTGAAAGAGTTAATCTCGCAAGTACAGCTCAGTGGCATCCTGGAAGTGTCTGTCCAAAAATCAGGAGGGGAGTGGGCATGTAGCATTTCAAGGTAAGGGTAGAGGGGCCAAACTGGCAAACCACACTGACCACAGGGACTCGGCTGTGACTCGGGCAGGGACGTGGCACTGTGGGATGTGTGCCCAGCTGGGAGGCAAAGGCAGAGGGTTTGTGCACATCTAGAGGGTGTGAGCAGTGCCTGCCTCCCAGCTGGTTCCCTGGTGTCCCTGTCCTCATGGCCATGAGGCATATTTCTGCCATTAATGCTCTGAAATTCTCTTCTGGCTCGTCCTAATCATCCCCAAAATGCCAGGCAGTGCTGGGAGCTCACAGGTTCCTCACTGTGATCTCTAGCAGCTGGTGGGAAATCAGCAGTGGTGCTTTCTCCAGCCCCTGATCAATCCCCTGGAAAGCACTGCCCAGGTCTGGCTGCTCTGGGGATGCTTTGGGGCCATCAGAGTTTCCAGGCTGACACATCTGTGTCCCTGTGCTCCTGCTGCAGGGATGCTGCCTGGGTCCTGCTGCCTCCACCCAGCTCTCCCTTCTCACAAACTTGTGGAAAAGTGATTTCCTTTCCTATTTTCTGGCCCCTTCTCAAACTCAGACTGGGTTAACTCTTGCTGTAGATGCAAAATTTGCTGGAGGGCCCTGCTCAGGCGGGGCTGTAAAAGCCACATTTTCTTTGGGAATCGGATTAAGGCCCCTTTTTCTTCCTGCAGAGTGGGTGACATGAAGTCTCTCTTTGTCCTGGTTGGTATTTCTGGCCCAGCTGCAGTGGGTTAACCCTTTGTCGTCCCACACAGTCCTGCTGATGAATGGCCCTTTGCTAAGCAACAGGGACCTTGTCCTGGGGTGGAAGCACTGTGGGGACACTGTGGGCTGTGTCCTCCCCCTGCCCAGTGGGGGATGAAGTGCAAAGCCTTGGTGCCTGGCTAGGGGACGTGTCTGTGGGACAGGGACCTTCCCTAATGCTGCTTCCCGCTGCCTTTGCCATTTTATTCTCTCTTTATCCCCCAAGATAAATGGATGGGACTTTGCAGCCCAGTCCTGCACTGGCACCAGAGGTGTCTCCATGCTGTGGGATGGCACAGAGGGACATGGGCGGGAGAAGTGACAGTGAGAGCAGAGGCCAGGCCAGCTGGCAGAGCACAAGAGCTGCCTGTGTGCTCTTTGGGGGTCAGTGACCATGTCAGTGATGCTCCCTGGGCACCAGTGCCCAGCCTGGCGTGGCACTGGGCTGGGGCAGGAGCATCACTTTTCCAGGAGAGCTGGAAGGCTGGATAACCAGCCAGGAGCAGGGTGATGGCAGCCAGAGAGCATCCATAGGTATCCCAGGAGCCCTTGGCTGTGGTGCCCAGGACCCAAGGAGGTGTCTTGGTTTGGTACTCGGTGCTGGGCTCTGTGGCCAAGCAGAAAAAAAAGGTATTTCATGGCCATGCCCTGCAATCTGGTGGCTGTGTGCATCTCACACACCAGATTTGGGTCCATTTTACATTTTTTTCCCCACCATGCTGCATTGTTGCATCACCTTGGATCCCTCCACTGCTGCTGTGAGCCTGGCTTGGTTTGTTTGTTTATTCAAAAGCCAAATGGTAGCAGGAAACGTCCCTTTCTGGTGGCCTGGAAAAGCTGCCAGGGGCACACAGTGCTGCTCCCTGCAGCCTGGTCCTGTGCTCTTATCAGGGAGCCTCCTGATAAGAGCAGGGCAGGGATTTCCCCAGAGGGGGTCCTGGACCGTGTCAAAGAGACATCAGGAGCTCCCAGCAGTGGGGGGAGTGCAGCCCACAGAATTCTCCCTGTGTCCCTCTCTCTGCTGGGCTTTAGGACGTGATCACCCCAAGGCTGGCGGAGGGGTGCCACCATCTCCCAGAGCTGAGCCAGCAGCAGATGGGCACCGAGCAGGGCTGGCTCACAGCGCTGGGAACTGCAGGGAGGCAACACATTTCCCTCCCAGCCGTGCTCCTCCTCCCCCCCATCCTCCTGACCTTTTCCCATCAAAACACAAAGCACTATTCTTTGGAGCAAGGCACCTCCATGCGAGGAGACAGCTGGCCCTGCAGCAGCTCGCTGGGGATGGCTTGTTATTAATTAAGCTGCAGGAGACAGCCCGGCAGCTTGAATAGAGTTTTCCTTCTTTTCAGGCTCAGGATGCCCTAAATTCTTTCTTCTTTACCTCCAAACGTTTATAGGTTTAAAAAGGGGCAGCAGACAAAGCATGGAGAAGGGCCCATTATGTGCAGCTTGCAGGGATGTGTGTCCCTGCACGTGGCCTGCAGGGACTGTTAGGGCACCCCAGCAACTTCTTTGCAGTTTGGTTTGTGCCAGGGGGTTGCTGTGACCCCCATGGATGTCACTGCCTGGGCATCTCCCCATCTAGAGAGGAGATGCCACTTTGGAGTGAAACACGATTTAAACTACTTGAACAAGTTTGGGGTGACTCAGGCAGTGGAATTTTTCACTCCTTGCTGTTTTCCCCTGAAAAGGTGATTTATTTTCACCAAACTCATCCTCTGCCCCTGCTGCTGGGTCTGCTTTGCCCATGCTGCTGGTGGTGAGAGTTGAGGTGGTGGTGGGGCTCTCTGAGGGGCTCCCTTCACCTGCTCCCCTCTCTCCACAGGGCAGGATACAGGGAGTGGGATGCAGGGAATGCTGGTGGGGTGAAGTGCAGAGTTTTGCTTTACCCCTTTTGAGGATAATTTGTTCTTTTGTGGTCATCTGTGGGGGTGTCTGATGGCGCAGATCATGCCTTTGAGGAGGAGGGGTGAGGATTGCTCCTAAGCAGCCAAGTGTGTTTCCTTGGGCATGGCTGGGCTGTGCCATCTGCAGAGCTGGCCCAGGGATTTGAGCAGCAGCGTTTTGGTGCCAAGGCAGACCTGTCCCTGCTGAGCAAAACCTGTACCTGGCAGTGTGCTTTGTATCTGTCCAAACCAGCATGGCAGTGCCCCAACCAGTGCCCCCCGTGAGGCAAAAGGAATTTGGGGGGAATGGCGTTCTTTCTTGCTTTTTCCAAATGTTTGTGACTGTGGAGTGCCTTCCTAGCAAAGCCTGCTCCCTTTTGGAAAACGCTGGATTGCTCAAGCACGGTCAGGAGCCTCCTGCCTGCAGATCCTCTGCAGCAGGATTGTGCCAGAGGAAGGGAGGCTGCTGCAGGGACACTGCTGGGATGTGACACCAGGAACCCAGGCACGGCCTCTCCAGGGAGAGGGTGACTCACGCCAAGGACACGGTGCCAGCTGCGCGTGACGGCTGGTGACAGCGTGTGAAACAATTCCTTCCTTCCTTCCTGGACAGTGGGAGAGGCCTGGAGATGTCCAGCTGGAGGAGGCTCTGGGTTCTGGTGTGGTGGAAGCTGGGGCACTCCTGGCTGTAGTGTGAGAACAGCCACGGTGCAGTGGTGCTGGAGGGTCTGGGTGCTGCTTATGGGCAAGGATGGAGGGGTGGCTGCTCCCTGTGCTGCTCAGGATTCCCTGAGCTCTGGAGGGCTCTGGGGTGCTCCTGGCATTGCCATATTACTGCTGCTCCACTGCCCTGTCTCTCTCTGGGGAGATTTAAGCCACCAAAGAGTTGCTTTCATGAAAGAACTGGTGGGTTACCTGCAGGGGTGTGTGTGATATGGGCTGCTCAGAGGAGCTACCAGGTAGCTTAAAATAAAAACAACCTGCATCATCCTTGGACTTGGGAGTTCACTACAGCCAGAGGGGAGGAAATGTCATTGATCTGTGAGTCTCAGAGATGTTCTGGGAGTTACCCTGCCCTTGCTGAAGGGACCATGGTGGCTGCCTGCCAGAGCCCTCCCTGGGTGGTAACACTTGCAGACCTGCACTCAGGCTCTTAGAAAAGCTTTGGGGTCATTTTTAGGTGTTCCTGGCACTGGGAGATCCTTTCTGTTCCTGCTAGAGGTGATGGTGTCTCTTTCAGTGCTAAAAAGAATTGACTTCTGGTCTTGTGATCTGCAAGCTTGTGTCCTTTTCTTGGTCATGCTACTTTCCACTGAGTTTGCTGGTGCTCCACCAAGGTCTCTGGATGTGCTTTTCATTCTGCTATTGATCTGAGATTATAAATATAGCTGGCAGAATTTCCATCTGTCTGTCAAAGTCGCTGGGGACTGGCAGGTAGTCAGCATTGCAGCAATATTTAAAGAATAAAAATTATTTCCTAAGCTCTAACAGTGCACTTTTAACTGGGGCTTGCTGAGGTGCAGTAAAATTGGAAATGTCCCTTCAGCATTCCTGTGAGAGAACACGTCCTGCTCGTGCTGCCTGTGCCCAAGGGATTTGATGTTTTCTTGGGAGCTGGGCAGCTTGGGATGAAGGGAGTTTGTTGGCAGGGCTGCTCACAGGCTGGGTAGTGCTGGTGAAGCTGCCTTCATTTGCAGATCTTGGTTATTCCTCACAGCTGGGGATTTGTGGTTGGAGCTGGCTGAGGGCAGAGCATTGCCTGGCACAGGGGAGGGCTGCTGGGGGACAGCCCCACTGCTGGGCAGCTTTCTGCTGCAAAGGACTGTGGCTGGGATTGTCCCCAAAACTCAGGGACTGTTGCAGCCCTCATTGGTGTACCCCTGAGTGTTCTCCAGTGAGCCCTACCAGCCCTGCACGGTGTGGCTGTGACATGGGGACATGGCTGTGACATGCTTTCACCATCAGGGATGTCCCATAAACAGGACAGATTGGGTTGTGTAAGCCAGACAGGAATCTTCCTCAACATTTCAGATTAGTTGCAAGCTAAAAGCTGGATCTGTAGTTAGTTCAAATCCCTTGATACAACTTAAACAGCAATAGGCCTTGTTAGAACTGCTCCTAACTCTGATTATGAGGTTTTTCTAAGAGAAGAACAATGAGTTTGTGATTTTAAAACCCTTAATTAGGGGATTTGGATCCAGTTCTTGGCTCTGCTGTAAGATTTCTGTGTGACCCTGGGCGAGTCACTTAATCCCTCTCCAGCTGATCTGCCCTGGGAGCTGCTTCCTTCCTCTGCCTGTCGGTCCTGCCTGTGCTCAGAGCCAGGAATGAGCAGTGGGAGAGGCACAAGCCCTGTTCTCCTCACAGGAATGGAGATGCTCCTGTAGGAACAAATCCCAGAAACTCTGGGGTTTGTTCTTACGGGAGTTTGTTTGTCACTCTGTGAGTGCCTCCTGTGTGCAAACACCCCAAAGTCCCCAAGAGCCATCCTGGGGACCAGCAGTGCTCCCAAAGCCCTTCTGAGCTTGCTGTGAGGCCAAGGATGACACTTTGTTGTCCTTCTGAGCTGCTGGCTCACCACCTGCTGCTCCTGGGGAGGAGGAGATATGAGCTGAAACAAAATATTATTTGGAAATTAATCTGGGAAACAACTTGTACACAGTGTTGAGTTCCCATGTGCCCTAATTTTTATCCTGAGGGTGGTGAGGTCCTGGCAGGGGGTGTGCAGAGAGGCTGTGGCTGCCACATCCCTGGAAATGTCCAAGGCTGGGTAGGACCTGGTCTAGGGGAAGGTGTCCCTGCCCGTGGTTGGAATTAGATGTTCTTTAAGGTCCCTTTCAACCAAGCCAGTCTGTGTTTCTGTGAAATGTCTTTTCAGAGCTTCAGTGACCATGGGGAGAACTTTTCTGTGGTTATTTTTATTCCCTTGCAGGCAAGACTAAAGTATGGCCATGATTTCAGTCTGAAACAATTAAAATTTAACTCAGAGGAGCAAGGAGTTGGTTCACGTGGCTGAGCACGCTGTGTTCACCCCTTTGCTGGTCTCAGTTTGGGCATGTGAACCCTGTGCTGATGCTTAACTCCTGCACAGCCACAGATGTGGTGAACTTAATGGCAGGGACAGGAAACCATCACACCTGAGATCCTCCCTTTACTCTTTGTGCAGCACAGCACCTAAGTGAGCTCAGCACAGCCTTTTCCTGCCTTTCTCCAGCTAAAACAAGGCTGGAGTGGCTTGCAAACAGACCCAGCTGCTACTGGGGCAAGGCTGGTTTGGCATCTAGCATTGGATTTTCCTGGAGATTAGAGAGATTAAAACACTAATGCCCATTGATAGGGGTTAGAGCTTTAATAAGTCATAAAAAGTGGTGTAATCTGGCAGAAATCTGCACGCAGCTGCAGCACAAGCAGATTGAGGCTGGGTTTCCTGCCTGGGTGCTGGGTGAAGGTTTCTCAGAAATTTCTGTTTGTGGTACTTGCTGAAGTGGGGCATGTGGGTCTTGCCCCCCTCTCAGCACCCATCATTTGCAGAGCAGCCTGTGCCAGCCTTGCTGGGCATCACAGGAGGGTGCTGCCAGCCCAGCGTGGTGGGGAGGGCTGCTGCCAGCCTGGGGTGGGGTGGCTGTGCTGGCTGGAGGGAGCTCTGCCACTGCTGGTGGTCCGGAAGCAGAGAGGGAAGGTGACAACCACGCTAGAGCCACAGGCAGGATCGGAGCAGAGGTGGCTGTGGTGCCACTGGCACAGGTGGCAGGGCTTGCTTCAAGTGCAGGAGTGTGGCAGAGGCTGGTGATGCTGGTGACAGGTCCAAAAGGGAGTGCAAGTACTAACCCAGGGCTTGCAGGCTGTGCAGGGGCTGCTCGTGGGAAAGGGAGTCCTCTGGGTGTTGGAGAGTGCAGATGTGCACATCTGTCTTAACCCTTTCATCACCTGCAGGCCTTTCTCTGGGAATGCAAATCTGGGAACTGCAGGGAGAAAGTCTTAAGGTCATAGGGTAAGTCAAAGTAACTGTCAAAGACCCAGGAGCCCAAAAGAGGGAGGTTGGCTTCACCTTGGCTGTGACAGGAGAGAGTCCCAACAGCACTGCTGGACATCACCCCACACCAGGGGGTGCAGCCCAGCTTCCCTCCTGTGGCTGGCCCTTCCCTCGGCTGCTGGGACATTCTGGGATCAAGGTATAAGGCAGGAAGGAGTTGTGGAGACAGCTAATTTCTTCGTTCAGCTTCACTGACATCATTTTAGAGAGCAGCCGTGCCCGTGGGGGTGGGTTGACATCTTGTCCTGCCAGATGTGAGATGCAGCTGCAGAGCGAAGGGAGCCCACGCTCCCAGCACTCACACCCACCCGCGACTGCCCTGGGGCTCTGCCGGAGAATTTCGGGATGCTGGGAAGCAAAAGGCTTCCGTGGGCTCCAGGACGGGGATGTGGATGAGACCCTGGAGCAGTGGGTGAGCCGGGCTCCTCTCGGAACGGCGCTGCCCCGCTTGTCCCAGCCTCACTTTTTGCCGTGGAAGTTTCCCCGCACCTCCTGCGTGCAGCCGGGGTGGGACGAGCCCCCAGGCTCGTGTTGCTCTCACCCTTTGCGGGCCCCCCTGGGCCGGGCCGGGCCCGGAGCGGCGGGGGGATGGAAACCGCCCCGAGGCGAAGCGACTTCCCGGGAAGAGGCTCCATCCCCCCGGGCCGGGCTGCAGGGGGAGGAGGCAGGGTGATGGGGGAGGAGGAGGAGGAGGAGGAAGGGCGATGGGGGAGGAGGCGGAGGACAGCGCGGGAGGAAGCGGGAGCCACCGGCTGCCGGAGCCGCCGCCGCCGCGGGTGAGTCTCCGCTGCCCGGGGGCGGGGGCTCCGTGGGGCAGCGCGGGGGGGATTGTGGTGGTGGGGAAACGCTTTTTTTGGGGGTGAATTATCCCGGGGAAGGGCTTGAGAGAGAGCGGGGGGTGGGTGCCGCGGTTCTCACGGAGGGCAGCGTGGGGGTTCCCGGCCCGGGCACGGCATGGCCCGGGCGGGGGCACCGGGAGCTGCGCGGGGCTCGGGCCTCGGCGCCCTCAGCCGCCGCCGTGCCCCACAGGAGAGGCCGCAGCCCGGCGCCGCCTGGCCGCGCTGCCGGCATTGTCCGGCAGCCGTGGAGATCGATAGATCAAGCCCTGCCCTGCCTGGGGGGCACCGCCTGGTCCCCTGCCCTGCCCCTGTGGCGTCCCCCTTGTCCCCTGCCCTGCTCCGGCTGCTGCCCGCGCTGAAGGGCTCGCGGGGCGTCTGGGGCGCAGCTGCGTTTGGTAAAGAAAGAAACAACAGAAACAAACAAAGAAATTAAATGAAAATCCGTACCACCCTGCCCGTCAGAGAACAAAACCGAGCGAGGAAAAAAAAAAATTAAAAAGGGGGAATAAAAAAAGCTGAGCTGCAGCCCCGCGATGTGAATCTCTCTGGTTTGCTCCTTTCTTGCCGTGGCTGCAGTCTGTGCCTCGCGGGACGGGGACAGTGCAGCTCGGGGGCTCTGGGCACACTCAGCCCTGCCCGGTGCCCATTCCTGGGGCTTGGCCCCGCTCATTCCTTCTGCAGCGCTGTCTGGACAAGCTGAGCTTGGGGATTGCTGCCTGGCTCTTTGTTTACTCAGCACAGAGCTCTGCAGAGAAGTGTGATAGGAGTGAAGGGTGCTGTCCCTTGGCTGGGGGCTGGGGAGCATCCCATGTCCCTCCTGGGCTGAGTACCATTGTCCAGGCTGGGCGGACAGGGGTGGGAGTGGATCCCATCCTCAGAGCCCCCATGGAATCATTTTGTGGGTGTCTTTGGACCCTCCTGGGCACATGCACTCTGAGCCTGTTTGTGGGGAGCAAGGGCTGTGCTGGCCACTGGTGTGGAGCCTGTTGATGGAGCAGCTTCTGCTGAGATCTGTGTGCAGGAAGGTTCCTCTCCATGGGGTGCTTCCAGTCAGGGAGGACTGCTCTGGGGTCAGCCTTGCTCCAGTTCCAGAAGCTCCTTACATAGGATGATCAGTGGGGCCACATGGCCAGTGATCTCTGCATGCCCCAGCTGAGACTTGGAGTCATTCGTGATAATCTCCTCCTTTTTAAACATGGAGGAAAACAGCCTAACAACTCTTCGCAGGTTTTTTAAGTGGTTTAGAGCTGCTGTCTCATGTGGTTGGAGGAATGAGAATGTCAGACTGTGTCTTGTGCTGCCAGGGCTACACGTGTCCGAGCGGGGCAGGGTGGTGGGCAGCCTCACACCACATCCGGGAGCCGCGGGCAGCAGTTGGAGGTTGTGGGGCTGGCACCACGGTTCGACCCCTGGCATGGGCTCCAGCATCCCAGCCCAAAAACACTAGTGAGCAGAGCCTTGCAGCAGCTGGGGGGTTTAAGATGGGAAGGGAGGCCGTGATGGGGAGCCCTGCAGCACCCATCTCTTGCAAATAAAAGAGGCAGGAGGGTTGAGCTGCAGAGGGCAGGGGACTGCTGGGCTTCCGGAGCCGGCGGGGAAGCACACAGTGAGCGAGGACGGAAGCGCACGTGGCTGGCGGGCACAGCTCGACCCACATGTGATGTGTGCCCCTGACTTGGGGCTCAGGGCTGGTCGCCTGTGAGAGCCCTCACACCACAGCAGGAATCGTTGCCTCCTTTTTTAAACTTTTTTAAACTTTTTTAAACTCTGAAATGGGTTTATTCCCCACGTGAGTAAAAGGGTTCAAGCCTGGAGCATCCTGCGTGCTCAGGAGGTACCTGGCCACCTGTCTGACAGATCTTGGGTGGGTTTGGTCTAATGAAGAGGAGTTAAGCACACTCTGCTGTTTCTGGGTTGTGTTTGTTGGTACCCAGGTGGAAATGCAAGCTGAGAAAGAAACATAACTGGTTGGTAGGATGGCCTGGGCTGGTGGCCAGCCTGAAACTGTAGCCCAGTGCTCAGGGATGCAAGGGACAGACTCAGCTTGGGTCTGTCCATGCCAGCCATGGGCTGGTGACTTCAGCTGAATAATAGGAATTATTATTAATTAGGTACAGTTTGGTGCTGCAGGGTCTGTGGCACTGGCTCTTTGTGCCAGGCTGAGCCACCTCAGCTTTGGAGTGAGCTGTGCCTCACATTCCCTGGCACCCACCCGTCCAGCAGGGACCTGCCGCCTTCAGCACCAGGGGATCCCGTGGCAGCTGAAAAAAACAGCAGTGCCTGGGCCATGCTGGGATTACATCCAGTCCTGACTTTGCTGAGACTCCTCCATCCCCTCGGAAGGGAGAGCTGTGTCTCTGCCACCTCCTCCACAGGCTGGATCTGTTTCCACAGCCTGTGGTCACTGGCTCGGTGTGGCAAGGGGAGAGGCCCTGGAGGCCGCGCGTGCCGCAGTCCCCTCAGCCAGCTGTTCCTAACCAGGAGCTGTAGAATCTCTCTTTGGAGCTACAGATGTCTCTTTGACACCCTACTGACACAATTCTTCAAGAGAGCTGCTCCCAAACCTTGAAAGGTTAAGGTGGTTCACACTTCTCCTGTGAAAACATCTGTGGATACTCAGCTTGGTGGGCTGTGCTTTCACACCCTGATACACCACTGTTCACTGCTCTGAACCTGCTCTCTGTGTTTGCATGAATGCATCCCCCAAACCTGGAAGTCCATCGTATTTCCAGCATCTCTTGTGTGGAGGGAAGTTATCCACAGTGTCCTGCTCTTCTGGGTGCTTGTAGCTCTGCAGAACTGGTTGCAGCATCATTGAAAGGTGGCCAGTGCTTGGTGTTCCCAGCATCCAAAGGGTATTTCCTGGATTTACTCCCCAAACATTGCCATTTTGCCGTTGATCGTGTGTGCATCCCTAGAGTTTGAGGTGGTTTGGATCTGTTGATGGGTGGCCATGGCAGAGGTGCAGCCTCCTGGCCTCTCTGCTTCCTCTGTGCAGCCACTGAGCACCAGGTCTGTGACCAACCCTGCTCCAGGACCAGCTCTGCTCTCCCAGCCACCAGCACAGCATGGAGCTGCTTCGTCTAGCCAGCACCTGGGGTGGGTGAGACATTCCCAGTTCAGCCTTAACCCTTGTGTGTCTGCAGTGCAGCCCAGTCTCCTGCAGATCCCTGTCCCAGACCTTCAGGAGGATTACCAGCCCTGGTTTGGGGTTTTGGGGGAGCCCACGGCTGTCCTTGCATGCCCTGCCCGCAGTGCCCCGGGCTGTGGCAGCCTCGTGGCACCAGCACAGCAGCTCCAGCAGCCCCTGGCCAAGCCCATCCCACAGCACACAGTGTCCAGCTGGCTGAAGGAGCAGGAGGGTCCCTGGGGGGCTCCCAGGGGCTTCCCTCCCCGCAGGGTGGCTTTCATCTGCTGCTTCACAGATGTTGGCTTTGGCTCGTGTCTGACATGCATCAATTACAGAGCAACAGCCCCAAGTCTTTGGCAAAATCAACTTTGGAGCAGCTGTCCTGAGTCAGCCGTGCCCGAGCTGGAGCTCTGGCTCTGTCCCTGCTTGGTGCACTGCTGCCCTGCCCATCTCCACATCTCCTGTGCCCACGTGGAGAGGGTTTCCCTGGCAGGGAAGGTCTAAATGTGGCACAAGCACTTGTTCCCTTGTGCTTGATGTTTGTCCAGGAACACTTTAGTGGGAGAGCTGCAGGCTCTGAGCTCTCTGCCCTGTCAGTGAAGTGATGGCCCCTTGTGTGAGGGACAGCAGTTGGGTTAAGGTGACAGTGGGGAATCATGTGAGGTCTGGTCCTGCTCTTGCCAGGGACTCGGTGGCAGTCAGGGATTTCAGACAGTAATGGGGTGTCTGTTAACCCATCCCTGACCCAGAAGGGTCACCTTGGTGACACTGGCTCTGACAGCACCACAGGTTTGTCATCATCCCCTCAGAGCACAGCAGGTCACACAAATCCAGGATGTGCCCATGATGCATCCCAGGCATCCACTGCTCTGCTGCAATTTATTTCTAAGACCTTTATTTTTTAGACAAGTGACTCCTGGGAGTGCTCCTAGCACAGCATCCCTGTGTGCCACCGAGTGGTCCTGTGCTTTGGCTGCGCCCTCCTTCTGCTGGCACAAACCCCTTGGAGCCGAGTGTGATACTAGAGTTTTTGCTAAGAAAAGACCATCTCAGTGCTGGGAAGCTGAAAAAAAAATTAAAATTACACATTTGAGTTGTGGCATTTCCCTTGGGAGAGTGCTGGTGCTGCTGGGGCATTGTTGGCTTTGCATCCCTGCTGTCCTGCAGAAACTCCTAGCTGCAATATACTGATTTTATTGTTATTTTATCCCAGTCAGGACCTTACCTGCACCTTACCTGGCCAGTGTCCCAGTTTGCTGTCCCATCCTTGGGGCTGTCCCCTACACAAAGTGCTGCCTGGAGGAGTTAAACCCATTGCATAACCCAGTGTTGCTGCTGGTGGCAGCATATTTTCCACATGATTAAGTTGTCATTTTGTTGGGGTTATTTTTACTGTTATGCAGGGAGTTTTTTGCTACTTTTGGCCTTGCCATTTTGGAACGGAGCTAATTTGGGGTTTGTGATGAGGCCTCACACTGGGCTGGTTGACTTTGTGAGGGGCAGCATGGCAATGCAGATCCAGCTGTGCAGGATTCCTGTTTACCATGGCAGTGCAGTTCCAGCTGTGCAGGATTCCTGGGAGGAGTGGGATGCTCCCATGGCAGTGCAGATCCAGCTGTGCAGGGTTCCTGCTCCCATGGCAGTGCAGATCCAGCTGTGCGGGTTCCTGCTCCCATGGCAGTGCAGATCCAGATGTGCAGGGTTCCTGCTCCCATGGCAGTGCAGATCCAGATGTGCAGGGTTCCCAGGAGGAGTGGGATGCTCCCATGTCTCTCAGGGATAGCATGTTTGTTCTCTAGAAGCTCTGTGAGTAATGCTCAGCTGCACAGCTGGGACTGGGGGTTGGAAAAAAGTGTTCAAAGTGACCCAGCAGTCTTTGGGATTAGCTCTAGGTTTGTTTTTAATTTCCTTTTTTTTTTTTTTTTTCTGCTTGGCCTATATTAAGCATGTAAGTGTGCTGTGCTTGCAGGAATAGTGTGGTTCCACCTCACAGACCCCAGCGGGGTCCAGTCTGAGACAGCCAGAGGAAAAAGGGTGATGGGTTTGTGTTTGGAGAAGCCCCTTTGGCCCAAGAAAGAGAGAGGGAGAGAAGAGCAGGCAACCCATCATCAAAGGCCAGGAATAAGTGGGGTGAGATGAGCTCAGAGCTGTGTTGCTGTCTGGAGGGGTGAGGACTTTGCAAATAATAATGTTTTTATTCATAACAATAAATGATTAAAGAATAATAAATAATCATTGCAAAACACTGAGCAACAACAAAATGCTCACTTAGGCTGGTGGCTGCAGGGACCCGGGCAGTGAGCAGCAGCAGCCTGGGGTGGGGAGGGCTCTTAGAAGTGTGTTTTCCTAAAACCTCCCTCTGTGCCTGCATCACAGGAGCGTGCTGCATGTGGCTGATGCCTCCAGGAGCTTGGAGGGGACTGGGCTGATCTTGTGCTCACTCTGCCTTTGGGATATTTGCTGTGGGTGATGCAGAGCAGCTGGGGCTGGCAGGGGGCAAGGCCACATCACCCTGGGGCACTTGGGGCGCTTGTCCTTCCCAGCAGCCAATGATCCTGCCAAGGAATAGATAATCCCTGTTTTTTCTTAAAAAGCTGTTGGCTGAGGCAGTAGTTTTAAATTTGCTTGTCCTGAAGGACTTTGTTAGGCTGGAGCATCTTGCAGGGGAGACAGGCAGCCTGTCTCAGAGGGAAGCTGAGGGGTTTGGGTTTCTGAGCAGATATGGACAGAATGAGAGCGAGACCACAGAAGCTCCGTGGCTGCGTGGGTGTTGTCTGGCACAGCTTGTCTTGATGCAAATGTGTTGGGTTTTCCACAAGCCAGGGCCGGCAGCCTCTGATCTGCGTCAGCTGGAGCTCGAGGAGGGCACGTGGCAGTGGATGCCAAGGACTCCCTGTGTCTGCAGAGCCAGCCAGCTCCCCCCAGAACCGAGCTGTTCACACCAGCAGCGTGCAAAGGGCTGTGATTCCAGTGCTGTGGAGGAGTGTAGGGCTGCCAGCCTTTAGCAGCATTGCCTGGGCATGGGGCTGTGGGGTTGTCGTAGGTTAAGAAGGAAGTGAGTTTTTTTGGGAAGTTGTGATCAAAGCCTTTGTCACTCCCAGACATGGGCTGGGGACTTTTTGGGTGCTGGGTCCTGCTCTGTGGCAGCAGTGGGACCTGGTGTGCTCACACCCCCACAGCAGCATGTCTTTGCTGTGCCAGGTTTGGTGGAGTGGGCAGGGACCAAGTATAAACAGTAAATAGAGAAATAAAATCCCAAATTTAATGTAATTATTGTGGAGGAAGATCCCACACTCCTCCTCCCTCCCAGCCTGCTGGTACCATGAGTCTCTGCACGTGCTTTACTCCTGCTTTGGATACAGCAGGCAGCTCCTGTGATTGCCAGGAGTGATGCTTTGTGAAGGCTGACCTAGAACAGAGGCTGGACAGAGTTAAACAATAAAGTAGGGATTTATTAGAAGGTTTTAATGGCTCCAACTTGGGCAGCACAAGAGCCTGGCCAAGGCTACACCCCAGATGAACCCTAAATGCGCGACTGGTCATGGGGTCTCACACTTTTGTAAGTTCTGCTCCATTTGCATATTGGAGTTAATTGTCCAATTACAGCTTTAGCTCATCAAGTCCCATCCTTCTTGTTTTTAACTCTTCAGTCCACGTTATTTGTGCTCTTGGGCTGAGATTTGGATCATTTGTCCTTGGTGCCCAGCTGGAGCAGGAATTGTTTTGTCTCCCTGCTCTGTGCACAGAGCTCACCATCCCCTGATGTGAACCCAGACCCACACACTAAAGCAGCACAGAATCTGAAAAACACAAAAGCCAAACCCTGGGGCATCGGGAGCAGCAGGTCTGAGCAGGCTGTGTGTCCCCCCAGGTGCAGAGGCCGTTCCCAGCCACGCTCCCGCCATGACGGACGCTCCGCGGGATGCCGGCCCCAAGCAGGCGGCGCCGGCGCGGCCGGACAAGCCGGCTGCGGACTTCGGCTACGTGGGCATCGACGCCATCCTGGAGCAGCTGAGGAGGAAAGCCATGAAACAGGGCTTCGAGTTCAACATCATGGTTGTGGGTGAGTTGTTCCCCCCGGGCCTGCAGCGTGCTCAGCCCGGTGTTGTCATTGTGCCACCACAATTTGTTTGTCCCCTTCGGAGCCTCCTCGGGAGCAGCGCTGGGGGCTCTGCCTTGGCAGTCAGCAAACCCTGCTCCTGAGGAGCTGGCCTGGGGTCAGCTGAGGTTAAAGCTGTCCATGTGATGTTGTACTCATCCTCCTGCATCTTGGGGTGCCTTGTCCATAGGCTCATCCCAGAGGAAAGCACCTCAAGGGGTGCCAGGGCTCACAAGAGCTCCCCTGACAGCTCTTCTGGAAGTCCTGCCCTGGTTTGAGCAGTCAGAATGCACATTTAAGGGCTCAAGTGGCTGCACTGCTGCTGGTATTCCAGAACCCTCATTCCTGCTGGTACCTCCAGCAGTTTGGGTAAAATTCCTGTTTGTGATTTTTTTTTTTTTCGGGCAGCCCTGCTACAAGTACTGGGGAAAAAATGCCAAATGTAGTGATTTACTGATGGAAATAAAGAGCAGCAGGAGGGGTTTGCATAGTTCTCTCATTTGGCTCCTTTGGGGACATGCAGGGTGGCACAGCAGGGATGAGGGTGTCCCAGGAGTGCCCACAGGCAAGGAGGGAGGGCTGTGTGCCCAAATCCTGTTGCCCACAAGCTCCTGCTCGTTAGCTCTCCCGGGCTAATGACCACGGGCTGCATCAGCTTCACCTCTGGGGATCTGTGCTCCTGCAGCCCCCAGGCCCCCAAAGCCAGGGATGGCACAGCCACTGACCTGCAAAATTCTGGGGTGCTGGGCAGACACTGTGGGACACCAGCCAAGGGGAAAGGGGAAAAGAAATGAGGCTTTTCTGCTCTTTTCCAGCTATTAATGTCTGACCTGGTGCTGTGGAGCCCCTGTGTGAGCTGGGCTGTGCTCCTTGGGGCTGGGCTGCTCAGGTAGCAGCTCTCCCTGCCTGTGTCTGGGCTAATGACCACTGGCTGCATCACTGCTGCTCTGGCTGCAGCTTCACCTCTGGGGATCTGTGCTCCTGCAGCCCCCAGGCCCCCAAAGCCAGGGATGGCACAGCCACTGCCCTGCAAAATTCTGGGGTGCTGGGCAGACACTGTGGGACACCAGCCAAGGGGAAAGGGGAAAAGAAATGAGGCTTTTCTGCTCTTTTCCAGCTATTAATGTCTGACCTGGTGCTGTGGAGCCCCTGTGTGAGCTGGGCTGTGCTCCTTGGGGCTGGGCTGCTCAGGTAGCAGCTCTCCCTGCCTGTGTCTGCCAGGGAGCTGCAGGGGTGAGGGGAGTAAATCCCAGGCAGTGACCAGGGGTGTGGTGATGGGGCCTCACCATCCCTTATCCCTGGGAGGAGCTGTGGAAGGCTACAGGTGTGATGCCTGTGGGATGTCCCACAGGGCATCCTGGAGGTCTGCCTGGGGTTGTGGAAAGGTCTGATGCAGAGTTTTTGCTAATTCTGTTGTCTGCTGGAGCTTTCCAGCAGGGTCTGTGGATGCTCAGCCTTTCCCATTCTGATACTTTCATTCCCTCTGTGGGGAAGGTTCCTGAGCTGGGTGTTAGAACCCTGGATGCTGAGAATTTTAGACTTTCTGTGTTAAAAGGCACAGACACTCAAAAGAACACTACATTTGACCTGAGGCCGTGGAGAAAGCTTCCAAAAAACCAGAACCACTTCTTGGGAGGCATTTTAACAAATCCAGTTCTTTGCTGCAAACAGAGGAATCTGCACTGGTCCTGGGAGCCTGAAAGAGAGATGACCTGTGCTGAGCTCCCATTTCCCTGCTGGAGGAGGCTCCCACCCCTCCAGGAGCAGGCAGTGCTGCCTCAGCTCCTCAGCAGTGTGCTGTGCAGACGGGGAGGGATGCTCAGGAGCAGCTTTGCCTTGGCAGCACTGTGTGTGGTATGGAGGCCCTTGCTGCAGCGCGCCTGGAAAACATTGTTCTGCCCTTGGCAGGAGCTGGGCTGGCTGTTTACAGGCTGGGAATTCAGGGCAGCATAAACAAGTCGAGCTCTGGCCCTCCCAGAAGATGCAGGAGGAGCAGCACCTCGGGGAAGGGGCAGCAGCCAGCCCTCATCCTGCTGTGCCTCCCTAGGGATGGGGTCAGCTCCCTTACACCCATCCAGCTGTGAGTCCTTGGGTTGGGATTGTTCCAGTCTCTGGCTTACAGGAGGGAGGTGACTTGTCCTGCAGGGGAGCTGGGAGCTGAGCCTCGCTGCCATGTGGGTGTCACTCCTCACCTGTCCCTGTGATGGAGCTTTCTGAAAACCCTTTCCCCACTGTAGCAAGGTCCCCATTCAAAGGGGTTCCACAATCCCAACCAGACCTGCAGGCTATGGTCAGCTTAGTCCCTTGTCCTCTCAGGTTACAGAGATGAAGAGGAATGTCTAAACTTTTAAAAATCCCAACCCCAAAGCACATCTTTTGCATTCAGTTTTCTGTGCAAAGCAGCTGGAAGGAGGGCAGAGGTGGCCAGGCTCAGCTGTGATTTTCCCACTGGATTTCAGTTGTGGGAAAGGCAGTGGGCTGCAAACCAGGGCTGATGGAAGGGAGCTCTGCCCTGTGCTCAGCTGCCTGTGTCACAGCCTTAGGGCTCTGCAAGGTCATCCTGTGGCTCTGGTGCCAATGGGACATCACATCCTGGCTGCTGGTGGCTCTCACCTCTGGTCCCTTTCCAGGCAGTCCAGCTGCAGCAGCTTGGACAGACACAGAGACGCACTGCCTGGAGCTCTGGCAGTGTGTCACCCTGATTTCACCTGTCCCCAGAGTGTCACCCTGATTTCACCTGTCCCCAGTGTGTCACAGAGCCTTCCCCTCTCCCCAGGTGCTCCATTGGGCAGTGTTTCTTACAGCCCCACAGTGACGGTGACAGTCAAAGAGAGTTTTCCTGTGCTGGATTGCAGCCATTGGTGATGTTGCAAACCCAGCTCTAAAACTGGGGTGATGCCAGGAGGTGATGCTGGTTGGTCCTACCATTGATTTTGGCAGCCTGGATGGGCCAGGACCCTGAAGGATGTGGGTGAAAGCCTTGCTGACTCTGCTTAGGGACACTGTGGGACAAGGGGTGTGCTGGTGGCAGTGCCATGATAGTTGGCTGTAACATGTCTTGGCAGAACGGGGTCCCCATGGTGTGTGCAGGATCTCTGCAGTGTTTGCAGGATGCCCTGGATTTTCAGGAGTTAATTTTTTTCTGCTCCCTGGGTTTTGAAGAGTTAATTCTGTTTTCTGTACTCTGGAAAAATTGTTCTCCAAGCTCATGGGACAGCTGTTCCTGGAGAGTCAGGAGCTGCTGCTGCCCTTTCCACACAGATCAGCATCAGCTCTGGGATATAAAGCATGAAAACACTTTTTAAAAGATGTTTTTCTAAAGTTGTGGAATCTCACATGCTTCTTGGGCTGTTGTTTGTGGGATTCAGAGAAGCTCCTGGCGTGGACCTGTGTCAGAGCAGCCAGCTGGGCCAATTGCAGCAGCAAATCTGTCAGGGAAGCAGCAGCAGATGCAGCAGGCCTGAGGTTTGCAGGATTGTTGCTGCTGTTAGTCCTGTCCAGATAAAGGCTTGCCAAGCTCCTCCAAAGCCTTCCCTGTGGAACTGGACAGAGCAGACTGCAGGAGAGTGAAGGCACACTTGGAATGCTTTTTCCTGAGCTTCCCTGGTCCCCATGCCCTGCTGAGCATCACCACAGCCCTTCAAACTTCCCCAGCACTGTCTGCCTGTCCTTGGGGTGCTGGGATTTTGCCTCAGCTCTTGATTTTCTGCTTTGGAGCCAGGGAGGGGCTCTGCTACCTGCAGCATCCTCCTGGCTGGGCTGGACTGGAGCTCCTTGGCTCAGGGGAGCTGCAGGGGAGCAGCTGCTCCTCGTCCCTCCCTTCCTCCCTCCATCCCTCTGGCAGATCCAGTGCAGGCTGAGCCTGTCAGCAGCCCCATCCCCTGGCCCCTGACAGAACAGGGAGTGCTGACTCTGGGTTATCCTGCTCTCTTCCAGGTCAGAGTGGCTTGGGGAAATCCACGTTAATCAACACTCTCTTCAAATCCAAGATCAGCCGGAAATCTGTACAGCCAACTGCTGAGGAGAGGATCCCCAAGACCATTGAAATCAAATCCATCACTCACGGTGAGGCCCTGCAGGTCCCACCTGCTGCTTTGGCTTTAGGTCCTGCTCTGCCTCTGGGGACTCACAGAGTTTTGGACCTCCATAAACCTCCACTCTTATCTCTCTAAATGGGATTTTACCATCCAGAGATGCTTGCAGGGCTGAGAAAACATCTGGTTTTTATTTATTCATCAGCATTGAGTTGGAAGGAACCAGTGAGGTGGTTGGGAGTGGTATTTCAGGGTGGAAATGGGGCTGGATCCCTTTGCATGGCTGATTTGTGCCTCTGAGGAGCTGTGAAGGTGCATTTCTCCCCTGGGACCAAGCTCCAGCCCTGCAGCTGATTTTGGGAGGGTGGGCTTGGCCAGAGCACCCATCAACAGTGGCCTCACACACAGCTTTCCTCTCTTTCAGAGATTGAGGAGAAGGGGGTGCGCATGAAGCTGACAGTCATCGACACGCCGGGCTTTGGGGACCACATCAACAACGAGAACTGGTGAGCTGCCCCTTGGGTGCAGGGGGAGGCCAGGGGAGCCCCAGCACAGCCTGACCCCGTGGCCAGGGCTGGGGCCTGGTGCTGTGCCCCCCTCTGCGTGGGCAGCAGGAAGGAGGTTGTTGTGGTGGCAGAGCAGTGCCATGCTCCCCGTGAGAGCCACAAACATCCTGCTGTTCCAGGCATGAGACAACCTTTGTTTGTGGCTGGGAGCAGCTGTGTGCCAGCAGGGCCAGTCCCCACACCCTGCTCATGTGGCTCTGGAGGCTGAACTCTGCCTGGGATCCCTGGCACAGTGTCTGGCTCTGTGGGATGGCCCCCAGGCTGGCAGAAGTGGCCCATGGCAGGGACCTTGTCCCCACCATCAGCTGGGCTTGAGGGCTTTGATTCTGCTCTTGTTCCTGTGCTGTGGCACCCTGCAAGGAGCCAGGGCATGGTCCCAGTGCTGCTGCTCCACAGCCAGGTCCAGGAGGAGAGAAGGGAGCACTTTTTAGGCATTTGCTTGTCTAAAGCAGCCAGTAAATCCCCTCCTTCAGCAGTGTGTGGAGCTGCTAAGCAGTGAACACCTGAGGTGTGTGATTTAGGAGATGCTGAGCATCCCAGGCTCTGCAGGCTCTGCTTCACACAGAAGGTCAGGGTGGCCCAGGTCCCTCACACCATCCTGTGTTTTTCTCTCTGCAGCTGGCAGCCCATCATGAAGTTCATCAACGACCAGTATGAGAAGTACCTGCAGGAGGAGATCAACATCAACAGGAAGAAGCAGATCCCTGACACACGGGTGCACTGCTGTATTTATTTCATCCCAGCCACGGGCCACTCGTACGTACCCCGCTGACCCTGCTCCCCTCAGCCTTTCCTCTCCATGTCCCAGCAGCTCAGCCCTCAGGGCACTTCTGCCCAGGATCCTCCTGTGGTTTTTGGGGCTTGAGGAGCTCGAGGACAGCTTGAAGGCATCCTCAGGGCTGTCTCATCTGGAGGTCTTGCAATAACACAGCAGAGCTGCTGTTCCCCAGAGAAATGTGGTGTTTCTTCTTCTGAAAGGCCGTGAAATCCTCTCTGAGCTCCAGGGAGCTGCTGCCTTTGCTGTGGTCACCTGGCTGTTTGACCAAGGATGGACACAGATCTCAAATTGGATAGAGAGGCTACTTTTTCAAGCAGAACATTATTAATTTTTTTTTCTTTGTCCCTGACATTGTAAGGGGAGAAGCCAGTTTTCCTTGTGCTTCCAAGGCAGTGAACAGCCTCACCCCATAAGGGTATTTTGTAGGTTGTTTGACTAGTCTGCAAGAGGGATGCTGTTTATTCAGCCCAGAGTTCTCCTGGCTCTGGCACTTCTCAAGTGACAACATCAAAAGGCCCAGATCTTGCTCTGTTTTTTTCCCTTTCTAGTTTTTTTCCCCCTCCTCCTAGGCACACAGCCCACCCTGAAAATCTGGGGCACTTAAAATGTCTTGAAAAATGTGACTTAAAGTATCACAACAGAAAACGAGACCTAAGTTTCCTTTTGATTTGTGTCAATTCCTTCCACTTCTGGCTCTGTCTGCATTGGGGATGTTTTTGGGTCTGTTTTCAAAAGTAAGCTTAAGCCTCCAGCACTGCATTAATGTCAGCCTTTTCCACTTCCCCATGTGGAGATTTATTCCAATAGAAAAGACTTTGTTTTGCTTCTGTCAGTGGGTAGACCAAAAATGCATCCTTCACTGGAATAAAATGACTGCATGGGCCAGTAATGCCCCTCTTGTGTAACTGATCAGGAGCAGAGGGGCTGATGAAACATTTATGGTCGAATACAATAAAACAGAGACGCTTTCAAAGGGAAATGACATTTTTAGGCCAGTCTAACGTGTTGGTCCCACTAATCTCAGCCTAGATCTGCAGCCCCTGCCTCGGCAGGTCTGACTTGCAGCTTTAGCTGTGCTCCAGCTTTTCCTCGCCCCTCTGGCTGTTTAACTCTTGAAGAGCACATCTGATGCTCAGAGGGGTGTGCTGGTGCCTGGTGTGCAGGCAGGGCTGTGAGCCCCGTTCCGTGTCCCCCGGCGGAGCCTCTCCAGCCGCGCTCTGCTTTCTCTCACCCGCCGGCCAACAGCAATTGTGTGGATTTGCAGCTGCCTTCTTTCCTTCTCTCCAGTGAACATGTGTTTCCAATATCCGAGCGAGCCCGGCAGTTGGGGGCTGTTGTTGCTGAGCCCTGTGCTGATCCCCTTCCCCTGCAGGCTGAGAGCCTGGCTGGGCTGTCCCTGCTGTCACCGGCTCACCCGTCCCCTCCTGCCACCTGAGGGGCAAACCCCACCAGGAGGGGGAGGTTGATGGGAAATTTTGCTTCTCTGAGAGCTCAAGCAGGCATTGGGGTTCCTTTCTGCTCTCTTGTAAAGTCCAAATCATGTTTTTCATCATCATGGACAGGATTTCCCCACCAAAGGGTGATGTGGCCACCCCTCCTGCAGGGTGGAGCTGCTGTGACAGTGCTGTAGCAGAGGATCCTGTGGGGGAGCCTTGTCCTGGGGTTGTCACACACAGCTGGGTGACAACCCCTCCTTGTCCTGAGGTTGTCACACACAGCTGGGTGCAGGTTTGTGCCCTGGCTGAGGCAGCAGGTCCGTGGTCTTTTGCAGCAGAGTATGGGAAGGGCATTGAGGTCCTTGCAGTGGTGCCTCTGTGTTCTCCAGGGGTGACTGGGAGGATGGCAGTGGCTGGAGGGACCTGCACTGGGGACATTGTCACCCAGCCCCAGCATGGCACCATCCACATGCTGCTCTCCCCATCCCAGGTGCTTGGTGTTGCCCTCCTGGGATGTGCCTGCACAGGGTGCTGGCTGGTGATGTGGGTGGGCATGGCACAGGGCTCCCTGTGCAGCTGGGTTAAGCCTGCCAGGGCACTGGGTGAGAGCTTGCTTTTTGCTAGATAAAAAAGAGTGAGGCATAAAAGAAAAAGCAAAGTTGGTGCAGAGATCTGGAGGCCAGAGCAGAGGATTGCTTGGCTCAGTTTCAGTCTGGCCCTCCCATCCAGGCAGCTGCAGGGTTAATCAGCAGAGAAGTTTCTGCTGCATGAGTGTGGAGCCTCTGTTCTCCAGGGGTGACTTTGCAGCCCATGCAGGTCACACACAGCCTCTAACACTCCCATGTACCCGTGCCTGTGAAGGCTGAGGATGGTGCTGGCTGGGGCTGCCAGCTGCACAGGCCAGGCCCTGCCACCCAATAAATATCCCTGCTCTGACCCCTGCAAAGCTCTGCTCAGCTCAGGAATGGCTCTGGAACTCTGCCTGGCCTCATCAGCACCTCTCCTGCCTCTGCCAGGGCTGGTGGTGCCACCCACTCCCTCTTTCCCTCTGGCTGCCCCTCTCAGGTGCCCTGGAGCAGGTGATGGGGCTGGGCAGCTGCTGGGTCCTCACTGGTGTTTGCTTAACACACAGCTCAAATTCCTGCTGTTAGTTTGGTCTGGGGCACAACCAAAAGGAAATAACTCCACAGCTCACTGTGGATTTTGATTCCTGTAACAGCATTTCAGAGGAACCAGCAGGAGCGAGTCTGTGCTTAGATCCTGTCTGTGTACAGTGGCAGAAATAAAAATGTGTGTCCTGGGCAGCACAGTGTGTGCCCAGCCCTGGCAAGGCATGCCCAGCTGCACAGCCTCCCCCAAGCCCATGGCAGGAGGGGATGAAGGAACAGCCAGCTCCACCTGGAGTGGTTTGAGGCCATGCTGCACCTCCTGCTCCAGCCCTTCCACTCCCCTTTGAGCTCCTCCAGCCCTCCCAGCAAAGCCCAAAATGTTTATGTGGTAAATTAATAATATCAGGGACCACTTGGGGAAGGGGAGGAAAATAGATTAGTTTTTTTTCTTGAGCCTTTCCTTCTGTGATGTGTTTGGAGCAAATAGCACTTGTCACCACCTTAATCCATAGTGTCTTCACATGGATGTGATGTGTAGCTACATTGTTCTTAGTGAAAAGGTTCACTTCCTTTTACATAATTAGGATTTTGGGGGAGCTACCTACCTAGCAGGAGTTGATAGAATATCTAGAAACTTGCAGAAAACCCTAAAAAAATACAGTTTGCTCTGCTGGGAAGTCTCAGGGTGGTGCAGGGAGGTGACCTCCGTGGATGAGGCACTGGCAGGAGCCCATGGGAGCAGAAAATTGTGTCAGGGTGCAGATGGACACATGGTCACTGTGCCTGGGGATGCTGCTGGACACAGCAGGGGTGTGGGCAGGCCCTGGCTCTGCCTCCTCTCCTGGCTCACTGTGGCATCCTCCGGATGTGAGAGGGATCTGAGGGATGGAACTGAGCTTTTAGCATGTAGATTGAGCTGAAACTCTGATGTCTGCCTGACTGTGGATTCATGCTCTGTATGCATCCTGGTCTTTAAAGGGAAAGCTGATGAAAGAGGCAGGAACACAGGCTCAGTGGGGAAGAAGCTTTTAGAGGAGAAAAATTGTTTGGAAAATAGCAAAGAGAGAGGAGGGGAAAGAATTCTGCTGGGAAAGGAGCATTACTGCATTACTTCCTTGGAGGTCTGGGAAATACATTATGCAGAGCTCCAAACAATGTTTGCCAGCAGCAAGTCAGCTTAGATGTGTCCATGGGGGGTTCCTTGTGGTTTTTTTCTATTCTTTTTTCCATTTAATAGCCAAAATCTCTCTTTCCTGGGGCCCAGGGTGATCTGTGACCCTGTGTTTGTGTTAGGACCTCATTTATCCCTGTGCTAATGACGTGCCCAGGGCTCTGTGTGTTGTTGGTGTGTGGGGACAGGATCCACCTGGCACAGTCCAGCTCCATCCCTGGGAGAGGGGATGACCAGGGCAGGGTTCAGCTGGGTCACCAGTGCTGGCTGCCCTGGGGCAGCCCTGAGCTGCTGTTTTCAGGTCAGCTGGAGCTGAGTGGTTCTCTCTGCAGCTGATTGTCCCTCCCTCAGCACTGGAACCAGGCAGAGATGTCCCCGTGGGATGGAAACACTGCCTGGTGGCTGCTGAGGGGCAGAATCAGTCCCTTCCCCTCTGCACTCCTGAGCCTGGCTCTGCAGGGAGACCATGGTGGGGTTTGGCTTGGCTGTGTTGGCACTGGGTGCTCTCTTGGCCCTTCAGTGAGGGCTCATTTCAAACACCTCCTGCCCAAAGGGGATCCTTGACCATGGGACCTCCAGGTTTCCTTTTCAAGGCAACACCTGCTCAACTGTGCAGCATGTCTCCATCACCTTCAGAGCCACCTGGAGGTGTCCCAGGGAGGGTTTTCTCCTGGTTTGGGACCCCCAGCAGTTAAAACACCTTCAGGGAGGACTGAGGAGCAGGGGGGGATGATGGCCAGGTGCCTTCATTGCTGTCTGCAGGCTTGGATGTGGAGCTGGCAGCAGGAGGGATTTCCTGAGGCGCTGATCACTGGGGTTATGCAATCCCTGCAGCTTTCCTCTGCTGAGACTTTGGTTGTAGAGATTTTCTGACATTCTTGCCCTCTGGAACAAGCAGCATCTCTTCTGTGCTCTGTGAGCCCCTGGAGAATGTCCAGAGCTTTTTTTAATCCCAGCTGATGAATGTGAGAGGCACTCCCAGCTTGTGCATAACCACAGATTTAGGGGTTGCTTAAAATAAACCCTTTCTTACAACCTTTTTGTGTGACCTTTTGAAAGAAATCTAGAGGCCAATATGAATCACAGATTGTTGTGTGACATTGGTGGAGAACTTAAAGGCTCCCTAAATCAAAAGCCTGTGCAAGCATATGATAAACCTTCAGCATCAAGTTTTCCAGATAAAGTACCTATATCACTTTGCACATGAATATTTTGCATAAAGATTAATTTGAATTTTATTGCTTTTGTACCACCAGTGTAACAGGTGCTTCCAAATACTCTGGGAGCAAATGATGAAGCAGATATTAAATGGGGTATGCAGAAATACTCCCAGTAAGTTGTCCCAAGCAACTGGTGCTCAACACAGAGCAGGGATGGTCACCTGTGGCCATCTCCACCTCGTGCTGTCCCTGGATGGTTGGTGACAGCTTGGATAGAGCTGGAGCAGGTTTTGATTTGTCCAGCATCGCCCTGCTCTCATCCCAGCTCCTGCAAGGACACCAGCAGCTCTGGGCAAGTTCCTGCAGTCCTCCGTGGCCCTGCAGAGATGAAAGCCCTCTGCCACTTCATGGGGCTTTGTGAGGGTTCACAGGCGATAGCGGCAGCTTTGAAAGGGAAATGTTTAAAGTGTTTTCAAGCCCTCTCTGCTCTGTTGTGCTTTTAAGAAAATGTCTTTACTCCGCCTATCTGAAAGGAAGTGATTCCCTCTCTGTCTGCTCTTTGAATGCCTCTCCCTGCCAGGGGATTGCAGCAGCAAATCCCCTTTTTCCTGCTGTTTTCCAAGAGTGCAAATCCCCTTTTTCCTGCTGTTTTCAAGTCCCTTTTTCCCTGCTGTTTTCCAGGCTCCGGCCGTTGGACATCGAGTTCATGAAGCGCCTGAGCAAAGTGGTCAACATCGTTCCGGTGATCGCCAAGGCCGACACGCTAACGCTGGAGGAGAGGGACTACTTCAAACAACGGGTAAGGGGCTGCTGCCCCTTCCCCGGGCTCCCCTCTGTGCTAGCCCATCCCCTGCCCCCCTCGTGCTCTCCTGGCAGGGCTGTGCAGGCAGGGCCTGGCCGCGAGCCCGGCGCATTCCTCCGGCTGCAGCTCGGAGCGATCCCGCGCGGCCGCAGGGTAGGCCTGCTCTCCAAGCACTTCCTTGTGTTTCTCTTGGATCTTTGTCAGTGCAGGATAAGTTTGGAGCTGCAGGCCTGTTTCTCCTTCCTCCTTTGTTGTTGTTGTTGTTATTTTCAGGCTGGTTTCTGTTATTTTGGGAGGTTGGTGCATGTAGGGGCTGGAAAAGCCTCCCTCTGCAGCGTCGTGCACTGATACAGGAACCAGTCAAAAACGTGTGGGTTTGCTGAGCTCAGCTGGGTGAGGTTTAAGAGGGAGGCAAGGTATGAAATTCCCGTGGTTGGGAGCTGAGGAGGGGCTGTCTGAATCCACAGCAAGGCGTGGGCTGTGCTCTGAGAGGTGGAGGTGGGTGGGGGTTTGGTAAGGGACTGTAAATCCGTTTGTGTGGGTGGTGGATGTGGCTGCAGGCGTGAGGGCCTCAGCATTCCCTGCAGAAGTAAAAACCACCAAGCCCCTTGATCCATGAGTCTGACCTGGGAGAAGTAAAGGGAAACAGAGTCTTGCCAAAAGGGTAGTTTCAGGGGCCACTCCTTTGGTTATGGACAGCTCAGCCAGGGGTGGTTTCATGGCCCCTTGCAGGAGAGGGTGAGCTGCTCCTTCCCACACCAGTGTGGGAGCCTCTCCTTCCCAGTTCTTAATGAGCAGTTCTTAATTAGGCACTGAAATACCCAGTCTGGTTTTGGGGGCTAATCCAAAATCTCCAAGGAATTTCCTTGGCTGGAGGCTGGCAGGGAATGGAGCTGAGGGGTGACCCAGGCTGGGGTGCCTTGGCTTGTCAGGCTGTTTGCACAGAGCTGTGCAAGGAGCTGGTGAGGGGACACGGAGGGGTGAGCCCATGGTGCCACATCTGCCCTCTGTGGTGGCTCCTGCAGGCTGCTGGCTCCATTCAGAGGTTACCTGTGGCTGCAGGTGACTGGCTGGCCCTGGCACTACAAAGTCAGTCTGGGACCTCAAATGTCACCTGGGCACCCTTGGCTGCTGATACCATGGGGACAGTGCCTGCCTCTGCTGCTCTGCACTGGCTCCGCTCACCCTGTCTCTGATTGCTTCCTGATTATAACCAGACCTCCCAAATCCTTTCAGATGGAGGGAGAACACGTAGCCACATGGTGTGTTTGCTCCCAGCAGATGAGAGGACAGGAAATCAGGCCAGCTGGGCACAGGCTGGGACCTTTTCCACTCATTCATTCCAGTGTGCCTGCCCTGTCTGCATCTGAGGTGTAGCTGGTTCAGGGAGATGACAGGTTTTGGGTTTGGATGGGGTGGGTAGGAGATGTGAAGCCCCAGCCTGGCTGCAGGTTGGTGCCAGTGCTGTGCTGAGGCAGTGGAATGTGCTCCCTGGAGTTGGCTTTGTTGGGTTGTTCGCCTAAACTCAGTGTGGAGTTTGCTGGGGGCTGGGAGCCAGCTGGGGACATCCCCTGGGTGAATCCACTGCTCTGCCAGCCTGCACTGTAGGACTGGTGTGCAGCTGTTGCCATAGGAAGTGCTGGGAGCTGCTGCCAGCCTGGGTTGGGGTTTGCAGCACTGTAGGAGAAAGTTGATCCTTCAAGCTCCCCCTGAGCTGAGTCTCCACCCAGGAATCAGATTCCAGCATCTCTTGGCCTTGCACACAGGCAAAGCCCTTACAGTCTGCCCATCCAAGCTGTGTCCTTGTCCCTCCAGATCAAGTTCCTTTTCCAAGGAGTGTAAACAAACGCCAGAGAGCAGCTTTTCACCTTTGTGTTACGAGCCTGGCAGCTGTGTTCCCCTTTGCTTGGGCACCTTGGGTTGTCTTGTTTGTCTTTCTCAAACCCTAAACAACACCCAGCTCATGTGACTTCATCCCACTCTCTGTCTGAGCTGTGTCTTGGCCCCAGATTCTTGCAGAGAACTGGTGGGCATCACTCAGAGACCCTTTAGGGAGCAGCTGCCGTGGTGGGAGTGCAGCTCCTGTGCCTGCCTGTCCTTCACCTGTGCCTCTGCTCTTCCCTCCTAGATAATGGCTGATCTGCTGGCCAACGGGATCGACGTGTACCCCCAGAAGGAGTTTGATGAGGACTCTGAAGATCGCCTGGTGAACGAGAAATTCCGGGTGAGTGCAGGGGCAGTGCCTGGGACAGACCCTGCAGCTCCAGGGCTGCCCACGGCCTGGGGGTTCCCTTCCAAAGGCCTCTGTTTTCTTCCCAAAGCTGCTGTGCCCTGTCCATGGGTCTGGGATCCTGCCAGAGCTCAGAGCAGGGGTGGGAAAGGTGGGGAAGGTGTCCTGTCCATGCTCCTTCCCCATCTCCATCCCTGGCCAGGGCAGCAACCTTCCCAGCACTGGGATGGAATTCCACCTGTAGGCTGCCTGCAGCTGGCAATTCCACGCTGCAGGAGTCAGCCAGCATTTTTTGGCACATTAAAGTGTATTGGACTAATGTGAGGAAGAAAAACATCTTTTAGGGACTCTGAAGTTCAAAGACACCAACTTGGATCAGGAAATGAGTTGGCCACAGGTTGCCAGATGCTGGGGGCAATTCCCAGGGAAACTTTGGGATACCTTTGCTCCAGGTGTACCTGGTGCCTGCCAGTGAGGGACTGGACCAGGCTGGGTTTGGGCTGGTTTTAGGCTGGGCACACGTGCAGGAGATGCTGGTACCCAGTCCTGGGCTGCCTGTGGGCCCTGGCAGGCAGCACTGCTCAGGAACATCAGGGGCAAACCAGCTCATCCCATGAAACCCCCCTGGAAACAGGAGGATGTAGGACTCTGCTCACTGGTTTGGTTTCCTGACCAGTTCTCAGAAGAAATCACAGCCTTGTTTTTCTCTTTCCACAGGAAATGATCCCATTTGCAGTGGTGGGCAGTGACCAGGAGTACCAGGTGAATGGAAGAAGAATCCTTGGGAGGAAGACCAAGTGGGGCACCATTGAAGGTACCTGAGCCCACCTCCCTGCCCTGGCAGAAGGCAATAATAAAGTCCAAAACCAGCAGTAGAAGTTGAGGTGGATGTGATGCTTCCCTGCCCCTCCAAAAAAAAAGATCATTTTCCTCATGTTTGAGGACTGGAAACACCTTGGCCATTGCTCCTGTGCTGGCTTCCTGGGCCTTTGTGTGTCCTGGGGGGCTGCTGAGTGCTAGGGGGACATTTCTGGGGGTCTTGTGGCCTGGCTTGTGCTTCTTGCACAGTTAATTTCCTGATGGCAGGATTTGAGAGCACACCAGTGACATCCCCATGTCTGAAGCCCCTGTTAGAACCTTCCCCTGGTATCTGTACCCCCCACCATGCCTTTGGTTGGTGCCTTGTGGGATCTCTTCCCTCTTCCATCTCCCAGCTGCATCTCCCTTTTTTCTCCCCCATTTTACAATCATGGTTTAAAGGCTGGATGAAAGCTCCTGGCTCCAGCACATCTACACATTTCCCTGTTGATGGTTTCTGGCAGCCAGCTGGCTCATCTCCAGTGCCACCCCTCTCATCTTCCTCCCCTTCACTTCACAGGTTCCTCTCATTTACGAGTCTTTTTAATAGGAATCCTGTGTTGAGGGATGGCTTAACAAAGCTGCCAGGAAAACCAGTGTATTTTGAAGCTCTGCTGCCCTCTCGTGCTGTATCCCTGAACATTCTGAGTTCAGTGGGATTCATTAAACCCTCACCTTCTACTTGTGAAGGCATCTGCCTCAGCACAGGAGACCCCCAGGACACAGCCATGGCCACAGGCAGCCTTTGCACAGCAGTCTTGTTTGTGTTTTGCCATTCCTGCATGATGTTTAGTCAATGAACTTAGAGATCTTCTCCAACACAAAGGATTCTGCTATTCTATGTACAGGATTTTTGGGATAAAAAAAATTCAAAAGGTGTTCTTCCTCTAAATTGAGTAAAACTAGGGGTAAAATATCAGCTGTCAGACTGATGGTGGTTGCTTTTTCCCTATTGCAAACACTCCTCCTCCTGCCAGCAGAGGCTTTGGCAGCAGGAGTTCCTGTCCTTGCACTGCCCTGGCAGCCCTCCCCAGCCTGCCTGGGATTCTGCAGGATGCTCATGGCTGAGCTCACTGCAAAGCTCACCATGGCCCTTCCCCTGTCTTGTTTGGGGTTCTGGGGGCTGTGCTGGGGGTGCTGCTGGGAGCTGCTCCTTGGTGGGACCGTGGGAAGGGCTGTGGGTGCTCAGTCAGACCTCACCAGGGCTGAGCTGGGGCAGGGACCTGGTGCCAGCCTCACAGCAGCAAGGAGGACTCCTGAGTCCTGCACAGAGCCCACATGAGCCCCCCACACTCTGGGGAAGCCCCCAGGTGCTGCTTGCCTCAGCTGGTGGCCAAGGGGGCTCACTGATGCTTTCTGTCTCTCTTGCCAGTGGAGAACACAACACACTGTGAGTTCGCCTACCTGCGGGACCTCCTCATCAGGTCAGTGCCCTGTCCCCAGAGCCTTTGGTCACCAGGTGGCATCCAGGGAAAGGGGACAGCCCAGCACAGCTTGAAGCAGCTGCTGCTTTGCTCTGCTGCTCCATCCCTCCACCCCTTCACCCCTCCATGCCTGCCTTCCCTCCCGGCCTGCTGCCACTCTGCAGCCCCTGTGCAAGGGGTGGCCCCATCCTTGGGGCTGGGTTCAGGGGGGAGAGGGGCAGTGGAGGGCTCAGGACACACTCCAGGGTTGCTGGTAGAGTGGCTCCAGCTCACCTGCAAGCAGCTTTTGGCCTTCTGGTCCCTCAGCAGTGCCAGATCTCACCCCAGTTCAAAGACATCACCCTTCACTGGGGTTTTGTTGTGGGGCTGGGTGAGGGCTGGTCCCTCTTGAAAGAAGTGTCCCTGCTGTGGGGGAGAGGGAGGCCGAGCCCCCTGGGCTTGCTAGAGGGGGCATTGGGCTCCTCCCCAGTTTGGCTGCAGGGTAAACTCTGCACACATGATCTGCTGCTGGCAGAGTCATGTGGGGCTACAAAAGCTCACCCCAGGTCTAGCAGGGTGGGGATCTCCCTGGGTGGGTGTTCTGCAGCCACAGCTTCTGTGTCCCCAGGCACAAGTGAAGGCTTCAGCTCCTGCTGTCCAACAATGCTGCCAATGATGGCCTTTGCTTCCCCCCTGTGCCCTAAAGGGGCATTAACCAGCAGGGCAGGAGGGGACATTGGGACTGGGGGGTGTTTGGGGTATTTGGGGTGATGAGGATCGGGGCGCAGAGTCTGGGCTGGTGTGATTGCCCCATCTCCCTTCCCTGCAGGACACACATGCAGAACATCAAGGATATTACCAGCAACATCCACTTTGAAGCCTACAGGGTGAAGAGGCTGAACGAGGGCCAGAGCTCTCTGTCCAACGGCGTGGCTGACAAAGAGCTGGTGGCCAACGAAATGTAACCGTCCCTCGCCGCAGCCAGGACCTCGCTCGCTCACGCTCGCTATTTCTCCCCTCTTCCCCCTTTATTTTTATATAAATCCTCTGCCACTGTCCCTCTTGCCCTGCTCCCTGACCCCCTGCCATGTTAACTGACCAAATAACCAGACGTGGGGCGGGGTGGCCGCTCTCCCCCTGCTTTGTGCCATGAGTTTTGTGCTCAGCCCCCAGAGCGGCGTCCCTGGCCCGGGATTGTCCCTCTGTGGAGGCTGGGCTCTCGCTTGCCCCACAGCCAAACCCAGGGGAGCAGATCTGTGGGGCCAGCAGGGTTGGGGTGCCCTGGGAGCCCCTGCAGCCCCTCCATGCAGGGGCTCCTCTCCGTCCATTGAAGGCGAGGGCTCCTCCAGGTGGTTGTAGCCTTCGGAAGCAAGGTACGGTGGGATGAGGAGAGCAAGCCAGTGCCATCCTTGTCTCCTGCAGCCCTCTGGGACCTGCCAGCCCCCAAACCAGCCCCTGTACCCTGTTTTCATGCAATAAACTGGGAGTGTTTAGGTGTCACCTCGCCTGTCACCGACCCCCGGCCAGGCAGAGCGACCTGCTTTGGGAGAAGTGCCTTTTCAGACTGTGACCTTGCAATAGTGTGGGAGAGGGGAGGGAGCTCTGCCTTGTCTGTCTGCAGCCTGCAGAAGGCTGTGAACCTCTACAGAGACTCTCCTTCCCTCTCCCTTGGGCCAGAGCTGTGGCTGATGTCCTGGGAACACTTGTGTATTTATTTGTCACTCAGCTGGGTGGGTCTTTGTCCTCTGAAGGCTCTGAGTGTGTTTGTCCTGAGGGGGCTGAGCGTGGAACTTCGTCTCTGCAAAGCAGTGGTGGGAGGCAGAGGGTTGTCCTGTCTGACCCTTGTGATTCTTGGCCTTTTCCCTACATCAGAGGAGGCTCTTGGGTGTCTGTAAATTCCTTTTCATTTCCTGGGTCCCCTGTGTGTCCAGGGAAGATGCTCCTGTTTTGCTGGTCCTTGTGCAGGGTGTCTGTGCATGTGCTGACCAAGCCCTGCAGCTGTGGGGGGGGCTGAGGGGTGTTTGTGGGTGCTGCTCCCCCTGCTCTGCCCCCAGACCCTTCTCTTTCTGTGTGTCTCCAATAAATCAGACCCTGCAAGCATTAGGTAGCACTGTGACACAGGAGCAGGGGTTCCTGGAGCAAAGCCCTGCAGTCCTGCCCTTCTCCCCAGCTCCCTTTGCCTTTCTGCTGTCCACCAGTCTCCCAATCCTCTCTAAGGGAACAAAACTTCCTGCAAATCACCCAATTTTGGGGGCACACACTGAAGTGGCAGCGTGTCCCATCCTCTAGCACTGGAAGGCACCTGCAGAGCCCACGGGGGCAGAGCCTGGCTCAGCACAGGAGGAGGGAGGAGGTTGCTCTCCCCTTGCTGGGGATGCCCAGGTTTTCAGGGGCTCCCCACACGTCCCCCCAGCAGCCAAAGGGGTGTGGGCAGGGGGGTGCATTGTGAGAATCCCTTCTGCCCTTCACCCACATCCCCCCTCCACAACAGCCCCACGGAGCTGTTGGGAACAGCAGCTCTCTACTTGCTGACTTGCTATATTTTAGCAAAAACGACAACAAAAAATGTATTAACTGAAAAAAAAAATATATATTTCAAGTGTTAAAAAAAGACTGAAAGGGGAGAAGAACCTCTTGTGTGAGGCACTTCTGCAAATTCCATCTTGAACTTATTTTTCCCTCTAGTTGGTATCTCAAGCTGGGCCAAGCAAGACACGCCGCTTTCTCCTTTGTAACCTTTTTTTTTCTTTTTTCTTTTTTCTTTTTTTTTTTTTTTTTTTTTTTGGTTTTTGTTTTTTTTTTTTTTTTTTTTTTTTTTTTTGTTTTGTTTTGGTTTTGTTTTTTTTTTTTTTTTTAAGGAGAAAAAAAAAATAATACAATAAAAAAAACCTTCATCCAGATCTATTAAAATGGCCTTTTGGGGGTTATAAGCATTATGAAAATTTAGTCCATTTTTGTATAAATAATAGTGTTTAATATGTATTTCCCAAAATAAATGTTTCGAATGCAAATAGAAGGAGGCTTATTTGGAAATGTCGAAAATAATACAATAAAAAAACCCTTCATCCAGATCTATTAAAATGGCCTTTTGGGGGTTATAAGCATTATGAAAATTTAGTCCATTTTTGTATAAATAATAGTGTTTAATATGTATTTCCCAAAATAAATGTTTCGAATGCAAATAGAAGGAGGCTTATTTGGAAATGTCTGTTGCCAGCTTTGGTGTAGTCATTGCTGCATGGATCCTGTAGGGCTGGGGGTGATGGGAGGGTCCAGCCCCAGAACTGCCCTGTTTAGGGTGAAAGAGAATTCCTGACCTCCTTGCCTCATCCCACTTCAGATACCTGGCCCAGGTACTCTATAAATGCTGGAGCTGATCCTGCTGAGCACCTTTGGGATGGAGCCCCAGTGCCAAAACCATCCCCATCAATACCTTATAATTTCTGAGCTGCACAGCAATTCTGTGCTTGCCTCACCCCAAATCCCCTCACCCCCACAGCTCACAAAGGATTCCAGGGTGAGAAGCACCAAAATCAAGGTGACCTCACTGCTGTAACCACAGCAAGACCCAGAACAAAAGCTCCTAGGGATGGATGGAGCAGGGAAAATCAACGTGTGGTTGTAGTAACTACAAACACAGGCCACGGGCCTTGCTCCTGGAGGAACCTACAGCAGTTTTCCCCATGTTGTGTTTTGTGTTTTTTCTTGTGCTGGGATTTGGGGGTTTTTTTTGCAGTTTTCCTGATTGTTGGTGTCTGAGCACATGAGGGTGATGGGACAGAGGATGCTCCAGGGAAGTGCTGGAATCTGAGTGTGCCCATGGAGGGACAGAGGATGCTCCAGGGCTCTCCAGGCAGATGCTGTCCTGGTGACACATTGAGAAATGGTTTGTGGATGGAGAGAAGGAAAAGCAGGCAAAATTCCCCAGCTCAGCAGTGAGGGCAGCTTTGTTTAGGCCTGAGGAGGAGCTCAAGGGGTCAGAGGTCCCTTCATGGGAACGGTGCAGGGAATGGCTTCCAGATGTTGGGAAGCTCCAGAGAGGTGGGGTTGGCAAAGGGAGAGCAGCAACACCAGATGCTCTGGTGGAACAGGGGCTTGTGTGAAAAATCCCAGCTGGGGGAAGGGCTGGCCATTGCAAAATTCCCCCTCTCTCCCCAGAGCCTTCCAGGAGGGAACTGGGAAGGGCTGGATGGGGAGGTTTGGGCAGAGGAGGGAGCTGCTCCCCCTGCCCACCCCCTCCAAGGGAAATGTGCCTCAGGATGCCTCGGCTGGCAGCAGGGACCTTGCACTAATGGCTTATTGAGTGGCCTCACTTTAACAAATGAGGGAAATGAAGATGAGTGAGAGTTTAATTACCGAGCTGAGCAGCTCTCCACAGCAAGGATGGGCCCTGCTTGCCTTGCCTGGCTCTGGGAGGGAGAGGGGTCCCCCCAGCATGGGGTTTTGGGGGTGCCTGTCAGCCCTGGAGGAGGGGGGTGCTGGGCCAGAGAGGGCTGGAGATGGGTCAGGTTCCAAAGAGCATCTCCATCCAAAGAGCAGGACTATAAATAATAAGAATAAAAGGGAGTATAAATAATTAAAGCAGCTCATAGCGAGTAGTTCCCGAAACGTCTGCCTGATTTAAAAACTAATTACTTGGAGGGTAATCACCACCAGAAGTGCACATATTTACCCACAATGCTGCTCTTCCCTCCTCTTCCTTTCGCTCCCTTCTCCTGATTGCTTTCCCAGGCACTGGCACAGACTTATCACTCACCCACAGTGCACAATAAATGGGCTTGTGCTCCTCCATCTCCCTGATTAATACCAGCAGTGCAGACCTGCTCGGGGAGGAATAAATCCTCTCTGGGTAGGAGGCCAGGTGCTGGCAGGAGGGGAAGCTGAGCTCTGTGCTACCTGCAGAGCCCAGGGGAGATGGGAGCCCCAAAGGGTGAAGCTGTGCTGCCAAAAACCAGGGCACCAGGAGCCCCGGGGGGACGTGGCATCCCCTGCTCGGTGTGGGATCTGCTCTGCTGGGCCATCACTCACCCTCTGGGGTGTGCATCAAACCCTGAATTCCCCGATGTGGGAGCTGTCCTCTGGGAAACCTCTGCCTTTGATGTGCTTGCTGGGCTGCAAGAGCAGGCAGAGCTGCAGAGCTGCAGCTTTAATCACAGGGAAGCTGCTGCACTGCAGCTGAAGGCTTGGGGGGGTTTGATCATCCTCCCTGTGCCTCCAGCAGAAAGGATTTGTCCCTCCAGCTCCTCCCTCACACAAGCTGCTGGTGCCAACCCTCCTGTTCCCTCTCACAAACCCTTTTTTCCAAACCCAATTTTGTAACTCTCTCACGCAGTTTTGTTTGTATTTATTTGCCTGAGCTTCTCTCTGGACCTTCACAAATTAATAAATAATTCTCACCATCAGCCTGATTTAGGAGCAGCATTGCACAGCGCTGCTTCATTTAGGAAAACAGAATAATTTACTCCTAACTTATGGGATTCAGGAGACTTCCACCCGCAGCCCATGATATTTTCTCATTAACATTACCCAGCTAAGCTAAAAACTGCAATTTCATAAGTCATACTTCCTTCAAAGGCACATTACCAGCTTTCCAGGGACTCCAGAAGTTTACTGGAGCTTAAAGACATACCTCATAGCATGCAGAAATGTGCCAAAGTCCCCCTTCTTATTACTACTGAAACCATCTTTCCTGCAAGTTCCCCTGCCCTGAACTCTTCCCATCAGGAGGATGTTTGAGTGATGCTGGGCAAAAGAACAGCACTGAGTTACTCTTTAACAAGAAGATAAAATGAAAATATTTAACTGGAAAACAAAATAAAAGTCCTTTATCCTCTGCTCTAACACATATCTGTAAATGAGATAAGCCAAAATATTCTTTTTTTGGTTGGTTTTTTTTTAGTTCTGGGTGTTGCCCACAGTGAAAATATGGGATGGAGGACTGGGATACAGGAGGATGGATGATTGTGTGAGAGCTCCTTGTCACAAAGGGCCACCAGGACCCAGGGCTGAGCAATTCTTTCCATCTGTGCACTTTGGTGGTTGCTTTGGTTTGGGTTTTTTTTCCTAAGTCACAGCTGACAGCTCTTGCTGGCAAAGTTTACAGACCCTGTTCTTTCAAAAGTAAGAACTGTCACCTTTGAACAAAGCCCTGAAAAGCTTTGCAGAGGACAAGGATGGGGAGGCAGCAGGAGCCTGGAGCCCCTGGGTACCCCCAGCCACCCCTCACTGCACCAGCCCTGTGGGCACCAGGGGACAGCCCCACCTCCAGCATTCCCCCTTGCCACCAGCCTCAGGAAAAAAAAAAAAAAAGTCAAGATTAAAATCATATTCCTAAAGCAAAATTACACATTGGAGACTCCAGGGCCCTCCCGGGAGGATCAGGGCACTCCTCTATAAATATCTGCCTCGGTGTGTTTAATTTGCAGATGGAATTAAGCCTGGGAAGAAAGGGAAGGGTGTCTTTTCATGTGTGGGCTGTCCAGCTTTGCCTAGAATATCAAAGTGAGGCACGTTACAAAGCAGCAGCTCCACGGGATTATCTGAGAAACCTTGTAGGTCCCAGGTGGCAGAGATTTTGGGATCAAAAGGTGTGGGACTTATGCAGAAAGGCAGGGAAAGCCAACCCCAAGGAGCCAAACCTCAGGTCAGCTGGCAGAGTTCAGAGATTTCCAAGGAAACAAGAAGGTGGGTGAGGAACCAGGAGAGGTTGGGCTTTCACGTGGACTTTGGATTAAATATTAACTCACTGCAGTGGGTTATGAGGATAAATATTTTCATTAATCATGTATGTGCTCATTATGAGGGTGAGAATAGACCGTTCAAGATTCATCTGCATGAGCTTTTCAGCTCCAGCCTCCCATTTTCTGCCTGTAGCTTTTGGTAAAACATCTCTTCTGCGCTTGCTTTCTTCAGAAAACTCTTCCCCCACAAACAGTTTTATTGGTTTCAACATTTTATTGGGTAGGCTTTGAGAGCACCAGATGAAAAGGTTTAGCTCGAGGGTGAATGGAGAGGAGAAAACACAGCTCTAGTTTAAACAGGGGAAGGGCAGTGGGGTGATGGTTTTGAAGTGGCCCATGGAGGTGGGAGCCTGGGCTGGGAAAACAGAGCTCAACTTCCAGGGAGCTGCTGCCATGAACCAGTGACACCCCACCATCCATTTCATTAAAAATCAGAATTTTTCCTGCTTTCCTCTGATTTTATTGAACTTTTCAATCATTATAACTTTCCTTCCTTTCTGTTTTTAGCAGCTCTTTTCAATTACTTGGTGCTTTCCTTTTTATTCCAGTAATTTTTTTTTTAAAGACTTGTCTAGCAGGAAGAGGGAAGACAGATTAAAATTTACACTGGAACAGAAAGTGAATATATGGCTGAGAGTCTAAGACCCTGTCATTAGCAATATTTAATAAGGAACAAAATTACTGGGCAAGCTGAGATATCTGCAAATTACTCCTGAAACTCTCCAGGATGGAAGGGACCTTCTCCAGCAGAGAGAGCTGACTGATGGATGAGCACACAAAGGATTTGGAAGGAGCATCTCTAATGACCACCTGTCCCAATAAAAGGATTTATGGACCCATCTCTGGGTGAGGGTGACAGGGGTGACACTTTGGAGGCACCCTAAAAATGCCCCCTGTCCTGCTAGCACCCTCTGTGCCCCCCAGGGCTGGCAGCAATGGCTTTTTTTTTTTTTCCCCACTGGAATCAATCCCAAATTGAGCCCTGAGGAGGGCAGCCATTCCAGAACTTTACCTCAATTTGGCCTCTGCAGCTTTCCAGGGGCTGTGGAGTGCTGAAAATCAAACCTGCTGAGCTGGGATGGGTAGGACTGTAGCCACAGGTGCCCACCAGAGCTCTGCATCCCCTCGAAATAAAAATGGGGTTGAGTTCAGAGCACAGGAGCTGCGTTGGTGCTGCTGAAGCCCCCAGCAGCCCCCTCAGAGCCATGGCCAGGGTGAGCTGGAGATGGTCACACAGCCACAGGTCTGGGCAGGGATGGAGATCCCTACCCCAGTGACTTTCCTGGAGCATGAACACACTCCCCTCCATCCCTTCCTCTCCTTTGCTCGTGAAGAGTGATCAAAGTGCAGCTGTTGGATTTCATAACCCGAGTAAATGCTCAAAAAAAAAAAAAGAAGAAAAAGAAAAAGAATCACTCCCAAAATATCGCAGGGATGGCGTTTTGAGTTTTGGCTGCTTTGCCTGAGAAACAGTCTCTTCTGATTCAGCTTGTTCAAATCATCTTAACAGTTCTTAGCAAGAAAAAACCCTCTGTGTCCTGAAGGCAAGTATATTTGGGCAGAGCAATAAGAGAGACTTGAAGAGGTTTGGAGGTTACAGTGGGAAATAGCAGTTATTCCCAATAAGCAGTGTTAAATGAAGTGCTGCTGACAGTAGCCTGAGGCAGGTTCAAGAGTTTCAAGATTTGCAACTAAGAGATTAACCAAAATAGATGTCTTATTACAGGCAAGTTTGTAACTAAATCATTTAAAGTACCTTTAGACGTTGTAATGTTTTTCCTCTAAGTGCTCATAGTCTGTCTGCAGCTTCCTCCTGCTTTCCAGGAGTGAGCAAAGCAAGAGCCCACTTTGATTTTGGTGAGTTTAACACCCTGTGAGGAGGGAGCCCAGTGGATTGGCAGGTTCCCTTTTGATGGGAGGCTGCTTGAGCAGTGATCCTGTTTTACACAGAGAAGAGATCCTGGCCCATCTCCTGTGTGGTGGCTGACAGGCTGGATGGGCCCAGCATAAGGTTTTACCAAAGCTCTGGGTGTAAAACTCCTCTGGAAGAGGAGCAGCAGCATGGCTGGGAGCTGGAGTAACCTGGCTCTTTACTTGCAGAGGCTGTAGGCTTTCAGGAGAGCAAGTGCTGTGTTTGGGGGTGTGAGAAATGATACTCACTTCCAAAGAATATAAAAGGTTTATTAAAACCTTATCAAAAACGCAACAGAAGACTGAGTAGAGAAAATATTACAGTGTGAGGAGCAGAGGATTTTCCCCACCATGTGCTCACCCACACAATGCAGGTTTTGCCTTTTAACCCTTTAGACCCTCCCAAATTTCTGTCCATCGACTCCTTCTTCACTGCCCAGTGGTGGAGATCACTTCCTTACATCTTTTTGGAGGTCAGCTGTTGCCATAGTAACGAGCCAACCTTCCCAAATGTCCCAAACCCAGGGCACCCCCTGATAACAACACGAGGGGGGTAAAACACAACTATAAATCTACAAAACTTCTTTTAACATATATACATGATATTTGCCCTTTAATTGTGAGTCAACCATAGTATTTTTCATCTATCACAGGGGTGTAAATAAGAATGGCTCAGATGAGTACAAAGCATCTTCATCTTTGCCAAGGCCTGAATCCAGGTGCTGATATCCCATTCTCTGCCATCCCATGGGACTTCCACGTGCATGGATCACCCACCAAAATCTGTTTGGGATGCAGGATGTTGGGTATTTTCCTTCTGCGCTGAACTGGAAGGAGATTCAGTGTAGGGCCAGCAGCATGGGGGTTACCAGAATAAATTATCTGCCTCCAGCATGGGCAGTCACTGGCACAGAGCCTTGTTTCATCCCCCAGCAGAGCTGAAACCAGAGAAATGACTGGAGATTCAAAGAGGATTTCAGCTTTTAAATACGTGTTAAATGTGCTGAAACCACCCTGGAGCAAGCTGTGAGGGCCTGGCAGAGCTGGGTGGCACCATCTCATGGGGAGTTAGTGAAGCTGAGCTCTGGGAAATGAATCCTCCTGTATGAGGCCACCTTGGGCCACACTCAAAGTATAAAATACTGCACTTTCTCTTTGCCCTTGCTTGCTTCCAGATTCTCAGATTCATGACATTTCTGTGCCATACAATAGACCTGAGATTGCAAGGTTTTTTCCTCCACGTGAACAATGCAAAGTGTCACCAAGTGTCTTTGCATTATTACCCTTTTTTTAAAAAGTGAGTCCGTGTCCCTCCAGACAGTCAGATATTCATGGTGACCTGCTGACAGTGGCACCTCCAGCAAGTGTGCAAGCTGTCATTTGAAAAGCTGCAGAAAGCAAATGAGAGCTGTTTCATTTTCAGTCCCACATGCTGGGCAGGGTGGTGGCAGTCACCTCCAGCACGTGGACAGAGAGAGGTGGCAGAGCGTGGCCTCACCTCCCCTCTGGTGGTAATGGCTTTTCCAGGGAATGTTCCAAGTGTTGGGTGTGAATTATAGCACCTCTGAACTGAGGAAGGGCTGTTTCATCTTGTTCCTTGGCAGGCGAGGGAGCTGCATCCCAGCAGTCCTGCAGCCAGTTTTTCTTTTCTTTCAATACAACAGAGCCATGGATGCTGTGCTTGTCAAGGCTCTCCATGGGATTTACAATGGATATCTGGGTGATAGCCATGCCACAAACCCCCTTTAAGTGCAATGGGAGGCAAGAGGATGAAAGAAACAAGGATGAAATGTGTGAGGACTGTCCTGCTTTTGCAGGAATTTTGCCAGTTTGAAGGACCAGGTTGCTCCAGGCTTTTATTCCCTGCAGGAAGTGCAGACTCCAAACATTAACGGGAGCAAATGGAAACCTGGCTTTTCTGGGGCTGCTCAGGACCTGCCCTGACTGCCACAACCACTGCAGCTCTGTGGGCTCCCTGGGCTGTCACCAATTGCCCCCTCTGAGCTGCCTTCCCACGTGTGGTTCTCTCCCTGTTGGTGTGCCTGCCCCCCTCATGGGGCTGGGGCTTTGACTGTGGAATGTTGAGTTTTATCTCCTTTCTTTTCCTTGGTCACGGGAAGTCACCCCATTCTTCTAAGTTCTTCTAAGCCTTCTGATGTTTACATTTTTAATGGGGTTTCTCACGCACTTTTATGTAGATAATTATTGTTTGCATTCCTTTCTGGAGGAGGAGAAATTTGATGGACTGTTGGTTTGTCCAGTGTCATTGGAGAGGTGGCAATTTCATCCTCCAATCCACTGTCACTTTTGAAAGTCTATAAATATTGGAGTCAGAAATAAACTTCCCTTCTTCTTACCTTGGAGTTCCAGCATGCATGTAGTTTTATTTTGTGTCCTATTGCGACAAGGGTTGGGATTGAAAGTGCTTGAGATGGTATTTCTGCTGGAGACCTGACACGGACAGAAAATCTCTAAAGGGCTTGTCCACCTCAGGCTCTCCTTCCTGGCCTCTCCATCCAGTGTTTTGGAGTAGGAGCTAAGAAACCTGCTATAATCTGCCTGCAGGAGAGGCTTGTCCTGGTTGGGATCCAGCAGGTTTTATCCTTTGCATTAGAGGAGAACTCAAATAATTTAACAGTGGATGTTCTCATCCCTCGTCTGCTGGCAGAGTTGTTTTTGTGGCTCTAATGCTTTCCTGACCTCAATAATGTCTCCTGCGAGTGCGTTGCTCAGGTTAATTATGCATTAAGTTTACATAAGGCTTTTCCCTTTTTAATCAGCTCCAGCCCCGCCGCCTCGGGCTGCGCTGACACCGGGGGCTTGCAGGAGGGCTGCACCCACCTCCCCACCCTGCCAGCTCTTATCTGCCCCCGGGGTGGCCCCTGTGCTTGTCACCAGGCTGTGTTGCACTCCTGCTCTGCTGTCACCTGTGAGAAGTGGCTGCCGCTGTGGCTGAGCTCGGTGGGACTCAGCTCCCTGTCCTTCCCCACGGGCTGGAGATGTGTGTGTGCGCTCTGGGAGAGGCTTGGCAGCTGCTGGGAGGTTTTACCCTCAGATTTGGTCTTTCCCATGTGGCCTGTCTGAGTGCAACAGAGTGGGAATGTCGGGAAAATTAATCCACAAACACCAGAGGTTTATGTCCAAAAAAGAGACAGAGTCCTTTTACTTTATTCTAATAAAGGCAGAGGCCATGGGGCATCCCCTTCTCAAATTTTTGGAGGACACAGACTCCCTTTTTATCCCAGTTTCCCTCCCTCTTTCCCTATTTCTGAGGTACTTGAGAGGTACACACTTCCTGAAATTATGGAATCCTAAGATTCCACTCTAAAGTATAACCCTCCCTTTTAATTTTTAATTCTTATGGAATTTAGGGGGTTTCCCATTGTTTCTTTCATCTTTTAATATCCAATTTCATTTATCAGCAAACCTGCAGTTTATTTGTAAAAGCAAATATCATTTTCCATTCATCAATCAGTGGAATCCTTCCCATTGTTTCTTTTACCTCCCAGTGCTGGTTTTATCTCCCAGCAGACCCACAGCTTGTTTGTAAAGACAAACCCATCATTCCTCTCAGATACAAAGATGGTGTTTCTCTTTCTTCTGGAGATCTGTTTCTCTTCTCTTTGCTTTCCTCTGGGTCTCCCGTTTGGTTTCACTGCAATCTCTTTTTGAGCTGGATGAGCTTTCCTTCTCTAAGACCTTGAAAGTAAAGGTTATGGGGAGGCTGCATAGGAGAAGTTGGATAACGTCATTCTTTCTTCAAGGCAAGTGCTCCTGTTTGCAAAGTAACTTGGCAGCCTTGTGTATTTTGGATTTAGGCATCCTGGTGCATAAGCCAAAGCTAACAGATATTAATTAGCTGGAGGACTGATACTGTAATGAGAGCAGTTGCTCACATGGGTTGGCATTTTTATTTTTAATGCAAGTAATTAAAGGAAAAATTGTGTTGAAGAAGTCAATGCTTAGAGATGTTGTATAAATAACACACCCTGGGTGGTGAGAGCTGGGGAGGAACGTGAGGGGGGAGAAGAGCAGCTGAGCTGCTGGTGTGGTGGAAGGAGGGATTACTCCTGTAGCAGGAAAAAATGGAGCAAAGGAGAAGCCTGGTTTTAAAATTACATCAGAGGAGAAGGATGGGGAGTTGGAAGAGCTTTGGAACTGCACCAGGGCATTGTAATTGGAGGATCCCAAAAAGCAGAGATGCAGGAATAGAGTTTGCAGCTTAGGCTCTGGGTTGGAGGAACAGCACAAGGTTCTGAGCATGATGCCTGGTGTTTAAAGTGGTCCCTCAAAATACTTCCCAGCCAGTCATCCTGCTGAGATGGCTCAGGAGGAAGTTTGCATGGAGAAGAGCTGAGTGAAACCAGTTAAACACTGGCGTGACCTGGGAGGCAGGGATGGATCTCTGGGGCTGCTGGAAGCACAGCCACACCTGTGGTTTGTGGTGCCAGGAGTGTGTGTGATGTGAGGAGTGAGAAAACAGTCAGGTCTGGAGGTGAGATACCTGGCAGGGGTGTCCTGGAGATGCCCAGAAAGTCTCTGGATCAGGGAATGATGGTCTCTGTCCTGTTAGCCCAGGGAAGTGCCAGCTGGGTCTGCAGCTGAGTTTCTCTGCCCTGCTGGTGATGAAACAAAGCCTTGGTTATCTCCAGGGTGTTTGTCTCATCCTTGAGACAGAAAAGAGACTTGAAACCACACCCAGGCCCCCAGGAGCAGCCATGCAGAGGAAAAGCTGCAGTGCTGAGCACCTCCCATTGCATGTGCAGCCTGCACTCCCCTGTCCCTGGCACCCCAGTGCCACTGGGCAGGGCTTGGCAGAGCAGGCTTCCCACAGGGATCTTGTCCTTCCCACGGAGATCGGGGTCTGACCACCCCAGGCTGCCGAGCACCCACCCAAAACTCGCCTCTGAGCAGGCTGAGCTGCCCCAGTTTGCGTGATGGGGACCAGCGTTTACCTGAGGTGCTGTGATGTGAGGCTGGATGTGCTGAATCACCTGGACACTGCAGTCTTTGATGGAATTTTAACCATTTCTTTCCCTTCTCCAACAGCCAGCTGTTGGCAGTGATGGCCAAGTCCTTGCTGTTCTCCAGGTGGTGTATTGTGAAGGAGAGAGTGGGTGAGGAATGCAAATCAAAACTAAACCCGGTGCTTTACCTTTTTTTTTTTCTTTAAGAAGCTTAATATATTAGCTAATCATGTGTGTAAACAATCTCAATATGCAAACTGAAAAGCAACACCCATCCCCTCAGCATCAGCTGGGTTGAGCTTCCCCATTAACCTCTCCAGAGCAAAAAAACCCCTTCCTGAACGGCCATTTCGGAGTGTGCAAAATTGATTTTGCGTTTGTCCTCCGCAGTGGGAGAAGATGGCGGCGTGGAGCCGCGGGTGCCTCTTCCCTCCCTTGTCATTTTTTTGGGATATCCTCCTTTCCCTGGCGATGGAGGACGGGCAGGTTTGGTGCCAGCGGGTCACACTCCCACTGCCTGGGCATGCAGGACCCCCCATGTGCCTTCTCTGGAGCAAAAACAATAAAAACCAAATTTACGGCGGCCCCTCCTTGGGTGATTTCCGCAGTGCAAACACCCCCCTGCCTCCCACCCCCTTCATGTGCATCTTCTCTTAATTAATTAATACTGCATTCATCACCGCTTAATTCCCGTTTCCGTAGCACCCGGGGAGGGGGGTTGCCAGCTAAGGCGGGTGCTGAGGCAGTCTGGAGCTGCTGTCTTAGTGGAGGAGCTTAATTAGCCCCTGTGACAATATTGGGCTCGTTTGCCACAGCCTGGGAATGGGTGGCTTCAAATGGCTCCTGGTGTCCAGCTCCTGGTGCAGCTCCCTGTCCCCGTGCCAGTCCCCAAGCTGGGGTGGGGAGGAAGGGTGATCTCCTGCAGCAGCTGCCTAAATCTAAAAAGAAATTAATCATAAATTGGCCGCCCTTTGAGCTGGATGAGGGACAGGAGGCAAAGCTGCCAGGTTTGGTCTGTCTCGGTGGTTTTGGGGATGGAATCCCCTTGGGTTGTACAGGGTGCAGTACATCCCTCTCTGCTCGTAGCTGTGTCTGTTGGTCTAACAGGGGTCCTGCTCTCCTTTCCTTCACTTTTTACCTTAAACACAACTTGTTGGCTCTTGTGGTACCTCCTCTGCTGAAAACTCCTTGCTGCACTGTGCTGCAGCCCTGGTGGGACATGGCTGGAGAGCCCTGTGGGGCTGATGGGGCAAACCAGCAAATCAACCAGCAAACGTGAACTGTTGGGGTGACTTTAGCAGAGCAGAACTTTTTGAGGACTGCCTGGAAGGAAAGATGACGTGCCTGCCAGTTGGCTTTGTGGTGTGCTTCAGTTTAGATGGGTGACTATATTTTTCAGGTTTTTTCCTCCCAGACTTTGAGCTCTCCTCCCCTCCACAAAGAGGAAAAACCTTTGTGCCCCCACAGCTCGTGGGGATGGTGACCACAGGCACGCTGTGCTCATACCCACACAGCTCCCACCTGCCTGGGCACCACGTTTAGGGTGAGATGGAGAGATCCAGAGCGTGTGTGTGCGAGTACAGAAGATGGAGAGGGAACAAAAGCAGCAGATCCACCGCGGTGCCGGGCCGGGCTCCTTGCCAAGAGCGGCTGCAGCAGCAGCCCTGCCTGGGCTGGGGGCTCCCCACTGCCAACACCGTGCTGTCCCTGCTGCCCTCTCCTCTGGGGCACGGGCTGAGGGTGGGCTGGGCTGTGAAGGTGGCTCTGGGCTGGGATGAGGGGTGGTGATGTCGGGATGCTGATGTTGGTGTCGATGCAGGGATGTCACCTCACCCGTGCCCTTCCCTCATGACTCCTGGCCACAGCACAGCCACGCTCAGCCAGTGTGGTATTGACACCAGGCAGGGGCTTGGGGTGTGGGGCGTTGGCTGTCGAGGGGGTTTTTCCTTGATTTTTTTTAATCTTTAATTTCCGCTTCCTGCCACTCTTTTATTTTTCCGCACTGCCGGCCCATGGCGTTGAGACTTGTCCAACCTTGTTGGTGGTGGCTTTGGGAGGGCTGGGGTCAGCTGGCACAGCAATTGCTGCTTGGGGACAAAAGGAGACTTTTATTTTTTTCTTTTTTTTCCTTTTTTTTCTGCAGCGACAGTAGCAGCTGCCAGCCAGAATAGCAAATCCGTGCGACTTGGCACCGCTCCAGCTTCCTTGAGGGTTGCAGAGGGATGGTATGTTGGAGGGTAAGACTAGCTAATTAATCTTCTGGCAGGGAACAATGTAATATCAGACAATTACAAAGACAGAATGAAATTGCTATAGTGGGAAGGCTGGCATATGAATTTCTCAAAGGGTCCATCCCTCAGTCCGCTGCCGGGGTGCTTTGTATGCGGGAAGGGCACCCACTGTACATGGGCTTTTCTGTTGTGTGGGGGTTTTTGTGGGAATTACATTGAGGGTTTGGAGGAGGGGTGAGGGGAGGCTGGCTTGCTCACGGGAGAAGCTTTCTGAGGAGCAAAAGAGAGAAAGAAGAGTCCTTCTGAGCAGATGTGTCTCCACCGACCGGGACAGACCTGGTGCATCGCCCATCCTTTGGGTTCACGGGGCTGGCCATTATTTCCCTCTTTTTTTTTTTGTGATTGCATTATGGTGTCTGATGGCTAGGGCTTTTGGAAGGGAGGTCTGACTGCTGGGCAGAGAGGGAGGGATTTCCTACAGCCGTTCTTCACAGAGAAACCTTCAAAGAGCTTTGGAGCTGCTGAAAGTTCTAGGGGGAAAACACCTACGAGCTCCGCGGAGGTAATTGCCTATAATGAGCTGTAATCACCGCTACCTACAGTCGGGACGGGTGATGGATAGGGCAGTGCCAGCCGCATGGTGCAGGCTCCCCGTCTGTTTATTTGCAGCGGGGAAAGAATTAGGGAAGTCTCATTTATCCTGGAGCACAGGAAAGCATCGTCGGTGGGAGATCAGCCTGTGCAGGATTAGCATAGGAAAGCCCTCCTCCCTTCTCCTTGTCATTAGGGATGAGCTAATGACTCTCCTCCCTCTGCATCTCCCTCCCAGGATGAAACTTATCGCGGTGGGATCTCTAGGAGCATCATTAAAATACAAAACAAACCAAAAACAACCCCGCAATACCAAACGTGGAGACGGCATCAGACAAATCCTTCCAGCGATTTTGCGTCTGCGCGCCAGGAGCTGCTTCCAGCCAGGATGGGAACTGGAGCAGCTCCAGCTTCGTTGTTCTTCCTGCTGAGGAATTCGAGTGGGTTTTTGTTTGGTGCCTGCACACATCAGATGGTGCAGAGACGATGTTTAGAAACCACTGCAAGGGCTGGGCTGCCGGTTGTCACTGGAGCTCCTGGAAGGCTCAGGCTGAATAAATGGCTCCTTTTAAAGGAGTAGCAATGTCAAGAGCTGGACTGGCAGGCTGGGGCCCTTTTCCAAGATGCAGATGAGGAGGAGCTGGCCACAGCTTAGTCCTTGTCTGCTGCCCTGAAAGGCTCCCTGGTGGGTGCCCATCTGAGTATTTTTCAGGGCTGGCTGGAGAGTAGGAACATTTTCCACTGGGTTTTCTTCATGGTGAAGGTCCCAGGGCTGGGTGCCATCAGAAGTCCCTTGGTGTGGTTCAGGCAGATGTGTAGCTCCTTCTCTGGCCATATATGTTGCATGACACCACAAAATTCCCTGCACATCCTAAAGAGATGGATCCCAAAACCTAAGCCTCTGTTCCCACCATCTGCTGTACCCTCCCTGTGTTTGCTTTGAGCATCCCAAGCACTCAGGGAACAGTGGCTGTTCCTTTCCTGGAGGCAGAAAGGATGCATCACCTCTCTCTGCAGGATGCAGAGCTCAGCCCAGCCATCCCCTGGGTTCCTGTCCTCATCCACCCAGCCACATCTCCAGAGCTGGAGGGAAGCTCTTTCAAGACCAGCCCAGCTAATGTACCTGCAGGAGAAGGCCCTGGAGATTTCCTATCCAGACAGTCATGGCTCTGTTAATAGATGCAGATGAGCAGAAGCGAAGAATCTGAAGTTATCCCAATCATTTCATAAATAATTTCAGTCAGAAATGATCACACCCAGTCCCTGTCTGAAGTCCTGCCGAGGACTCTCCCTCTTTGGTCTTGTGCCCAGGCCCAGCCTTGCCCTCAGCTCTGTGCAAAGTCTGAGCCAGCAGCTCCTGCATGGGAGTGGGAGAGACAATCTGAACCTCTCCACAGTCAATAATTGACATTGGGGATGTTTTCGTAAATTAATGAGTAGATCTTCTTGACTGTACTTCAAAGTTTTCACTTTATGAATCTTTTATGGAATTCTCTACGCTGGGGGAAAAAAGAAAACAACAGACCCTTGTAGTACTGAAATTTCACCTTTGTAAATGATGCAATAAAAAAAAATAGAATTACTTAAACCCCATCCTTTCACAATCAGTTGACTTGAGAAAAATCATCCATTGGGTTGTTGTGTGCACAGTGTGGGGCTGAATCTGCCCATGGAGGTGGGTACATCCAAACAGGCTTGTGTGCTGAAGGGTTAATAATGGTCTGGGCACTCTGACCTGAATCTTAATGCTGCCAAAATTCCCCCCCTTGCAGCCGGATATGTCCCCTCCCAGGTCCTGCTGAGGGTCTCCAAGGAAACTTCTGGAGTTAAGAAATTTAATTTGTAATAAATCAGCATTACAGTACAAGTAAATCTGCTTCAGTGGCTATAAAAATTAATTCCTTATCCTAAACATTATTATATAGCTTTCAAAATGAATTGACTGTGGTTGGTAGTCTAGTATGTGCCATTATTGGTAATTAGTGTAACAAAATAACGTTGCTGTAATATTTCCTGTCTACCCCTCCCCCAGCTGGGAGCTGTTTCGTATTAAAGAATCAGAATTGCAAATGCAAGGCTTGTGTGCAAGCTGCTGGCTTTGATTTTTTTTCTCCTTTTTTTTTTAAAATATAATTTTGTGTGTGTTGGAAGTCAATCTGTTCGTGTCTGTGGTTTTCTGGGAGCATTTCCTTCTGCAAAAGCTTTGGAATGTCACAGGGCACCATCAGAGCCTGATGCTGGAGGGGCTGGGTGCAGCCCAACACTCTTGGATCCCCTTTTGAGCTTTTCCTTGTGTGCAGTTGGTGCTGAGATCCAAATCCCAGGATGGGTCAGGCTGGAAGAGACCCCAGCTGGGATCATCTGGTCCCACCTCCCTGCTCAGGCAGGGTCATCCCAGGCACAGGATTGTGTCCAGATGGTTCTGGAACATCTCCAGGGGTCATCCACATCTCCCAGGATGTGCCATGTCTCACCCACAATTTGTGTCTCAACAGTTTTTTCCAGTGACCCACCACATCCTTGTCTTTATGCCGAAGTTTGGCTCATCCTAAAACACCTGATGGATCTCCCCGTGGAGACACTGGGGCAGCTCTGAGCCTGCCAGGAGGTGAGGGAGCAGAGATTCCCTTTTCTGAAGCAGGGGGGAGGTGAGGGATGGGCTGAGGCAGCGATTTCTGGAGCTGTGTGCAGCTGGAGGATCCCCACACATGGAAGGCAGAAAGATCCTGAGGAATTGTTTTGGTTTGAACAGACAGGTGTCTGCTAAGGAAGGCAGGAACCTCACCTGAAATGGAAAATGTAAACCCCCTCCCTCTGAATTATTATAATTTTGAAATTAAGGGGCTCTCAGGCAAAGATATGGGAATAGAAATAACAGTTCTGTACTAGGAAAATTAAAAATACAAATGCAATAGTACAAACAAATAAACCACTGCCAGAGTGGGAAGCAGGAGTTGAGCCCTGTGGGTCAGGGTGGTGGCACAGTCCCATCCCATGGGGGCTCAGCCCTCCTGCAGTGCCAGCTGTGCTTCTGCTGGAGCAGGGATCCTGCACAAGGCTGCAGTTTTCCTCTGCAGCTCCAGGGCTGCTGGAGATGGGCCTGCTCTCCCTCTGGGAATGCAGGGCAGGAGAAAGCTGCTCCTCTGGGAATGCAGGGGGCAAAGGCTGCTGTGCTGTTCCAGGCTCAGATTGTATCCAGGTAGGAATGCTTGGCTCCTCCCCTGGGCGGAGCATCTCCCCATGGGATGCTGGAATTTGATCAGCCCTGCAGGGACACTCCCTGGCCATGGACAGCAGAGATCTGCTGGAGGGAGGATTGGCTGTGGGAGAGATAAAGAAAAAACTGCCCAGAGAACAGAAAATAACTGCCTCTGACGTATAGGAATAGAATACACACCCCCATTTCCAGCCTAAGACAGGAATTTCACTCGGCTTTTTCTGCTTTTCACACTTTTCTGGCCTAATAAACCTGTATAGGAATAGAATACACACCCCCAATTCCAGCCTAAGACAGGAATTTCACTCGGCTTTTTCTGCTTTTCACACTTTTCTGGCCTAATAAACCTGAAGAGGCTGAAAAGGGGGATGGAAACACAAGAGGAGCAGGTAAAAATGAATTTATACATTTCATCCCCTCCGTGTGAGATGGACACTGTTGGGGCTTTTCTCCACATTTCTGCACTCCATTTTCCGTATGTCCAGGGCCATCCTGCCTTGGGCTGTTCCTTCCCACTGCATTTCCAAGAGTCATCAAACCCAGTGCCCACCCCAAATGTCCTGGATAATCCCTCAGGCACAGCCATACCAAGCACTTCAGTGGTGCTGACCAAAACATCTCCTGCCATTTAATTTGTGGAGTGTCCTTTCGGGCTTTTTTCTCCTGCACCATCATAGTTCTGTTTTTCTTTTTTTCTCCTTAATTTTCAGTTTGGAGTGTTGCCTTTTGAAAATAATCCTCATCAGCCATGGTTAGAAACTTGATTCTCCATGGAATCAGAGAAAGGTTTGGGCTAGGAGGAACCTTGAAAGTTATTTAGTTCCAAACTTCTGCAATGGGCAGGGCTCCTTCCACTAAACCAGGTTGCTCCAAGCCCTGTCCAGCCTGGCTTTAGGGAAGGAAAGCTCAAATTCTCCTCGAATTTTCTGGCTCTGGGATTTTTTTTCTCTACGAAATGACCAAATTAAAACTTAACAGCTGTGTAATGAGAACCTGGGAGCAGAGAAACGGGGAGCTGTGGGGAGACTGGATTCTTTGTGCTGTCCCCAGCATGGAGTTATTTCTTCAGTTCTGAGGACACAACAGCCTCACAAGTCTGGAGATATGCCCAGTGCTCAGCCACCCCATTTATCACAGCGCTGAAAAATGCAGAAACTAAGCAGTAAAACCGAGCAGGAGATGTATTTGCCATCCTGGAAAACATTAAAGACGCTGATACAGAAATAATAATAATAATATCAGTATCATTGTTGGCCCAGACGAGGCTGGTAAATCATAATTCCAAACATCAGCAAGTTCCAGAGTGAGCAGGCTGTGCCATCTGAATCCTTTGATTTGGTCCAGGCTGGGTTTGGGAGCTGAGCCTGGGCTTTGTGCTTTGGCTGCAGTTGGACAGATGCAGTCAGCTTAAGCTGCAGGATACAAATTCCCTCCAAGCAGAGGGAGGAGAATAAATTGCATGTTGGAAGCGATAGAAACATGATTTCAGGACTTTCTCCAACTTTTTTTTTCCCCCTCGGGGCAAAGGATATTGAAATGATTCAAACCAGGACTCTGCTGGGAATGAACTGACGGATTTTTTTCAATATAAATCCCCACACTGGTACCAGTTTGAAGCCTCTAGCCCATTTGCAGGATGAGAGCAGTGCTTTGGGTGGTGTTGGCACTGCCCAGGAAAATCAGGATATTTTCTTCTAATTTCCTCATTAAAAGGTCTGTGTCTCTGGGATTAAATATTTTTAATCCCTTAGACCAGTTCCTCCCATTCTCTTGTTTCTTAACTTAAAAATAACCTAAAAAGTTACTTTTCTGTGCTGCCAAACAGCTCTTCCTACCTGGGAGTTTGGTGGGGATTTATTTGCTTTCCTGTCCCATGCCAGTCAGATTTGCTGAAGTCTTTGTGCATAGATTTCAAAATGCTCAAACTTTTCATCAAAGTGGGAAAGACCTGTTTTTTTTCACGTGTATATTTCTGCATTTCTTCTCAGTTTTCTTCCTCCCAACCTCAAATCTCTCCCTCACCATTGCTCAGCTGTTTCAAAGGACCCCATCAAATTTATTTCAGCTTCATCATTGGGGTGGGACCAATATTTCTGTATTTTTTTAATGAGCCATGTAACTGTGGTGGAGGGAAATTAAGTGAATGAGTCCTTACTGGAGACAGCAGAAAGCAGATCTCCTGTTCGCATGAAAACCTCTGCAAGTCTGATTTCTCAAATGAAACCACTCTCAAAGGTTAAAAAAAAATCTGAGACAATATTTTGAGTCAAATTAAATATTTAATTTCAATAAAATCAAAGTATTTCAAACAGATTTCTTTGTCCATTTAATATTTTATGAGAGAAGCCTAAAATTAAACACAGAGTTGTTTCTCTGGGGAAAAAACAGAGGTTGTTTTTATATGCTTTAAAAGAAAAATATATCCATCTAGTAAAAGTTGGGTTTTTTCCCCCAGAATACTTTTTTAAAATTTTTTTAAACAATGTGAGGCTGTCACTGCATCCTTTGCAGAAAGTTGGTGCCTCTGTGGCTGCCACATCTCCTGGTGCTCCAGGGACAGAGATGATTCTTGCTGCTGCAGTGGAATTTGGAAAAACAGATTTTCTATGGAATTATTTTTTTACATGTGAGGTCCTGCTGCAGTGGGTTTGGGTAAGCAGGAGGAATTAAGGGGTGAGAGAGGCTGTGGAATTATTGCAGCCCCCTGGCTTGGGAGAGCGCCGGCATCTGTGGTGGCTGCACTGGAAAATTCAGATTTTGGGGGGGAAATTCAGATTTTGGGAGAAAAAATTCAGATTTTGGGGAGAAAATTCAGATTTTGGGGGGAAAAAAATCAGATTTTGTTGGGAAAAAATCAAATTTTGGGGGAAAAATTTCAAATTTTGGGGGAAAATTCAGATTTTGGGGAGAAATTCATATTTTGGGGGAAAATCAATCAGATTTTGGTGGGAAAAAATCAAATTTTGGGGGAAAAATTTCAAATTTTGGGGGAAAATTCAGATTTTGGGGAGAAATTCATATTTTGGGGGAAAATCAGATTTTTGGGGGGAAAATTCAGATTTTGGGGGGGGAAATTCAGATTTTGGGGGGGAAAATTCAGATTTTGGGGGGGAAATTCAGATTTTTTGGGGGGGAAAATTCAGATTTTGGGGGGAAAGGTGAGGTTCAGCTCCTCTGTAACTTCATCCAGGACACTTTGTGGGATGCTGCCTCTGCTCCCCACGTGGCAGGGCTGTGCATGTGCTTCCCAAGGGAAGCGATTTCCCAGGATTTTCTGCTGACATAGAGCCACCCACTGTCACCTCCAGTGATAACAGCCCCACCAGCAATACAAACAATTTCCAGTCCTGCTGCAAGGATGCTGCAAGGAGGCCCCTAAATGGGCACATAAAGGGAATCCGGGTGGGAGCTGGGAGTGCCCTGACAAACACAATTCTCCCTTAATTTAATAGAACGGTCCATTCAGCACAGAAATATATTGTAAAGCACTCTCAGGTTGGATGGCCTCCCATTGTGTCTGGCCTTTGAAGTGCTGATTAGCTGGGCTGGGAACACGCTGATAAAAAGTTAATTTCTATTTGCTGTTGCTTTGTAATTGGATGAACACGAAAGCAATTAAATATTAAAACATACAAACAAATAACGAAGTCACTGTAATTAGCCAAAGTTTGATCACTGTCATATTTATTTAGGAGGAGATGATACGTCTCAGCAGGTGACATTTTAAATACCCTTGGCTGCTTTGGTGTTGTCTTCAGAGAATGCTGAATAATGTACGGAGGATTTAATTAAACCCCATTGTAAATCAGCTGTGATGACAGGGAAGTGACAGCCACATGTTGAAGAGAGAATTAGGCTGCAGCAAGAGAGATTAATTAAGTACTTTCCATAGAGTTCAACCTAGGGGTTGTGCGGGGAGTCAGTCTGAGGAGGAGAACTTGATTTTTGAGTTGTTCCACTTGAGGCTGGGGCTGGGTGTGGGGAAGGATTCTCTGTGCCAGAGGCATCACGGGCCCTTGAAGGTGGCTGGGATCATTCCTGGCTCTGGAGTGGGAAACTGAGGCACACACACAGGGTTCTCCCATCCCTTAACACAGAAAATTCTTCCACCTTGGTGTGAACCACAGAAATCCTGAAACATCCTGGAAAGCTCCTTCCAGCTCTGAGGAGGAGGGGAAGGGAGGCTCTGAGGTGTTTTCTCAGGGCTGGCTGCACCAGAAAACCCCAAAGTTTCTCAGCCTGGGTTATCTGAGCTCTCTGGGCAGTGCTTTTGCACTGGATTTCTGATTTTTTGCACTGGATTTCTGATTTTTGCACTGGATTTCTGGAGCTCCAGCTGGCGTTGTGGGTGTCAGCAACCCGAGACCAAGCTAACCATGGTGGAGCTCTGCTGGGTCCAGCCTGGGTGAACAGTTCTGAATTTTTGGGGAATTGTTCTTGCTGGCCCTTGCCTCTGGCAGCTCTTCCCTGCAGCCTGGTGGATGTGCTGCTGCTGCTGGGAAAAGCTTCCAGTGCCCAGGAAAGCAGGAGAGGAAGGTGTTGGCGTCCCTGGGAAAGGACAGCACTGGGAGGGAAGATGAAAACCCTCAAAAATCCTCCACGATAGCTGGAGAAGAGTCAGGCAAATGGGGAAAGCAGAGTGAGGTGGAAATGAGAGAGAACAGGGAGGAGGGAATGAGAGGAACTAAAAAGTGAGGATGAGGGGGGGAAAGGGACACTGTGTGTTGTTAATCAGCAGCATTTGCATTTGGAGATTATTAATAACTAATAACTATAACTCAATAATATTATATAATACTACATAATACCATAACTATTAATAATTTAACTAACTTGGACATTTCTAAAAGTGCTGCTGCCTTTGCATGGGCTGTGGGGCAAGGAGGTGGCTCAGCTTTCATGCAAGGCAAGAGCTGACAAAGCATTTTATCTCTGGCACCCCCAGGGAGCTTGTTGCATAAAGGTGCATAAAGGTGCATAAAGGTGCATAAAGGTGCATAAAGCTCTGGCTGCCACTTGCAGGAGGTTGAGACCACACCAGGCTGTTCTTCCTTTCTTCTCCTATCAAGGAACAATATTTCCACTGTGAGGTGAGGGAAAACCTATTCCCAGCTGCCAGCTCAGAGTGGATTTTGTCCATGTTTATGCACTCAAAAAAACAAAGAAAAAACAAGCAATAAAAAAACAACCCCAAAACAAACAAAAAAAAGCACCTAAATGTAAAAATGCAGGAGGAAATTGAGCTGAAGAATCTTAAAATAGCAAATTGGGTTGAAACCCCCCAGACAGTCTCTGTGCCAGGCTTTCCTCCTGCTGTGCTCCGTGCTGGGGACGTGGGTAAGAGCCTTGAGCTCGGAGGTAGAAGTTTAAAATAATAAATGACCTGGGCAGTGGAGCTAAGGGGGGTAAACTGGAGAGCCCTGCAAGGGCAGCATCAGCCACGTGCTGTTTTTGTGGGGTGCTGCTGTGGTTTGGGAAGGCACAGGGGGGTTTGGTCCCCTGTTGAAGGATCCCATTCACCTCCTCTGGCAGAGCCGTGGCTGATCCCCAGGGCAAGGAGGAGCCTGGGTGGCTCCTGGAGCTCCTTCCCTCACAGGTAAGATGCTGCCTCACCTGGGATCACAGCACCCGGGGGAAGCTTTTGCTGCTGGAGATGATGATTTGCACAAACGACTTTGCATTTCAAAGCCTCACTCTCCCCTTCTCTTACCAATGGAAACAGGGAGTAATTGTACACGTTGCCAGGAAAAATCCATTTTATTCCCAGGGGTGTAAATTAATTGATTCAGCCCAGGAAAAGGACCTGGGCACTGTTACAGCCAGATCCCTGAGGGCTTTCTCTTGGTGTATGGGTCTGATCAAAAATGCAAATAAGATCTTAGGAGGGCTAAGGGACTAGAAAGGATGAAAAGTAAAAAGAAAATGTAATAGTCATTAAGAAAGAAGAGGCTGAAAAACCGAATACCAAGACTGCAGGAAGTAAATAAGAGGACTGTGAAACACCTGGACTGTAACCAATCATGTACTCCAAGAAATGCAAGCAGAAAATGAGTGAACAAGACAAAACACCAGTCAAGAAGTGTGTGCTTAGCAGTGTGTAGAACCCATAAATACGTGTGTAATGTAAACAATAAATTACTTCTGCTTGATCATATTGGTCAGGTGTACAGGAGTCCTGGATTTCCCACAATGGAGGTTGTGGATATGTGGTTTTTTGAGTTAGGTTTTGTAAGTTTTTGGAGGTTTATATAATACACTTAAGATAGTTTAGCTACTTTTGGAGGCATAAAATTAGCAGGATGGCTTTTGTTGCAGTGTTGGAAACAAAAAGGTTTAATGAAAGGCAAAATAAACAGAAAAATTGATTTAGGTGTAAGAGGTTTCTGGTCTTGGTAAAACACTTCATAAAAGAGATTTTTTTTGTTAATTTATTTTCTAGTAAATTGCTTAGGCGGGATTTTTTGGCTTCTGTCCAATTAGTTATCTTTAAGTTTGAGGTGAAGCTCCTTAGGCTTATGAGATGTCTTTTCACTTGATCGAGGAGAGAAACTTCTGGGCTTCTTTCCTTTTTAGGGGACAAAGGACAGTTTTACCACTCCGTCAACTTTTAGGGAGCACATTCCTACAGATGTGGTGCCCTAAAAACCTTTGACTTGTACAGCTCTGAAAAATGGGTCCTTTCTGCACCTCAGCTGGAGCCCAGGGTACCCTTCTGGTTTTAAACTGGCCGTGCCTCAGTTCTCCATCTGCACAAGAATAATTCCACTCTCTTGCAGGGCTGCTCTCAGGCAAATTAATGTTTGCAAACCACTCGGATACTGTGATAATAAATGCTGTGAAAGCCCAGGAGAAAATTAATAGCTCATTATTTAGCCCGGGACTTCAATAGCATGCCATGCCCAGGACACAGGACTACATATTGAAGGATGAGGATAAAGAAAAATATTGAATAGCTGCTCATTAAGAGAGCACTATCCATCTGGTGCACGAAAGAAGCTTTTTCCTGCAGGATAAAAAGTGCTCCATGATCTTATTATTCCACTGTGTGTTGTGATGCACCTGTACAAGGGGACTGGCCTGGGGTTATCTGGATTCTGGCATTTTTCAAGAGCTTGACTGCAACCTGAGTGCCCTTCTAACCACCGGGGTTGGCTTTAATTTACAGCCAAGAGATAAAAATGCCAGTAGATGGCACTCCAGAATATGGACCGTCATTGCTGGCTCGGGGAGACCATGAAATGTGATGGTGTGTGCCACAAATGGCTCCCCTGCTCAGCTCTTCCTGCAGCCCCTTCTTCCACCTTCTTCTGGCTCGGGTTTGGGGCTCACAGCAAAGGAGGAACGAGTGGGGGAAGCAGCAGACGTTTTTTAGGTGGCCTCCGTGCTCTCCCTTGATCTCAATTTTGTTTCTGCCCTTTGGGTTTAAATTACTTGTCTGGAAACCCTGGGCTCTGCTCTCCTCAGCTGACCCTTTTTTTACGCTTTGCTTACAGCTTGTCTGTAAAATGAGATGAGAACTTAATTTGAAAGCTGTAGTTAATTGACCTAAATAAGCTAAGAACCTTCTGTTGGCTTTAATGCACAAAAAAAACCTGCATAACCCTGGCTCTCCTTAAACCTACTGTGGAGCAGAGTGGTTTTCCTGGTGCATTTTCCAGCTGCTGCTGTTTACTAACAGCGGTTTGTGGTGTGGAATTGCCTGGAGAGCCCTGCCCTGGGGAAGCTGTGGTGCTCAGAGCTGATGTGCAGAGATGGGGAGGCAGCACCAGCCTGGAACAGCTCAGTTTGGCTGAGCAGGACAGATCAGGGCAAGGAGGAAAATCAAATCAGGAAATGGTCCGGCTACAGACTGCTGGTGGAAAGCGAATCCTGGAGCTGCAGCAGGGTCTCCTCACATCTGCCTCCAAACTTGACCTGCTCACAGAGTCCTGTGCAGGCAGATTTCCTCACCCCAGGTGTTGCTGCAGGGCTGTCAGAAGTGAGGGAGGAGCAGAGCCATTGCTAGAGGGGGCAGGAGCTGGAAAAGCACCTGGTTTTCCAAACAGGACCCAAGAGTGACCCTTAAGACCCAGGATAACCTTTCTGATCTGATACCTCCTCCCTGCTGGGCCTGCAAGCCCAGGCTGCCTCCTCCTGAGCCCTCCCCAGCCTCACCTGGGGTCTGTCTGAGCCTGGCTTTGGGAAAACCAGTCCCAGTGACTCCAGTCTGAGCAAGCAGGAGCCCTTGTGCTGCTTTAGCTTGGTTCAGTGCTGCCTGGAATAGCTGATGCCAGAAGGAGGAGGACTGTGTCCACACCTGGATCAGTGCAGGGGTCCAAAATGCTTTTTGGCTGCACTTACATCATTTTTCTAATCCAGACAAGTTCTTGGACTAGGCTAGGTGAGTGCAGAGAAGAGGATGGGAAGATAAAGGGCACAGCATTTGCCTCCAGCTCAGCTACCTGGAGCTGGGCTCTGGGCTTAGCCAGGGATGGGAGACCTTGCTTTTCACCTCTGAGGCTGCGGGAAACCTGCTGGGTGAGCTTGGTCAAGACAGGAATCATCCACTTCCCTTCTCTGGGCTGCAGTTTTCCTCTTGGAAGGCAGGTCAGACAACAGCCTGGCTCCTTTGTGAAAGCTCTGGCAGCTCTGTGACTGAGATTCACACATTGCTCAGGTGGGGCACAGCAAAATGAGATTATGGGTTGAGACCCACAGTACAGACGTGGCTGGGTCTGGCTTTTCAGGACTGTAATTTTCAGCAGAGCCTCCTTGGGTGTTTGCAGGCTCTGGGGGTGGAAGGGGCAGCTGGAGACCCATGGTGCTGGTGGAGGAGTCTCTGTGGCACAGCCTGAGTGTGCTCAAGCTGTTGGTGGCATTGGCTTGGGTGCAGGGTCAGGATGGATGAAGTGATTGAAAACAGAGATAAATGTGTCCAGGAATAGCCAATTCAGCAGAGATTTGCTGTCTGAAAGCCCCTCCTTCAGTGCAGTGCAACGACACTGATGGCACTGCTCACCCAGAGTGCCATGGAAGAATTGCCAAGGCACTTCTGAGCTGGGTGGGAGCAGAGAATTCTGGAATATCCTGAGTTTGAAAGGGACCTGTGAGGATCAACCCCTGCTTCCAAACCTTGAAGCTGAACCCTGTATCCAAGAGGGTTGTACAGTCTGTGTTTGAGCTCTGGCAGGCTGGGACCATGGCCACCTTCCTGGGGAGCAATTCCAGTGCTTGATCACCCTCTCAATGAAAAGTTCTTTCAGTACAGCCAATATGACCTTCCTCTGAGGCAGCTTCAAGCAGCTTTTCCAGCCTCTTGTCCCTCATCCCATATGTACAGCCAGGTTTGCACAGTCCCAGGCGCAGAATGTGGAAATTGTTAAATTTAATTCAATTCCTGATTGCCCAGAGCTCTGCTATAGCAGGATCTCTTCATAAGGCCATAAGGTCTCTCCTCTGCCTTCAAGGGAATCAACTGAAGCTCCCAATATAACTCTGTTGGCAAATTCAGTCTGTGTTCAGCTCCTCTGTCCAGGTAACTGATAAAACACAAGAGCATGGGCTCTGAAATTGAGGACAGTCCAGGCTGGCCCCCAGCCAGATGTTGTCCCATTTGCCGGTGGAGTCTGACCCTTCACCAGCTGTTTTGTACATGTCTAGCTGCCTGCTGGACACCTTGTCCAGGTTACTGTGAGAGACAGCACCAGGAGCTCTGCTAAAATCCCCAAAGCCCACACCCACAGCCTCCCTCTGCCCACTGTGGAGGGTAATTTTGCAATAAAATTAATAAATTTTGTAATAAAAGGATATTCAGGGAGTGTCAGGCCTGACTGCCCCTTCATCAACCTTGGTTTTGTCCACTGACTGAATTGTCTCTCAAGTGTTTTTCAATAACTCCTGGAATGATCTTCTCCATAATTTCACCAGGCACTGATGTGAGACTGACAGGCCTGTAATTACCAGGGTTTTCATTCTTGCCCTTTTTGAAAATTGGAAAGACATTTGGCAGCTTCCAGTTGACTGGGACTGCTCTGGGTTCCCGGGACCAGGGATGGATAACTGTGAGAGGGCTCACAACAACATCAGCCAGCTCCTTCATCCCTGGGATGAATTTTATCAGCCCCCATTGTCTCAAATGCATTCAGCTGCAGCAGAAAATCCTGTACCATTTCAAAGCTAACTTTTATCTTATCACTCCCTGAGTCAGGATCCTCCAGCCTGGGGCTCCAGGCATCCCAGTGGGGATAAAGAGAGAGGTGAAGGAGTTAAGTGTCTCTGCTTTATCTCCATCCCTTTTTGTGAGGTGACCAAACATCAATGCTTGAGGTTTGGAGGGAAAGGGATCACAGACCTTTCCTGGGGGTGCCTTGAGCCAAACTGCCAATGGGGTCACTGTCAAATCCAGGAGACCCCAACGTCTGGGAATGATTGGCATCTGACTCCATTGGTTGAGAAGGCTGAACAATTGCTTTATTACAATTATATTATATTATATTATATCATATCATATCATATCATATTATATTATATATTGATACTGTATTATTACTATACTATACTATACTATACTATACTATACTATACTATACTATACTATACTATAAATATAATAAAAGTATACTAAAGAAGAACCCATGACTGTCTGAGACAGCCAGGACACAGCTTTGACCCAACTGGCCAAGGAAACAAAACAATCCTCAGCAGAATCCAACTGACAAATCACTTCAGGTAAACAATCTCCCTAACACATTCCACGTGTGCATAAACAACAGGAGCAGCGAGTAGAGATAAGAATCATTTTCTCTTTTTCTCTCTGTGCTTCTCCAGGAAAAATCCAGGGAGAGAAAATTGTGTCTGTCCAGAAAATTCTCTGTCCAGAGAATGTGGGTGCCACAGGGTCACCTCAAAGCTCCACTCTGCTGGCAGATCTGGCCAAGGAGTGGCACCTGTTGCTGCAGGGATTTGTCCCTGCCGTGGTAATTGCAATAATGACAGCCCAGGGCAGCAGAGGGGAAATCGCTGGCCAGGGACATTGCCGGAGCCAGCAGAAGGAAACAGATGTTCCCCACTACATTTCCTCTCTAAGTGAGAGCACAACAGATGCAAAACAGCATTAAAATGGTGGCAAGGCTGTAAATACAGCTTCTAATTACTGCACCAGGTAACGTCAGTCACAACAATCCAGATTTCTCCCAAGGATGCTCCGCGAGCAGGTGGGATGTAGAAAGGCTTTTAAAAAAATAGATTTGTTGGGTTTTTCCTCTGCCTTTAATGGCACAGAGATAAACTTGCTCACTTCGGGCAGCAGAGTGGAGCGTCACAGCCTCTCTGCTTGGTGTATCTTTGGTACGTGGAGCTGAGAATAGCCGAGGAGATGGGAACAGATCATCAAACACAGATTTGGGGACGGGGAGAGGTGGGTGGAGGAAGCTGCCTAGATTGGGAATAGTGTGAGCAGGAAGGGAAAGGAAAGAGCAGCAGTGAAGAGCTCTGAGAGACAGCATGAGTGACAGAGGCAGAAAATAGCTCTGAGCTGGGTGGCCCCAGCTGACTCCTTGGGAGTTGCAGAGAGGAGCAATTTGGGATTCTCTGGGCTCTCTCAATGCCTGAGTCACCTTGGTGGGGATGTAGTAAAAGGCAATTGGTGGAAATATTCCCCCTGGTTCTCTGCTAGCCACTCTGTTCACCAAGGCTGGTCTGGGGTTTGTGGCTGCTGAACGCAGACTCAGCATCTGTGACACCCTCACAGCACTGGAGATTCCCCTGCACATTCTGTGGCACTCCCCTCTACAATTTGGGACATGCAAATAAAAAGGAGTTTGGTCTGCACTTCATTTTTCTTCTAAAACATGAATCACTCTTTTTTCAGAAGTGACTTGGTTTGGAGGGGTTGTTGTGTCACAACACTGTCATTTTTAAGGTGGAAAGGCCTTTCCAAAGTGGCTGTCACAGCTCTTCCTGAAGCTGGGAGGATTTGGGCTGCCCAGGTGAGCCTTGGTATCAAGGTCTTGGGTGCTTTTCAGCTCCAGATTGGGATTTCCTGAGGCTGGGTGTTGGAATACCAGCAAACCCATGGGATGCCCTGGAGAGGAGATGTGCATTAGCATGGACACATCTGTGTCAGCTTCTAAAAGAGCTGGTTGGTGATTCCTGCATTGCTTTAACAAGCTGGGCAGGTTCCAAAGAAAAATATGGATTACATAATATATTTGGAGTCTGGATAGATCATGAAAGGAAGAGGAAAATGCATTTCCTTCTCTTCCTTCCTGTAAATGCTTCTCCAGCTTTGTTACTCTGTCTGCTGTTGGTGGGAATAATGTGTGGGCACTGAAATGAGAACCTTCAGGATAATCCTGTATTACAGGCAAGTGCGAAGAGCAGTGCCTGACTGGAGTTTATTTTGGATATTCTCATGTATTACAGATATTTCTGGAGCTGATGCTCAGCTTTCCTTTTGCTCCAGAGCTGCCTTGCCCACCCACGTGCCCGCAGCCCTTTGTGTGGAGCTGGGGAGGCAGAAGGGAGAGGCTGAGCCTGAGGGGGGTGTGGGGAAGGATGGGGAAGGATGTCCCCTGGAGAAGGCAGGGGACACCCAGCCTGTCCTGCCCCTGGCTGGGACATGCCACAGCCCCACGGGAGCAGGGATGTGTCACCACAGGCACAAACCAGCCCTGTCACAAACCAGGAAACAAAATCCCCCCCCTCTCTCCTCCCAATCAAATTAAGAGCAGAGAGCAGCAGAAAGTGCATTAACTAATCAAACTGTGGTTTCAAATTGATTATTGCAAATTGCCAACCATAACAATCCTCCTAATGGCAGTGATTTAAAAATAAAAAATAATAAAAATAGAGCCTGCCTCAGGCACTGGGCTAACCCTGTCCTTGGGTGAGGGCTGGCTGCACATCCTGGTCCTTATGCAGGGCTCACTCCCTGGCTCTGGAGGCTGAGATCAGCCCCTAATCTGGGTGCTGGGGGAGCAGATGCTTGGCTGGCTGCTGTTCCTGCTCCTTCCAGCCTGGCCTGGCAGGGCTGCAGGAGTGGGATCCTCGCTGGCAGCCGTGGCTGTGGTGCCCAGATGCGGGCAGCAGCCCTCTCCACTTTCCCACTGGTTTCCCTGGCAACCAAGTCATCCTGCCAGCAGCCTGCAGTGCCAGGGAATAAAACAAGATGACACTACAGCTCGTCAAAAAGAAGGAAAAAAATAAAAACAACAAGCCAGAAGAACACCAACAACCTGTGCCCTCCTTTCCACAGCCCATGCTTTGGCCTCTTCCTCCTGGCTCCCAGCCTCTGTTGGTTTTGCTTGTGTCCAAGGAGAGGGAGAAAGCACTGTGAAGGATTTCAGTCTATTCAGCAAGATGCTGGAGGGCTGGGAAGTGGCCCCTGTGTAAGCTGAGGTGTCCTGGTTTAGGGCAAATTTGGGAGAAAACCTCCACAGGGGCTCCTTTAGAAAGCAGATTTAAGCAGCCCCTTGCCCAACTGGTTCGGGAAAATATTTCCTTGGAGAGAAGCGAAAAAACCTGTTAATTTAACAGGCAAAGCACTCACCAATATTAAACAATAAAGCCTCTTGCCAATTGGAAGAGATGGCAAACTCAGGAAGTCCCTTTGTGGGCTGTAGCTCTGCTCACTCAGTCTCTTATCAGTCCCTCCAGGCCCTGGTGGGCTGCAGCTGTGAACTCATGGTGGTGTTTTTCTGGGTGTTCAGAGCAGGTTCAAACAGCTGCAAGGAAAAATAAAACCCACAGTCCAGGGAAGTTCTCTGCCTCAGCTAGCTAAAAACTAACTAAAAGCAGAGGAGAGCTCTGTCCTGCTGTCTGTCCATCTGCAGACAGCACAGTCCAGGAGCAGGAATGTGGAGGAGTGCGTGCAGTTTCTGAAAACAAACTGCACGCTTCTTCTTCCCTCACCTTTGCTCTCAGAACCAGTCTTAAAGGTGCAAAACTTATTTCTGGGCAAAACAGATGAATGGGGATACAATTCAGCATCATAAAGTCCCCCCATGGGGTCAGGGCCCTGGTCAAATTTTGGACAAGTTCCTCCATGCTCACTCCCTGGCCACCCCAGTGGTTTGGCTGTGAGTGTTGGGGGCACCATGGGAAAAGGAGTTTGAAGGCACCTGATCTGCCTCAGATCCTGCTTTGGGCACAGGTAACAGCAGCAACAGTCCATCCCTGCCACAAATACGGTGTGTCCATCACTTTCTGGGCTCCCCATTCTCCTGTCACCTTGGCCAGCCTTGTGTGGCCTTTGTGCTGCCTCCAGGGGATGTGAGACCTGAAGAAAGGGCTCCTTTGGCTTGGGTTCACTCAGCAGTGAGCTGGCTGTGTGCTTTGTGGGGTACATGGTCTGTGTGGTGGTGGCACCATCAGGAGCACCCCTGGAAGGGGTGTGAGACAGGTCCCTGTGCTGGACACCCACCTGTGGCAGTTTTGGGTTTAACCCTGCTTGCTGCCCAGAACAGTGGATCACAATTCTTTCCTTTGGATGAAGTGAGTTGATCTTGTTGGGCAAATTAGATTATCCTCTCACTTTGCCTCTCTCTTGCCTTCCAGCTCTTGCCTCAGCAAATTGTTGGTACAAAATCCAGAGCAGGCATTTCCCACCCTGTGTTCCTTTCCAGCTTTGGGAAAGCTCTTCCAAAGACATGAGCTCCTACTGAGGTCATGAAAAGTAACTCTGAAGACTAAACATGTCTGATAACAAAAAGATAAATAATTTAGACCTGTTTTCCTGGTTTTGAACAGTATTTAGGTAAGCCCTTGAGTAACATGCATGGCCTTCCTAGTCTAAGCAATGCAGAGGTAAGGCAGGGGTATTTTTTAGATCCACTTCTGGATATAACTGAATATGTAGGGATTGGAAATGTTAAAAAGTGGGATAGAGATCTCTAGAGTGAAATCTGTTGTTCCAAATAACATCTCCAGGGCTGGGTGTGTGTGGATACTTGCAGAGATGCTTTTTCCAGGTTACAGTAGTGTTGGGGATTGTTTTGTTTCTTAGGCCATGATGAGTTGGGGTTTTTTTTATCTTTTTTTATCTTTTTTCCTCTTTTTTTTTTTTTTTTTTTTTTTTTTTTTGTTGGGGATTGTTTTGTTTCTTAGGCCATGACGAGTTGGGTTTTTTTTTTTTCTCTCTTTTTTGGGTTTTTTTCTTTTTTTGTCTGTTAATACAAAGCATCTGTCTGCAGGCCTGTTTGTCTGACTTTGCCCAGCCCTGTGCTCCTTTTCTGAACTGCTTGGACAATTCCTGAAGATTCTCCTGGACAGTCTGCTTGTGTGCCTCATTTCCTGATGAAGCAAGACAAGACTTTCCTTACATTATAAACTGCTGTTTTATATTTATAAATGCTATTTATATTTATATTACTGTGTAATATAAAACTTCTTATCTCTGTGAAGGTCACCTCCAAGGCAATTACACTTCCAAGAGTAAAACCTCAAAACTCCTCCTTTCTCTGGGACACATGAGGTAAAACTGGAGAGCTCCTCAGTTGCACATGTTGAGTAAAGCATGTGCTCATCACATTTGTTTATCTGAAGCAGTTTTGCTTGGATAGATCAAAACACTCCACTGCCAGAGTTGTGTTTGGGAACAGAGGTCCTACTTTCATTTGCTGCTGATGCCTCTGTTTATATCTAATTGCCTTTATTAGCCCAGGAGCTCATAATCATGAGTACTTGTGCCCAGGTTGCCTGATACTTGTGCTCACCCACTGGGGTCAAATATAATCACCATCTCCCTTTGATTACCATAAACATTTGATAACCTGGCAGTTGGAGAGGTTTTATCACTGTTCTCCAGGGAGTTTGCTCCTCTGGCTCAGGAACACCCAGCTAATGTCAAGGAGATAATTTCTATGGAGAAGCTTATCCTGTTTGTCCAGGACAAGTCTTGGGACTATAGAGTTACCAAGTAGGGTTCTGTTTGCCTCTGGGTGAGCAAAATGTTTCTGAGATGGGCAAACCATTGCTGCCCTTGTCTGATTATGTCAAGGAGGGTCCCATACTCCTTTCCTTGTCTCTTTCCTTCACAGGGGCCTGGAGATGCCCCCTCGACCAGGAAGAGAGAATGGCATCTCTCCAGGGAAGGCAAATGGACAGGTTTGGTGACCCTCTTCCAGTATGTGTCCAGCTTTGGAAAGACCAGATGATTGTCCCAGTCGTGTCCCATCAAAATTTGTTACTTCCTTGTCACACAACTCATGAGCTACGTCCTGCTCCCTGCCCAGGACTGGTGTATGCTCCCTGCCCAGGACTGGTGTATGCTGCCCTTGGGAGAGGGCAAAAGGTCTGGTTTGTGAGGAGCAGATACTCCTGGAAGAATGGCAATGGGGCCATCACTGCTTCTTTTTTCCTATTTATTTTATTCTTTTCCTTCTGTGGCTGTAGAAAGAAGGGGGGAAAAACCTGAAGCAATAAAAGAAAAGATGAGGTAAAAAATCTGAGATAATAAATACAAATTTCTCTGAGGGGAATACAGAAAATATTGACAAAAAAAATTTAAATAGTGGTTTATTCAGAATACAGAAAACAAACCAGCATCTTCATATTTTCTGTGGTATTTTTTCTGGTTTTCCTCCTAGCTCCATTAAAACCTCAATAATATACAGGAGTCTATTAAAGATTTCCAAGATGAAACCAAGTCTGGTCATTATCACAAATGGCTCTTTGGTGGGCTGTATGAGAGGAGTGAATGGTCTCGCTGTGGTTCTTAGCGGAAACACGCCTGAACTACAAACCTGGGATCTCTGCTGGACTAACAGATGCTGCAGGGAGCCAGGGGTGTGCCTGACCCTCCTGCTGGCCTCAGCTAAACCCCTGCTCCAGGACCAGCTCTGCCCCAGGCCCTGAGAAGGCAGCACCTCTGGAGTTAATCCTTTCCTTTTTATTTCTGGGAATCCTGGGGAAGTCTGAACCATGGCCACTCCTGCTGCTCCCACAGAGCTCCCCTGGGAGCTGGGGCCCAGCAGCTTTCATCTGCACTCACATCAGACCATTACCATGTGTTTTGTAAGCCTGCACATCTCTTCCCCACACAGGGAAAGGCTGGTGAGTGCAGCATTTCTGGCAGCCTTTGCTCCCTTGTGCCTGTGTGAGGACTCTCACCTGTGGAGTGCATCAAGGGCTGAACCTTCCCCTCAAGCCCATGGGGTGGTGATGGGACCTCCCACCAAAACCTCAGCAGTCCTTAACCATGCTCCCCACGGCCAGGATTCAAAGCCCAATTATCTCCCTGCAGGTTGAAGAGACCCCAAATGCATCTCTGGGATTGACTGATTCTTGGAGAGACTCTTTTTAATCCACGCCACCAACCCCTCTGTCACTTTGCCTACTGAGAAGATGGGAGAGCCAAATTTAGACCTGAGAATGAGGCTTCTCTATGGGATAGCAACAAAACCAACTCTGCCTCTTGGAAGTGAAAAAGAGAGGCAGCAAAAGAAGAGATTTGCTGGGATCTGGCAGTTTATACTGTCATTTTATTTGGTCTATTGCCAAACAGCCACAGTCTGTGCTTGGGGAAAACACAGCGATGAGTCAGTTTTCTGCACTCAGGTTGTTCCAGGCACTTCTTGCAGGCTCTAATTTAGACTCTGCTCAGTGGATTTGAGTGCTCAGTTCCACAACCTCCCACTGCCCGTGGGAGGACAGGTCTTTGGCCACAGGGTCTGGCCACCCTCACACAGCCAAGGCTCATCAGACAGGGGAAGGGAAAATCTCCCTTGGCTGATGTTGGGAGGAGCTGCCCATTGCTGAGTCAAAGTGATGCCTCAGGTTTCGCTTTTCTATTTTTCACATTCTGTGCTGCTTTAGTGTGTGGGTCTGGGTTCACATCAGGGGATGGTGAGCTCTGTGCACAGGGCAGGGAGACAAAACAATTCCTGCTCCAGCTGGGGACCAAGGACAAAGGATCCAAATTTCAGCTCCAAGAGCACAAACAATGTGAGCAGGAGAGAGAAAAACAAGGATGGGACTGCATGGGCTAAAGCTGGAATTGGACAATGAACTGCAATCTGCACATGGAGCAGAGCTGATCACAGGAAGAGACCCCATGACCAGTTGTGCATTTTGGGACCTTTTTGGTTCATCTTGGGTGCAGCCCTGGCCAGGCTCTTGTGCTGCCCAAGGTGTATGTATTAAAACCTTCTAATAAATCCCTGCTTTATTCTTTAACTCTGTCCAGCCTCTGCTCTAGGTCAGCCTTCACAAGGCATCAAAGGAGCAGCCAAACTCCCCTGCTAGGGGCAATCCCTCAGGAGGATTTGGGTCAGTGGCAGGGGCATGCCACCCCCGTGTGGCTCTTGCCATGCCTGGTTCTGGGGCAAGGAGCAGGGCATGAGGATGCCCAGGGTCAGTGCTGCTGTGCCAGGGCTGCCCAGCACCACTGACAGCTTTGGTTTGTGTCAGACCCAAAAACCCCTGACGGGGCAGCCAGCCCTGCCCAGGGCCTCTCTGCAGCCCTGCTGCCTGCTGCTGTCCCTTCCAGGAACAAAGTCAAGAGGAGCACAGTCCAGGAGGGATTTCTTAGGGCTTTTTGTGGCAGCCCCTAAGCCAGCAAGGCTGCCTAAGAAATGCAGCCTCACGGCTGAGTCACCCTGCTGCATTCAGGTCATGTTGGGCACAGCTGCTGCTCTTCTGAATTTCACCTCCACGGGCTCTGGAGGGGTCAGTGCCTGCCCTTTTGTGGAGGGAGATGCTGTCCAGGCCTTTTTCTGACAGCTGCTGCAGAGTCTTTTGTGGTTTAGGTGATTCTTTTCTTGCTAAGAAGGAAGAATTTTTAAAATTTATTTATTTATTTATTTATTTTAACCTGTTACATTTTAATGGTAACCAGCTGGTAGAAGGGATAATGTAGACCTGTTAGGATGCTGGTTGTTTGCACCATCTAAGCCTGTCTAGAAATCCTTATGGAAAGCTCCCTGAGTAAGTATCCTTGTAAATTTGGGGAGCACAAGTTAGTTTGTGTGCTCTGTGCCCCCACAAAAGCCACTGGGTGTGCTTGGACTGCAGGGCTCTGCACATCTGCAGCTGTGCTGCCTGCTCTGAGCAAGGGAGCCAAACCTGAGCCTGTGTGGAAATTTTCCAGACTTTTTCATCTATTACTCATAAAGTTTTGATGAACAGATTGTGATCCAGAGAGCTGCTATTCTCTGCATCATGCAGTAAGTCAATGGACAAGGACAAAGTTCCTGCCTGGCCAACCTGCTCAGAAAATGTACCTGGTTCCTTTTGTGCTTTCTCTGAGCTTTTCTTTTCTGTGTGTACAATTGTAGCTGCTCTGGGTAGAAATAGGAAATTATCTCATACAGAGTATGATATAAAATAAAAATAAAAGGAAGGGGAAAAAAGTTTCATTTCAGTGTTCCCAGCAGAGAACTTCATCTGGCATATTTTACTGCAAATAGCAATTCCAGTGGACTTACAAAAATAATTTTCTGAGCTTAGTTTCTGCTAAAAAGCAGGTCTGAATGCAAGCTGTTTTTTTAATTAACTAGGTGGTTTGTAATCAATTCTACCCTGCCAGAGACGAAAGTGGCTGATTCAGTGTCATGATTGTGAAAATCCTAGCAGGAAAATGTCTCTATACCCAGACAAAAGAATTCTCCACAAACAAGCACTCGTGTCCAAAGCTAATTTGAATGTTAAACACAAAAGATATTAAGAGGGGGTTTTTTTTATGTTTTACTCATATTTGGACACTTGTGCTGCTTAACTCTGCAACTACCTGTTTGTTATTGGGCTGAATGGAGCCCTGCTGCATTCGTTAGCATATACAAGAGCTTAGTAATACAATCAGGCACTAATGCATTCATTTTCTACTTGACTGCTCATTCATTGAGATGTTAGTACATAGGCAGAATATGATCAGGGTGACTGTGGGATGAACTAATCAATTCATAATGAATAATCCAAAAATACAGATGTCCTCAGCACAGACTGAATTCTGCAGAGCTGGAGGAGAGCAGCTGGAGGAGACCCCAGAAAGGGAGGGATGTTCAGCCCTGAGCTGCCACCACCTCATCCCCCCCAAAAATAACCCAAAAAAGCGGCAGAGCTCACTGGGAGCCAGTTCAAAAGCTGCAGATTGGAGGAGCCTTGGGCTGCACAGACCTGTGGACCTTCACTGGAGCTGCAGAGATCTTTATTTTAGGGGCTGGTAGGGGAGATCTGCCAGGATTTCTTCAATGACAACTTCTCCTCCCTTCTGTTTGCCTCTCCTCATCCCAGCCCCTGCCAGAAATTTGTCATCTGTTGTTTTGTTGGGATTTTTTTCTGGTTCTGAGCTGCTTGCTCCTACTGTTTTCACTTTAACTTCTCTCTCGGGAGTTAATTATTACAGATAGTTCTGTGTAATCCTCCTGACTGCAAATAAGAAAGCTGTGCTGTGGCCAGAATCCATTTTAAGTTGGGGTAGCACAAACACTTGTATGGCAATCAGAGGGTGTGCAGGTCATTGTATCTGTGTCTCAAGTGACAGCAGAGCTTTGCAAAACCACTTTTTTAACTGTTTTAGCAACTCTCATCCAGCCAGCTGAAAATGCTGTCGTGACAGGGACTGAGCACTGCCTCTTCATCACCACTTTTCAGTGGAAGATGGGGAGAATAGAAAGGGCTGGATGATTTCCTGAGGGTTGCCTGGGTGTGTGCTACACCTGATCCAGGGATAAGGGTTTTTTGTTCCCATGCAGTGCCCCTGGCTGCCTCTCATAGGAGTCTCCTGCTCTTGCAGGAGAGTTGAAGGCAGCTTTTAGAGTAAGGCTGGATGAATTATTTGCCTATTTGCAGATTTTCATCCCTCTGCCTTGCAAACCTTGGAGCTCCTCTCCACACTCAGCCCCCTCAGAGCTGCTGGTGGCTGCTTTCTCACCCTTGGACTAGAAAATCTCCTTTTCATTTCAGCACCTCTGGTTCCTAGAGACAAGAAGGTCACCTGGGTCACTCTGACTGGAAAGTGGTGACTTTCACAGCATTTCACTTCTTGAGTCTTGGCATGTCCTGGATTTCTTGGGAAGAACCAATATTAGGACCTGTGCCTCAGAGAGAACTCCCATTTCTTACACCCAGCAGTGCTACACCCCAATCTGTTTGTGCAGGGCCATAGAAGGGATGTGGCAGCAAGTGAACTTCAGCCTTTGCTTCAAAACAATCCAAAATTCACTCTGGGAATGGGGCTTGTGGTGCTCAGGAGCAGTTCAGGGGTGCTGGTGTGGAATGATTCCTGCCGGCAGGGATTGCTGTGGGTGGTGGTGAGGTGATTAATGTCTCTGTGATCAACCCAAAATGATGTGCAGGGCTGCCCTGCCCACCCCCCTGTGTTTCACCCACAGCAGTGTGAGCACTGCACTCCTGGGTTGCTTTGCTAGAGGGATGGTGTTGGAACCCTGGTCACTGAGAATTCCAGACTTTCTGTGCTGACAGATTCTGGCCCCCAAGAGAACACTGCATTGACCTGAGGCCGTGGAGAAGGCTTCCAAAATGGAATGATAGAACTGGTATTATAGGTGTGTAGTTTGGATAGAAGTGTGTAATATCACATGGTGGAAAACTTAGAGTTTAAGGGTTTAAAATATAGTCATATATATATAAAAAAGGTAGAGGTTTTAGGGCAGAGGCTGGTACTTCTTCACCTACTTCTTCACCTTCTTCTTCATGAGTTTAAGCAGTATTGTGTAATTAGATTAAAAATTCTGCATTGTGGATCATGGGTAGTTAATTATTAACTTTGAAATAGAAATAATTTAAGTGTAATTTAGAAATGATTGTGTGGACAAGATTATCCACTTGGGGAGTGAACCCACTCCTATATGATACTTCATTCACCTTAAACTCAAAGATTTGCAAGTAAATTCCAAGAAATGCAAGGGTGCATTTGTCCTGTAGGGTGGAGGCTGCAAGGTCAGGGGGATTGAGGGCTCAAGGAGAGAGGATTTCAGGAAAAGCAGGGGAAGTTCAGCCAGAGCTGTGCGTGCATCTGAGCGTTCCCCACGCCTGCGCCACTCCACGTGTGGGATTTTTCCTTCCCCTTCTTTCACCACCCAGTGTTCTTTATTGTCTCTTGCAGGTAGATCACTCATTGCCATAAATTTTCTTATCTCTAGTGCTTTTCCAATTATGGATAACAACAGGAAAGCAGTCATTGGTTTCTAAAAGGTCATCAAGATATAGGGCCCGATTGGGAAGGGGATGACTTATGGAGTTGGCTTGTATAAATCTGGGGAAGTTTTATGCACAAGTCAGGCACGAAATGTAAGTGAGATTCATAAAAAACAGAGATTTACACTGCCTTCAGTTAGCAGGAATCAAAATGGTTATGAAAATTTGCCATTCTCTCTCTGCCTGTAAGCTTTAAATGTGGTTTTCAAGTGCCCATGGTACTGGGGAAGGGCTGTCCTGCCCCTCTGGGTGATGGACCAGTGCCTGGCCAGAGGATGATCAAAGAAGTGGTAAATGGGAGCTTCTCCCACACCTTGCCTTGCCAGTCATCCAGAGGTGACCTCCTCCATGCAGGAGAGGGAATTTGGTCCCATCTGAGTGTTGGCAGCACCCAGTGACAGTGACAGCTGGGGCAGAGCCACTTCTCAGGTTGATGCCTCAGGTTTACCTTTTCTATTTTTCAGATTCTGTGCTGCTTCAGTGTGTGGGTCTGGGCTTCACATTAGGGGATGGTGAGCTCTCTTCACAGAGCAGGGAGACAAAACAATTCCTTCTCTTGCTGGGGACCAAGGACAAAATTTTTCAACAAAAATTCCACGTGGGCACAATTTCCAAAGCAGCTGGCGTGGCCAAGGGCTGGGAGCAAGGGGAGGAACCAGAGGTTTTGGCAGTTCTGACCACGTGGCCTCTCAGCACCCAAACATGATGTACAACACAGCAGATCTGGCTGCCCCCTAAAACTGCTTCCAAACCCCAAAAAGTGACTTGGAGTCAGTACAGGGGGGCTGGAAGCATAAAAAGGTCTTGGGAGCTGCCATGAGCCACTCAACCTCCTGACTAATGCACAAAGTCGTTTCTGTCACAGCTGTCTGAACAATACATTTGCCAATTAAGTTAATTCAATCAAATCCCTTGTATCCAACAGAAAGGGCAGAGCAAATCCAGGTGAGGGAGACAGAACAGAGCCAAAATTCCCCTGTATGTCACACAAAAGCAGAACAAAGGGCACGTGTGTGTATAAATATTTATGAATAATTGCACTGTGTAACCAGAGCATAATTGACAACTCCAGAGCTGGTTCCTGGGATGTGTCCTCCCCACCTGGGAAGGGATGGACTGACCTGGGGGACTGTGCTGAGGGCATCACTCCCACCTTAGTGGTTCAAATATAAAAAGGATGTGCTGGAGGCTTGTTGGCCCTGTGCTCAGGGATGTGAGCCACTCCCAGCTGAAGCAAATCCACGAGGAGATGCCAGTGTCCTTCTCCAGCTTGGAGGGCAGAGGGGTGGTTGTGAGCAGGGCTGGCCACCAGCACTCTGGAGTTCCTGTATTTTTCAGTGTTGAGGTTCTCCATGTGATAGATGAGTAATGGGATGGTTGACTCTCACAATTAAAGGGCAAATATCATATATATCTATATGTCAACAGAAGTTTTATAGATTTACAGTTGTGTTTTACCCCCCTTGTGTTGTTATCAGGGGCTGCCCTGGGTTTGGGACATTTGGGAGGTTTGGTTTGTCACTATGGCAACAGCTGACCTCCAAAAAATGATGTAAGGAAGTGATCTCCACCACTGGGCAGCAAAGAAGGAGTTGACGGACAGAACTTTGGGAGGAGCAAAAGGGTTAAAAAGGAGAACATACATTGTATGGATGAGCACATGGTGGGGAAAATCTTCTGCTCCTGGTGCTCCTGGTAATATTTTCTCTATTCAGTCTTATGTTTTTGATAAGGTTTTAATAAACCTTTCTAAATTTTTGGAAGTGAGTATCATTTGTCACATCCAGGCACCTCCAGGTGTGTTTTCAGGCCAGACATCCACACAGGGATGTGCCCAGGAGGTGCAGCACAAGGTTCAACAGCCACTGACAGATCCAAGCCCCAAAAGGAGTCCCAGGAGAAAGGATGGAGGCTGGTGGCAGGACTGCAATGTGGAGAATGGCAGAGCTGTGCCTGCCCTGGGAGGAATGTCCAATCCATTTGGAAACAGGGCACAGCCTGCTCTGATGGGGCAGAGAAAAACCAAACCAGGCTCTTCTCCCTTGACCTGTTCAGCCCTCCTGGGGTGGCCCAAGCTTTGCCCAAATGAGGATGTGGTGCAGTCCCAAGGTGGGAAATCTCAGCAATCCTGCCTGCCTGTCGCTGGTGCATTGATGATTAAACTGGGCTCTGCCACTTTGGGTTGCAATTTGGCAACATCATGCAAATTATTCTCCTTACCCCTCGGTCTCAGAAAAGTTTTAGGAGTGGTGCTGGTTGCAGCATCCCTCTCTGTAACATCCCTGCAGTGGCAGTCCCCTCCAGGGAGAGAAAAATTGTCAGCCCCTTTCTTGTTTTGCCTTTCTCCTCTGCTTTTAGGGCTTGTTGGCAGGACAAAGAATGGCAACTGAGCCGAGATGCCTGTTCCAGATTGACACCCGGTGAATACCACCGCTAGTAATCACTCGAGGAGCATTTATCACCTCCTCAGGCCGTAATGTGGGGAGCAGGTGTCTGACAAAAGCACGGAGTGGCGGCAGGAAGGGAGGAAACAGATAAGATGTCATTTTTCCAGCACAATTTTTCTCTCTTTAATGTTCCCCTAGATTATGGGGAACAATCATGGGATGGGGGACGCCGGTGTTTTATGGTGTCAGAAGGGTTTAAGGTTTTAGGTGTAAAAAAAAAAGTGATGTTGGATCTTGCTGTATTATGGGGTATTTATAGGACACACTAAGTTGGGGTTTTTTCAATTTATTTACTTGAGTCAGGAAAGATAAATGGGCGTCTGGATACAAGTACTTGTATCCAAAGGAAATTAAAAGAAACACAATTCTCTTGAACTTGGCCTCCACTTAGGGCAGAAAAATGACACAGAAATGACCCTTCTCAGATTAAAGGACTGCTCACGCCTCAAAGGAGGTGGTAGAAATTAGTCTGTAAAAATCCTTCCTTCCCATATTAGACAATTTCTGCTTTTCTTCATCGCTGCTTTAAAAGACACAAAAATCCACCAACTTTGCTGTGCTCTTGTCCAGTGGCATTTCTGAGCACACTCCTCCACGAGTGCTGCTTTGGTGCTGACTTCACTCTTCCATTGATGAATGTATTTCACAATGGAAAATGGTTTTAACTTTCCTGATCTGCAGTTTTGGGCTTAAAACCTCATCTCTCATTTTAATAATAGTAATAATCCTGTTCTGAGCTGTTTTCCATCTGAAGAGCTGGCAAATGTCCTACGCATTTAAGCATCACAACATCCTAAGGGCCAGTGAGTGCAGGCTGCCAGGAGTCAGATCCAGTTCACTGCACAAATCAGAGCTGGTTGTGTCTGAAACCTTGTTCTAGACTCATTATTGCAGTGTCCTGGTGGGAGTGGGGAACTGAGAGGCAATGGGATCCTGCATTGGATGCAGGCAGAGGGTCACAGGATCATTAAAGCTGGACATTTAATTTAATGAATTAAATAATCAAGTCCAGCTGCCAAGCCTCGACCACGTTCACCACTAAGCCATGGCCTTGAGTTCACATCCATGTGGGTTTTGAACACTTCCAAGGAAGGTGGCTCCACTGTTTCCCTGCACAGCTCATTCAAATGTGTTACTACCTATCCTTGCAAGCCAACCCCAGCGTAGGAAATAATGTGCTCTGACACCATGATTTCAGGAGGCTAAACAAATGCTATATTATATTATATTATATTATATTATATTATATTATATTATATTATATTATATTATATTATATTATATTATATTATATTATATTATATTATATTATATTATATTATATTATATTATATTATATTATATTATATTATATTATATTATATTATATTATATTATATCATATCATATCATATCATATTATATTATATTATATTATATTATATTATATTATATTATATTATATTATATTATATTATATTATATTATATTATATTATATTATATTATATTATATTATATTATATTATATTATATTATATTATATTATATTATATTATATTATATTATATTATATTATATTATATTATATTATATTATATTATATTATATTATATTATATTATATTATATTATATTATATTATATTATATTATATTATATTATATTATATTATATTATATTATATTATATTATATTATATTATATTATATTATATATTCTATTCTATTCTATTCTATTCTATTCTATTCTATTCTATTCTATTCTATTCTATTCTATTCTATTCTATTCTATTCTATTCTATTCTATTCTATTCTATTCTATTCTATTCTATTCTATTCTATTCTATTCTATTCTATTCTACTAATACTATATTATATTAAAGATGTACTATACTAAAGAGATATTACAGAAAAACCCGTGGCTGTCTGGAGACAGTCATGGCACAGCTTTGACCCAATTGCCCAATCAATCCAAACAACCATCACTGGAGTCCAATTAACAAACCACTCTTGGTAAACAATCTCCATAACACATTCCACAAGTGCCAAACAACAAGAGCAGCAAGTAGAGGTAAGAATTGTTTTCTCTTCTTCTCAGAGGTTTCTCACTGCCTTTCCCTAGGAGAAATCCTTGGAGAACTTGTGCCTGCTGCTCTCTGTGAAAAGAGCTGTGGCCACAACCACCCTTTTTGTGAAGAAAGAAAAAATAAAAATCCATTCAAAGATGAAGGAGCATCTCCATATCTCCGTGCTCAGGGCAGGGAGAGCTGCTTGCAGGTCAGCCTGGCTGTGAGAAATGCTCCCTTCAGCCCTTGTGCTGTCTCTAAGTGCACGTGAGGTACTCCAGGGCTCTCTGGGAAGATTTGGGAGCAGTTGGTGCTGCCGTTGAGCGTGAAGAGAACGGCTTCTGCAAGGAGGAATTTCCTCCTCTGTGGTTTATTTGATTGATGGAGACTGATTAGCGTTAACTAATCCTGGAGATAATTTGGAGCCAGAGGCTGCACAGCACATATGATGGGGCTCTCTTCTCTTTGCTAGTTGGGAACAAACCAGATTTTCTTTTGCTGCACATTTCTAAGCAGAGAGGTCTCTGTGCACCCACGAAGGAAGGAACTTCATGCTCAGGGATGAAGAAGAATTCCATAAAACTTTGTTAGTAAAGGAGAGGGGAGGCAGGGAACAGAAAGGAGAGGTGAATGTGGGAGACAAACCCTGCATGGGGCATTGTCTGCACCCAGAGATGCTCCCTCTCCTGGGAGCAGCAGCACCCAGGTCCATCATCACCATTCCTCTCCCTGCTGTGTCACAGCAGATCACAAAGTGTTCCCTGCACATCCACATCAGCCTCCAAAGCAGATCTCCACAGCCTTGAAAGTGAACCCATCAGAACCAACAGCAGTGAGGAAGAATTTACAAGCCCACCTCTTTTTGTCCTTGATGGGGTGCTCTTTGATGAGATTGCTGTGGGACAGAGGGTTTTCCTCTTGTGCTACCAAAACTAAATAAAAACAAGGACAAAATTTTGGAGACTGGTAATGAAATTAAGGGGGCTGCTTGTCTCTATCAGTAACAACCTTCTGGCTCATAATCTGAACAGAAATAATAATTTGAAAGGGAAGACAATTGAATTAAACAGGCAACCAAACTGGAGGAATGAGACTTTTGATGAAGAAGGGCAGCTGGGGGAAAAGTAGAGGAGGTGGCAGGGAAAAGAAGCACGTCTCTTTAAATTGTCAATCTCTCAGGGCAAGGTTGCTGCAGACATAATGAGTGTCCTAGTGAATTATCTCCCACTTTTATTGTCTGTTGCTACCATGGAAAGATGGGGAGGTGGGGAAACTAACTTTTTTTCTCCCTTTTTTTCTTTTTTTTTTCCTTATTTTTTTTTGAATTTGGACAGACTTAAAGAAGTGGCATCAAATTTGAAGGGCACCCAATCAATCTGTTGTCCTAGCTGCATGAAATTGTATTTCCTTGCCACTTCATATCTTATTTGCAGCAGCTGGGCTGTAAGTCATTGGTGATAACATTCTTTATTATGCAGCCGTGTTTATGAACTGTGCCTGGAAAGAGATGATAGAAATATGCAGCAATATGCAAAGGGGGAGATGCAGGGGGGAGGGGGAATAAATGCTTGTTGCTAGGGCAACCATGGGGCTATTTTGGGCATCAAATTTTGCAGATGATGAAAAGCATTTTCATGTGATGGTTGGTCTCTCTGGGAAGAGAAGGGGAGAGAGGGCACACAATAAACGGGAAGATAATATTCAAGAAGGCAGTCATTTAATTTTTTTCATATATAAATACATCTATAGTTTCAGCTGCACTGAAAATGCATTAAAACCAAAGGAGTCGCTGCCTCTTAGTTAGGGGGAAAGAGAGAGGTTTTAAATAACTAAATAGGAGATGGAATGCTGGTGATTTGGGAGCCTTTCCTATACCACTTAGCACAGCCTAAATCCAGCTGGTGGTCTCAGGAAGTTCCTTGTGAGTCAGGATGGTGTCTGCAGCCAGCCCTGCTTGCCCCTGGTCCCTCTGGACACAGGCAGCCAACAGCTCCTTCCCCCAAAGTGTTTTCCATCTCTATCCCAATGGAAATGGAGCCAATTAATTCACAACCCCTTCTGTCACAGGTTAAAAAGCACCAAATTTTCAAAGACTGCTCTTGACTCTTGCAAGTACCTAATGATAGCCATACTTGATACCCATTAAAATGCTAAATTCATAAAAAATGGAACTCTTCTCAGGCAGCTGCCCTCAATCAGAGCTCTCCAGTCTGGAGGACGTGAAGTGCTCCCACCAGCTGACATGGGAAGGGCTGGACGTCCCCTCCATGCACCCAGGCTGTTGGAGAGGATCCTGGGGACTCTCAGGGTGAGGTCACAGAGTGGGGGACAGGGTCAAAGCACTCTCATTTCCCCCATCTAGGACTAAGGCAGGTCCTTCTCTGCTGGTGGCAATGGAGAGAGTGGCACCAGCCAAAGTTTTTTTTGGTTTTTGGTTTTGCACCTTCTCTTGTGGAGCTCTCACAGCACTAAGAGGGTAGGAGAGCACAGTGAGGGTGCTTGGGAATGTCACCAAGTCATCGTGAGAAACAAAAACTCTCCAGCAACATTTTTTAGTGTCAGAGAATTAAGGCATTACTTTTATTCTGGCCAGGATGTTGTTTTGGCCAGGATGAGGAACAGAAATCATTTTATCCACACATAGCCAAGGTTGTGCAGAGAAAATAATTCCACCATGCCTGGTTCTTTACTAGATTTCTCACATACTTATACAGAAAAAAAACCCAGAAAAATTCATTGGTTCAATATTAATTGGTCCCAAGTTACGCAGCTCTTAGTATTTGGTCGCCTATTGGTTATTGATCCCTTCGCCTTTGATGCTAATTAGGTCCTGATTCTTGGTTCTCTTATTGATCTCCCCCAGACCAGGTGTTTCTAACCCACCAGGGGGATCTTGGGGTTGATGTTCCTTAATGGTCCCTTATGTCCTGTGGATTTTCTCTACCACCCCCAGTCTGTAGATGTTAAACTCATCATGCCTCCTCCAGGGAACAGAATCTTTTGAAAAAAGCTTCCACTCCCTCCCCCTCGGCGAAAGTGAACAAAACCCCTGATTAAAATTTGTTTAAAAAAAATTAAAAATTAGAAGTTGTATGATTTCCAACAGGAACAGTGGAGCAGGATAAGAATTTGTCCTCATTTCTCAGCTTCTGACTTTTCCGAGCATCAAGTTTTATGCTCTACACCATCTCTGTCGTAGCGCTGCTTTTCTTAATTTGATCTGAGTGGAATTGCTCCAAGCAAGAACAAGCTCATGAGTGTTGTTTGCAGCCCCCTGGATGATGACTGGTGCTCGAGCCATTCTTAAAATCCTTGGGACTCCAAATATATTGGCACATTAAGCTGGTTAAAATGAACTGCGCATGTTTACAGCAAGAAATCTATTTCAAATGCAATATAATGTGACTCTCTTATTGCTCTAAAGTTGTGTTTTTAATTAAGTAGTTATCAGTGGCAGTGAGATTCCTCTTGAATAATTAAATCAAGGTAGTTTAGTGAGTAATTGTAAAGCGAATTGCTGAGGCCATCAGGCTGCTGTTGAGACAGTCTGTTTTCTTTGGGAAAATTAATTCCAGTGACGTGTGTTGCTAAGAAAGTAGCAGCACATTGTGCTGGGTAATGGGCATTTGTCTTGGAATGCTTTGTGTCTCTCTCTCATTCTGCCTTCCCAGCGTTCAGCTGCCTTCTCCAGAAACAAATGCTGATGACTTTCTGCTCTGCATCTCCTTTTTCCCTTAATCCACCGCCTGGGCTAGTTCAGCAGAGAAGGATGAAAAGGGAGTGGGTGATGATTGGGTTACTCAAGAAAATACCACAGAACTGGTCTGAGCAGTTCTGTGTGAATTCAATTTCTGAACTTTGGGACAGCAGAGCCAGACCCATCTTTTACACTCCTGGCATCTGATTCAGAGTTTTTCAGAAATGGGAGGTTAATGGCTCTTGAATTAAATTTGGAAGAGTTGAGGTGAGTCAGTGCTGCTGAAAGACTTGGAAAGAGAATTTGTTCAATGAAGCTTCACTCCCCATCCCGTTGTGAGAAATGCTATTCACTTCCAAACATTTAGAAAGGTTTATTAAAACCTAATCAAAAATACAACAGAAGACTGAGTAGAGAAAATAAACAGGAGCAGAGGATTTCCCCCACCATGTACTCATCCACACAATGGAGGTTTCACCTTTTAACCCTTTAGCCCCTCCCAAAGTTCTGTCCATGGACTCCTTCTTCACTGCCCAGTGGTGGAAATCACTTCCTTACATCTTTTTTTGGAGGTCAGCTGTGGCCATAGTGACAAACCAAATGGAGAATGTGAACCCCCTCCTCCAAATTACAATAAATTTTAAATTAAGGGGCTCTCAGGCAAAAATTATGGGAGCAGGAATAACAGTTCTTTATTAGGAAAGAAAATAAAAAGATAAAATAAACAATGCAGTAAATCAAAACAACACTGACAGAGTCAGAGCACAGCCTGACACCCTGTGGGTCAGGGTGCTGGCAGCAGTCCCATTGGAATTGTGGCTCAGCCCTCCTGCAGTGCCAGGGGTGGTTCTGCTGGAGCAGGGATCCTGGAGAACGGTGTGCAGTCTTCCTCTGAAGATCCAGGGGAAGAGGCAGCTGCTGTTCCTCTGGGAAATCCAGTGGAGAAGCCGTGCTGGTGTTCCAGAAACTCCAGATTATATCCAGGTAGGAATGCTTGGCTCCTCCCCTGGGCGGAGCATCTCCCAGTGGATGCTGTAGTTCTTATCAGCCATGCAGGGACATTCCACAGTCTGTTATCAGTCCAATGCAGGCACAGCAAATAAGATAAGAATTGTGTTTTTCCTTTCTCTGCGGTTCAGGGAATGTGAATCTCAGAAATCCTTGGGAAGAATTGTGCCTTGCTTTTGTCTGTGAAGAGAAATGTGGCAAGAACCATATGGGGTGTGCCTTTTGCACTGCTGGTGTCACAATGTGAGATTGAAGGTGTCTGGTTATTGCTTTGCATGCAGGAATTCTCTCGCTGTTGGGTATCCCCAGTGCAAACAGCCAGCAGATATCTTCCATCCTATTAAACTTTATTTGCCAGGAGATCAAGGGGAAAACCCCTGTGCAAACCCAACATCTACAGGTGCCTAGGGCAGGATGTCCAAACAGAGCCACAGTGAAAAAAAAAATAGTGGACACTGTAGAAACAATATTTGTGATGCATTTTTTAAATTATTTTTTTTAAACCTACCTCGTGTTCTTTCAGCAGCTCCCCTTGCTCTGCCTGAGGAACATGTCTAACAATAACAGCTAACAATAATCATCACACAAATTCTGAGGGAGCTGGGCTCACTCTGTAGCAGCTTGTTGATATTTTCCAAGGCAAAATGAAGAATTAAGTGAGGAGAATCTGGCCAAAGTCCGGATGTTATCTTCTGGCACCAGCAATCACACAACAACTTACCAGCTGATGCTTTTTTAGGTTTTAGGAAAATGTTTTCATTTTATTCTATTTTTTAAGGCTTTTCCTGTGTGTTTCCAACCACTTAGTGCCCCAAGAACAGCCTGACTGTCTTTTGTTGTATACCCAAATCAGTGCTGAGAAACTGGAAACTTTTATTTCATCATTTCTGATCTCACCCTCATTTGAATTACGAGAAACTCTGAGTACAAAGCTGAAACCCTCTTTGTTCCAACAATATTTACACTACACAGACACACAAGCAGGTATCAAATTTAGGAATAACACAAATCCAGGCTCTTTAAATATATTTTTTCCAAGACATGGAAGACTCTGCCTATGGATTTAATACCAAAGACAAAGTCTTGCTGAGAGACAGAAGGCCAGAATTTTAGCTTTGTTTATTCCAACACTAAATCATGCCTCTTAAGGACTGCACTGATGCCTTCTACTTTATAAGCTTTGTGCCCTGGTTGACAAAAATGAGCCTTTGCCACTATTGGGATGATCTGGAGGCAGCCAGAACAAGTGATGCTTTTGTCATGTGTCCAAACAGGTTTCAGCTTTATTTGAAACTCAGGTTTAAGGTCATACCTTGTGACAGGCTCTTGGTGTAGCTCTGGTTCAATATGTGGAAATGGATACAGGTATCATGGTCTGGTTTTTGCATCTCACCCAAATCACCTTTGGTAGCACACATTTCTGCTCCTTTTTACAAAGAAGGAGAAAAGAAATGGTGTTTTATGACAGTCTGTGTGGTCTGTGGGTCCTGTCTGGAGTAGGAGAAATATTTAAAAACAAATAAACCCTCCTTGCAAATATTTGTTTAAATGTTCTGGTTTTACTGTTTCTATTCCATGTGGGATGTGGAGAGACACATTTTAATCCAAACAGGGACAAAGGGGATGGCTTTGCCATCTAACATTTCAAACATGATAACTTGAACTTTTCTTTTTCTTAAAATCACCTTATTTATAACAGAGGAGTGTAAATGGGAGTAAGAAAGAGAATGCATTTTCATGTGCCAGTTCCTATCACCTCACTTCCAAATTTAGTTTGCTGCTTTAAATCAGTTCCTTTTCCCTAGCAGGCCCTTTACCTCTTCTGTCAAAGTTTGTCTCTACCCATGCATTTGTGTCTGACCAGCCTCCAATTAAAATAAACTGCACTCCCAAGGCATCTCAGAGTGTCACTTGGGGAGGTTTTAGGGGTTTTAAGGAGTTTTTATGTGCATATATATGTTTGATGGGTTTATACATATAAAATATGAAATACAGGTGTATATTATTTCAATGTGTATTTTGCAGTAATGTAAATGTCAGTCCCTAACCTATCAGTTCTCCATCCCATCCATTCCCACCCTGGACAGGAACAGTGTGGTTACCTCTCAGCAAATGCTGTTAATTGTTAGTACCAAAGCCCACAGGAGTCCGTGGAAGTTTGGATAAGAGATTTTGATTTGATGATAAATGAGGCAGAAAAATCAAACAAGATATCTGAAGGCTGTCCCTAGGCAACAGCAGCACAGCCAGAGCATCTGGTGTTCCCTACAGCAACAAGATGGTTCAAAAGAAAACGCAGTGAATATCAGAAATCATTACTCAAATAAGGGGCAGCTCCAGGATTTTGGTTTAAAAACAAAACAGAAAAAACAGCAAAAAAATGAAAACACATTCTCACCCCCACCATTCTCGCTCAGAGAATGTTTCCTTTGCTGCAGTGACCCCCCTGCAGCCACCAGCCTTCATTGGGCAGGGTTCTGCCTTCATGGTCCTTCTGTGGCAGGGCAGCAATGGGGCTAAAGGCTCTCAAATTAAATTTGGAGGAGTTGGGGTGAGTCAGTGCTGCTGAAGTTCTGTTTCCCTAAAGGCCTTGGAAAGAGAATTTGTTCACTGAGGCTTTGGCCCCTGTCCCGTGTGTGTCAAACGTGGTTTATTGGTGAGGATACAATGGGGTGTGCCTTTTGCACAGGCAGGTGCACACCTGGAGAAAGGAGAAAAACAGAAAGTAGAAAAAATGGAGAAATATCATCACATCTAAGAGAAATTTTAGAAGGCGGGTATTACTTTAAGTCACACCAGCACCTCAGTGCACAGGGGTAAAATGGGAGGGTGGCTGCTCTGGGAAGGAAGGACAGGCATTTAAAGCAGGACACAGCCCTGCAGACCAAGCAAACCCCTCGTGGATGCTCAAACCCAAAGGATATTGCAGTGTGTGCCTGATTTTTACCCCAGCCTCAGCTGCACGGGACTGGAAGGAGCCTCAAGCACTGCCAGAGCTCCCCTCCCTCCTCCAGTGATGGACCAGCTGTGCCTTTCTCTATAATTTCAGCTCCTAATGCCTTGTCCAGGTTCAAGGGGGCACAAACTTTTGCCTTTTCATTCTGAGCCTGAAACAATGGCTGAGCTCTCAGCCTCCCGTGGGGGTGAAGGAGGTAACCTCCCTCCTCATGGTGTCCTCATGAATAATTCCACCGCTCGCCCACTTGATATCAGGTTTCCCAAAATAACTGACACTCTTCACACTGAGAGCAAGCAATCCCGGGGAAAATAAAATACATTAAACAGCTACAGCACCTTGAGAGAGCCCTGAGCGAGTCTGTGATTAAAAAAAAAAATTAAAAATGCAGGACAGGTTCCATAGGAAATTTTGAGAGTTGACGGGGAAAATATCCCTCCATGCTCCTATTTGTAGTGAATATCTGCCTTGGTTCTTTTTTTTGGAAAAAAAAGGAAAAAAAACTTCTGTCTGTGAATGCACATCGATGGAGCTGGATCCCTGGGAAGATGGGGAGGGCTGACATGGGTGATACTCGGAGCACAGCTTGATTTGCCATCGGGATCCATCCCGCCTGCCTGAGCAGCCTTTCCCCTTCAGACAATGCAGAATTTCCTTTCCAAGTGTGACTCCCCTCTTCAGATGTGCTGTACAATGTCTCTCCACTGGATACCCACCGAATGCCTAATTTTTAACCACTCTGTCTGTCAGATCCACAAAAGCTGTTACTGGAGGTGTTTGCATAAAAGAGCTCCACTGTAGGTATCTGAGAGCAGCTGGCAATGCTCTAGACAGTCTCCAGCCGTGCTGAGCCAGGCTGGATGCTTTAGTCTCCCTGCCTTAATGGCTACGTGCAGTTCCTTAATGTGCCCTCCCCCTCAATTGCCTCCCAAATTAGCATGCAAAACGTGTCCAGCCTTGGAAAGAAAAGAAGTTTGGAACCTCCTGGATCCAGGCAAGACAGGTTGGGTATTACTGGAAATAAAATGCAGCTCTGACAGGGAATGGTCAGCCCCGGGTTCGGGCAGCACAGACCAGGGCGCGTGGGGAAAATGACGGTTTTGCCTTGGATAATCCTTCTTGGCACTGTGAGCCCAGCCTGGACTCTGCCTCTCCTGAGGTGAAGCATGTCCACGATGGTTTTATCTGGTTTGAGCCCCATTAAGAGCCTTCAGGAGTGGTTTAACCCACTGGGCAGTGCTGGTGTGGGGCAGGACTCCTGTCATGTAAAAAAAAGGAAGAGCGCTTGGGCAAACAGTTCAGAGATGGACTGAGCAGTTTTGGGCCAACAGCAGGACTTGAAGGTCTCAGAGGTCTTTTCCAACGGAGATGATTCTATTTTTCAGTTGGTTGTTGCAGCTGGACACTGGACAGTGGAGCTCAAAACATTGGATTGACTCTTGTGGTCGATTAAGTCAGTAGGTTCAATGTCCCCAACCTGCTAAAAGCTTCCAGGTGCCCACTGTGAGATGTGGCCTGGTGGGTGTGAATGACTCCCTGAGAGTCCTGGCCACTGCTGAGGCCCTTCATGGCTCCATGTCCTTTAATCCTTCATGGATTAGAGCAGACCAAGATACATGGGTCTCCCAAGTTCCTCATATGCCTTGTGGGAGAGGCAGAGTCAGTGCTGCCCCAAGCCCTGCTCTACATCTTTGGTGGTTGTGTGGTCCCCAATGTTTATTCTTTTGCTTCTTTTCAGCCAGGGTTGGGATTAAATGCACAAGATGGTATTTCTTGTTTGGACTCAGATGTTTATTAATTCTTATCTATGTTACAGTCTCACAAACTGTGGGTTCTACAGTACTTCAGTCTATCAAGTCAAAAATGGAGCCCTCTCCCTGTCTACAAGGCCTTTTAAGGATAAACTGTCCAATTAAGAAATGACACCTCAATTATTTTTATTTTTAACCCAATAACTAACCACCTGTGGCCTGAAATGAGGACTTTTTTATCCCATTACACGAAAACCCGTGGAGAAGAAGGTGAAGAAGAAGGTGAAGAAGAAAGTGAAGAAGAAGGACCAGCCTTCACCCCAAAATCTCCACCTTGCCTTATATATATTACTATATTCTAAAACCTTAAACTCTAACTTTCCCACCCTGTGATATCACACACTTCTGTTCAAACTGCACACCCACAGTCCCAGTTCTATCATTCCATTTTGGAAGCTTCTCCATGGCCTCAGATCAAATGCAGTGTTCTCTTGGGGGTCAGTGCCTGTCAGCTCAGAAAGTCTGAAATTCTCAGTGACCAGGGTTCCAACACCCAGCTCTGTGATTTGAAGCTTGGATAATTCTCTTCAGGGGATGGGTAATTTCTCCATCAAACTTCTCTCTGTGTTTAAGGACCACATATAAAATTGTAGCAGCACTTGTGGCGTTTGATGCTGTTTTCTTCTCAATCCCTTTTTCTCCTGTCCTTCACCTCTCCTGCCTTTCAGTGTTGTGCTTTTAAGTTACAAATCAATCTGGCTTTAGGTTAAGGACAATCCACAAGATGCAAGAGCAGAAATCACACAGGAGAGGCTGTGCTGGGCAGGAGAGCCCCAGCCTGCTGCTGGCACCTTCCCCCGTGATCTGCCCCGGTCTCACTCCTTGATCTGCTGTACTCTGTGATTTGAAGCCCAGATAATTCTCTTCAGGGGCTGGGTAATTTCTCCATCAAACTTCTCTCTATGTTTAAGGACCACATATAAAATTGTAGCAGCACTTGTGGTGTTTGATGCTGTTTTCTTCTCAATCCCTTTTTCTCCTGTCCTTCACCTCTCCCGCCTTTCAGTGTTGTGCTTTTAAGTTACAAATCAATCTGGCTTTAGGTTAAGGACAATCCACAAGATGCAAGAGCAGAAATCACACAGGAGAGGCTGTGCTGGGCAGGAGAGCCCCAGCCTGCTGCTGGCACCTTCCCCCGTGATCTGCCCCGGTCTCACTCCTTGATCTGCTGTGCTCACCTGTGATGCTCACCACTAACACACCAGCTTTGTGCTAAACACAGCTTCAAAATCCCAAATGCCTGCAACCACAGGTGTGAAAAACACGGTTCACTCTCCTGTAAACATTTCAAAGTTTAATAAAGTACAATAGGAGACAAAGACCATAGAGCAAAGATGTTATGGCCAGGTGCCTTTTGGCATTTCACCAAGAACAGACCTGCTATTTTGGAAACACCCTTTATAGACCATTTCTATTGCATCAGCATGTTACATATTCATAAACAATATAAATATAATAGTGAATGCTTAAGAATTAAGAATAAATATAAATAAAATAGTTAACTTTTCCCCAAACTAGTTTACATGTTCCAAGAACTGTTTAGCATGGCTCCTCCTTGGGTCTGCTTTTTTAGATCATGTCTATTCCTTGGTTGGGGTTTTAGTCCTTTTTTATTATCACCTACAGTTTTTGGCCCTAGCCTACAGTGTCTTCAGACAGTGAGTGCTGATAGTTGGCACATCTGCAGCAGGTGTCCTCATCCTGTGTTCATTGGATGTTATCCCATCCAAACAGTGATTTTCACACCAGCAGACTTCTATCAGCTGTTTCACTACTAAGTCTAAGCTCAATTAACAACAGAAAAAAACCTATTTATTTATAACAAAGTTACTTCAACACCACACATATAAAATCCATTTTAATACTTGTGAAAAGCCAATATTGTAATATGTACCTCTAGCACAGGTTTTAGAGGTGTTGGTGCCCTCAGGAGCCGGGGTGGTGGGGCAGGAGCTGTGTTTCCCCAGGATAGCATTCAGCCCACTGTGGTTTTTTTGCTTTGCTGGAAACCTCTGGCAGTACTGGAAACTTCCAGATGAGATGGGATAACAATGACAACAGTGGAAAAACGCTAAGGGAAATTTGCTTTAATGAGTGCAGCTACCCAGGGAAGCAGGTACTGCTTTGGTCCTGTGGCTGACTGAAGAACCACATAAGGAGCTGTTGGTGCTCAGAGGCACAAATAACTGATTCCAAAGTTGATATAATCAGCGAATAAAAGAAGATTGGGTGTTATAGGTTAAGCTGTTGTAAATTAAAGCAGCTCTGCTGAGCTCATTGCAGTTGTTCTGGGTTATTGCAAATGTAAGTGAGAGGAGTTGACTCTGTTTTTCCAGCAGTGATTGGTTGGAAAATGCCATTTTCTGGTATAGGAGTAAAAGTGAGTGGGGCAACTCGGTCTTCCTAAAACAGAATATTTCCTGTTAGGGTCTTTCTCTGTGTACTGTAAGCCAGACAGACCTGTTGTCCTCTTACAAGCTGCAAATTACACAGGCAAATGTAATTACCCATTCTCTTTGTTATTAGTGTGCAGTTGGAAGCTTCAAGCAATCGTCCCTTTCTTGGTATTTCAAAGCTTACTCACAAGATGCATCCTTGATATTGAACACAATGAGATGTCCTTTTTTTTTTAAATTCAATTAAACATTTGCCTACTGTGACTCTTTATTCACTGCAAATTGTCTCTGTAAATAATCTTCATCAAAAGTCAGAACCAATCCCCATTAGTTGTTTAGATTAATTAATGAGTCCCCCTGGAGCCACCCAAATGAATTCAATTTAAACGTCAACAACTTGGCTATGGAGTTTCCCAGGTTGGCATTAAGACAATATTAAACCTGCAATAAGTCACATTTAAAATGTTAATTCAAAGAAGCTCTCCATTTAGAGCATTTAATTAAATCCTTAAATAAACTGCATGGGCTCAATACCAGATGGTTCTGCATTTTCATTGCAGCAGAGAGCCTTGAAGTCATTGAGGGAAGTAATATTGGAGGCATGGTGAAGATAACCAGGATATATAGTGTAATAAAATCTAATCTTGTTTCCAGCAGGGAGATTCAGTGTATGTACACAACCTAGGCTAAAATTGTAAGTTAATTACATTAACCCCAGTGTACTCTGGTATCTGAGCAGCCAGAGATGAAATTAGTCTTTTTCCTATCATAAGATTCTTTTCAACTTCACTATATTAATTTTTAGCCAAATACTTACTCATAAGGAAAATTGAAGTTAATGTAACCAAAGACAAAGTAATGCAGTCTTAATATTCTGAAGGGATTATGGAGGGCCGTGAAAATACACTTTGCAAATGTCACTCACTTTGAATGGATTTGTGGTGGGAAGGTGGGGGAAAAAGAATTATGGCTGTGATCCACACCATGCTGGGGTTTAATAAAAGTCATGATTTAAAAAATTTGGGCCTTGGGAAAAGAAAAAAAAAGCTAAAAAAACCCTAAAAAAATAAAAAAAAAGAGGGAAAGAGATAAATACCTCTGTCCAAAGGCCCAAATTGCCAAGACATGGCAAGCGTCCCTCTCTGCCAGATGACAGATCCTGGAAATCAAGCTGAAATTCTGGGAGGTGATTTGGGTTAGGACAAATATCTGTATGTTTGGGGATTTTTTGGTCTTTGTTGTAAGGAATATCCCTTTACACCACCTGTTTGTGTGATAAAAGTTTCTGCAAACAAGTAAAAGCAGACCGTTTTCCCTTGGCAGAAATCAAAATTATATTGGCACCATTAAGTGGGGTTTTCTTTTTGTTTGCTTATTTCTTTAAAAGCTGCCTTTGCAGTCAGTCTTTGGGTGCCAGCGAGATGATGCCACTGGTTCGAAATTGTCCTCCAGTTTCTCTCCTTCCTCCAAAAACCAGACCCTTTCCCAGAGCCAGGTGCCTCCTCTCTGGAGGAGAAAATTCAGTCTGTTCCCTCCCTGCCAGGGGTGTTATTAATGCAGCTCAGCCAAGGGAATAACTTTTTCTCTTAATATTCAAGAAACTGTAATTCAATTTCCAAAAATATGGGTTTCCTCCTGTTGGGTAATAAAAGCATCAGGGAGGAGAAATGGCTTTGCTGTGGTGGCAGGGCAGATTTGCACTGTTTGGGCTTTGCTGGGACACCAGTGGGAGCCCAGGGGGGGACCCTGAGCCACGTCAGCAGCACAAATTTCCTGTGTGGAAATCCTGTGTGGCACAAAGGACCAGAGCTGGTGAGCAGTGGCCTCAGCCTGTCTCTGCTGGGGCTGAAAGGAGCCAGAAATGTGCCTTCAAAACATTGGCACAGGGTGCCCAGAAGAGCTGTGGATGCCCCTGCAAACACTCAAGGCCAGGCTGGACAGGGCTCTTGGAGGTGGAAGGTATCCCTGCCCATGGCAGGGGTGGCACTGGAGGAGCTCTAAAGTCCCTTCCAGCCCCATTCTGTGGTTCCAGCTCTCCATCCTGTTCCTGCCCCGTCCCACTCATGGTGCTGGGGTGACTTGGCCTCATGCCCACACTCCTTTCCTGTTGTCACAGCCCTGGTGGCACCCAGGCTCTGCAGGCCAGGATGTGGTCACCCTCCTCCAAGGAGCTGTGCTGGGCCTGGGGGATGGAAACATCAAATTTTTGCTGCTTTGGTAATCCTGAGATGCCCCAAAATTGAAAGGATGGCTTTAATAACCCCTCAGAGCCACTTCACTGATGGCTCTGAAATAACCCATGAAAAATTATTTTACATCACTCAAAGGTAAAAACAAAACCCCCAAATTCCCTCCTACATCCCTGCCTGTCTTCTCCTCCTCCCTTCCAAGGAAACTGGAGCTATTTGGTGACGTGGAAACAGCTGGGGACAGTGGATCCAGAGCCAGCCTTGTGCCACTGCCTGCAGAGCCCCAGCCCTGCCAGCCTTGAGGGAGCTGCAGCCCTGCTGCTGTGTGGGCCCTGGAGAACTGAAATAATGTGAACTGAAATAACATGTATGTCTATGTGAATGCAGCCCCCTCCTGCAGGGTCAGAGGGGACAGGGGCTGGTTGGGGTGGTTTGGGTCTAAAATGGGCCAAATATCACTCTGGGCTCGTTCACCCACACGTGTAGGAGTGACAAGATGGATTTGTAAAACTTTCCACCTCTTCTTTGCTTGGAGAAGCCTCAACTGAAACGCTCTGGAAATCCCCCAAACCTTGACTGACATGAAAAGCCACTGCAGCTTAAACAACAGCCAGACTGACGATTTCAGAATCACTAAAATTGCGAGTTTCTGACTGCAGTGCTCTCCCCACTCAGGCCCTGTGCTGGGAATGGGGCCAGCAGCACAGAGCATGGAGGTTCCTTTGGAAGGGATTCCCTGGAGGATTAGCTTTCCTCTGGGTGTGTGTCATGGTAACTGGGAGATGCTCTCCATCAGGGAATGCATCAGAAAGCACTGGTGAATTTTACCTGTTTTCTTGCCTTCTCAGATAATTTGGTTTGATTTTTGTTTTGTGTTATCTCAGGGTTACTTCTTGATCATGTGTGTCCTGGTTTCAACTGCGATAAAGCAGATTTTCTTCCTAGCTGGTACAGTGCTGTGTTGTGAATTTAGCATGAGAATAGTGTTGATAACACATGGATATTTTAGTTATTGCCCAGTAGTGCTTGCCCCAATTCAAGAACTTATCAGTGTCCTGTGCTTTGCCAGTGAGGAGTTGCACAAAAAGCTGGGAGGCACATGGCCAGGACAACTGACCCAAACTGGCCAGAGGGATATTCCAGGCCAGGGAAAGTCCTTGGAGCCCAGTGCATAAACTGGGGGAGTTGGCTGGGAGCTCCCAGTTGCTGCTCAAGGACAGGCTGGACATCATTCAGGGGGTGGTGAGCAACTCTATTGTTCACCACTTGTTTCTCTTGGGTCTTATTCCTCTCCCCTCCTTTTTATTACTATTATTATTGTTGTTTCTATTGTTAGTATTATTACTATATTTTATTTTGTTTCAATTATCAAAGCAAGAGAAGAAAAGCATGAGACTGACTCGGTGGCTTGGTCATTCACAGCCTGGTTTTATTTATTGCTTAATGAGGGTTCATTCAACAGCAGTGCTGGGCAGTTCTCCAGGTGTCAAAGACATTACTATTATTATTGTTGTTTCTATCTTTAATATTATTCTATATTTTATTTTGTTTCAGTTATCAAAGCAAGAGAAGAAAAGCATGAGACTGACTCGGTGGCTTGGTCATTCACAGCCTGGTTTTATTTATTGCTTAATGAGGGTTCATTCAACAGCAGTGCTGGGCAGTTCTCCAGGTGTCAAAGACAAAACCTTGTCCTTCCCTGCCTGGTGCCTTGGCACTGCTGGGCACCCTCACCTTCCTGCTTGCTCTGCACTGGCTCTGCTGCATTTTGCTTTCTATCCCATGGTTTGTGCTGCGCTGGGGCTTGATTCAGTCACCTGAGGCTGTGGGGACACAAAGCCCATGAGGAGCAGAAAATAACCCCAGAACGATGCTTCCATTACCAAGCGAGCTGTTTCCCTGGCAACACAAAGTTCTTGGATGTGGCTGCTCTTGGACTGCCCTTCCCTGCCCTGCCCTGCCATGCCTGGGCTGCTGAGAGGGTGAGTGCTGCCCAGGGGCCACGAGAAACATCACTGCTGGTACAGACCTGGGCTGGGAAGCAAAAGGATGAGCTGTTCGTGGATTTTTAAAAAAAAATTTTAGAGTTAGTTATGGATACTGAGAACTGGTCAGAGAAGAAAGTCAGATAAACTTTCCCAGACATTTCCTTCAGGAATTTTTGAGAAAGCTCAGAAAAATAATTAAAACAATCCTGCAGCTAGTGTTTTAAACTTGTTAATTGTAAGGTGTTTACAAGAAAGGTGTTATTCCTAATTAACCAGTAGTGTAAGGAGTGTTAGCTGGAGACCAGTCAAGTTCCCCTCCATCGTAAATGTCTATAAAAGAGAATGTGTCATTTCTAATAAACTCAGAATTTAGCTTCTGAAAACCTGAGAGGTTTTCATCCTCAACCCATCCTCAACACAACAGTTATTTTTCCTTATATGAGTCCAGTTCTGCCCAGTTCCTCCCTGCCTGACCTGTCATTTTGAGCCTGGTCCCTGCCTCCAGGTCCCTGCCATGGGACACACGTGCCAAACATGTGGCAAAACGTTATGCCAGCACCTTGGGAGAGGTCCTGCAGATGCCACTCATGGTGCTGGCTGGAGGCTCGAAGAGCTGGCAATTCTGCATTTCCCCACACCATTTTTAAGTGTCAAAGCTGCATAAAAACCCATCCAGCACTGCAGTCTCAATGGCACAGCTCTGATTAACGAGCTATCATGCATTTAGCAGTGCTTTTTACAGCCCTGCTTGACCCCTGTGCCTCCTCCACCCCACGTGGAGCCACCTCGGGTTTTGGGGCAGTTTCTGGAGTTTCATCCAGCTGGTATTTACCTGCAATTTCCTCTGTTTGACTCCAGCAATTATGTTTGTCCTTTCCTCTCAGCTTACCCTCCGTTCTGCTGGTCCCCTTGCTCTATGAAGTGGTAGGATAGATTATATTTAAAGCCTCTTTTATTTCTCCAGGGCTTGCTGGGCAAGGATTTATGAGTGTCTTAATTCCACAGTACTTGAGGCAGGGGAGTGCTTGCCTGCTTCTTGGTGGCCAAAATGACTTCTGGTTTTGGATGTGTTCTTAGATTTTCCAGCTATTGGTCCTCAGGATATTTTTTTTTAATTAATCATGCAAAAGAAGCAATGTTGTGCACACAACACTGCACCCAAATTACCAAATAGAGAGGTCCTACAAAATGAAGACCCTTGAAAAGTCACTCTGTCCTATTTCCTCACCTCCAAACAGCATTGAGGATAAAATACCAGTATAATTTCAGCTTTTAAGCATAGCTGTGGCTCTGTCAACAAGATTTCATTGGCTAAAGGGAGGGGACAGACTGGCACAATAAATTCAGTCACCAACTCACTTCTGCTGGCCACCCAGCCCACCAGGCACTGATTTCGTGGGAGTTCCCAGGCTTTCCTCATGGTTTTCCTCACTTCTTAAATAAAACTCCCTGGTGCTGGTGATTAAGAATTGCTGTGGGTGTGTAACAGCCATATATGATGGGGTTTTTTCATGTAGGTGAGCCTCAAAGTCATTTCAAACAAAGATAAAGAGAGCAGATCTTGCCTGTTGAACCCTTGGCAGCCCCATGGTGCCAGTGCTATTATTTCTAGGAGGGGTTTGGAAGTGTTTTGCTGGCTCAGTTCTTTCCTTGGAGAAGTCAATGGCAAACCTCTGCTCACCCTCAGGGCTAGCAATGTTCTGCTGCTTTGTCCAGCTGAAAATCCCACCCCTCGTGGGTCAAGTCAGGGTGTCTTGCTGCTGTGTCCTGGCTGTTGCCTGAACAAAACACCTCCTGAACTATTGATAGTAAATAATAATATTTTAGCAAAAGAAAAAAATAAAATAATATTTTAGCAAAGGCGTTTTTTGCCGCTTTAACTTCTTTCCCCCCCCCATCCCCGCTGCATTCTTCTAAAATAAAATAGCAGCCAAATGGCAGAGAGACCCATATTCAGCTAATTTTCCCCCTGAGCAGCTCCTGGAGTGGTCACAAGGAGCAGTCCTGTTCACCTCATTCAAAAGAGGTCCCACAGCTCGTGGAGGGAGCTCTGTGGGACGTCCAAAGGCAAATGGAAAAGTGGAGAGCATAATTCGTGCAGGGCTTGGGGGTGGCATTGACTCTCTTTATATTCCGTGTGCTCAGCTCCAAATGAGATGTAAACCAAAGATTCTCCTCACCTGTGGTCATTAAATGGCTTATGGCATTTTTCATAAGACCAGGGGATCTTGGTGAAATCCCAACTCGATTAATTATATCCTGCTTCCCTCAAGTTCCTCCTGCGGTTACGAGGAGATGCTGCATCTTTCCCTCCTTCCTGTGTTGTCAATTAGAGTGCAGGCTTGTTAGCTGATTTATTATCTGTTTCCTTTCTAAAGAGGCTCAGAGGTGGTTTTGTCAGTGCTGAATGAAGTACAGAGTAAATAGTTTGTATACTGCAACGCTGTGCTTAGGAAAGGCTTTGGGAGATCTGGGAATGAAAATGTCTCGAGTGCTGCTGCTTCCTTTTTTTCCCCCCTTAATGAGGGCAAGCACAGCAAACATATCAAAGGTATCAACCACCAAGCACTGAGTCCACCTGTGGCTGGAAAAAACCAGCCCAGGAACTCATCTGTAAGATGTGGCTGCCTTGTCAGCTTTCTTTTTGTCCTCCTATGCTTGCATCCTCCCTAATCTGTGTGGTGGCAGGTAATGCCTGGCTCCCAGGGACAAATCTCAAAGGGTTCTGCCCAGCATGCTGGAAATGGTGAACAGGACCTGCAGCAGCAACAAACACCTCCTGTTGTAGCTTAAAGGTTCCCACATAACAATTCTGGGGCTCTCCAGAAAGTTTAGCTGGCAGCTCTATTAAAAAAAAAAATAAATTATTCTTGAAGTTGAAGGTAAAATTTGCAGTTATTGCTGTCATAGTAATGTGGTAGATGAGGGCTGCTCTGTCCTGGGCAGAACATGGTTCTTTGCTCTTGGAATGGGAAACGGGAAGCACTGGAGTCCCTCACCCTGGGGCCAGTGCCAGCTGCCCACGGGGGATTTGCTCAGGCAATGCTCCCAGCTGCACAGCCACAGGAAAATGGTGATCATAACGTGGGAATGCAGTTCTGTGCTGCATCCTTCCCTCCAGACCATTCTTCAAGTCCAAGTCCATGAAGCACACGGATCCTTGGCTATCTTCTCTCATTGCCATCAAATGCTCCTGTGCTTGCACATGTTCCCCCAGAGAAAATAATTTTTTCTGGATTTTTCTGTTGTGGGAATTGGAAAAACAGAAACTTCCACAGACACTGAAGGATTTGATCTGCAGCCTTAGAAGAAGCTTAGATTGATGTAAAAATACAATACACAGACAATAAGCAGAAAAAGAATAAACTTATATTTCTGTAGTTATAAGTAAGAATATGCCTTAAGTGAAAAACTGTACTGCTAAAATGGTGAAGGGTTTATAATGTAGGGGTGTGGTTGTATGGAGTAAGCCAAGAGTTTAGAAGTTATAACAGAAGCATACGTGTGCCTGTGAGTTAGAAGCCCACTGGATAAAAATATCCACAGTGCAGTAGACGTAAGTGAAGGGGATAGGTAAGGAAAAAAATAAATAAACCCTGTGGAAGCTGTCTATTGGTTTAGAAAGTTCTATATTGCCTTGTAACAAAGAATTTGTGACTACTCCTGAGCTATGGCCAAATGCTTACTCCTCTAAAATCTCACAGCCTGAGATGGATCTTTATCTGAGCAAGCAATCATTCTTAGCTTAAAAATAGTCCCATCCCTTCATTTCTAAAAGTGACAATGATATTCTGTTGCACCTGTCATGATCTTCCTCATGTTGGACTTGCTGCTTTGCTTCGTGGGCCAAATCAGATGGGAGGTTTTAGCTTCTTGAAAGGAGAAAACACCTCAGAGTGTGTGTTGGGTGACCAAGAGGTGCTGCTGCCCACAGGTGGGAGTAAGGAAAAAACTAATAAACCCTGTGGAAGCTGTCTATTGGTTTAGAAAGTTCTATATTGCCTTGTAACAAAGAATTTGTGACTACTCCTGAGCTATGGCCAAATGCTTACTCCTCTAAAATCTCACAGCCTGAGATGGATCTTTATCTGAGCAAGCAATCATTCTTAGCTTAAAAATAGTCCCATCCCTTCATTTCTAAAAGTGACAATGATATTCTGTTGCACCTGTCATGATCTTCCTCATGTTGGACTTGCTGCTTTGCTTCGTGGGCCAAATCAGATGGGAGGTTTTAGCTTCTTGAAAGGAGAAAACACCTCAGAGTGTGTGTTGGGTGACCAAGAGGTGCTGCTGCCCACAGGTGGGAGTGAGGCTGTTTTATGATACTGAAATCAGAGCTCTGGGTTAGAGCCAAAGCTCTGCTCTCCTGGCATTGCCTCCTGCCCTGACTCTGTCCTTGAGCCCTGTGGTGAGGTTGGCATTTCCCTGTGGCGAGTCCTGGTGTCTTGGTTTGAAAAGATAGGTCTCTGTTAAGGAAGGCAGGAGACTTCCTTGAAACGGAAAATGTAAACTCTTTCTTTCTGAACTATTATAATTTTTGAATTAAGGGGCTCTCAGGCGAAGATATAGGAGTAGAAATAACAGTTCTGTACTAGAAAAATTAAAATACAAATGCAATAGTGCAAAAAAGAAAAAAAACTACTGGCAGAGCCAGAACTGGAGCTGACCCCTGTGGGTCAGGGTGGTGGCACAGTCCCATCCCATGGGGGCTCAGCCCTCCTGCAGTGCCAGCTGTGCTTCTGCTGGAGCAGGGATCCTGCACAAGGCTGCAGTTTTCCTCTGCAGCTCCAGGGCTGCTGGAGATGGGCCTGCTCTTCCTCTGGCAATGCAGGGCAGGAGAAAGCTGCTCCTCTGGGAATGCAGGGGGCAAAGGCTGCTGTGCTGTTCCAGGCTCAGATTGTATCCAGGTAGGAATGCTTGGCTCCTCCCCTGGGCGGAGCATCTCCCCATGGGATGCTGGAATTTGATCAGCCCTGCAGGGACACTCCCTGGCCATGGACAGCAGAGATCTGCTGGAGGGAGGATTGGCTGTGGGAGAGACAAAGAAAAAACTGCCCAGAGAACAAAGATAAGTGTCCCAGCTCTGACAGATGGTGACAGAACACACACACATCTCACAGCCCAGCACACCTGGCCAGCCCAGGCAGCTGCACAGCTCTGAGAGGGGGTTCCAGGCTGTGCCCTTTGCCCAACTCCTCCCAAAGTTGGGGACACAGCAATTTGGGGCAGCTCAGGAGCTGCAGGGAGGATTTGGCAGGGCTGATCCCCACCCGGGAGCCCTTGGGGTCCCTGTGCTGACCTGCTCATCCAGGGCACCCTGGCAAGGGGAGGCTCTGCACACGTCTGTGGCATGTCAAGCACAGCTCAGTTCTGGTAGCTTCTCCCACCTTTGACTAATTGCTGACCTGACATCTTTCTGATAGTGACCTTGTTTCAGCTAGTAATTCAAATATCTTTCAGTGTCAGAAATAATAAGTGCCACAGTGAGATGAACAAGCAGAGCTTAAGTTGAACACAGATTAATGGGGTTTTAATATTCCTAATTTAATCACTCCTTTCTGTCTGAATGTGTGCAACATGATGTAGCAGCTAATTATTTATTTAACCATGATGAGGATCTTTCCTAATCATTTTTATATTTAACATGAATGAAGGGAGAGCAGTGATTAATGAGGGAATAAATCTTATGAAACAGAAGCAAGCACATGATCAGTTAAAAATACAGCTGTCTGATTATTTTTTTTTCCCTTTCCCTGTACTGCAAATACTTAACCAGCTGCACCTTCTCAGCTCAATAGTGAGCTGTCTTCAGCCCTAAAGAAAGACCTGAAACTTTGCTTATCCCTCCAGTGCTTCTGTTGGCATCTCTCTGCGTGATCATCTTTGTGATGAATGCAGAATTATTTTTCTTTCAGAAAAAAAAAAAAAATTGCCCCACTAGATACATTAATGGTTGGATAGATGTCTTTTCAAATATTTGTTCCTGACAGGGTGTTTGGAATTGCAGATGAGAAGCAAACCAGCTCTCAGAATCTGTCTGTTGCTACTGTACGTTTCCATTGTGTGAAGCAGAGACAAAGCCAGGCAATTCAAAGCTTAAGTGGATGCTCTTGAGATCTTTTATTTCCCCCACTCTTCCCTCCTTTTTCCCACACTTGGCTGCATCTCTTCTGTCTAAATTCCACTTTCCCTTCCATCCCTCAATCCCTGTGTGCTGTTTTGAGGAGTCTGTCTTCCCCCTGTCATTTCTCCCCTCCCTCCCCCTCGAGTCCCTCTGTGCCCCCCCACTGATTTTGGGGTTTTGCTGAGCTTTGGGCTGTAGGATGGCTCAGAGATGAAGGCTGTGATTATCAGAAAAGGTTTTTCCTCACTGTTGGAGTGAATGCACCTCGATGGTCAGTCCATGGCACAGTCTGCTCTGGGGGCTGTTGATCCAGGCTGTCGTTCCAGGGCTGTGTTGTTCCAGGGCTCCTTTTTGGGATCTATCACTGGAACTGGGCACTGCCCCAGCTGTGCTCTGCCAGGCAGTGGGGGCTCACAAACTCAGCCTTGGGTGAGGAACTGGGCTTTACCCATGGAAAGCTGCAGCTGTGAACCCATCAGTGCCCTCTGTTCCCTGTGGCCATGGATAATCTGTGGCACAATCCAGAAAAGATTAATTGGAGGGTTTTGCTGGGATGGTTTGATTTTGGATGTGTGGTTTGGTTTTTTGGATTTTGGGGGTTCTTTTGGCGCTGTTTGGGTGGGGAGACTCTGGGCACAGGCTCCATTCAGCCATGGGATAATTCACTGGGTTTCTCAGCAAGGTGGGGTCACTTTGGATGTGTCTCTTCTCACCAGCTGACAAGCAGAAATTTAAAAACCAATCAAGATGAGCTGTGCCCGAGCAGTGCTGGCAGCTCCCCTCTAACCCTGGTGTCTTCTGCAGATAGTAAAAATTATCTAATTGGCTAAAAAAGAAAGATAGGCTTAACTGCAACTTCTGCTGCTTAACACCTTGTCATTCCTTCTTGTTGAGCAGAGAGCAACCAAGCTCAGAGAATCAGTGTTTCAGGCACCAGTGACACAGTCCACTGGCTTGATGGATGCTTGGGAATTTTGGGGATCCTGTCATGCAGTGCAGGCAGGGTCCTGGAGAGCTCTGGGCCAATGCACTGCAGAGGGATAGGAGAAAGAGAGGAAATAATAGCATGTTGGACCAGTTCCTAAAATTAGGTTTGGTTTTTTATTGTCTTTTCTGGCCAGGTACTTAATTAAAATTTTGCTCTGGCAGATCAGATCTGGTTCTTGCTGTGCAAATGTTACTCAGTCACAGGGAAAGCAGAGGGAAGATGGTTGTTTGCAGATCCAAGATCAGTAACGTGTGCTGGGAGCAGATGCTGGCTGGGGGCATCCTGGGTATGTGCAGCCACCTGCAGAAAAGATTTCTCTTGTTGGGGGAAGAGAGAGACTCAAATCAGGAGCAGAATTCTTTCTAAATAAGGTGTTTGTTTTTTTTTTCCCTAAGACTTTTTTTCATGAAGTTTCCTCAGCCACTTTCTGTAGCATTGCAAATGACAGTGGCATAATTACATTTGTCTTCCAAACTGCCTTTCCTTGAGGGCAAGCTCCACTTTGGCCTTGATTCGATTGTGTACTTTTAATCTCAAAGAAAAGCTAATGCATAAGTATTCATTACACAATTGCATTTTTCTATGGTCAACATCCCCTCTTATAATTACAGGTTCCAGCTGAATGTCATTTCTTTTCTCTCTACTTCAGCTGCCTCACAGCACAGGCGTCTCCTACTCCTGAAGCTTCCCTGCATTCATGTAATAAATAAATAATCACACCTTTTCTGCTGTCAAAGCTGAAAGCATGCACAGCTGTGAGCCACAAGATACACTGGGACTGCAAGGTACAACATTTCTTAATTAGACTGACCTGAGGTTGTTGGGTTTTTTCTTTTCCTTTTTCTATTTTTTTTTTTCAAAGCAGCTTCATTAGCTCAGGAGCTTAATTGCAAATGACTAGACAAGCTCTGCTCGTGGTTATTGGGAAAGGTTAGAGTATTTCTCACTGGGGATTAGATCCTGGGAGACGTTTTGCAGCTTGATTTTGTGGGGAAGGTTTTAGGTGTGCTCAGAGCATCTTAGCACTAGGCTCAGAATTAGCAAAATAATTAGAAGTTCAAAGCAGAGAGGGGGGCTGGGGCAAAGCCCAGCCAACCTTTTTGATCTTACAAGCCACATTGCAAAATCCACATGGAACTGGGAGAAACAGGCCATGGAAAGTGAGCTCTGGAAGCAGAACTGGGGGCTGCCAGGCTTCCACACTGCTGCGCTATGGGATGGAGAGTGGAAAAAGCCAGGCTGGGCTGTGTGAGCAGCCAATTCCCACAGACTGCCCTGAGCAGCTCCCTCCAGCAGTGGGGGGTTCATGGCCCCCCAGGCATCCTCCAGCACAGCTCTAAACTACTGTTCTCCCTGCTGGAAGACAGGGATGAGGTTCCTGGTGGTCAGAAGTCCTGGTGGCCTCTGTCACTTGGTCTGTGCCACACACTTCATCTGTTGACAGCATCTCTGGAGTGAGATTGCTTTTACAAATCATCTAATTATCTCTAATAATCACTAATGCAGGGACTTGGCAGCTTCCATGAGTTTTGGGAGGGCCTTCCTTGGACTCCTCAAGGAAAGGGGGAACTTGGGGCATCACTGGGAGAGGTTTCCATGTTCCTACGTGGTGTAAAACAGGTGAGGCAGTTCCCTGCCACACAGGGGGCTCCTGGGGGCCAGAAAACAATTGGAAAAGGGTTACTTTGTGCTGGTTACTGTGTCCTGTCCTTTTGTGCTTTGTACCTGGAAGTGTCCAAGGCTGGGTTGGACAGGGCTTGGAGCATCCTGGTGGAGTGGAAGGTGTCCCTGCCCATGTGGAATGAGATCTTTACAGTCCCTTCCCACCCAAACCACTCCATGATTCTGTGACATTAGAAGCATTTCAAAGACCTGCATCCAAGTGGATATGGTGATGGTTTTTCCTCCCACAGTTCAGTTGCATAAAGCAGGGTTTGGGTGGCTGCTGACCCTCCCTGCCCCTTCCTACCCCCGTCCTGCACTCGGTTTTGGGTGTGGAGGCAGGGCTGCTGTGTGTGGGGAGGAGCTCTGTGCCTGCAGCAGGGAGGCTTTGGAACCCAGCAGGTGTAAAAGCGTGCTGAGCAAGGTGCAGTGAGTGCAGCACAAGCACCAACACCCCCTGCACTGCCCAGCCCCATGGCTGCCTGTGCTCAGAGCAGCCTCTCCCAGAGTCACCCCTGGGGACAGGAGGTGCAGTGCCCCTTCCCACTGCTCCCTGGCCCCTGCAGAACCCCACAGCGAGATCCCTGCTGGGATGGAGCACATTCTGTTTACCTTCTGGCAGTTGCAATGTCACCCAGCTCTTCGTGACCCTCTGAAAAACTGAGCACAAAAATGAAGGCAATTTTTAATCTCCATCAGGCAGAGCAGTGCCTGTGCTATTTGTGTGAAGGCAAGAGGATCTGTGACCTTATTGCTCCCCTCCCACAGTCTTTTTGGCTCCCAGACTGTAGGAAGGCCCCAGTAATTCATGTTCTTTATTAGTCCATGCTGGGGAAAAGAGGGGTTTGAGCTGCTTGTGTGACACCCGAGTTCTGCTGCACAACAAATGTACCTGAGAGGCTTTGCTGTATAGAACCCACTTGAAGCGAGAGCATTCAGGTAAGGAAATGAAGGGCTGCAGGGCTCAGCTGTGCAACAGGAAAATAATTAGGGCATGTTTATCTCATGCTCAAGCCTGCAGAGGTGAAAAGCAAGGGACAGGAAGGCTGCTGCAGAGGGAGCTGGGAGTGGGGAGGGCAAGGTAGAAAGGACCTGACAAGGCAGTGAATTAAACTTCTCCAAAAGACTCGGATCATTGGCATAAATCCCCCCTCCCTGCCTGTTTCTGCTCTAATGGAGGATGAGCTCTGCCTTGCTGGCTTTTCTTTCCAAGGTCTCAGAACCTGTTGTTTTCAAAAGGTTAAAGCCCTCGAGCTACTGAGGGAAGGGAGCACTCTAAAAGATGCCAAGTGAAGAACATCTAGATTTCTAGGGGCTTCAGGTTTGCTAGTACAAAAGGGAAAAATAGATTCCAAATGTGAAATAAACCTTTGGTTCTTTCTTTCCCCCCTTCCTTAGTTTGTTTTTTTTTTTTCTTTATTTTTTAAACACAGCTGAGTTCTGACTCCAATGAGAGTCCTGCCTCCCTCCCAGATATGAAGATTTGAAAGCACACGTGGTTCAGCTGGGGTAGAGCAGCTCCAGGGAGCCATGGCTTGTGCTGTCCCAGTCCTGTCCCAGGTCAGGTGATGGGGACTGCACCAGAGCAAAGGAGGGAGGGCAGTGGCACAGGAGCTAAAGGAGGTGAGCAGTGGGACAGCAACTAAAGGAGGGAGAGGAGTAGGACAGGAGCTAAAGGAGAGTGACAGTGGGACATGGACTAAAGGAGGGTGAGCAGTGGGACATGAAACTTTGCCCCTTCCTTCCCCATGTCCCCTCCCCACTGACCCAGAGAGGAGTGTGGAGTTTGCAGCAGTTTTTGCTCGGATCAGGACACTTGGCACATCTTCCTCTGTGCTGTTTGCTCTCAAGCTGCCTCTTCTCTCTGGGCTTCAGACCTGGCTTTCATGATTTACACAGGCACAGATCAGAGCAAACACAGCCCTTGCCAGTCTTGCAGCTCTGCTTCAGTGGCAGAACCCCAGGGAAAATATTTGCAATCCAGGCTGTGCCACAAATCTCCTGAAGCCCTGAAGGCTCTGTGGTTTGTCTCTTTCTCTTTGCCTTTGCCCCTTAGGGTTTCACATTCCCCCAACACGTGCAGGTGGTTCCTCTGGCACCTCCTGGCTGTGCTCCTTGCTGCTCCCAGTGCTTGCAGAGGGGTGCAGGGAGAGGAGCTGGCTCCCCAGAGCAGGATTGCTGCTGGATGGGCACTGTCCATCACATCCATGGGGCCAGGGGAAGCTCTGGTGTGACAAATGGTTCAGAAGCAGTCCTGAAAAGCTGAAAGCTGGTGTTGGGGCTGCTGTGAGTTTGGAAATGTGGTTACTCCTGTCTTTGGGTAACACTAACAACGTGAAGAGGAGGAGGGGATGGGATTTTTAGCCAGAAGGATTCTACCCTGCTCCTAGAGACTTTTGCTTTGTCTCCTCCCCAGGAAGCACAGATTCCATGCCCAGCTCTGAGGTTCTGCTCTTCCCCACTGCCTCCTGGGCAATAAAAGCAGAACTGGGTGTCTCTTCATTTACACAGTTCACCTTTTTTTTTTTTTGGGGGGCCAAAAAAGATAATCTATTTAATCCTACCATATCCTCCATGAGGCGCAGCTTCCTACATCAGTTCTGTGCCGGGCACTGTCCATCACATCCATGGGGCCAGGGGAAGCTCTGGTGTGACAAATGGTTCAGAAGCAGTCCTGAAAAGCTGAAAGCTGGTGTTGGGGCTGCTGTGAGTTTGGAAATGTGGTTACTCCTGTCTTTGGGTAACACTAACAATGTGAAGAGGAGGAGGGGATGGGATTTTTAGCCATTTAGAAGGATTCTACCCTGCTTCTAGAGACTTTTGCTTTGTCTCCTCCCCAGGAAGCACAGATTCCATGCCCAGCTCTGAGGTTCTGCTCTTCCCCACTGCCTCCTGGGCAATAAAAGCAGAACTGGGTGTCTCTTCATTTACACAGTTCACCTTTTTTTTTTTTTGGGGGGCCAAAAAAGATAATCTATTTAATCCTACCATATCCTCCATGAGGCGCAGCTTCCTACATCAGTTCTGTGCCCCTGAGGGTAAAGAATTATTCAAGGCATCAAGCCTGACCTGGATTTTGTGTGATGTGATCGCATCCAGAGCATGGAAATCCATGCGATCAAATGGCAAATCTCTGAGCCTTGGCAGATATGCCTCCTGCTCTGCAGAACTATGTTGCCATGGCTACATCTCAGTGTGAGCATTTCTCTCCTTATCCCAACGTCTTTTCTTCTGCCAGGGCTGCTGCCTGTGCTCACAGCCCACCCTGCCATGGGCAGTGCTGGGCTGGGCACAACAGCAGCACAGGGGCAGTGGGGAGTGGGTCACAAACTCACCCCGTGTGTCAGTCTGCTGTGGGTGAATTGTTGCCAGCGACTCCTTAAATGGGAAAAAAATCAACACAGCAAGGGCTTGAAACACCTGTCAAAAATGCTGCTGCTGTTTCTGACTTGAGGAGAGAGAAAGTGAAAAGCAGGAGGGAGAGGACGGATGGGGAGCTGCAGCTCTGCCCTTCCTGGTGCTCCTCTCCCTGCTGCAGTCCCCTGCACCAAAGGGGTGACAGCTACCTGCCACCCAAAGGCAGCTGGAGATTTGGAGATGAAAGCCACTGAAAGTACATTTGGGGCTGTTACACTTGTCTGAGAGCTGCTCCTCTGTCACGCAACAATGGCTGTGGCTTTCTGTCACAGAAATACCCCTGGATGTGCTCACAGGCTGTAAAGCAGAAAGAGAGGAACACTGCCAGAGTAATGGGGTGTGTTTGGGGGATGTCACTGCTGGGGGGGCTGAGTTCCCCTTCACTGAGCAGGAAAACTTTCTCCAAGACTGTGGGACCCCGAGCATGCGTTGGGAATCCCAGGGTGGCTCCTGGCTGGGGAGAACAAGAGCCCCCAGTGCTGTACTGGGAGGAGGGTGAGGGCGTCCCACTGCTCTGCTTAAGACAGCTGGAAGCAAAACTCACATCTTCATAGGATGTTTATAGTGCCAAGCTGGTCCTTATTTGGTTCTAGGGTTTGTATTTTTCCAAGCCATCCCCACTGAACATGTGTTATCTCATTTAGGGCATTAGTTAGAAACGAGAAATGAGTGCATTTGCTGGCCAGAGGAATTGGGCACAGAGTAAAAATTAGGCTGCCCCTGGTTAAACCCTACTAGCTGCATTTTAAACTGCCCTGGCCCGTGCCTCAGCCATGTTGGATGTGCCACCAGCTGCCTATATTTTGCCAGACAGCTTCTTTTAGTTCTAGGGAAAGCTCATGGGTTGTGCCCTGCACCAGCCAAATCTCTAATACGTGTCCTGCTCGTGCTGCAGCAGGAGGGGAAGGGCTCTGCATGGGGAATCTCATCTTCAAGAAGCTGCTTTGGGCAGAGCTGTCCCCCAGGAAGGTGTCTGCAACCCTGATCTACGAGGGCTGCAGAGCCAGAGGTGGCTCAATAGGAGCCACAGTCGTGGCTGGAGTGACAGAGCAGGGATGGCAGTGATAGAGCAGTGAGGGTGCAGGGATGGCAGTGACAGAGCAGGGATGGCAGTGACAGAGCAGGGATGGCAGTGACAGAGCAGTAGTGACAGTGGAGGTGCAGTGGTGCTGCTGCAGAGCTCCCATCTCCCCTGCCAGCATCTCCTCCACCTTGGTGTGCACATCCCCCGTGTTTCAGGGCTGGGGATGGACGTTCCCCAGCATCAAGGACAAAAGAAATACAGGTGAGCACTTTAGGGTAGTTAGGATAATTCGGTTTCCCTCCCCACTCCCCAGATTTCTGGAGTTTCTCCTGAAATCCAGAAGGAAGGTAGAAAGGATGTGTGTTTTCTTCCTCTTCTGGTTTTAATTGTGCATTCTAATGAGAAACTGCAAGACAGGCGCTTATTAAAGTCCCCTTGTGCTGCCAGAGTTGCTGTGTTTGATAGAAACCCCAGAAAATCCCCTGAACCGCAACGTGGGAATCCAATTCTTTTCAGTTGATGAGACTGTAAACACATTTCCTTGGATTTGCAAGAACCATAGCAGGAGTTTCAATCATATGAATAAAGCAGAAGAATATCTGATAGGGAATATTCCTGCTTTTCATATTCAAAACTTGCAGCCTTATTCTTAGGCAGCATCTTTTCAAAGGAATGAGCCATAAAGAGGCAAAGATGCATTGCCCAGGGGATTTAGCAAAAGAGCCTCCAAAATTAGCACAGTGGGGGGGTGTTCTTGCCATCAGATTTAAAATGTCCACGTGAGATACTGGATTAGGAGCCCAGGTGCCACTGCAGGGGTGCCCCTGTGATCAGATCTGCTCCCAGTGACCAGAGGGATCTTCAAAATTCAGCTTCAAACAGCCTTGGGTTGGGATGAAGGGTCTGTGCTGTTGGGGGAACCTCGAGGGTAACTCTGCCACTCACCTTGAGTTGGGCTGAGCCCCCAGATTCTGGTACTTCCCATTTCACTCAAACTGGGTGCATTTCCCTCTCAAGCAATCTGTCCTGGTGGCTTCAGTAGAAGAGAGCTCTAAATATAAAAATAATCTGACCAATGGTGCTTGCTTTTGAATGAGAAATCTCGTAACACCAGATGCCCAATGGCTTTTTTTTCTCTTTGAACCCTAAAAACAATTGGCAGCAGCTCATTCTATAAATGAATCCTATTTTGGTGAGAAAGTTCTTACATTTCTGAGGTAATTTTCCTGTCTCTTGTGTTTATGTTCCTTTACCAGCTGTCTTTGCAGAGTCGCTGTGTGGCTGGTTGAAGAATGTGTCTAGTTACACTTCCCTTCTCTGTGCCCTTTGGGAATGCTTTTTTCAAACAAAACAACCCTTTTCCAGACTTTCACCAATTTTCTTGGTCAAAGCATATTCCAAAAGCAAATCTCTCATCTCGGTTTCTCAGAACTTTATGAAAACAAATACCAACTCAGCTTTTCGTTTATCTGCACGCAGAAATCTGCAGCGATTTGACAACAAGTCAAAATATTTCCCTTTTTAGTACGGTGGCAAGTCCTGATGAGAGTTCTGTTTTACTCCATGAAGACAATGAGCAGGGAACAGCGTGAGGAAGTCTGGCTGCTGCTGTGATAACTCCTTCCCACATGAAGCAGCTCTTCTATCTTGCTTTGGCACTGAAACGCTGACTTCAAGGCCTGTTGGTATCTCTTGCCTTTGGTGTACAAACTCCTTAATGTGCAAGAAATTGTACATATGCAAATCAGGGGGTGATAAGCAGCTGGCTGGCCCTGCATTGATCCCCTGGCATTTTGGCTTCTTCCCACTTCCACCAGCTCTGCCCGTGCCACTTTTCTGGAATCCGCTCGATCGGAGCATCTTACAAAGCCTTAAATGGGAGATAGTAGCATTTCTGATCTCATTTTCCAGTATTTCAGCTGTGCCATAATCTATTTACCACACAATTTGTGTCACTTTGATAAGCGGCTGCTTCAAGACTGCATTTATTAAAATCAAGAGCAGGGAGAGCTTTCAAGTCTCTCAAGTGTTGTAATAAATGTTTGAAATTAGTCATTACAGTGTTTGCCATGGTTCATATCATAGACTCTATCTAAATGACAAATGATCACAGCCTGGACATGCACTTTTTTTTTTTTTTGGTGGTAGTGGTGAATTTGCAGTGGGATGGGACAAGGTTGGGATAGCCCAACCCCAAACTTCTTAAGTTGGAGCAGGATGGAAGGGAGGAGTGGAGAAGAGGGAAGGTTTCACTGGGAAAGCTTATCAGAGGCTCTAAGCAATGGCTTTGGGCAGAGAAGTGCTGGCTCAGCTCTGACTTTCCTGGCTAAAAATGAAATAAATCTGAAAAACAGCCAAAAACCCCAAGAAAAGGCCATGTAGGATTTGCAGTGCAGAGCAATGTGCTGGTTCTGGATGATGGTACTATCTGGATGATGCAAAGTTTGGCTTTTCCCTCATCAAACAGCTCCAGGATGGAAATTCACCTTGTTGCTCTGTTGCAGACAGCTTCTCACTCTGCTTGCCTGGCCATGGGATGTGCTGAGCTGTGTAGGATTTGCAGTGCAGAGCAATGGTGCCTGGATAATGCAAAGTTCAGCTCTTCCCCCATCAAACAGCTCCAGGATGGAAATTCACCTTGTTGCTCTGTTGCAGACAGCTTCTCACTCTGCTTGCCTGGCCATGGGATGTGCTGATTTGGTCATTTAGTAATTTAAAAAGCCCAAAACCCCCTCAAAAATCAAATTAAAAACCTCTTTTCTAAGTGCAGGTCTGTGTGTGTGCATGTATATATTCACACATATATAGGCACAGACGTATTAAACACATACGGCACAGAAAAGAGACAATTATTAAGACAAATATTCTGTCTCAATTCATTTTGTTCTTCATTTTCCCATCAGGAATGTAATAGCTGAATTTATAGTGTTGAGCCTGGGCTATAAATTCCATTATTTTCAGTGACTATATCAATTACATCCCTTGAAAGGGACCCCAAGGCAAGGGGAGAAAATTGGAGACAAAAATCTTCAGAAGGGAAGATGCAGGAAGTAGAGGGGAGAATCCTGCTCTCCCCTATTTTATCCTTACTCATTGCCCATAACCAGCACCTTGTCCTACATTAAACCTTGCTGAGCTCCCTGGTGCTCCAGCTGGCACCCAAGACAGAGCAGCCCTGGTGACAAGTGTGTCACTGAGGAAATAATTGCAGTGCCACACACACAGGTGCTGACTCAAAAGTGGAGCAGGAAATGGTCTTGACTGAATATAAATGGTATTTATTTTAGAGAAATTCAATTGTCAGGGAAAAAAACAAAGCACTTTTTTTTTTTTAAAGGAACTGAGCAAACTACTCATCTCCTGTCCTTGAGCTGAAAATTATTGTTTTTAAAGGTTTCTTGTACTGGGACAGGCTTGGAAAAGAGAGAGCACAGTTTCAAAGAGCAGAGTGCTGAGAAGTTGTTTCTTTAGCTACTTTTTAAAGAGTTTTGACTATTTCCCCTTCTCTCTTGGTGCAAGTGATTGAGTTGCTTGTTTAGCTTTATTTTCAGTGCCTCTCACCACGTCACAGATCTGTGAAAGGCAGAGCAGATATTGAGGGAACACTATTGTATTTGCAGGGACCCCCGTGGCAGGGAGGAATGATTAATCTGACTCCATGCTCTCAGAAGGCTAATTTATTACTTTATGATACTATATTATATTAAAGAGTACTATACTATACTAAAGAATACAGAAAAGATACTTACTGAATGCTAAAAATATAATAATGAAAACTCGCGACTGTTTCCAGAGTCCTGACACAGCTTGGCCCTGATTGGCCAATGGGACAAAATAATTCACACCAGAATCCAATGAAACAATCACCTGTGGGTAAACAATCTCCAAACACATTCCACATGAGCACAACACAGGAGAAGCAAATGAGATAAGCATTGTTTTCCTTTTCCCTGAGGCTTCTCAGCTTCCCAGGAGAAAAGTCCTGGGCTAAGGGATTTTTCCAGAGAATGTGAACGCCACAGAACACCACAGCAGGAACCTCCCCTGTTAGCACACAAAAAAAGGAGCCTGTGCCAGGTGCTGAAGAGCTGGAGGGTGCTGCAGACCCAGAATGGTTTAAAACTTTGTCCCAGATGTATGCCAAGCTCAAACTTCTTAATGTTCCAGGAAAATATCTCATTAACATATCCAAAAGGCAGAGGCTGCTGGGCTTCCCTCTCACTGCAGAGCAGAGATGTGCAGGGCCCAGCTGTGTATTTATTTTCTGCACTGGAGCTATAGTATCTCCATGTCCACCTAATGCCGCTCAGCCTTGCTCCTTAGCTCCTCACCTAAAGATTTACACCCTCAGTACATTTATTAGCAGTTTTTTCTGTCATTTCAATGGCTGCATCTCTTTAAACTGCTTTAATCTCCCTCCCTTTTTCAAGACTGTTCCTCTTCTAGTGACTTTCATGGACAGAAGGGATGAGTTGCCAGATGTACCTTTCTCTACTGGAAATGCTAAATGATGCCTCCAGGCATCATATTGGTCATCCAAGTGGTGAAATCCCCAGTTAGAATCAGAAATTCCTGTTTATCCCCAGGGCATCCTCTCTGTGTCTGGTCTTGATCCTCAGAGATGGGAGAGCAAGTCCATGGAGGAGGAGGAGGAGGAGGGAGATGGTGTCGCTTGGAGACAGGAGGCTCAGGAAAGGGCAGCACAGTCTTGAAACTTGTGCTCCAGCCCCTTCTCCAGCTCTGTTCTTTTCTCTGGACACACTCCAGCCCCTCAATGTCCTTCTTGCTGGGGCCCAAACCAAGCCAGGATCTGAGGTGGCCTCACCAGCGGCCACCACAGTGGGACAGTCCCTGTCCTGGTCCTGTGGCCATCTGAGTGCTGCTGCAAGATACCATTGGCCTGCTTGGCCACCTGCCTGGGCATTGATCCAGCTCTGACCCTGGTCCTGAGCTGTCCTACTGTGACCTGTGTCCCTTCCAGCTCTCTGCTGCCCTGGGCCCCTCTGCCCCTTTCCTTGCGTGTGTTTATTTTAATTATGTGGTAAAAACACTAAAAAACAATGAGTAAGAAGAGTTATTTGGTTTCTCCATCAGCAATTTCTTTCCTCCTCATGCTGTGTCCTTCAGTTGCTGCTGAGACTTTCACCCATGTCACAGATTCTACTAAATCCTGTCTTCTCAAGCTTAGCTAATGACAAATGCTCTATGGAAATCTGGATGAAACCTGCTGCATCTCATTTGCCTAGAAAATCTTTCAGGGAAAGACAGCAGGTTGGGGGGGTGTGGAATGTTGTGCTTGTGATAAATAGTGAACCTAATGAAGATTGCTGATGGACAGCATTGTGTACCGGAGCCTTTTGTTTCCCCCAGTATGAGATGGATGGTGGGATGCAGAATTTCCTTGCAGGATTGTCCACCCTGTCATTCAGCCCTCTGCTCCTGAGCAGGAGCTGCCAATTTGTGCCAATAGCAATTTCCCTCCTCCCCCATTCCTCCTTTGAGGGAGCGGATCTTGAGATATTTTTTTAATACGTTAGTTTATAATTAAAGGATATTGTATTAAGAGCATTAAGGTACGACCTGCCTTACCTCCATAAATACTTTTTTTCCCCCCCTACTTGCTGGGAAGGCTTTAAAAACATCCACTTGGAAATTCATGCAGATGATATTTAGACATGCAGATATGCACTCCTGTTTTGCATGAATGTTTGACCTTGGGCAGAGCTGTTCAATGCAGGATGGATGTGTTGTGGCTGCATTTAATCATCTGAAGCAGAGATGAAGCCTTGAAAAACCACATAGACCCAATTCCCAATTCCCAGCCTCTGGATGGTAATGAACTTCTGAGAAATAGCTAATCAATAAATTGAACAAAAGACTCAGGCAGCTAAACCACTTTGTCAGGGCCTTAATTACAATTGCAGAAATAAATCGGGAGGGGGGTGGTGGTGGTGCTTGGGAGCCTTTGCCAGACAAAACGAACCCTTCACTCTCTCGAGGTAACCCTTTGCAAACTGAGCAGCCTGCCTTGGAGGTTTTTAAAGCCTTCCCAGCAAGTAGGGGGGAAAAAAAGTATTTATGGAGGTAAGGCAGGTCGTACCTTAATGCTCTTAATACAATATCCTTTAATTATAAACTAAGCAGCTTGTGCCTTTGTGTGTGTGCTCACAGAGGGGTCTCAATGGGGCAAACGACCCAAAACAAGCTGCTGCAGGACCTCTGAAACTGCTGCAGGGAGATCCTACTCAGCAGGAGGGCTTCTGCTTCCCCCTTTCCACAGGGAGAGGATGAGGATGATCCAAAGCAGCAGGCCATGCCAGGGCAAGCTGGGCTCTTTCACTTGGGGAGAAAGCTGAAGATTTAGGACCAGATGCAGCCAGCAGGGTCGGGAAAGACATCTGAGGACAGACAGGAGAGATGGGAGCCCATCCCACCCTGCTCCCCCAGCAGTGCCATCCCTGCGAGCGGCAGGAGGGATGGAGCAGGGGAAGCCAGAGAGGAGGCTGTCAGTGAGAGCTCAGAGGCTGCCTTGTTCCTGCCTCAATTACAGCAGCAGGCATTTCACCTGCGTGTCTCCCGGCAGCTCGTGCTGCAAAACAAAGGGATCTATCCTTGGGGATTGTCTTGTGGATGTGGTTTTGCCTTAAGAAATATTGCAGGGTAACAGAGCAGCCGGGCTGGGGTGAGCGTGCTGGGGGTGGGTGCTGTGCTAGAGGCTCAGGGGGCACATGGTGATAAAGGAGAACAAAGATCTCGAGGAGCTTTTGGGCTTTTTGAGGGGCACTCAGTAGCCTGGGCACCGTGGTGCTCAATTACTGCTTGGGGACCCAGAGAAGTTTTAAAATTAAACAGAACAGAACATTGTTTTGTGGGACAGATTTAAACCCTGAGCAAGGTGCAAGGAGATGGATTGTGTCCCCTGTGAGCTGCTTTTCACCCTTGCAGGGGAGTTTGTTGGTAGCAGGCTCACTGCCCTCCTCTTCCTCACTCTCCACACCCCTTGGGCTTGGCAGAAAGGAGCTTTTTTTGTTTCCTTAACAAAAATCCCTTGAAAGACAGGGTTTCCTCTAGGGCTGCTCACTGCAGGTGGGTGGCTCCAGCTGCTGGGATCCTCAGCAGGGCTTGGCCACCTTCTACTGGAGGGCTGCAGGAGCTCAGGGTGTACTGGGGCACAGCACCCCATTTTGCTGTTACAGGAGCTGGGGATCCCCATCCAACAGCATCCCAGAGTCCAGGTGCTGCCCTGGGGGACAGCTTTGAGGCAGTGCTTGTGTCCTGCAGCATTACTGTGATTCCCAGCAGCACCAGGCTGGGAGCAGCTGGGGATGGCAGCAGTGCAGGCTGCAGTGCTGCAGGTGCTGCAGTGCTGCAGTGCTGCAGGTGCTGCAGGTGCTGCACCTCCAGTTGTCCCCCAAATCAGGGTGAGGACAGCCCATTCTCCTGCTGGTGATGGGTCAGCTTGTGCTGGCCTGCAGCAGTCAGAAACCTGGCTGTGTGTGAATACTTTTGAACTTGTGAGAGATCTCCATGGCTGGGGGAAATGTGAATTAATTTTCATCTCGAAACCCTCCCCTCAAACCTTAACACTAGGGTCTGCAAAGGAATAAACCCCACAGCATCTCATGTTGTCCAACTCCAGCATGTTTTAGGGTTTTTCTGGCTCGGGGCCTTGCTGAAGGAGCGTTTAGCACTTCTGCCTGGCTGCCAGCCTGGCTCCTGTTCCCTGCCTTTCCCACGGAGCCGCGAATGGCTCTGTAATGAGGCAGCAGCCGCTGCTGGTGACATGAAACTGCTGGGAATAAGGATGGCTTTCTGTGAGCTGCTCTGCCTTTGTGGCCAGGTTCTTCCCGAAGCAGCAGATAAATAAATCTCCATCTCGGCACAGCAGGGACGCTCGCAGAGCAGTCCCTGGGACATGAGTGAGTTGCTGCTGTCGGCGCTGTGTTTACTGCACAGATAAAATATTTACAGCTCCATCTTTGGTGTGAGATGTGCCTCGTCCAGCCCTCGTGAAGGTCAGAGGAAAGTCAGTAAAATTTATTGATGGTTTATGGCACTTGTGTGCTGGAAAGCAAGGTTACAGTGTTATACACCTGCACTTGGCAGGCGGAGAGAGATGGAGGGAGGAGAGAGCTCAGTGTACATCACTGGCTTGGTTCCCCAAACCCGTGTGCTATTTTTAATTTAATGATAAGCTCCAAGAGGTAGAGCATGTGCAGGGCTCCTAACAGGCTGCAGTCCCACATCCCAGCAGCTGAGCAAATGATGTGTTTGCTGTGCTGGTGCTGAGTCCTTCAGAGGGAGCAGGGCTTGTGTTGGTGGCTCTGTGTGCACTGGTGTTTGTGTGGAGAAGTCGAATTTTGTGTGGAAAGAGTGGTTGAGCCATGTCTGCCTCTCACTTTGTGTTAATTCTGATTTCTGCTAATAGCCTAGAATTAGCATTGCAGTGATAGGAATAATCAGAATGCGGGTAGCTTCTGTCCTGGAGAGTTGGGAGCCCTTGGACACACAGGGACCTTTCCTGTGAGCAGCTGGGACAGTCTTCAGTGTCTGGGCAGCCTGCCGTGGGCAGGGAGGGCATCTTCCTTCCCTCTGGGCTGGTCCTGCACCCAGCAATTCCCTGCTTCATTCTCCTCTTGCCCTGAAAGGTTGTGTAAGAAGAGAGACAGGGAAGACTTGGAGGTGGTCAAAGAATCTGAATTTATTGTGCAGTGCACCTGCTTACGTACTTATTCTAGGAAGACTAGTAATGTTTTAGTCCAGTCATTGAGTTAATTAACACGTAAACAAATGTATACATTTTAAACATCTCTTGCTTGCAGAAGTCTGATGTAATTTTCTTTTTTCCCAATAAACCCCTCTGATTTGATCTTCTTGCAATCTTGATTTAATTCTCAAAGTTCTGTTTGCTCTTGCCAAGGCATTCTGTTATCAAATCTCTTAGCTAACCAGGTCCAAAGTCCATCACCTGTCTTGTGTCCCAATATCCCAACAGCTGTGAGCTGGTGGGTGGGCATTGTGCCCCTCCCTGCATGGACCTGCAGGTGCAAAGGGCACTGAGACACCGAGGCAGACCCTGGAAGGCTCCTTTCAGTGTGGTTTTTTCCAGGAGAGCAGGCAGGATGTAACACCTGTGTCAGATGTCACAGCTCAGCCCAGGTTTGGTGTCTGGCTGGATTTGCTTTGCACTCCTTGCATTTCCCTTTGGCACCTCCTGTCCCCTCCACGTGCTTTGCCTTCCAAATAAATGGGGAAAGCTCCCTGTGGGAGAGGATGCTCTGCTCCAAACCTCTCCTGGAACAGGGCAGCTCCCAGCTTTGTTATTTTGCAAAGTGATTTGCATTTCAACGAAGCACGATGAAAACTTGGTGTTTGGGGCTCTTGGTGCCTCTCCTCATCAGTTTCTGTGGCAGGAACGAGCTCAGAGGTGGCTCAGGCAGAGCAGGTGCTGGCCAGGCTGGTTTGGGGGTCAGGGCAGCAGCAGACACAAAAACCTGGCTTTTCCTAAGCCAAACACACCAGGCTGTGGTGGTGGCTGTGCTCCACACCAGTGTCTGTCCCCTTTGAGGGCTATGAAGTGTTTATTTCTGAGCCACATCTTTTCATTTAACAAGGAAGGCTGGGAGTCAGATCAATGAGAAACGCAGGAAGAAGCTGGGAATGAATTGCTGCCTGTTCCTATCAGCTCCTGGGCCTGTTCATAACCTGATAATAGAAAGGCTTCTCTGTGATCTTATTACTGAGAAGGTTTGAGTCTGGGCATGCCATAAAAACCCCAAGTAGCCTGGTGGCTGAGAGCACCCCGTGTTCACCAAGGTGGGGAGTTAAATCTGGCCAGGAGTTCCCACTGGGATGTGGGCAGATCCCTGCAAATTCCCTCTCTCCCTGACCTCACCCTCCAGAGTGATCTGCTGGAAACCGAAGGCGTCTGTCTGATCTGCTCCTGGGGAAAGGAAATCTTGAGAACATTTGACAAAGAACGCAGAGTTGAAATTAAATATCGTAATGATATAAAACAGTAAGCAGATCTGCTTGACAGCCTTGACAGCTATTTGTTATAGAAAACAGCGTTTATGATGTCAGTCCTATAAGGGAATGTGTTTGAATTAAAATAATTACAGCAGATAGTACAACAAAGACTCCCTGTAGTCAATCATCCTTCACAAATACGCTGTACAAAACCTTCCCAAATGAGTGGAGGAAACGTGGGGACTGCAGCCTGGCAAATAAATACCAATAAGAAGCTGCACTACCAAGTCCAGAGGCTGCTTTCAGTCATCAGATTTCCTTCTCTCTTCAACCCTGAGGGAGACAAATGAGGATTTTTAAAAATTATTACTATTTTATATAATAAATTATGTTATTTTATATAATTTGCCCTTTCAGCTTCCACCCACTTCCAGATAGGGAATTGAAAAATCTTTCTGGAAGGGATGAAAAGACTCTTTCAGCTTTTGGTATATTTCTTGTCTTCCTCCTCTCCGTGTGTCCACTGCATAGTTTCATGTTTTTAATTTTCATGAGTTTTCTGCTAAAAGAAATACCTGCAAAATGCCTTTCCTTAGTACCTGCACACCTCATGCAGCAGTGGCTTGTGGGCAGAGCTGGTCAGAACAAGATAAAATTAAGATTGTCTAACAGTTCCCGATTTTGATTACAAAATCTTGGCCTGCACTTGTAGAGGCTCTACTTCAGCTCTTATCAGATGTGAGGGTTTCCTTTAGCTTGGGCAAAATAGTTCAATTACCTTCCAGGAGACTTGGGGAGGGGGAAAAACTTTGCTCTACACATTGAGGGGAAAAAAAAAGAAAAAAGAGAAAAAAAAGAAAACGGAGAAAACAAGAAAAGGCAGAATACTGTGGTGTCCAATGTCTGAAAATCTCCTGTCTCTACAACACACAGCAGAACCCAAGCCTTGCCAAGGGAGGGCTGATCCTGCTGCTCAGGATGCAACTCTGATTCTCCACTGAGGAAACCACTTGTAATTGCAGCTTGTTATAGTTTATAATGCATTTTGCAATCTTCTCAGAGAAATATTAGCATTGAACATTTGAAATCAGTAGAGATTTTGTCTTTGCCAAACATGCTTGAGCTTTGTGTCTTGTTTTTAACTGAGTTTTGGGATGCTCCCAGTATTAATGGATGTGTATGTACCCTAAAATTGATGCCTCAGAGGCAATTTTGCTGAAGAGTCGAGTCTAGTTTTGTCAGACCCAAATTTTTACCCTTCACCTTTTGGGTTACATCACATGAGAATTGCTCAGCAAGTTGTATAAAATGAGGCAGCAGAGGTTCTTTTTTTTCCCTGGGAATTTTGAGTGTTCTGCAGGCTTGCAACACTGGCACTTTTTGCCAGCACTTTGGAGCTCCTGCATAAAAGAAATTCCTTCCTCTCCTTTCTTTTGTTCTGCTCGTGGCCAGCTCTTCCCAGCTCAGATTTGAGCTCTGGGGTGCCCAGCTGGTGTTTTCACAGGTGTTTTCACAGGTGTCTTGGGCTGGAGTGCAGAGTCCAGGGAACAAACCAGGAGAGAACAAAGGGAGCAGAAAGGAGCAGAGATAACATTGCATTGTTTTCCTTCTGCATTCCTCACCGTTCCCATTCTTCCCAAGAAATGCTGTCTAGCAGAGGTTCTTTTTTCCCTGGGAATTTCGAGTGTTCCGCAGGCTTGCAACACTGGCACTTTTTGCCAGCACTTTGGAGCTCCTGCATAAAAGAAATTCCTTCCTCTCCTTTCTTTTGTTCTGCTCGTGGCCAGCTCTTCCCAGCTCAGATTTGAGCTCTGGGGTGCCCAGCTGGTGTTTTCACAGGTGTTTTCACAGGTGTCTTGGGCTGGAGTGCAGAGTCCCACCGGCATTCCTTCCTCTCCTTTCTTTTGTTCTGCTCGTGGCCAGCTCTTCCCAGCTCAGATTTGAGCTCTGGGGTGCCCAGCTGGTGTTTTCACAGGTGTTTTCACAGGTGTCTTGGGCTGGAGTGCAGAGTCCAGGGAACAAACCAGGAGAGAACAAAGGGAGCAGAAAGGAGCAGAGATAACATTGCATTGTTTTCCTTCTGCATTCCTCACCGTTCCCATTCTTCCCAAGAAATGCTGTCCCTGCCTCTCTTGCCTCTGCATGTCTCCTGCCAAATATTCCCTTTATGGTTTAATCCTGCTCTGGAGGTTTGACAAATGAAAAGAGACACCCAGGAGGAAAAAAAAAATTAAAAATCGGTGCAGCCCTGTTTTCTCTGGGTGCTTTAAAGGCTTCAAACAGTGGCCTGGGGATCTTCTGGTGTTTTGTTAACCAAAAGGACGGAGCCTGTCCCTCTTTCAGCCCAGAATTTTTCATGGGTGACACCAGCAAAGAGGACTTTCCTCTACTCCCCTGGAAGCTGGAAAGGTTGGCAATCTGCCTCCCATGTCAGCCCAGCAAAAACCAGCAGAGAGCTCCATAACCAGCAAAGATATCCTGCCTGGCTTTGCATTTCTTGGCTGCACGTAGTTCCAGTGAAACCCTCAATGCTATTTGAACACTGGGTGTGATTTTTTTCGGTTTTTTTCCTTTTTTTTTTTTTTTTTTTGTGCGTAGTTTAATTACAGTGAGGCTGTCCACTGACTCTCCATTAATATTACAGTAAATTTCAGCAGCAGATTAAATTTCTCTAAAGTAGTAAATTGCAGGGGAAAGAGGAGGAAAGTCATGGTGGAGGAAAATAAGTACATTATAGGTCCTTTATTAGATAGAAGCCCATGGCATCAGGCAGACTGGTTCTTACAAACACACACATATGAGAAAAACAGGGGCTGCATCAATCAGCTTATCAAAATCACTTAAAAGAAATGGGCTTCTGCTGAATGTGTGGAGTGCAATAAAACATCAGTGTAACGCTGGACGTGTATTAACTGGCACAGGAAGATTATGACATGTCCATTACTGAGCTTCCTCCTCCTGCTGGCTGCAGAGAGGGCCAGATTCCTCCATAATGTGCTCCTCGACCTCCTCCTCCCCTCCCAAATTTATTTTATTACCCTTGTTATGGGCAGGCACTCTATAAAATGACATTAGAGGCAGAGCAGCCACATGAGAGATGCTGACTCTGCCCCAACAGCAAATGTACTTCATAAGGGCCATGTAAATACTTTGCTAATCTGGTGCCATCTGAGAGCACAGAGGAAATGAAAATGGGTGAAAGTCCTGCTCAAGCACTTCTCAGCTCCTGCTGCTCCCCTCCCAGCACCCTGGGCTGTCCATCCTGCCCTGCTCTGGGGTTTGGGGGAGTTTTGGGATGTCCAACAGCTGGGAAAGGTTTAATGGAGACGATGGCAAACCCTAGAGCATGGGCAGGTGAAGGTTTTCCACGGGGTCCCAGTGCATTAAAACTTCAGTTAATGTTAATTTTCAGTGTGGTGTGTGTGCACAGGGAGGGGAGGGAGCAGCTGGGACACCCAGGGGTGGGCAGCAGCTCAGGCTCTGAGCCCCTCTCTCATCAAACTCATTTTCCATGGAGGTGCCAGTGCTTCATGGGTGAATAATCCGGATTACAAAACACCATATATGCAGGTATTGGAAGGGAGAACTGCTTGGTCTATCAGAACCAAATGGGCTGTGGCAGCAGGGACATGGGGACACAGCTCCAGGGGCCTTGGACAGGCAGGAACACGTGTGCTGGATACATGAGATACCAGAGGGGATCTCTATATGTGCATACACATATATATACGACAAAAAAAAAAAAATTTAAAACCACTTTTTGGCCCCAGCAACTGTGCTTAAAATCAAACAAGAGATGAAGGAATTTTTCAACCCAAATCATAAGAGACCCTGGAGGGGGGGCACAGGATTATGGACACTTATAACTAATGCAAAATAAACAAGGCAAAATTATATGTAATTACTCCTAAAGTCGTTTGCTTGTTTCAGTAATTGACCTGTGCATTCTTTAATCTTTAATGCTCCTTTAAAATTCAGCCTCAGGGACTCATAACATTTATTGACGTTTGTCATGGTTAAGGCTCTGGAGGAACTGGGCTTTATTAGAAGTCTTCAAAGAAATATCAATTTAGGGATAAGCAGCATTAATATTTTGTACACAACATCATCTGCTTAGAAAGCTTTACTAGATTTCTTTATGTCTTAGAAAAAGATGGCAAAAAAGGGCAGTGCTGGGAGTGGCTTAGTTTAGAACCTGCTGCTGCTACTTTAGTGGATTTCATTAACAAAAACATGAGGTTGTGTTTAAATAAAATTAAAAAGGTTGATGCAGGAGACATTGCTGTGCCTGTTCATGGTGGCAAGAGAGTCTTGTCCCACGCTGGGTGGAGAGAGGAGCATCAGGAGTGCAGCTGGGGGAGCAATTCCCTCTGACACAGACTCGCTGGGCGACCTTGCAAGTGTCACTTGCATTTTCCCTCTGCAGAAGCTGTGTGCTCCTCTCCCTGTCACGGGGGCTGAAGCCCACAAACCAACTTCAAATGTTATGGATCCCCCAGTCTGGAGGCTCTGCACATTTCTGAGTGTCCACAGGGCTGGTGGGAAGTTTTTGGTGTTGGTTCCCACTCAAATTTTGTTGTTGGCGAATATTGTCCAAAAAATCCCAACCAAACTGGGGAGCACCAGCAATGAGCAGCCTGGCTGAATCCTGGTTTTTTATGCCATTTGGGAGAGTGAAAAGCACTGAGTATTTATCATATTTTAATATTTCTCATATTTTAGTACTTCTCATATTTTACTATTTCTCATATTTTAGTACTTATCGTCGTTTGATATTTCTCATATTTTAATATTTCTCATATTTCAGTATTTCTCATGGTTTAGTATTTCTCTTATGGGGGGGGGATATTGCAAATAGCTCAGAGAGTTTGTGCCATTGCTCCTTTCACAGGTGCTGTTCTTTCCCAGGCACTGCAGATCTGCTTTCTCAGGTAATGGCTTAGGAGCAGCAGAGTTCAGAGAATCCCACAATGGCTTGTGTTGCAAAGGACCTTTAGGATTATCTCATTCCCCTCCCTGCCATGGGCAGGGATACCTTCCATAATTCCAGGCTGTTCCAACCCCATCCAGCCTGGCCTGGACCCCTCCAGGGATGGGGCAGCCACAGCTCCTCTGGGCACCACCACTCTCACAAACAAGAATTTCTTCCTAATATCCCATCTAACCCTGCTCTCTGTCAGCTTGAAGCCATTCCCCCTGATGAGTTTGCTCAGTTCTTAGCAGCACCTGACATTTGTGCTTCCCTGAGTGGACAGGGGGGACAGGGGGTCCTCTCCAAGCAGCCCCTGGATTGTTCCCCCAGGAGCAGACCCTGCCTCCTGCCCAGGGCTCTGTGGTGCTCCTCAAAGGCTCCAAAAGGATGCCAGAGATGCCAGTGTCCCACCTTCCTAAGGCTTCCTCACTGGGCAAAAGCTCTTACTAAAAACGGTTATTTTGCCATCCGCTGTTGGGTTGAGTTTCCTCCAGCTTTGGCACAAAGAACTGATTTTCTCTTTCCTTCCTGGGCTCAGCAAGCCCACCCACAATCATTTGAGCTTCTTGTTGATTTTCCTTCTCTCCCTCTGTCCTTGGATTCCTTCTCTATTAAATCAGTAAAATGATTGTGGGGCCAGCTGAAAACCCCTCTGACACTGAAATTGGGGCTCAGCAAAGGCCATTTGTGAGGAATTTGTCCTGTTTTTCTTTGAAGTGAAAAGAATCCAAGTGTTTTCTTAAAGAAATGAGAGCTTTAACAATTGGTGTATCTATGGTGCTGTTGGAGTAAGGGACTTGTGTTTAGATAGGGGCCAGATTGGGAGCCCATGTGACTGAGTAGTCATTTTCAGAAATATTTGGGTTGCCGCCAGCAAGGCTCCTGGTGGGTGTAGGGTTTGGGACATCAGCAGTATTCTTAGGGAGCTTAAATTCAGTCTCTCTTTATCTGTCCCCGCCTCTCCACCTGGTGTGACAGCAGAGAGGCTGCCATCAGGTGATGTTTTTGAGGTATTCTTTTTGTCCTTAACGGAGACAGCCTCCCCCGCCCTGCCGGGGCTGTGCCAGAACAAGGCTTCCAGCAGAGTGGCAGAGTTGAGCTGCCTCTCGCATTAAACACCAGAGATTTCATTAAATGGCAGAGGAGGGAGCTTGTGTAGAGGGGAGGCTCACCCCAGAGACATTACAGATTGTCTCATGCTATTTAAGTGGGCTAAAATTAGAGGGAAAGAATCTGCGGCTAATTGGACTTGTGCATTAATCATAGTCTGCTGCTGGAGTACTTCACCCATTAGAATGTGTTAATTTGGTAATTACAAGGTGAGGGGGAGGTCTCTCTTTGTAATCCAAAGCCCTTCTTCATGCTTACTGCACATATCAGAACCAGGTAGAGTGAGAGGCTGGAGGCAGGATTTCGGTGTGGGGGTCCCTATTACCACCTCCCACCCCACCTGTGAACACACACAGGCTCCCCAGCTCCAGACACCTATAATTAAACTGGGCTAGATATTGGGAGCAGAAGGTCCTTCATTCCAGTTAACAGGTAATTAATTGTATCTCAGTTTCCACTGTAATTCCTCCCCATCCCTTGTTATAAGAAATAATGTAAATATTCAGCGGCCTGCTGTGTTTGGGAGGATGGGGCTCCTCCTTGCTCCTCTTTTTCTGAGGTTCCTCTGAAGGGTTTGGGGAGCTCCAGGAGGGTCTGGAGGAGCTGTCCCTGTCTCTGTCCCCATTGCAGAAGGCATAGACATGCAGGCATGATCCTGCAGCTGAGATGAAATGGGTTCTTTCATTTCACATATCCCACACATATCAGGAAGAAGCTTTTACAGCAAGGCCCTGGAAAAGGCTGTCCAGAGAAGCTGTGGCTGCCCCATCCCTGGAAATATTCAAGGTCAGGTTGGATGGGCTCTGAGCCCCTGGTCTCGTGGAAGGGTTATTTTCCTTCTGTGGGAGGGTGGTGGACATCCATTTAAAAATCCCTTCCAAACCACTCTGTGCTTCTGTGACTCCAATTTGTTCATGGATACATGGATTTACCTCGCTCTTAAGGGCTGCCTTGCCTCCCTCCTGGCAGGTTTTGCTGCATTCAGAGGCGCTTCATGAATCAGGGCAGAAGGGAAAATAGAGAATTAACAAGACAGGGGAACAGGCAGAAAACTCAGGCAGGGAAATGTAAGAGACTAAACACTGAGACAGCTAGTGCAAAATATGGATTTTTCTGAGGGATGTAAAACACTAATGAGTAAAAACACTGAGATGTATGTGCTCTAACGAGAAGCAAATCAGACTGGAGCTTGCAAAGCAACGCTGCCTCCAGTGCCTTTATTCTGGCAGGAGATGCTCGGAGAGGAGAAACCCCTTCATGTGAAATCCCATTTTTCCCTCTCCCTGTCCATTTGCTGGTTTACCTGTGGGGCCAGAAGCCTTTCAGGGGGGGTGGTTTCCACTCCCCTCGAACCTGAGCAGGGCAGTGTTGGCTGGCAGGACCCTGCTGGGCTGACAGAGCCCTGCACAGCCCCTGCTGCCGTTGCCAGCCCATTTCCCAGCCTATTTCCCCGCGATTGCAGCTGCTCCCTCATCTCTGCAAAGGTCGCTAGCAGTGACTTCAGCTGTGATGTATTTGTGGGCAGCCCCGGTGGTTGCAGGCAGCCCTCACAAACAGCGACCTGCAGTAGTGACCTCCACAAACCACATCATTTTCCACTTGGGCACCTCCAGATTGGCTCTCCGGATCTGCAGAACCAGAAGGCCAGTTCTGACTCCAGAGCAATAATTTGCTGGCTCATTAGCACTAACTCCTTCAAGGGGCACCTTTAATGTTACTAAGCCTAAAAATGTGACCTATTTCCCCCTCCTCTGTTATAACTCCTTGCAAATTCCCTGTCTTTAATCGGTGTGTACTCTCATCCTTCCACACCTCCTGAAAGATCTGAAGTCTTGCAAGCAAAATAAAAATCCTGCCCTCAAATGGGTCCAGATGCTGTGTCAGATCCAAACTGAAACCTTGCAGAATATATTTAATTTACTAATGAATGAAGTGGTGCTAGAGGGACACAAAGGGGAGCTCAGTGTTCTTCTGAGGTTTGTCTGCTCTCTGGTGTCACAATTTAGGACCATTGAAGGGCATTTTGCAGTAAAATACTTCACAATAAACTAACAGCAGGTGCCAAGGACAGGATGTGCAGATTTTAATTTTATTAAAAATGTAGAGAGTTGCAATACACTATAAGAAAATAATTTGTGGTCAAAACAGATGCGTTTTTATTAAAAATTATTTGCATTTTCTGAAACCAATGTGGAAATTGAAAGTGTAAGAAGGATCCTTTTAGTACTATAAACTGTGCATGTGGGCTACAGACTGTACCCATTGGAATAAAGTGATTACCACCCTCATTAAGTGGATAAAGACCATTCACTGCCTTCTATTTCGGGGATGACTAATGTGAAATCACGTTCAACACAGCGGATGCTAAAGGGATAATTTTGTTGGAACAGATCTATAATGCACAGTGACTAGGTGTGAAAGGCACTTCTTCTGTGCAAGGCACTTTGCACATCCAGGCTGAGCCTCTGGATTAATTAGCAGGACCTGCAGCCACACTGAGGAGCTGGTGCTGCCAGGCCAGCTTCACGTGTGATAACTGAGTGCTTTTAACTCTGTGGTCACAGAATCATCTCTTAAAGGTCTTTTCCAAAAAACCTTTAAGACCATGAGTCAAACCTCTGCCAAGGCCACCAATAAACCATGTCCCATGCTTGCATGGTTTTAAATCAGGGGGACTCCACCTCTTCCCCTGGCAGCCTCTTCTGGTGCTCAGCAGTGCTTTGGTGAAGAAATCTTCCCTGAGGTCCAACCTAAACCTCCCCCGGTGCTGCTTGAGATGATTTCCCCTTGTCCTCTTACCTGGGAGAAGAGCCTGGACCCACCTGGCCACAACCTGCTGCCAGGTGGGTGAAGAGAGCAATAAATTCTCTCCTCAGCCTCCTTTTCTCTCCTGAGGTTCCCCCAGTTAACATCCAACACTTCACCTCAGTCTGGCTGAAGTTTTGACTTCATATCTGCAGATGTATTATTATATATAATATATAATTTTTATATATATATAATATCATTATATAATGTTGTAATATTAATATTACATATACTATACAATGTATAATATTATTATACTATATGCATTATATATAATATAAGATATTATAATATAGTATTATACATACTATATATCATTATATAGTATATAGTATAATGAATTATAAATTATAAATTATATAATTATTATGAATTAATAATAATTATAGAATTTTATTATATTATATATAAATTATAAAATGGATAATATTTAAATTATATACTATAGAATATAGAAAATATGCTATATAATATATTATTATATTATATTATATTATATTATATATTATATTATATTAATCTTTCCAGATATAATTCCATTCATTTCCTCCATGAAAAAGCTTTTTTACAGTTTTTTTTAATTGAGCTCCTCAGAATGATTTGATTCTGAGAACTTTCTTTCAAAATTGAAAATGAAATTTTAGAATTCTGAATATTCAGTTTGTCTTCCTTATGCTCTTATTATCCATCTCCCATAACTCCATGTTTTATTTCATGACATCAAGCTGGCAGATGCCTGTTACAAAAGGTATAATTCTTTGCAGAAGACAAAAAGTTGTTTTGATCAGTATTTAGTAGATGCCATTACTTCAAAAAACAGCAGCGTTTCACCTACTACTCACCACTATTTTGGTAGGTTCACTCTAGTCACAACAGACAAACCAATGCATAATTACCATAAATAAGAGATTTAATGTGTTTCACTGACATTTGGGGCTGTTCTTGAACAGAAGGCTTTACAAAATGCCATCTTTTCACGGGGAAATCAATCAGTAATAATTCTCAGTGACTGTTTTCCTTACAAGAACTCCTCCCTTTTTTTTTCTCCCATAAACCTGGAGGCAGAGTGGGATGCAAGTGAGGTCCTGCAGAGCTGCCCTCTGGTGCCCCTTTGAGAGCTCTTTGTTCCTGTTGGGTTGCAGAGCTGGTGACACCAGAGCAGTTTATTTATGGTAAAACTTTGCTGCCATCCCACAGCTGAGGTTGCACCGAGGGTCTACCAAAAATAAAGTCCAGAGAGAAAGGCTCTGAGCCCCAGGCTGTAACAAACCCAGCTGTGTTGGGCTGAGCTCTGGGCTTTTCTCAGAGCAGTTCCTGAGCTCAGCCCAGCTGCTCAGAGCTGCAGGTGACCACTCAGACCTGCAAGTGACCACTCAGAGGTGCAGGTGACCGTGCCAGCCCCTCTCACTGCCCTTCCCTTGTGCAAACACCTCTGAAAGGCACCGTGCCCAGGGGCTCTGCATTCCCATCCATCCACCTGATTTGGAACCTGTGCTCTGTGTTTGTCTGTGGTTCCCATATAAGCACCCTCGGGTCTTCAGGAGCAAATATTGGACCAGATCTTCGGGGAGTGTGGAGCACAGGCCTGTGCTGGTTTGCCCTACTTGCCTGTTCTCTCCACATTTCTGATACTAAAATGAGGCAGAAAGACTTTATTTGCTCCAGCTGCAGTGGAAGGCAGTGCTGGAAATGCACCACTGAGTCCTGATTCTTCCTCCCTTCCCTTAATTGTGTCCTTCGAAAGCAGAGTCCTCTAGTGCTAAAAGAAGATGATGGCAAACTGCCTTGTTAACCTATTTTAAGTAAATCTGTATTGAGTTTCCTGCTGTGCCTAAAAGCTGGAAGTCCCAGTAGAGTTTTATATTTTATCCCTGCACTAGCTTTCTCTCTGGACTTTAATTCCCCACTTCCTCTTTCTTCTACCCCAAAAGAAATGCAAATTTAATTTCACAGGAAATAAGGATATGCTTGAATAAGACAAGATTTTTTATTTTTTTGCCAATATCTCTGTGTCTCCCACTGGTTAGGAGCTGATTTTGAGGGATCTAACATTTTGCCTTTCTTAAAACAAATTCTTTGCATACAGCAGCCTCCCACAGACTCCTTTAGCACAGAAAGGCAAAAGAATTTTAGCAGGGAAAATTCTGCATGGAAGAAAAGGACAGCACAGGCCACCTGTATGATATTAGGAGGAGACGAGCGAAAAGATATTGCTCATCTGTATTAATAATTAATTTAATTTTCTATAGCACTCTTACAAAAGTTCCTCAACAAATTTGCAGAGTGTATAATATATGTATCACTGAATTGTAGCTATTTCTGGAGTACTTCATCTGTTCCACTGCAGACATGGGGATGGTTTTTAATAGTTTAGGTCAGTAAGTCATTATGAAAGCCTCCACTGAAATAATACTCTTGAAATAATAATATTGGATGTGGGCTATATTGTTAAAGGGCTTTTTTTTTTTTCTTCTTTTTCTCCTTCATTATGAGTTCCTGCTTTCTTTCTGTTGTGATATGACATATGGGTTGCAGCAATAGCCACTGGACCTGTGTGGAACACTGAGAGAATATTTAACATTTTCTAAAGGAGATTTAACATAAGAATATAAAGAATGAGGTACAGCCACAGTCTGCTAAAAGGTGTTCCAGCCCATGTGTCCTTACAAATAAAACATCCAGAGAGAGCCTTACTGGGGAGTTTTATTAACCATCACAGTGGCCCAGACACTGGCAAAGTTCCTTGGGGAAAATAAAAAGTGCTGTTTGCTGGTGTCACTTGTAAATTTTACCTGACCTGGAAGGAAACAAGCTCCTCACCACCACCCTGGTGTCCATCCATGCTGGCTACTGCCCACCTTGGAAAGATATTTTCTGAGCTTGGGTCTGGCTCTGCTCAGCAAGCCCCAGGCTGCAGCCCAGGCCCATCCTTGTCCTTAGGCTCGTGTTTAAGTGCTTTGTTAATTCAGGGCAGGAATCATCACCACATCCTCAAAGATGCTTATTTATCTTTTTACCTTCTTCTCAACGAAGCTCCGAGCTTTGGGGATGTGGCAAAGCTCTCCACCAGTGGTGTGGCTGGCAGGCAGGTCTGGGCACTGGGATATAGCTGGGATATAGGGTCCAAAATGCAAGAGCAGCAGCCCAGGGTGATGGCAGTGTGGCTAGGCAACAGCATGGGGAGAGGAGAAATGATCTCTCTTTGTCAGACAGCAGAGCTGTTAGAGGTTATGAGATTCTTTTATTGCACTAATTTGCAGTGCAATGTGCTGACATTCTCTCCCTGTTGCACAGAGAATATATAAATTATGCCTGCAGGACGATTAACTGTTTGTCCAGGCTAATTGTCAGTATTAAATCTTGCTCAGTCACAGTTTTAAAGCTTAATTTAAACTCTCTATCTTTAAGGAATCTGCACTCCCACTCCCCCTCCCACCAGAGGGAAAAAAATAATAAAGATTTAATGGTTTAAGTCAGTTCCCTTTGTAAGAGCTAAAGTTATAATTGGGTGTGTGGATGGTGGAAGCATCTGCACACGAAGAGCCTGTGGAGTTTTCCTTTTGCTGTGGCCGATGATGTTCATTTCAAATCCCATTGTCTTTGCTACCCTGTATTAATTTCTGAATTATGTATTATTGTTCTGAGACCCCGGAGCCACAGCTATTCCCCACATCTATTACTGCATAAATCTTTGCTGTGTGCTTAAACCAGCAATGATTCATCCTGAAAGATGGAGAGGAGCGCCAGCACTAGAGAAAAATCTCTCTCCCGGTGAAAGGGGCACAAATCCCATGCTCAGATCCTGGAGGGTGGCTGGGGAGGGAGGGCAGGCAGGGAGGGCTGAGAGGGGCTGCACAGAGGCAGGAGAGGGATGGAGCTCACCGTGGGTTTGGGCACTGTCCCCTCACACCCTGCAGGCTGTGCCCTGCTGCCCCAGCAGGGACAGGCCTGGCTGTGCACGTGGTGACCAGGGGGAATTCTCAACCTGCACACAAGGGAAATATAGGTTGGATATTAGAAGAAAGTTTTACACAGAAAGGGTGATAAAGTTCTGGAGTGGCTGCCCGGGGAGGGGGTGCAGTCACCATCCCTGGGGGTGTTTAACAAAGCCTGGATGTGGCACTGGGTGCCAGGGTTTAGTTGAGGTGTTGGGGCTGGGTTGGACTCGATGATCCTGAAGGTCTCTTCCAACCCAGTGATTCTGTGAATTCTGTGAATTCCTGCTCTCCTGAGTCAAGGGCCAGCCCTCTGGGTGAGGCCCATCCTCATGGTGCCACAGGAGATGGAGATCACTGGCCACACTGGCAGAGATCTCACATTTTCCATTATTTGTATTTTCTTCTATGGTGATTCTTAATTTAGCCTCCTGTAAAGACACAGATGTATGAAGTTGGCCCATCTCCTCCTAAAATTTGTAGCAGCAGTGCTGAAGTGTCTGTTCTTCATCTCTGCTTGTCCCTAAGTTTGATTTTCTGCAGCTCTGTGCCAGCAGCATGGGTTTAGCTGATGGTTGCCCTGTCCTTGTGATGCCTCAGGTTTTAGCTTTTATATTTTTCAGATTCTATGCTGCTTTAGTGTGTGGGTCTGGCCTTTATATTAGGGGATGATGAGCTCTCTGCACAGAGCAGGGAGACAAAACAATTCCTTCTCTAGCTTGGGACCAAGGACAAATGATCCAAATCTCAGCACCCTCACAGGGAAGAATTCCTTCCCAATATCCCATCTAACTCTGCCTTCTCTGAGTTTGAAACCATTCCCCCTTGTCCTGTCTCTCCATCCCTTGTCCCCAGTCCCTCTCCAGCTCTCCTGGAGCCCCTTCAGGCTCTGGCAGGGCTCTGAGCTCTCCCTGGAGCCTTTCCCTCTCCAGGTGAGCACCCCCAGCTCTCCCAGGCTGGCCAGAGCAGAGGGGCTCCAGCCCTTGGAGCATCTCCATGGCCTCTGAGCTCACTCCAGAAGCTCCACATCCTGTGCTGGCTGACCTGACTTGTGCCAGAACTGAGGATCGAGGCTCCAAAAGGATTTCAGGGGGATTCTATTTCATGTTATGATTTCTGTAGGACACAGTGCCATTGCAGAGCTTTGGGGGCTCCAGGCTTGAGCCCTTCTGGGCTTTCCTTGATCTCTTGAAAGACTTTAACAGGACTTTGCTTTCTGGAGAAGAGCAGGAGAGAAAATGCTCCCTGTGCTGTTAATCTGTGCTGCAGGATTTGTTCCTGTGCCACAGGTCAGAGCTGAGCGTGTTCTCACTGGGTGAAAGGGGTCAAGCTCTTTGTGACCTGGGGCAGGTGGTAATTGAAAATCAGGCAGCTGTGGGTAGAAATGAGCCTGGTGACGTGGTGACATAACCAGCCTGGTCCTTCTGTTCCTGGAAAATGACAGTGCTGACAGCCAGGAGGGAGAGGTGAGAGGCTGATGCCTTGCACAGCTCCTGACCCCAGCTCTGTGCAGTGTGACGGGGATGAGATGTGGGACTGCTGAGCACAACATCAGTGCTCTCTGCCTGGTGAAAGAGCAGGTTTGGATGTCCCTGCAGGTGTCCCTGGGAGCTGGGAAAGGTGAGCAGGTCAGTACCTGCAGGAGAAAGCAGCCACCTGGGAGCTGAGGAGGAAAAGGTTCTCACCAATGCTGCTCCTTCTGACATCTACAGAAACAAAAGGGCTCGTGCTGTTCTGCTCTGTTAGAGCTTCCTTGAGCAGTGACAGCTTTCCTCACTTCTTCTCTGAAATCTGCAAAATTAGGGTGATTGAAAGGTGGGGGGAGGAGGAGAGAGCCAAGTTAGTGTGGAAAGGAATGCCTGAGAGAAGCCCCCAGGTAGGAGAGGAGAATTAGCAAGGAGGAGAGCTGAGCACCAGCCAGCTCAGCCATGGGTGGCACAGGACAACCTGAATCCTTGGCCCGTTTTGCAGAGAGAGGAAGGCAGGGGAGGATTTCAGAGCTTGTGCAGGGCAGGGCAGCCAGCTCCTCTGCCCTGCCACTGCCCCAGGAGCTTTGGTGTGAACAGAGAGGTGACAGCTCCCTGCCTGGCACAGGGACTGGGCTGCAGGATCTGTCAGTTTGGGTGCCTGGGATAATATTATTATTATTATTATTATTATTATTAATAATAATAATAATAATTTGCTTTATTACATCTGTAACACCAGATCAGCCAGTCAGGCCCCGTGGTGCACAGTTCCTGCTTCCAGGTCTGGCACCCCTGCACACAAATATGGGCACATGGGAGTATTTTGGGGAAACCACTTCTTGTGACTTCCAAGAGGAAGTGAGCATGTTTCGTGTGTGAATTTGAATCACCCTACAGTAAATTTTAGCATTTTGATTAAACCAGCAGAGTGGAAGAGGCTCTGGAGTCACTATGCAGCATGATTCCATGGCTACCAAGTGCAGGACCAAGGCTCCTTCTAAGGAGCAGACCTTGACAAGAGATTTCTGCCTAATCCCAGCACCTAGCAGCTGGTTTATGCCTCCCAAAAGATTATTCTTATTTTTCTGGCTCTTATCCCAGTGATCATCAAAGCGAATATTCCCACTCTCCATCAGAAACCTCTCGTTCCCTTTTTTGTCACTCAAATCTGATGTCAGGTTTGACTGCTCAGGTGTAAAAGCAGGAGATGGGGCAGCAGTGGTGGCAGGGCTTGGGGTTTGTCTGCAATCCCTGACTGCCTGCCCAGGACTGTGCAGTGGGAGAGGCTAAATCCAGGGGAGGCAATCCCATGTCCTGCTGTCTTGTTTTTTCAGGCAGCTTTTCCCCCGTGTCTCCTATTTGTCTTCCCTCTGAAGGGGGAGAGAAGTTAGGGCATGGCTCTAGCTGGAATATATTTGTAAGCAGGCAGTAACAAGAGTCCTTAAAACAGCGAAAGCAGCGTGCAGGGAGGAAATAAAAATAAATACCTCTCCTAGGAGAAGAACAAAGGAGAGGGGCTGAAATACCTGGGATCACAGCCTGTGCTGGGGGAGAGCACGCAGGGGGAGGGCTGCTGAGCTTAGGCAGGGGAGATGCTGTCTTTAGCATATGCTCTGCATATTTTACTGCCAGAGAAGATGTGCAGATGATTTAATATGCAAAGGTAGATGTGGCATTGATATGCATCCACACCGCATAACATGTGCATACATATTTCAGAGGTGCTACAAGAAAGTGCATCGCTGAAGGCAAGCATTTATCAGGCTCCTGGTCAAACGTTTGAGACCTTCACAGCCTTAGGAGATCCTGCAGGAGGAGGAAAACCAGCACAGCTTGATTATTATTATTATTATTATTAGTGTTTTAAATACAAAATGGTCAGGGTGCTGGGGAGCAGGGAGAGCACTGGGTGATGTGCTGAGGAGCAGCCGTGCGGGTAAACAAAGGCTGCAGAGGCGGCGGAGATGGAGCGGGGAGCCCGAAAGAGACAATCATTCATTCATTCATTCATTCATTCACCTGTCCGAGCTCCCCCTGCTCCGTTTGTGCTCAAGCTGCAGGAAATGAGAGGAGCCCATCGAGACATCTGCTGCTGGGGCGGGTGGGGTTTGCCTCTAGGTTTTTGGGTTTTGGGGGTTTTTTTGTTTTGGTTTGGTTTTTTTCTGTTTTGTTTTGTTTCATTCTGGGAGCGGAGTGTCAGGAGAATTAATCCGCAATCAGAGGTTTATGTCCAAAAAGGAGACAGAGGAGTCCTTTTACTTTATTCTAATAAAGGGAGAGGCCATGGGGCATCCCCCTCTCGAATTTTTGAAGGACGCAGCCTCCTTTTTATCCCAATTTCCCTTCTCTCTTTCCCCCATTGGCTGAGGCACTTGAGAGGCACAGACAAGGAAAAGGGAGGTTTGGCACACACAGATGTGACCAGCGCAGGGGGACACATCCCTCACCTGTCACCTGGCGGTGTCCCCTCGGTTTTTTCTATCTGCTCCTCCCTGGGCACAGCACAGCCCTCAGAGGTTTTAGCACCGAGCTGAAACCAGGCCAGCAGCTTCCTGCTGCAAGAACAAACTGGGAAACACCTGCTTGTTCAGAGCACATTAACGTCACACTGAGCTGTGCCTGGGGTGCTGCGGCTGTCCCCAGCCTGGCGCGGTCCCTGGCTGCAGGGCTGGATGCAGGATGCTGTGCAGATGAAAGCACAGGCAGTTTGTGTTTGTTTTGCTTAGTGACAGCTCTAGATTTTAATGTTTGATCACAGCAGGCGGGGAGGTCCTGCAGGGATTTCAGGATACTCTGAAAAGATACTCTGTCCCCATGCACCAACATGCATTTTCTTGACATTAAACGAGTGACTCTCACCTACCTCGCTGGAAAAAAAAAAAAAAAAAAAGAGTGAGGGGCCCTGTAGAGAGTGCATTTTCTTGACATTAAACGAGTGCCTCTCGCCTACCTCGCTGGAAAGAAAAAAAATAGTTTGGGCTTAATGCAAATTGGGCTCAGTATGAGCAGTTTTGCATTGGGTGGGATCTGCCCTGCTCTGCTGTGTCCCCAAAGACTCTGCCCAGCAGTGCTGCAGAGGCAGCAGAGCTCCAGTGCCAGCACAGAGGTGCAGGGCCCTGCAGTCCCCACGAGGCACAGCAGGACTGAGCCCATTTCTAGAAGCTTGCAGCTCACTTCAGCACTGGTGTGACATTAGTTTCTCTGGAGTGGCCAGCCCAGGTTTGCACTTTGATAGTAGGAGAAAGGGGAGATCACAGAATCACTGGGTTGGAAGAGACCCTAAAGATCATGGAGTCCAACCCAGCCCCAACACCTCAACTCAACCCTGGCACCCAGTGCCACATCCAGGCTTTGTTAAACACACCCAGGGATGGTGACTGCACCACCTCCCCGGGCAGCCACTCCAGAACTTTATCACCCTTTCTGTAAAACACTTTTTCCGAATATCCAACCTATATTTCCCTTCAGACTGTGTGCTCTGGTTGTGTCAGTGCTGCTGCAGACAGAGCCCAGCCCCAGCTGAGCACAGGCACCTTTCAGGAGCTGTGCAGAGTGATGAGGGCACCCCTGAGTCTCCTTTTCTCCAGGCTGAGCACCCCCAGCTCCCTCAGTCGTTCCTCACAGAGTTTGTATTCCAAACCCCTCTCCGGCCTTGTTGCCTCCTCTGGATGTGCTCAAGTGTCCCAATATCCTTCCCAAACTGAAGGGCCAGAACTGGACACAGCACTCAGGGTTTGGCCTCACCAGTGCCGAGTAGAGGGGGAGAATGACCTCCCTGCTCCTGCTGGTTGCACCACTCCTGCTGCAGGCCAGGATGCCACTGAGATGAGCAGGTTGAGCTCCTGGCTGAGGTTTGGAAGCAATGCCAAGGTGGCTGCCCTCACCCCGAGGCCCCTGTGCCCGGCTGGGAGGAACTGCCCACGCTCCATGGGATGGGCTGATCACCTGGAGCACAAACAGCTCTGCTGTCCTGCAGCTTGGCTCCTGCCAGCTCGGGCTCCTGCCTCCTCCTCACACCTTCAGGTGGCAGGACAGAGCTGGTTTGGTGTCCAGGGACAGCAGGCACCATAGCTGGGTGGCCCCTGGGGAGGAGGACAGAGCCAGCAGCGAGGTGTGGAGAACAGAGAGGGATTTTCCAGCACTAATGACAGCAGGCAGCACTCCCACCACCGTGGAGGCCACTGCAACTCCATCTCTCCTTAATTATCTGGAATTATAGCACTGCTCTCGCCCTTTTTATGTTACGGTGGAAGAAATCAGGACATACATTAATTATCTAATCCGTATGTAAAGTGTCACATATAATTTTCCCAGAGCAAAAGGTTCTAGCTTTAAGACCTGCATCGTCTCTTAATAACCATGTGCGAGGGGAGAAAATAATATCCAGATCTATGATTATTACAGTGGTGGTTGGCCACTGTTGCTCCTCTCCCTGCTTTTGGGGCAGTGTCTCTTACAGAGCCTAACACTTGCATGGTGACCTTTAAATAGCCCCAGAGTCAGCCCATGGCCTGGCTGGGCTGCAGGGAATTGAGAGCACAAACCCCAAGCTTCTTGCTGTTGTAGTTGTAGAAGTACACTTTGAATCAGAAGTACCTTTGGTGCTTGTTGGTTGCTTTTTTTTTCTCGTCTGCATATGGAAAAGAGGGGAAGACCCCACAGCATTCCTTTGACTAAGACACATGGCAGCTGAAGAAGTCGATTAAGAAAATCAGTATTGCATTTATTAGCCTCCATCTATGATGCATGGTGTTATGCTAATATGCATGAATTAATTACTGTTATTAATTCAATTGAATTAATTTGATATAAGTGATGTGTGCAGTGAAGATTTGTGGCGAGGGCTGCTTTTAAAAGGTGTCTCAGACAAGGGCTGGGTGGATGGGAGTGGGAGGGAGGACAGGCTCTGCTGCAGCCCCTGCACATCTGTTTGCACCACCTGATGCAGCACAGCAGCCAGGAGACCTTTTTATCCCCCACCTCCTTCCCCTCCCTCTGTGGCCTGCTCATGACTTCATCCCCTGCTGCAGCTGGGAGCATCCTAATGCTGCAGAGATTCCTGCTGGAGGCAGGTGAAGAGCAGAGCTGCTCTTTGGATGACCTGAAAGGAGAGGGGAGAAGCAGAGGATGCAGTCCCATCTGCAGGAGGGGCAGGAACCCAGTGCCCAGCCACAAGGAGCAAAAGGCAGGGAAACAGTGAGAAGGGAAGGAGCAGAGAACAATTCTTCCCTGTGAGGCTGCTGAGGCCTTGGCATGGGCTGCTCAGAGAAGCTGTGGCTGCCCCATCCCTGGAAACATTCATGGTCATGTTGGAACAACCTGATCCAGTGGAAGGTGTCCCTGCCCATGGCAGGAGGCTGGAACTAGGTGGTCTTTGAGGTCTCTTCTATAAATTAGCAGCTCAGAACAGGAAAGGATCCCCTCTGCCTGGTTTTGGGTCCCTCTGAGGGTTTGCTGAGAATTCTCCCCACCCACTTGGGGCAGGAAGGCAGTGAAAGTCCTCAGCTCCTCCAGAACACCTGCAGGACATGAGGGTTGAGGTCTGATCACAAATACCAGCCCAGGAAACCAGCTCCCACGTGTGAGGCAGGGAAACATCCCAGGGCCCCAGCCTGCGCTCAGAATGTTCAACACGTAGTTTGAGAGCTGCTGCCAGGCTGTGAAATATTTGCATAAATTATTAGGGGGAAAATTTAGCTCAGCTTGAGAAAGCTGCAGCTCGCAGGCTCCTCCTGAGCAGAAGTGAAACCTGTGGTGTGAATTATTTGTCAGAGATTTGCTCGCAGGTTGTGGCGCAGAATCTGCCTGTGCTGTTGGGGAAAAGGGGCCTCAGTCTATGATCAGAGAACCAAAATTATCAGAAAATCAAGCTGCAGATAGTGTTTAGGTTGTAAAACCCAGAAGGTGCTGGCAGGGGTGGGACTTGGCATGACAGGATGTGCCCAGGAGTGAAGGATGGGCTGGGACAGGAGGCCCTGTGGCCAGCACAGGGATGGGCTGGAGCTGAGCACAAAGCCTCCCACAGCACCTGCTCTCCACAGCCGTGCTTTAAGCCATGAAACTAATTAATGAAATGTAAAAAACCTCACCCCAGTGCTGCACACCCCAGCACGGCCCCCTGGAGCAGAGCCTGGCATCCTTGAGCTGCTGGGGCTGTGTCATGTCTCTAAAGTGACTGTAATTGCTATTCCACCAGACAAACTGCAGCACCCACAAAGGCCATCACTCCTCCAGATCATTCAATCATCTTGAAGCCCAAACTTGCAATTGCTCTTAATGGAAATGCAGAGCCCAGGAGTTTTTCCTTTAGGAAGGGAGAACCTGTAGTTTTCAGTGACCTCTTTTGGGTAGCAGAGTAGCAGCTAATTGCAGCTCATAGAGTTGACAGATGTCCCTGCTTCATGCAGCAAATCGGTCACATCTCCTGATAAATAGGGGACTTTCTGCTGTTATAGATGAGCCCCATGCTTTAGCCATCCTCCTAATTCATTTCTGTTCAGTTCGCCAATAGGTTGGAGATATTTTACTGAAATTTTCTCCCCCTTCCCCACCCGCTGTCCTATGTGGAAGTGTTTTTCTGCCATTATTTACAGTATCTTGTTCTCCATTTTAGTCACCCATCAGCTGCTGACAGTCTTTATTAGGCCCTTTGCCCATGGCTCAGGAGAGGAGGCAGATGCTTTCACCCTGAGGATGACTCCCCACAGCAGAGAGCTGCTGTCTCCCACTTCTCTCTGCCCTTACTGGGATTTCAGGGTCATCCCAGTCCAGGGCAGCATTTTCCTCACTTCCCAGCCCATTCCTATTTTATTTATAAGAAAACATTTTAAAATGAAAAAAAAAGGTTCTGGGATGGGGCAGATTGGGATGGGGCAGAGCTGTGCAATTTGCACAAGCAGAATTGTCCTCCAGAGATGCTCTCAGCCCTCAGAGGGGGCACAGCTGGGATGTTCTTGTCCCACCTGCTCTTAAAAACCTTCAAAGCTGCGAGCCCCACAGTTCTCGCTCCCCAGCAGCTTCTGGGACTTTGTCAGAGCCACCAGACAGAAAGGGCTTTCCTTTATGTGTACATGTGTGCATGTGAAGATGCATTAATTATACATTTATTAAATGTATTTATTATTCATCCTGAGGTATTAAGGTACTCTATGTTTATTAATTATACAGTTAATATATACAGGTGAAAAGGCACTGAGTATATACATATTTAACATATAGGTGCAAATCTGTACTGTATATATATTTTTTAATTCCTTTAAGTCCTTCCTGCAAATTAAGCTGATGACTTTGTGATGCCCCTAAGGACACGAGAAACAATTGCCTGCTGGCTTCATTATAGAGCCTGGATTATCCCATCCCCTCTCAGCCTTTTGCAGACCAAACCCAGCTCATTCAGCCTTTCTCTGCAGGTGGGTCATGTTTGTACAGCTCTCACTTGTCCACCCCAGGGATGAGAGACACCAGGTGTGTCTTGGTTTGGACAGACAGGTGTCTGCTAAGGAAGACAGGAACCTTCCTTGAGATGGAAAATGTAAACCCCCTCCCACTGAATTATTATAATTTTGAAATTAAGGGGCTCTCGGGCCAAGATATGGGAATTGGAATAACAGTTCTGTACTAGGAAAATTAAAATACAAATGCAATAGTACAAAAAAGAAAAACCACTGTCGGAGTCAGAGCAGGAGCTGAGCCCCTGTGTGTCAGGGTGGTGGCACAGTCCCATCCCATGGGGGCTCAGCCCTCCTGCAGTGCCAGCTGTGCTTCTGCTGGAGCAGGGATCCTGCACAAGGCTGGAGTTTTCCTCTGGAGCTTCAGGGCTGCTGGAGATGGGCCTGCTCTCCCTCTGGGAATGCAGGGCAATGGACAGCAGAGATCTGCTGGAGGGAGGATTGGCTGTGGGAGAGAGAAAGAAAACTGCCCAGGGAACAGCAGAGAGCTGCCCCAGCTCTGACAGATGGGGACTGAACACACACACATCTCACAACCCAGGACAAGGTGTCCCCAGAGAGCTGCTCTCTCTCTTGGTGGCTTCTCCAGGAGGATGGTGCTTCCTTCAGTGGAGGACAGCAGGGACATCACCAGCCTGTGCCCAGCCCAGGTGTGATGGGACTCAGAGCAGACCCCACAGCTCGGGGAGGCTCTTAGAGCTGCCTTGGTGGCCTGGGTCAGGGGCTGTGAGCTCCACCAAGCTCAGCCCATGGCAGAGGCTGGATCCGTAACAGCAAGAAAAATTTCTCCCTTTTTTATTTTTTGAAGAGTTTTGTTTGTTCATTTTGTTGTTGCTGTTTAGTTGGGGGTAATTGTTTTGTTATTTTTTGATTAACTGACTTAGCTGGAAAAAGCACAGGGTTTAGTCACATCAGCTGCTCCTCCACTCTGAAATATTTCACTCCAGGGGCCAGTTTCTCCCTAATACCCTCCTTCTGGGGGGCTCCAGGGACAGTTTAAAATCCTAAAAACTGGTTTATACCCACAGCACACCCAGGCCTCAGCAGGGCCAGGAGGGTCCATGGTGGAATTTCAGCTGTGTCTCCTCCAGAATAACTGCAGAGCAGTTCCCAAAAGTTCCCTGCAGAACTTCTGTACCCCTTGCTGGGTGTACCTGCCCCTTCCTCCTTGCAGGGCAGCAGGCCAAGGTATAAATGAGCCCCCTGATACCTCGTGGTAATTAGTACTGGATTTCACCCTTTTTCCCCCTATATTTCTTTCCTATTCCTTTGTTCTTCCGCTGTGTGACACGTAGGAGACTTGTAAGACTCCACTCTCTCTCACCTGGATTTGCTCTGCCCTTTCTGGTGGATGGGAGGGATTTGAGTATATTAACTTAATTGGCAAATGGATTGCTCAGACAGCTGTGACAGAGCTGCCTGCCTGCAGCAGCCACGGGGTTAAGCAGCCCCCAGAAGATTTCTAGCACCTCTCGTTGTTTTTTGGCACCTCCCCACCACCTCAGGGTCACCCAGCTTTGAACTGGGCTTAAGGGGAACTGCACTGAGGGCTTGAAGAAAAGGTGCTTTGGGAAAAAAAATGGGAATAAATGGAAAAAGAAGATGTTGAGGAAGCTGCAAGTTTGAGATGTGTGGGAAAAGTCAGTGTGTGGCACAGGGGATTTGGTAGGGGTGTTGCAGAACTGGCCCTGGCATTCCTATTGGCATTATCAGCCATGCAAACCCAATAAACAGATTCCTAAACCTCATCTCAGTGTCATTTTGTGTTTAGAAAAATGGAGCTGCAGTGACCTTTCATAGCCCAGGAACATTTAGCTCACCTGAGGCTCTCTGGCTTACAGGGCTGGGTGGTCCCAAAGGTCACAACAAAGATGAAGATTCCAGTGTTTGGGGATGGACCTGGCACCTTGAGAGGTGGTCCTCAGGTGGTTATTCTGGTGGCAGGGATTCAGAAAAGTGGCAGGTTTATCCACTGAAGGCTCTTCCTGGAGCTGCAGGAGCCCTGGGATGGCTGGGGTGAGGGTGTGGGATGTTCTGGGTTCCCACTGGATGCAGAAGTAGAGTCTGGCAGGAATTTCAAGGCTGTGTTGGAGGCAGAAATGCCTCTTCTCTGATACCTTGGCCATGGAAAAGCTGGAGTGCATGCAGTGGTATTGACATTTCTTGGTATGGAAGCAGGTTTCCAGCAGGCAGCAAGCTGTGACAAGAAAAATAGCTAAATTGTCCAGCGGTATTGATGGCTTCCCAGAGAAACTCTGTCACTCCAAAAATGAACCGTCCCCTTCAGTCAAACGTGTCTCCAATGAAAAATACACATCCAGAGACTTTCAGCCTGTGTTATTAATGTGACCTTTATCAACTGGTTCCCTCTCCTTCTGATTCCTGTGAATAAATGTAATTAGGAAGGTGCGTGTTCCTCACACCACCAGGCTTCGGGGGAGGCCAAGGGGATGGCTCCAAATTAGCTCCTTCTGTAATGAAAAGGCAGGGGCAAGTGGAGCCTGGGTTTGGAATGCCCTTGAGGAGGTGGGATGGGTGGTGCCAGGAGGCACAAGATGGATCTGGGAAGCAGCAGAGCTTCATGGCACTGGGGAGCTGCAGAGGGGAGGAAAGCATGGCTGAGGGTGAGGGATTTTTCCCAGAAATATTTTCCCTGGAATTGTTCAAGGCCAGGTTGGACAGGGCTTGGAGTAACCTGGTCCAAGGAAAGTGTCCCTGCAGGGCGGTTGGAACGAGATGATCCTCAAGTGCCCTTCCCACCAAAACTTCCTGTGATTCCATGAAATAATTTGTTTCCAACACTGCACAGAGAGGTTCTCTGGCTCGGGTAAGGTGGAGGGATGGGATTTTTGCATTAGAAACACACAGTTCTGAATTGCCCCAAATGTGCTGTTTGGAACAAACGCCCTCCTTGCTGTGAAAACTTTAGCAGCCTGAAAATTAATAGCCCGAAGGCAGGATGGAGGGAGAGTTTGAAACAGTCTGAGCCTGAATCCTGCTAGGAGTGAGTCTGGCTTTAAAAAAAAACAGTATTAAAAAAATAAATAAATAAATAAATAAACCACCAATCAAACAACCAGCCTTCAAGGCAGCAACTTTTGCATGTTTGACTTGTCCCAGGATAGTTTCCACAGGCCAGAAGAGCATGTGGGTTTGATAAAGAGCTTGCTAAAACAGAGCAGGAATTTATGGCACTTGGCAAAGTTTAGGTAACTCGCAGGAAATGGGTGACTGTGTGTCCCTCTTGAACAGCCAGCACCCATGGCCCCTTGTAGGTGGGAATTCTTCCTTGAAGAAGGTTTCAGTCTCTCCTAGGATCTCATGTGTCCATAATCCTTCCCTCTCCTTTGCACCGTTTTCTTCCAGAAAACAAATCCTGCAGCTGAATAGGAGGAATCAGCCTTTCCTTTGCAAGCTGCTTTGCTGGAGCTCAGTCACATCCAGCAGTCTTCGAGGTCCTTGGGCATAAACACACCCAAAATATTTTAGAAAAGTTTCCTGGAACATGGCAGGAGCTGACTTTTGTGGAAAAGCACTGGCTGCTCTAAGTTTGAGCCTTTGGAAAATCAAAATTTACATGACACGTTGTGGAAAAGCACTGGCTGCTCTAAGTTTGAGCCTTTGGAAAATCAAAATTTACCTGACACATTTGAAGTCCCTTGGCCAAACTCTCCACTGACGGGCACTCAATTATGTGTTCCCTTTTTTTTTGGCTTGGGTTGCTGGGCTCTTGGCTTGGGGATGAAGCTGGCAGTATATATCCCCTGGGCATGTGCACTGCTGTCTAATGCTGCTACCTACCTGGGAAAAAAACCAAATATCCTCATCCCAAATCCCTGATGCTTTTCTCTCCTAAGTCTTTGTTCTGTGTCTGTACAAATAGAGGCTGTGGTGTGAATGCTGCCTGTTGTGGCGGATAATAAATTCATTCATATTTCTGAAGCACTAAGTAGCGTAGTTGTAATGCTGTGGGCAGGCCTGTGAAAAATGAGTAATTCTGTCTTCAAAGCAGGGTTGATTTGTGTGAAGGCACGAGTTTGCCCATAACAATAAGGAGAAAATAAAATACTGAGGAGCTGCTTGTTAAATGAGCATCCTCCCCCTGCACACGGCAGGGCGGGGGTCCTGCGTGCCCCTGGACTGAGGGGCTGCTGCCCATAATCAGAAGGTAGCCAGCCCCAGGCTACCCAAAAATCTGGTTTCTGAAGGCTTGCATTCACAGCCCTACACTCCTTTCATTGCTTGCAGCACCTCGGGGTAGAAGTTGTGAATCAAGCAGGCGGGTGGTGCTGGATTTTAACATTTGCTGCATTGGCCCGGCCTGCCTGGAGCTTGTTTTCCACAGGCTCCTGAGCAGTGGGGAGTTGCTGGCAGGAGTCAACTTTTCAGCTGGGCAGAAGTGGACTGGCAAAAGCAACTCCTCCTGCCCCGGCACTCAGAGCAAGGCTTGGAGCTGCAGCATCACCCATCCCCGGAGAGGGGCTGGGTTACAGTCCAGTGGTGCCACAGATTCCTGATAAACACCAGGAACCCAGCGGCTGTGCATGGAAGGAAAAGGGTAGAGGGGCAAATCACTGCATGAATTTCTCACCATAAAGTATTTGCTTGGCTTCAGTGTGTGTGGATGTGGGGCCTGTGGGTGCGTGGGGTGTTCCCAGTGACACCGCCACACAGCCCACAGCTGAGTTGTGTTCTGAGTCCTTTGGTGTAACCCATTAGGGTATTTTTCTTGCCTTCTAGATCTAATCACAGCCAGCAATGCAGGTTGAAGCATTTCAAGTGTTTTGTTTTTTTTTTTTTTATCTGGCTGCCCTTTTCCCGTTGTTATCGAGCGCGGGGCCGTGTTGATTTGCATGCCATTTTGCTTTTGATCTCCATGGCAACTGCTACCAAATGGCCTGAGAATAATAGAGGTGCTTTTTGGAGCTGTAAGCAGGCTCTGCGCAGAGCGCTGACACCGGAGGTTTGCACCAAAATAAATAAATAAATAAAATTGAAATGAAGACGGTGGCTGTGGCAAGGAGCCTCGAGAGCGGGGCAGCTCGCTCCCCTCTCCCCATCCCCCTCGAATTCCTATGACAGATGTTTTTGACAGCCACTTGAAAGAAATAAATACACAGGGAGAGGGATGTGGGGAGGGATGATCTAGCCCGGTGGCAGCGGCTTCTGGCACCAGGCTGGCAGAGCACGGAATCATAGCTCAGGTTGGGAAAGCCCCATAAAATCATTGAGTCCAACCCAGCATTGCCAAGCCCTTCACTGACCCGTGTGCCACATCACAGGTCTTTTAAATCCCTGCAGGGATGGTAGATGAGTGTTTGTGACAGTGCCATGCAGCCCCCGAGCCCACCAGCCCCTTTGGAGTGGGAATGTTTGCCCCTTGCCTGGCTCCATCCCACTGGCTGCTGCTTGGGTGCCCCCTTCCTCTGCAGGCAGCAGCTGAAGTTTGGGATTGCTTTAGTGCTCTCCTGCTATTGGAATTTTCTCCTTTAAATCATCTTTAAGTTGCAGTTTGTTGGGCTGGGAGATGGGGCACTGAGCTGTGCAGCCCTGAGCAAGCCCTGTATTTTCTCTCCTCTGTTGGAGTCTGAGCTCACCATGTGGGTGGGAAGGTTGGGGAAAGCACGAAGGGGACAGCAGCCTTTGGCTCTGTCGCTGTGGTCACTCAGATCCACAGCACCCAGCCTGTGCCTGCACAATGTCAACAAGAATAAAATCATCCTCATCCTCCTCCACAGACCTGAGCTGGTGCTGGGCAGCCAGGCACCACTGCTGGGATTTGTGTATGAGTTTCTGTCCTGCTCTGAGTTCCCCCCACGATTTAAGGATGCTGATGGAAGTGCTCTTGCCTGTCTGACTCTCCCACCCCTGTTAGCCTTCAGAGGCTGTGCAGCACCGTGGCACAGGAGGATTTGTACATTTTCTTCAGGTTCTTGGACACGAGCCAGCATCAACAAACCTCAGGGTAGAAACCCTGCGAGGAGCAGGAAATGAGGGAGCTGTTGGGCTTAGTGGCTGTGTTAGATCACTCTAAAGCATGACTTAAATTCAGGTCTGCAATTTCCTCCCTTTCACCTCCTCTGCCATAAGCCCCAGTGCTGCCTCAGCTAACCCAGAGCTGGGCTCGTTTTATGAGCCTGGGATTGGCCACAGTGTCCGGGGTGTTAAAAGAGAGAGGGAGGGGAGAGCTGATGGACACAGGGAGGGATAAAGAGAGCCGCAAGGATCAGCATGACAAGAGTTTGAGGCTTTTTTGCTCAAAACCTGCCTCCTCTTTTTGCTGCTTTCAGGCAGCAGAGCAGCACTGGCTGCTGCCTGGAGCTGCAGTGAGCGCGGCTGCCGGGAGGGGTGGAGGAGAAACAGCCCCTGGAGCATCTTCCAGCCCCTCCAGCAGGCTGCTTGGATCTGGCAGAAGATGAGAGAGGTCCCTTTCCTTCAAAGCCAGCGGAACGCCCAGCCAGGTGCCAGTCACGGTGCCCAGCATCCCTGTGACAGGGGTGGCCCCGGAGCTGCTGTGCCAGCGAGTCCCTCCCGCTCCTCCCTCCTCAATTAACACAGCAACCACAACTTGGTTATCCTAGGCATGAAACAAGGCTAATGAATCATGTCGCACTTTGAAGCCACGTTAGGTCTGGAATTTGACACAAGCTTTTACATCTATGTCACTCTGCCCCCTCCTCTCCCCCAGAAAGCCGGGCAGGCCAGCTCACTGTTTACCTGTCAGTCAGCGCAGGGATTTGCATGTTAGTTAAGCTGTTAGCATGAGTAATTACCGAGTGGGTCAGGGACTCCTCCCAGCAAGCCGCTCTGAAATGTTCGCCTTGCCAGCGACATCTCTATCGCGGCAGGACGGCGGCGGGGGATGGAGGCGAGCGGTGACTCCGGGCTCCTTGCCCAGCGCCACCACCGCAGGCTCCAGCGACAGCAGCCGCTCCTCCAGGGAGGGAAGGGCTGCAAGAGCCCTGCCTGGCACAGGGGGAAGGGGACATGCAGCAACAAGCGGGGTTGGCAGAGATGGAGGTGGTCAGGGTGGAAGGAGAGGCAGCGGTTCGCGTTTGGGTTCGTGTTCCACCAGCAGTGAGCAGGAGAAAGGAAGGGGCTCTTTCATGGAATTCACAGAATCACTGGGTTGGAAGAGACCTCAAAGATCATCGAGTCCAACCCAGCCCCAACAGCTCAACTAAACCCTGGCCCCCAGTGCCACATCCAGGCTTTGTTAAACACACCCAGGGATGGTGACTGCACCACCTCCCTGGGCAGCCATTCCAGAACTTTATCACCCTTGCTGTAAAAAACTTCTTCCTAATATCCAACCTGTATTTCCCTTGGTGCAGCTTGAGACCTTGTGCTCTGGTTCTGTCAGTGCCGCCTGGAGACAGAGCCCAGCCCCAGCTGAGCACAGGCACCTTTCAGGAGCTGTGCAGAGTGATGAGGGCACCCCTGAGTCTCCTTTTCTCATGCTGAGCACCCCCAGCTCCCTCAGTTGTTCCTCACAGGGTTTGTGTTTCAAGCCCCTCACCAGCCTAGTTGCCCCCATCTGGATGCACTCAAGCCACGTTGCTTGACACCTTCTCCAGTAGGAAGGGCCATTCCTGCCTGGCCAGGACCCTGCCGACCTCATGGTATCTGCAGAGCTCCACTCCTGAGCTTATTTCCTGAATTTTTATTGGGATATACCCCCCTCCAAGCTCTCTTGACACCTTTAGTGTGTTTCTCTGCCCCACATCTCTGTGAGAAAAAGGGGTGCTGGTCACAGAGGGAATAACAGCATCACAGGGAAGTGGACATCAAAGGAGAGGTGGACACCAGAGGGAAGAAGATGGAGCTTAGAGGGGAGGTGGACATCAGAGGGAGGTAGGTGGACATCACAGCACGTCAGGAAGGTGACCTTGTGTCAGCCATGTGTAACTGCAGCAGGATTTGGTCTCCAGACCCCCAGGTGCCATCACATTGATGAGGCCCCAAGTTTTGCAGAAGAGTCTGTGACCTGTTCTCACGCAGCCACGTCCATGTCAGGGTGCACCTGACTGTCAGCTGACTGAAATTCCAGACTGGCCAGGACCATTCCTAGCCAAAGTCAACCCCCACCACCCCAGAGTTCACATCAGCAGAGAGGACAGGGAAACTTTGGTTCCTGATGCTCCTGCTGCCAATGTGCAGAGACATCTCAGCAACAGAATAAATTCTCAGGTCACCCTGGGATCAAAAGGACTGATAAAAACCATCTGGGGAGGAAACTGCCCTGGGGAACGTGGTGGCACAACAGCAGGCAGGACTCCAGGAGTGGAAATTTTCTGTGGAAGCAGGAGATTTTCTGTGTGTTCATGCTATTGCTGGGCCACAGGTAACTCAGGTGTGGGAGCCAGGTCCTGCAGCTGCACATGGAGCCCAGCACAGGCTGCAGGAGCTTTGCACAAACACCTGCAAGAAATCTTGGGGAAACTTTTGTTTCCTTAATTTCAAGTGTACATTGTTTTGGTATAGTCAAAAATTAAAATTTAAAAATGGTTTGTGGGTGTTTTTTTTTTCAGAGTGCAAAAATTCTGTGAAACAAAGCATTAGTTCAGAAAATCGTGACATTTTGTAGTGGTTAACTTCACACAGAGCCACTGAATTGTTTTATATATATATTTATGTCATGAGAGCACATTGAACAACCTCTGACTTAGCACAATATTACCTGAAACTAGATATTTTGTTAATGTTTTTAATTGTTTACTCAATTATGGGATAAAAATATTTAGTACTATTTGAAATATCTACATGTCTAGGTCAGGTTTCCTCAGTTGCATGACAGTGAGTTTGGTGTATGCTTTCATTCTCCTGATTTTCATATTGTTTTCTGTCAATTATGACTTTTGATTACATCACAATTGGGAATCTCAAATAAATAGATCATATATTTCAGTCAGGGTTGAGTAACAGCTAACCTGGCTAATTTAAAAAGCAAAAATACCTCAGGGTTTCAAGCCTTACATTGTAATGTCATTAAAACCACTTGCTGCCACTACTTAAATGCTAAGCAGTAATGTAAGATTGTAATAGAAAAATGGTAAAACAAAATTTTAAAAAACCTCTCACCTCAGCTTTTGAATGTTTTGGAAATTTTGTTAAACTCAGGGCTATTTCAGAGGGAAGATTTTGTAGGATTTTTTCAAATATTAAATGGGTTCCAATTACACTTTTTTTCTCCAAACATCAGCACTCAGTGAAGAACACAAATCCTGTGTTTTGACTGTCTTTGGTGCTGACTGCACTTACCAGAAACCCACGAACAAAGTCCATCCCTTTTACAATTCACAAAAGCTACAGAATAAATCTTTTCTAAGGTAATGTTTGTTCTGAGAATAAATCGCGGTTGTTTGGAATGCTTAAACTTTCAAAAGGACCTGCTCTAAAAGCCCAATTTTTAAACAATTGGATCGTGAGTGTAATATGAATGTAGTTAAGATGATAAATGCAGCTAATTTTCTCCCTCTATTAGCCCCTTTCACATGCTACTTACAAATGCCAGTCAAACTCGGCAATCCTTTCATTTTATTATGCAGTGACGAGGCGATTGGATTAAAAATACATGATGGCATTTTCTAACTTGGATTTATAAGTGCCACTGCCACATCTAATATTGGGCTGACATTTGCTGGGCGCAGGGGGAAGTGTGGTTTGTTGGTGCAGGCTGGGGGGAGCTGCCATCCCCTCCCTGGTGAGCCAGCAGCGATGGCACCAGACCTCTCTAATCACAGTTCTTGGGGCAATTAAAGCCTCTCCTGAGGGAGGTGGGGTGTGGAGGTGGTGGGGGGCTCGTTTCTTGGTGGGGTGCTTGAGTTCTTCACTCTTGTCTTGGTTTGGAAAGACAGGTGTGTGCTAAGGAAGGCAGGAGCCTCTGGACTCTTGCCTTGCAATCTGGGATAACTCTGGACATCAGCCTGATGTTACAAGAGGTTTAATTTCTTGAGTTTTCACCCTAACCAGAGTTCTCAGCCTTTTCTCAGCACAGTAATTCCCCTCCACCCGTTCACCCTCCAAGGACATCTCTCTTGGCCACTCCTTCCAGCTGGAGATGTTTTCCTCTTGGCTTTGGAGCAGTGCAGAGGTGTTCTTGTGTGGGGTTAAGTGTCTGCCCTGACTGGTGTCACAGCCTTCCCAAAAAACTTCAACCTCCATCCATCCATCTCTTCTTCATCAGCCTGAGGCTTTGTTTCTCCAAGCTCTGTCTTGGTGCAGCATCATCCAGATGCTGGTTTGCTGACAGACAAACACCCAGCTGTGGGGGCATCTCTGGTGTGTTCATCATCATCATCATCATCATCATCATCATCATCATCATCATCATCATTTTTATGATTATTGTTGTTGTTATTTTTATTATTTCCATGCAAGTGGGGCACTTGCTATTCTGGGTTCATCCAATTACAGTCAGGTCTGTGGCTCAGGTCCCAAAGGTGAGGTGTCCCTGCTGCCCAAGCCATCCACTCTCCAGATCAGCCATTGTTCCTTTAAACGAAAGGGACACTAAAGTCCAATTATTGCAATAGAATGGGCTGCTTCTTTAAACTGAAGAATTTGACTCAGCTCAAGGGATATTTGTGATTGCCTCTGGCTTCCCTGGAGCTAAAAAATTATATGCTTTCCCTCTTCACTAAATTAAAACATAGTTGGATTGGTAGTGGGACTGAAGGAAGTCCCTGTCTGAAACCCCAAGTGTCAGCCTGCTTTGCAAACTCTGAGCTAGTAATTGGTTTGGAAATACTGAGTGAATAGGTAAAGAGGCTTCGGAATGATTTGTGCTGGATAATACAGAGTGCCTGGAACAGCAGGGTTTGCCTTTCCTGGGAGATTTTGCAAACGTTGAGTTGTTAATTTCAGGTTTGGATTCGTAAACACAATTAACATTTGTACTCTGTAAACAGTAGATGTACTTCTCTTCCAACGGCGCCTTATCCTCATTTAAGTTCTCAGGAAGCAATTCTTTTGTTTCCCAAATGTCAAACTCGAGGCAGACCCAGGGCTGCTGCTCCCTGCACTCACAGCCTCTAAAATGTGTCCTTCTGAGCTGGGGCTGGGCAAGGCTTGTAGAGAGTGACTCTCACAGCTGAGAGGAGCTGAAGCTCAGGGTGATCCCAGTGGGGCCCAGGGAGCCCATCCTGCATCTGCAGGGAGCTGCAGGTATCTGCTGTGAGCACCCTTGGACCTAGAGATCTGCTGTGAGCACCCTTGGTCCTACAGATCTGCTGTGACACCTCCACGTGCAGGGTGATGGGGATGTGGTCCTCTGAGCAGCTTCTGCTGTTGACAACAAACATAAACCTTTATATTTTATTCTTGGCCTGAGCACCAGTTTCCTGCTGTCACCTTCCAGCTTGCAGACAAGGACACCTGGAAAAGGGACAAGTCCTCTCTGTGGCACCTTCTGATCAGTGTGTGTGAAGCCATGGCCGAAATAAAGCTGCTCTCCACCTGTGGTGTTGGTGGTGCTTTGTCATTCTGGGGGTGGCTGTCTGTTGTGTGGCCACTGAAGTATTCCCTGGAAAATCGTAAATCACTCTGCCTGAACTAAAGTGCATTTTGAGAATATGGTACAGGACCTCCAAGTTATGGAGGTTGGCTCCAAGAGACAGGTGATGGAAAAGAAGGCTCAGAAGCTGTTTTAGGTGCCTTCAGAAAGATGAAGAAAAGCTCTAAATCCTGGTCTGCAGATTTTACACCGGAATATTTCCATGTGGAGCCTGAAACTCTTGCTCAGAGGATTAAATGGCATTGTTCATCTTGGCTGAACTCACCCTGGAGGGTCCTGCCCTACTTCATCCCAGCTCTGCACTCCATCCCACCATGGCCTAGATCAGGGGGCATCATCAGATGGTTTGGGGAATGGAAGAGTTGGATTAACTCCCAGTGCCAGTGATTTCTTCTTCATCCCCCAGCTGGGACAGTGCCCACAGGGCAGGGGGAGGTGCTCCAGACAGGGATAAGGCACTGAGCTGTTTTGCAAATCTGCTGGAGAGTGGATGTGGAGAGCAGCAGGAGCCCTGGTGCCGTGTCCTGCAAGCTCAGACACAGCAGCCTCTGGTTCATTGTACCATTTACTGAGGTTATAACATAATGGCTATGCAAAATAATGTCTCCTTTTCTCCTTTTTTTTCCCTTTAGTAAGTGAAAGTAAGTCTTCTAAGCCAAGGTTAACAATATATATTTATGAGTTGTAGCCAGCTGCTTCTATGTTTGCACATGTGTTTGTTAATGAAGAGTAACCTAAGGGTCAGGTTATTATGTAAATAACCATTGTCAAGGGTAAAGGTGAAGAACCCAGTAATGAGTTGTGTCTCTCTGTCTCTCTCACAAGCCACTAATGAATATTGGATATTGCCATTTGCAGGGCTTTTTACCCTCATTTTATCAGGGGGTGAGGGGCAGGGATGGCAAGAGAGGAAAGAGAAAGAAGTAAATTTGTAATTAAGCTGAGACAAGTTCTTTTTTTCCCTCTCCCCAAGCCAGCTAAAGTGAGTTATTTCTTCTATAGGAATTCTATTTAACTGCCTTGGCCTGTGTTTGGGCAAGAAACCACCTTCCTTCTGCAGCTCTAGGCTGCACCAACCCTTTTGAGCCTCTGCAGTGCTCACTTTAGAAGATGCCCACAAATCAACAGCCTGCATCTTTGCAGATAATACTGAACCGAGGCAGAGCCAGCACGGCACGGAGCAGAGTTTCCATTAGGAAGGTCACCAGCAAACCTGCCTGCCTGGGATTACTGACAGAGTGTGAACAGAAGGTGCAGGCTCATTGCATATGCTTTTCAGCACGGAGAGGGGAGCCTCGGGCCCACAGACACCTGACACCAGAGCTGCGCTTGGGGTGGCAGTGCAAACAGGAGCCGGGGCTGGATGGGTTCTGTGTGACAACACAGGGGGTGCTGGAGCTCTGGACGCTGCTGAGAGTTTTGGGCTTTCTGTGCTGACAGGCTCTGACCCCCAGGAGAACACTGCATTTCACCTGAGGCCATGGAGAAGGTTTCTAAAACTTAATTATAGCACTGGTATCGTGGGTGGGTAGTTGATTAAAAGTGTGTAATGTCACTGGCTAGAAAACTTGGAGTTTGGGGTTTTAGAATATAGTAATATATGTAGAGATAAGATGGAGGTTTTGGGGTGGTGGCTGGTCCTTCTTCACCTTCCTCCTCATGGGTTTGGGTGGTTTTGTGTAACTGGACAGAAAAGTCTGCCTTGCGGACTTTAGTTATTTATTTAGTTATCTAGTTAGTTATTTAGTTATTAGTTATTGGGTTAAAATTTAGAAGGTTTATTAAAACCTTATCAAAAATACAACAGAAGACTGGATAGAGAAAATATTACAGCATTGGGAGCAGAGGATTTTCCCCACCATGTGCCCATCCACACAATGGATATTCCACCTTTTCACCCTTTAGTCCCTCCCAAAGTTTTGTCAGTCTTCACTGTCCAGCTGTGGAGTTCACTTCCTTAAATCTCGATTGGAGATCAGCTGTTGCCACAGTGACAAGCCAACCCTCCCAAATGTCCCAAACCCAGGCAGTCCCCTGATAACAACACAAGAGGGTAAAACAACTATAAATCTATAAAACTTGCCTTAACATATATACATGATATTTGCCTTTTAACTGGGAGAGTCAACCATGGCATTACTCATCTGTCACACTTTGAAACCTGGCATTCAGAAACCCCTGGGCCAGGGAAGGGTGAGTGTCAGATCTGGAATTCAGGCAGGGATAAATCCTCCAGCATCCTCTGTGATGGTCAGCGAGGCAGAACCTCCAGAGGGCATCTGTAAAAAAAAATAGGGGAAAAAAAAAAAAGATAATATGCAACGGTCAATAATCACCTGCTAGGCAATGACAGGGTTTGTTTTTAAACCAAGTTTTGCTCATTGTCCCCAGATGTCACAGCTGAGAGTTGGCAGCAATGGGGGAGGCTGGGGACGTGGGGGGAGCAGAGGAGCCCCAGGGTGCAGGGGGAGATTCCTAAAGGAGCTGGTGGTGCTGGAGGAGGCTGCAGTGTGTGCACGAGCCCCATTTGGCGGCTTGAGTAATGTCGTGTTGCCACTAGGGTGTCTCTGCAAACAAGATATTGCATCTCCAAAGAGTTCCTCGCACAAATAAAAAGCTAAATAGAAATGATGGGCTGACTAGCTGAGCCTGTGCTTTTTACTTTTATGATTGAGAAATAGTTGTTGAAATTGTCAATAAAAATAAATAAAATTAAGTTTCTCTAGTTAGGTGTGGAAAGGCAAGCCTACCTGTCTTTGCTGACAGGCCTTTTTGTTCTGTGTTGGCTTTTATATATGTGAAAAAAACACCATTGAGAGCTTCCAGGGAGCTGCACTGGGGCGGTTATTGCCATTTTTACATCCTTTATATGGGCTTAAATCCATTTACAGATGTGCTGTAGACAGAGAGACATTTTTTACAAGTAATTGTCATGTATACAAGGGTCCTTATGTGTCACAAAAAGATCTCACTTAAGAGAAATAAATGTGCTTTTCATCTTTTGTTGGCAGGAGTGGTGGTGGTTGGGAAGAGGGTAATTGGTGATCTTTTCCAGTCTGATAACCAGGACAAATAGGGGCGAGCAGAGAGTGGCGTTGCTCTCCTCCCCGTGCCCTCTCTCAGTGTCAGCAGCAGGGGTGACAAATGCCACCAGGGGCAGGGGACAGGAGCGCTGCCCCGGGGTGACCTCAGGGCTCCTCATCTGAGCCTGCGAGCTGTGAGAAATGCAGAGCTCTGCCTCTTTATTGCCTTTATTTGTAGCTTAGAATTTCCCTTTTGCAATAAGTCCCGTGTGGGTTTTCTATTTCTATTTCCTTTTTCTCTTTTTTTTTTTCTTTTTTTTTTTTAAGGTTATTGCTCATCTCAGGGGCTGAGATTTCAAAAACTCCCCGGAGGCAGACGGAGCTTTGATAACATCCTGCATCACCTGTACCCTGGTGTCCTGGAGAGGCTGAGAGGCTGCAGATCCTCCTGCAGGGGCACGGGACGCTCACCTAGGGTGGTGCAGAGTGTGATGGGCATCCCTGATTTCTCCCAGGCCCTCAGGGATGCCATTCCATGGTATTTCTCCGGAGGAAGAGTCAATAACGCAGTGCAGGAAGCTGTGGTGAGCACCCAGCTAGGCTGGGGCAGTAACAGATGCAGGCAGCCCTCGCTGATGGAGGGTTAAAGCAGGTCACAACTCAGGCCAAACAGCAAAAGGCAGGTCCTTTATTGCATAGATTTACTTATAAATTGTTTTCCAGTCAATAAAAGGCAAAGCAGGAGTGGGGTTGAAGGCCTGAGATTGAGAAAGGCTTAAAATGATACCAAATTCCTGTCTGCAGCACTGCAAGCTTCACTTCCAACGATTCACAATTTCTGTTTAATAGCTGCTTTATTCCAGTAGGTGCCTCGTGGCCCAGGCAGGGCTGGGAGGTGCATGGATGGAGCATGGCCTTGAAATCAGGGACAGGTGAGCACTAAACCTGGCTTGATAAATAATGGATGAATTGTGCTTGGTTTTGCTGATGATGTAGTGACCTTTTGGGAGGCAAGAAACAAAGAAACAGCAAATGACCAGCAATACTGATGAACAGGCTAAGTGAACTGGACACATCATTAACACCAGCATACCAAAATAATTACATGCAACCGGGAGTCACACGGTCAGCAAAAAGTGAAACGAGGAAGTGTTGCTGTGTAAATTTGAGCTTTCCATCTCTCAGCAGCCAGGAGAGCTCGGGGGGAACGTGGGTTTGGGGTGGCTGGTGCAGCTGGATTTTGGCCTGGCTCACTGCCAGGAGTTTGGGGCTTGCACCAGAGCAGAGATGGGGTGTAGCACTTGTGGCAGATTAGATGGTGGGTGCTGCTGCCTGTTCCCCGTGAGATTCTCCTGTGGAAAAGCCACTTGGGGAGGAATTCAGGCAAAGCAGTCAAGTCTGCACACCACACTCACCACGGCCAGCTCAGCCAAGAGAGGCAGAAGGGCCTTTTGTGTGATAAATTCCAGCCAAGGTTTATTCCAGCACAGCAAAGGGAAATCAGGAATAAAAGATGAAACCACGCGGTGTGCCCAAATTTAAGTGTGGGGTCAGTGGCCAATGGCCTGAGGGCACAGGGGTGGCACAAAGGGCAGGCAAAGGGAATTGCCCTACAGGAAGATGGGGCTGGCCAGCAGGGATACCACAACCAACGAGGGAACAGGGAAAGGGGAAACCACGAGAATTTGGGACATTTGGGGAAAGGAACTGGGCTGTGTCACAGTGTGGTGAGGCTCCATGGAAAGTCTTCTCTTTCAGCCTAGGTGGAGACTCTGTGGTGCATTCTTCCAGGGCAAGGCCCCCCAAGGGGGTTTCCCTGAGGGGTTCAAAGGATCCCACAGTGGGGTTTGCAGGAGTGCTGTGGACACTGAACAGATTTACCAGGGTGAGGTGTTGTAGAGAAACCCCCTCAGAGCAGGAGTTATCCTGTACTGCAGGGAGAAAAGCCCAGAGTGCCAATGACTGGTTAACACACACCTCAAAGACACACATATTAAACTTTTTATCATCTTTGTACTTTTTATCATCTTTGTAAAGATAACAGGTCAACCCCAGAGCAGCCACCTCCTTATTTCAGGCAGCTGTGATTCTGGTAAGGCAGTCAGACTAGATTTTGTGAATGACCAGGTATTTGGCTGTATCAAGAGCCTGCTTGCTTTTCCCTGTTGGAAAACATTATCATCAATGGGGATCTGTTGGCAGGAAAGTGGGGAGAGACACTGCTTTTCACACCCTCATCTGTTTTCACACAAAAACAAGAGTACTCATTATTGATTATTCATTATTCCCCCATCTAATAAACTTTCTGCCATTCAGGCAGCAGGCAGAAACAGCAACACACTGCTTTGTGTAGCCCATCACACATCCAGAGAGCAGATAATGAATGGGCAAATCAAACAAGCTTCCCAAAAACTCCATCTGAAGATTATTCAGCCCAGTGAATGCTCCTGAATAACAAATACATCTGCAGGAATTTTGCAGTGGACTTGCAAACAGCATCAGGACCTGGGTTTGCAGTGAGTGATGGAAGCAGCATTGCTTGGCTTAAGCAGAAATTAAGATGATTTTCACTTTGTTTAGCACCTTCCATCTGAAGGTCTCCAAACATTTTACAAACTCAATTAATTGGTTGTGGTGAGACCCCTCCCCTGTTAATTTTGCACCCTTTTAATCTGAATATCAGAGTGAATTTCATACATTTGCACCCAGCAAAGCTCTGCTGGGGCTGTGGGCAAAGCCCAGCTCTCCTCACTCCTCAGCCCTCCTAGACCATATTTCTTCTCTGTGGCTTGAAGTGACACAAAACTTCATGGGAATCTTAAAATTACATCCAGTACACACCTATCAGCACTGTATTAAGCCTACTGAAAAAGAGTGCAAAACACTTACTATAATTAAAACTCAAACTTAATACTCAAAATACTTAAAACACTTTAAATACTCTATTTTCATATTATCTATAATATTATTATAATTGATTTTTTAAAAATCTATTTATGTATCTAGCTATCTATTATTTGTGCTAATTATTGATTGGACTTGATGATCTAAGAGAGCGCTTCCAAACCAGATGATTCTATGATTCTAAATGGACAAAACTGGAGGGGGAAGATATAGCAACTTTTAAAAAACAATCCCTTTTGCATTGAAGCAGCAAAAATTTTATAGTGTTCTGTTGGTTTTTTTTTTCATTTGGGGGTGTTTTGTTGTTTTTTTTTTCTTTTTGAAGTTTCCAAACTAAAAATAAGCCAAGGAATTAATACCACCAGTCAAAAAGGAGCAGAAATATTCAGTGAAAAACCCACTTGGATTTCTGTTGATTTCTCTGCACGTTTAGAGCATAACACCAGAACTGGTGCACATTGCTCAGCTCTGCTCTCTGGGCAGAGCAAACCCTCTGTTTTTCACCATCCCCATTGTCCCCAACCCTGCACAAAAACAAGGAGCATTTTCCTGCTGCTGGACAGGCCTGGGGCTGTTGTTGGGCTGGGTCCAGCACGGCTGAACAGCCAGCGCTGGCCACATTGCAAGGAGAGTTAATCCACTGCCATCTGTCTTTATTATGCTCCCATTGTTGGACACCACAGCCTGGAAATCCAGCAATGAAACCCAGTTGTTCCTTGCCATTCATCATAGTTATTGCTGGAGTTGTGTAATGAAGAGGGGAAGTGCTGTTTATTGCTCTCCCCTCTTTAGAAACTATCCTTAGGGGTAGTTATGGATGGTTATTGGAATCAAGCACAGGGCTCTGGGAGGTCCCCTCTTCACTCTGCTGCTGTGTTGAACCATGAGGTTTAATGGGGTTTTATGTCTGCTTTTGCTTTGAGCCTGCTTTTGTTCTCAGAGCCCTGAAGATTGGTTACTCCACTGCTGGCATGAAGGTGAGCTGAAGGAAAGGAGAGCTATTAATATGGTAAAAAGGCAGGAGGTGGGTGCCCTCCGGGGCAGGGACAGCTCTGCCAGGAATAAAAGCAGCAAGTGTGCACAGCAGCCAGAGTTTAGGCATTGTCCTGCTCAGGAACTGAGCCCTCTGAGCCTTTGAAAATAGCTGATCATAAGTACAGGTGCTTCAGGTTACAGCTCTTCTCTCCAGCGATTTCTGGAGGCTGAAAGTCAGACAAGACTCCAGCTGTGCAGGTGAGGGATGGAGGGGACAAGGGAATGGTGCACGAGGTGAAAGAGCCAAACATAATTCTCACTGGGCAGTGCAATGCTTCTCGCTGGGGATTACCAGGATAAAAATGAGAATGTTCTCAAATAGATCTATAATGAAGATCCTTCAATAAGTCATCATGCCTGCACTGCAGCAGATTTTGGAGATTTTGGGGTGAGACATACTCCCTCTGGGTTTTATGAGTCAGCTTCTGGACTGCAGGATGGTTGATCCCATGAAGATGATGTATTAAAGGACCTGAATTTTCATGCAGAACTCAAACTGCCTTATGATTAGCTCTTCTGTTTTGATAATTTATTATTCTTGCAATTACTCTGGGAAACAAAGAGATGTGGTTGCACTGAGCCTCAGAAAGGCAGAAATTCCCCTCAAAAAGGCTGCTCTCCTTCTGCTGCCACACACCTTTGGTGGGGCAGGCAGCTCACCACCTGCACAGACAACTCCTTGCTCTAGGCACCAGCTTCAGGGAATTTTGCAGAGCCCCAAACTTATGGGCCAAACTGGAACAAAAATGAGGTTCTGTGGCAGAAATAACACCTCTGGAAGGCGCCTGGTGTGCAGACAGATAGCGAGCACGGCTTCATTAACAGCAATTTATTTGTGCTGGCAACAAGGGAAGGGTGTAAGGAGCCTGTGGGATAAGAAGCTGTGGAGAAGAGCTGCCTATCCAGGTATCAGAGCCTGCACTCTGGCAGTGCTTCTGGGCATGACATGTAATAGGTATGAGATGAGCTTCAAGGGCTAAAGACATGGAAGGAGTTAGAGATCTCAGTTGTGTTTGCAGATAACGCAGAGCCTGCGCCTGTCAAAGCTGCTGCTGATAAGGGGATTCTGCAGAAAGTAATTAAAACTCGAGCCCCTGGTATTTATTTAAAGGGGAAACTCTTGGGACTTGATAGGATTTTGTTGAAATGGACCAGGAAGCTGATTCTTAACGTGCCACGGAAAAGAGCAGAGAATTAAATCTAAAAAGAGAGGCCAAGCAAGTTTCACAGTGCCCTCACACAATCTGTAAGGCTGCAGAAGCTGTGAAGGTCTCTCTTACATGCTGAATATGCAGGACAAGTCAAAAAAAAATAAAATCCACCCTCTTGGTGACACAGGAAAAATTTGTTCCTGGAGAAAGGTGTAGATCTGCCTATGTTGACTTGGAAAGAAACGTGTGCTGTTATTTTGGACTTCAGCTCTCTTTTCCCTGAGGTGGCTTCCCTGGAAAACACATAGATCTGAACAGACAGCTTTGCATATTAAGTACATTTTTTTTGCTAGATGCTGGTTGTCTGAGAAACTAATTTGTGACAATATGGTTTAGTAGACATGATCTTAACCAGTTTGCAGCAAAGTGTGGGTTCAGCGATATCACCCTACTGCCTGTGAAGTCTCACCCAGGGCTTGGTGGAAAATTATGCCCAAGTAATAAAGTACTTATTGATGGGGCTTGCAGCTCCGAGCCTGATGTATGGCTGGCTCTTTCAATTATGGAATGGCAGCAGTGAAGCATGGATTGTTATCTGCTGACATCTTGTACAGCAGAAAAATGAAAAGCTGGAATTCCTGTGTCAGAGTCACTCGGGACACAGAGAAGTATAGAGAAACAGATGAGGCAAACCAGAAAAAAAATCAGCGTGGCTCAGGTCCCAAGAGCTGCCATCACTTCATAGTTTTCCATGGAGTCCCAGAACTGGGAAACAAGAGTTTTAAAGCAAAGTGGTGTCACCTGAACTTTCCCACAGTTGTGTGGACTTTTTCCCTCTGGCAGATTTAGGACGAGTGTCAGGTGATGCTGTCACCAGTGCCTGGGTGGGAAGAGAAGTCAGTGGTGTGAAGTGGCTGAGGCAGCAGCCTCTGGGCTGCTCCCAGACAGTCCCAGTGCCTGGGTCAGGAGGGCAAACCTTGTAAATCTATGGCACAAGTCATGCTTCAGGCTGCAGCAAGATTCAGGTTTTCCTTTTACTCATTTTTCCAGCTTACTTTGAAATTAAAGAAAGAAATCTCATCAGAAATTGTATTTAGGGCACACCCAGACAATCTAAGAATTATTTTAATATAACCTATACAGTTACTGTAATTTCAGAAATTTATTTGATGGAAGCCATTGGACTACAGCTTCCTGTCACCTTAATTACTAATAAAATACATCATTTCATGTACATGTAGAATTATCACAGAATTATAGAATGGTTTGGGTTGGAAGGGAACTTAAAGCTCAGCTCATGCAAGGACACCTTTCGCCAGACCAGGAGGCTCAGGGTCCCGTCCAACCTGACCTTGAACACTTCCAGAGATATTATATATAAGCTTGGAGCCCAGTTTAATTTAATAATAGTAACTGGGGACTTGATACTTGCCAGAAACACCCATGTGACACAGAGACAGCAGCTCTACCATGATTCTTTCCTGTCTAAAGAAATTGCTTTTCTTGTTAAGACAATGGTCCAAACTACCATTTCCAGGAGACAATCATAATCAGCTACAGCTGTGGGAAGGGAGGGGCAGTGATTTCTGTAGGATGTCAGCGATGAGGTCTCTGTGCCCTGTGCCCACCTTTGCCATCGGATAACAGTTCCTCCATCACTCTGCTGCTTGATCTCAGCCCTCCTCAGCTTACTCATCTGTGAGATTCACTTAATTACATTAGTCAACTTCACCGAGGTGTCTTGAAGCTTAATTAACTTCTGGAAAGCCCGTCAAGAGCCGCTGGCAGAATGCTCTGAGGCAGAGTTGAGATGAGAAATGGACATGAGGGAGGGGAATGTGTTGCACTGTGTTTGGGAGAGCAGAATGGGATGGAGCTGCCGACTCACCACAAATGTCTCACACTCAGGGCATGGCCAAGGGCTCTGGGGAGATCCCTGCTGATGATCCAAAGCACAAACGTTCATTTCCCAGTTTTATGGGATATGAGAGTGTGATTCCTCCATTCTCATTTCCAAACAGCTGGTTTGGAGAGGGGGATGTGCTCACCAGAGCTGTGCATGGAAACACAGCAGACACAGCTCTCTTTTCTCTCTAAACTTGATGTAACTTGTTTTGTAGGGTTTTAGGGTTTGAAAATGTTATCATAGGGTTTTTTTTAATAATGATGGTTATTTTTTTCTTCTTTTTTTAACACTAGGTGTTATTATTTGATGTTATATATGGGTTACTTTTAATTTTTGATGTTATATGGGTTACTTTTAATTTTTACTTTTAATTCTCCCATTTACTTTTAATTCTCTCTTTTAACTCTCCACCCTGGCACAGCCAGCCGGTGGGTGGAAGTTGGTCGGGGCACCTGTGGCTGGTTGCTGTCAGTTCTCGTTTCACCCTCAGGAGGGTTTTCACCTGACACACCCCAAGGGGTGAATTGACATTCATAGCTCCTCCAGGGGAAAAAACATATGGAGGCTCCACCGGGACAAACCCCCCGTGCTCGGAATTGCCAATCAGTGCCTGGCTGAGCCTCAGCTGGGAAAACCTTGCCACTAACAAGGCTTCACGCTCCTCCAGCTCTCCTTGCTGTCTGTCAGCTGCTAAGGATGGTTTGAGCAGTGCTGGAGCTGCTCAACAACCTACAGCACCAGCTTATTATGGAGAGGTGGTAACCTCTGCATATTTTAGGTGCAGGCAGCTCCTATTAGAAACACCCACAAGGTATTCCCTGTAACTTAGCAAAATTGGATGCCCTTAAAAATGAAATATTTAGCAGGGAACGGAGTGGGGAAAAAAAAAGGTTTCTGCTTTTTTTTCTGGAGGAATATTTCTGAGATTGTTGTATTTGGAGTATTTAAATACACCACGTTCCTTTGGATCCCTGTGTTTTGCCTGTTTGTTTACGCTCCTTTTGCTGGGAAATGCCTTGTTATTGTTTCCTTGTGCTTTCCACAGGGCTCGAAATTACTGGCTGTGCAGGAGGAAATTAGTTGGTAATTAAAGGCAAGTTAATAACGATTCCCATGGAGCCTGCTTGGTCCTTTTGCTGGGAGGAAGACACTCTGCCTCTGGGGTCAGGCACTGCTGCCCGAGCAGCAGGTGTGACATCCAGGGGGGTTGTCACACCTGGTACCTGCCTGGGACACACACAGGCAGGACTTGAAGCCTTTCAAACCTCAGCAATTAAGAGATAATGGCATGATATCAAAACAAGACAAGTAATGGAGCGACCTGCAGCCAGCAGATTATTTCTGAGAGGTTCAGAAAAGGTAACTCAAGGAAGGAAAGCTTTGGGTACAAACTGGGGCGTGCCAGCCTTTACCACATTTGTAATTGTTTTAGGCACCATTAAAATTGGAACATGCATGGAAATTCTTTCTTGGAAATCGAGTTCAAGACTCTCAGCTCCTTCCAAAGTGCCCAAGGCACAGGGCTGTCTGCACAATCCAACCCCTTGGCTAGTGGACTGATCTTTGAAGGAACAGGAGTGGGATGTGTTTTGGCTTTCTACAGCTGGAGAAAACCAGAGCACTTGCAGAGGGAGTCTCTTGAATTTTCAGTGTGACTTGAACATATTTTTGAGGGAGATTTTGGTGCTTTCAGATGTTGAGGGTGAAGTCATGAGGGCAGCTGAATGTTTTGAATGAACGCTTTGTTTTTCAAGGAAACAAACCTCAGACACTCAAGTTTCTCCTCATGCCTGCCTGTTTCACTTATGTGACTTCAAAATCTGTTTGGTCCTTTTCCAGGCACTGAGGTGGTGGATATCAAATGTGTGAATTCCCTGTGTAGAACTGACCAGCAAACCCCCTTTCTCATGTGCAGAGACCACGGGCATGGTTTAGTACCTGAGAGGAAGGAAGGGGAGAAAATGTCTGGTCTGAGCTCTAGACTGCAATAAAAAACAGAATAAAAAGTCTCAGCAGAAGCCCAGTTTCACCAGTGACCTCAGCAGCTGGCCAGAATCCAGCCCTGATGTAAGGATTTCATCTCCTGGCGCTGGTGGATGGGGGGCAGGTGAAGTAGCACCACACACTTGCAGGTTTGTGCAGAGCTGGGGCTGAGAGCCCTGCCAGGGGGTGTTCATTTTCCTGAGTGCCCAGGTCCCTTCTTGGGCTGGATCCAAGTGAACCCAGAAATCTGAATATCAGTGATGATACTGACGACTTTTGCCCAGCTCCTGCTGTACCCTAAAGGCCCCCAGCTCCATAGATAACATTTTTTTATATCTTGAAACCTCCCTGGAGGTGCCTGCCCAGCAGTGCTGAGGGGCTGGATGTTTCCAGGGGCAAAGCACATCCCCAGCAGCACCTGAGCATGGAGATCTCCACACCTGGTGGGAAAATATTGCCCTGGAGGGCTTTTCCTTTTTCACAGAATCCTGAAACAACCAGGGCTGTTTCACGGGGTTGGAAGGGACCTCTGGAGGTGATCTTGTCATCTCTGGTCCTGTCATTCTGCCCTGCCTGAGCTTTTGTCCTTCACACCACAGAGGAGCTTGCACCCAGCCTATGAGAACCATTTCTGACAGGCTGAGCCCTGAACAGAAGTTGTTCTGGGCTGGGTTGCCAAATAAAACCATGAGCCCTGCTCTGTTCTGTGGAAGGAAAAACCCAGGGCTCTCTCACCACCACTCTGACAGCCCAGCTGAGGACTGCCTGCCCAAAGGGGGAGAAAGACCAAGAGACACCAAGGACAGAAATGAAAACTTGGAAATTTCCTCAAATAGTTAAAATAAACTCCTTAGGGTGTTAACAAAAAAAAAAAAAAAAAAAAAGAAAGAAAAAAGAAAAGAAAAAAGTGCCTCTCGTTTTGAAAGGCTGCAATTACTGTGGATAGGATCCATCTCACCTGATGGCACCCAGGTCTCGGCATCTGCACTGAGCACTCAGATCTCATTTACCATCAATGGAGAAAAATGGGCACCTCCAGCAGGCAATTGCTCTCATCTGGAGGTGGTTGCCTAAAATAGGACAGACAAATCACTGCAATTTCTCTCCACTTACACATTTAAGAGACTCGCTCCTGTACAGACACTTGTCTTGTGGACCTCTGACACCAGGTGAGATGAATCCCCCCTGAAGTGACAAGACCCATCTTCTGAAAGCAAGCAGGGATGTCCCAAACCCTGCCCTGATGGCATAACGAGTCCATGTGTAAAAAAAAATAGTGAATAGCACTCCCCAGAACACATCAACCTCAGCTCTGACCATGTGGAGGACTTGGGAACGTTTGAAGGGGTGATTAGGATTAATCCATTTACCTGAGTGAGTCACTTGGAGAGCCTTAGCTGTAAAACAATATTGGTTATCAGCATCCTCCTGCGACGATGTTCTGTGAGTTCTGGAAAGGAGATTTTTTTTCCCTCTGAAACAGCCTCTTCACATTTTCCCCGAGTGAAGTATTTTGCTACTCAGATTTGTGATTTAATAATCATAAATAATAGAGCCCTTAGTGCTATATTTTTAAATGACTGAATGGTGAGAATCTACTTTAAAAAATTGTATGAATGCCTATCACTTGTGTGCATATAAATGTATTCAATTAGCACTCAAATCTTGAGTTATCTCCTGATGGAAGGCAAAACCTTTTGAATTCAGTCCCATGCAAGAAATACTGTGTCATTTAACTCACAAAAGGATGCCATGCACTTAACAGATAATGACTGAAGAGGATTTTGCTGTATTGCTTGTTCTGCTGCTTGTGAGGACAAAGAAAATAATTCCCTTTTTAGGATCCTATGGGGTAATGAGTGCACCCTCTCCACACTGATCACACTGAGCAGGGGAAAGGAGAGAGCCCCATGGGCTAAAGGGGCTGCAGTTTTATTGTCACAGTCCCCCGTGTGCTTCCCATGTTTTGTCTGGGATGCTAAGCCAGTGGCTAACCTGTCTCTGAACCTGCCACCAGCACACAGAGATTACTCACCCTGGATACTGCACTTCAGCAAATGCAGAATTAGCCCTGGCTAAGTAATCTTGTTAGCGTGATTCAGTGTTAAATGGATCTCGATTAAATGGGCCTTTATATTGGCCCAGCTGGAGATGATAAGCCCCCACAAGGAAGTGGCAGGAGACCGAAGGAAATTGCTTTACTTCAGACTGGGATGTTTAACCCCATAAAACACTTTCTGGTCCCCCTCTGCTGCTGCTTCTGCTCGCTTGCGTGGCACCATCTCCTCTGGCCTTGGCTGTGGGGACAGGAGAGGCTCAGGGCAGGGCTGGAGCATCTCTTCCTGACACCTGTTGGCCAGGACAAGAGCAGGCTGCTGGAGATGCTTGCTGATGGGTGACTTTGTCCTCCTCTGTGGCTCTTTGCTGGAATTAATAATTCCCTTCTGAGTGCTTCGTCCAACCCCTCACTCAGGATGGTGCTGGGGCATCCAAAGGTCAGAGCCACTGCTGCCACCAACAATTTATTAAGGCTTCAAACAGCACCCAGGGAGAATCTTCAGCCTCATCGTAAAAGAAATGGATTGCTTTAAACGTGCCACTGGGACTCCTCGGGAATGGCTTGGGGTTTGTCAGTGTGAGATGGGAATCAGCCTGGTGTGTCAGAACCTGACACTTCATTTCCCCTGCTCTTGGATTTGGCAGTGTGTGCACAGCCTGGGAGAGAGAAAAATGGCATCAAAATCCCCTTGGGACAGCAAGTGCAGAGGCAAACTGGGGGCACTGGTGGGACAGGGATGGAGAGCTGGGACTCACAGCACCAAAGTTTCCTCCTCTGCAGTGGGAAGCAGCTCTGCCCTCCAAAGGCTCCTGGTGCCCTGAAGCCAGGACTGGGTTACAGTGGTGTTGCAGGTGAAAGCAAGATTAGAAAGAAAAAAAAAAAAAAAAAACCAGATAAAACACTTCAGCCATGCCCTCTGCTAATGGTCACTGTTAGGAAAAGGCTTGTGAGGACAGCTAACAAGGTGGACATCAAACTGCCCATGGTGCCCACACATCAGTGTGTGCTCTCCTCCTGCTTCCCTGCTCTCCTCCTGCTCTCTGTTAGCTAATAAATTTCCTCTCTCCACGTCTGATGTGACTTCAAAATACGGATTTATCCTCAGAGAGTCAGAGACCCTAACAGGACACTTGAAAAATCTCTGCTCTGTAGCAAGTCAGATGATCTGATATCTTTTTTCCCAGACCTTTGACAGAAATATGGTAAACATGCAATTATTCGAATTTTTCCATAAATTTTGCATCGGAGGTGGATTTACATGCCTGTGATATTTTCCAGACGTGAATCCCAGCCCTGTGAAGCAGTGAATGGCTGCAGATAGGCAAGAAATGATATAATCTATTAGAGATTTCCTTCATTATCCCTCTAATCAAGGCTTCTATCAGTCTCCTTTGAAGCGCTGCTGGAAAAAAAGATCTTCAAGTAAACTGATGCTGGAGATAATTAATTAACTTGCCATCCTCTTGCCTTACAGACAGAGACAGCGTAAGAAAGAAGAAGTGTCCTTTGCAATTACTGCTCTGTGGTTTTCCATCCTCGTGCTGACAGCTTGTAGGACATGAAGTGGAAAAGCATTTTACCAAACTTTGAGGCTTTGGCCATCAATTCCTTCACTTGAGAATATTTTCTCCTGCTTGTATTTCTCATGTTGTTGGATAACACTCCTGATGGTGAAAAATGGATTTAATACTTGAACAGTTAGAGCTGGATGTAGTCTAGCCTGGTAATAATATCTTCTTTATGCTTTCCTGACAGCAAATACCCCCATCTCTCCTATCTCAGATTATTGTACAGGAAATCCTTTGTTAGGGTAGAATAGAACATTGAGATCCAGAGCTGGGTCAGTGGAGTAACATGGGTACTGCAGGTTGCCACAGGTATTCCCAGTGTTTTTTTCTAGGGGCTAGATTTCTGCCTTGGGAACTCACCTTTTTCATGTGAAATCTTTCCAAATATTGCTGCAATCTCAAGTCCTCTAAAGATGTGGTTTTTCTTTCTGTATTTTAAAGGATAAAATTCTAATTTCTCTGCCATCTCAGACCAAACCTGGAGCAGGAGGAGGTCTGCAATCCACCAATCTCAGATGATTTTTTTTTCTTTTACAAATGATGTCCCTTTTTTGCTAAGGTTTTCCTGTGTTTCCACTTCCTTGAGTTCTCAAACCAGCATTTCAAATTCTAACTAGGTTAGCTCTCCTTAAATTTCCCCTTTTTGGTGCTGCATGAGCAGCTAGACAGGGGAGAGCACGGCTGAGCAGGCAGACTGACAGAGCTTTAAACACTGATCCCAAACACCACCAGCAAAACACTGACAAGAGCCTCCTTCCAAAGGAAATCTCCCCAGAAATATCAAGCAGTAAAGCAGAGTGGAAAAGGCACATAATAAAGGCAAGACTGAGCTCAGAGTGTTTGCCAGCAAAATCAGGGATTTTGCTGATCATCATGTACGTGCAGGGTGGGTTTATGGCAAGGAAAAACTTGTTTAGCTTGGGTTTGGTCACCAGGGGCTTGTAAATTAATTAATGCTTGTAGGAGTCACTAAAGGCTGAAGAAGTGAGGGATGGTGTTGCTAATGCAGCACAAACTGGTTCTTTTTTTCCCTGGAAAAATGCTGCAGCCTGACAGAACCAGGTTTCCTTTTTGTGGAAACGTTGAAGAGGACCAAGGAGTGCCACCATGCATTGCCCAGTGTTTGCTCATCCATGTTTTCTAATGCATTTCCTCCCCTTCCAGGTGCTGGCAGACACTGTAAGCTCCTGCTGAGACAATAAATAACTTTATACACTATTGTGGTGCTTCACTTCCAGCAGTGATGGGTCTTCTCTTGCCCCAGGGAGTGGATGAACAATGTTAACTGGTGGATGAACAACTTTAACTGGTGGATGAACAACTTTAAGTGCTGGATGTGTCCTCCCAAATGCTGTATCTGCCCTTTTTTTCAGAATTATTAGCAAGTTAGTGTGAATTGTGAAACATCAATTACAAAATTGGTGTGAATTAACACTGTGGGTTGGTGGTGGTTATAATTGGCCCCTGATGAGGGTGAGTGCTCTGGAAGGTGAGCTGTGCTGGCAGGGTCTCCATCACCTGCATGCACCTTGTGTGGGGTTAGTTTTGGGGGAGAAAAGTGCAATTCTGGTAAGCACAGGTTCAAAACCCCACGCCAAGCAAAGCCTCACCAACACTTTGCCTTTTGAGAATCATTCTTTCAAGGCCAAGAAATGAATCAATATGGGAGCAAGTGGTTGAAGAGTATTTTATTTTTGTGATTTTCTTAACAGATGTCTCACCATCTCCCCATGGTTTTGGGGCAGCTGTGGCAGGTGCTGCTCCAGAACAGTCTCAGGAGTTGTCCAGGGTCAGCAGCAGCTGAGTCAGCTCTCAGTAGCTCTAGGATGTGATGATTTGCTCATTGGAAGACCAAAAGGGACAGATGATTTTTGGTAAAAACACATTTTTTACCTTTAGAAAATGAGAAAACCTTCCCCTTCCTGACTGTCTTTCTGGGAAAGTTTGGAATGTTTCCATCTGCAGGCCTTTAACATCAAAATTGCCAGTTTTGAAAGTAACTGTCTTGCAGACTACAAGTCCTCATCTTGGCCTGTAAGCCCTGAAAAGCTCCTGATAAATGCCCTTTCTCACACACCCCTTGTATGCAGAACTCTTTAAAAAAAAATCTGCTAATTAATTTTAAGCCTCTTTGTGGCAAAGCCTAAGAACTGGATTTACCAAGAGACCAGGGGGTCCATCTGGTGCAAAAAGCTCTCTCCTATGCCAAGGTACTTGTTTCATGGTGGGGTTTGGGTCTGGATATCTCCTTTGGGCAGCAGGTTGGTTGTACTGACCAACTGACCACTGGCACATCCTCAGCAGGGGGAGGGCATGGTGACAAAGGAAAATGTAAAACCCCTCCCTCCAAACTGCTATAAATTTTAAATTAAGGGGCTCTCAGGCAAAATATGGAATCTTGCCTTGCAATCCAGGACAGGATGCTGCTAAAGGATTTACTGGGCAGGGAAAGATGCTCCATCCCTGTTAGTGTGTGTAAAAAGCAATGCATTCACAATGGGAGTGATGTGTTGTTATCTGTTTGCATGTGGTCACCTTGAACACCTGAATTAGGAGAAATCAAATGTTGTGCCTTCTGTCCTACAAATGATTATTTCAGATATTTGCAATCTTGACAAGGTTTTCCTGCAAATGCGATGATATTAAATAATTTTCATTACATGCTCAAAACAGCCTGTAAAGCATTGAAATCATTAGGAACCTAGTCATGCTGCTAAAATCCAACTGATTATGCTCTATTTTGTTTGAACTTTTAATTCCTCTCCTGCTATCTTCCCTTGGTTAGTGGTCAAGTGTAACTTTACCTCGAAGCTCAGCCCTGTGAGACACAGCTTGTGGCTGATTGCATCTGATGGGGGGGAAAGAGGGGCTTTTACTGGAATTTTCCTATTAATTTTTGTGCATAAATTAGGAGAAATTAAGGCTGTGTGTAGCCCATGTCATGTCATGGCTTGGCCATGATGTGATGCTGAGTGAGCACCACACCAAATAGTGCTGAGTGGCCAGAAGGGGTCTGGCAAACTATTCTCATGGGAACTGAGAGGAGCTCCTGGAAAATCCTCTGGTAGTTCACAGTGGACATGGAAATGGGATAGAAAGATCAGAGTCATTGGTTTCCTGGATTTCATTGCTGGTTAAAACTTTATTGCTTGAACTTTTCTTTCTGAAACAAAGTTAGCAGAACAGAAATCAGTTGGATACTGGGCTTGCTTAATGCAGGTTCTGATTACTCTCCCCATATTCCAAGACATCCAGAAATGATGCAAACACGCTTTGGCAATGCTGAGCTAATCAGCTGCTTGAAAGGCAGAGCATTTTACCTTCAGTCAGGTACCAAGTTATCACATCCTCATTTCTCCAGGATGTGGGTAAAGCAGGCACGTTCCTGCCTGCTGAGAGCTGGGCCAGCACTCCTGGGATGATGGGGTGGGGAGGGCATCCAGTGGCTCTGCCAGGAAAACCAGGCTGCAGATCCACCTTGGAGAGCCACAGCTCGCCCCTTTGGCTCAGCATCCCTTCCTCCTCTGGAGTCAGAAGCCTTGCTGTGCTGGATTAGATTGCTCTGCTGGATTTTCGTGTCTGTGCATGACCCAGACACAGCCCTGTGCCTCATTAGCTGGAGGCTGGTTCAGCAGGGCTGGAGCTGTGCTCTGTCAGCAGGACATGCCCAGGGGTGCCAGGCCCTGCCAGGGCATTATTTCCACGGGCCTGCCATTGCTCAGCGCATCCAGGGATAGGTGCAGCTGATAAATATGGCTGATAAATGTGTTTAATAAACAGTAGCCAGGGCCCAGCACACTGTAATGAGCTGCTCATCTCTGGAGTTGCCACAGCATTCTCCTGGCAAATATTCTGACACTTGATCGCAGTCCTGCTGTGAACTCCCAAACCATGGGAACAGAGAATTTCTCCAAAAACTGGCCCGTTTTCTCCCACATTCCATGCCACTCATAAGCCCAGGAGTTCTGTGCTTCTGGGCACCTCCAGTGTCTGGTCTGTCTGAGCTGAGGCTGGGGCAGCAGTGTGGACCCCCTGAAGGGCTGGGTGGCACTTGCAGAGTGTCACTTTGGGGCAGGTTTAAGTATTGCTGTGGGGGCAGACTTGGCAACAGGTCATGTGAGGGCAGCCCCAGTGGGTCAGCCAGATTGCCTTGGCTGCCTTTAAAGGGTTTATCCCAAGGGGCAGCTGTCCTGTTTGAAATCCTGCAGCCAGGTAGGATCCAGCCTTCCCCTGCTGTGCTTTCAGCCTGCTGGAATATTCACAGCAGCTGTTGGGAATGTGGCTGGGTTTGGTGTGGGGCTGGGCTCTGCTCAGGGTCCCCCCACCCAGGCAGGGTGTGAACCTACAGGTTTCCTTCCAGGAGGCCACTGCTGAGCTCTCCAGACCTGTAGCAGATTAGAATATGCTGAACTGTGAAGTCTTGTCTTAATTAATGCTTTATAAGGTTACAGCTAGAGCTGGGAAAATAATCAATAGTGAATCACCTACTCGGCAAATTCAGCTCTTTTCTGCGGGCGAGTTATCTGTAAACAGCTTGCACTTTTCTCCATCCATTCATTCATTATTTACAATTATTTCCCAAATAATTCCTCCCAATTGCTTTTGCTCTGCAGCTTGTTTGCAAGCAGCACGTGGCAGGTGCCTGCTCCTCGCCAGGCAAGCTCTGATCACTCGTTTTTGGTGGGACGAGCAGGTTATGTGGCCTCACACTGTGTCCCCAAACGCAGCAGCCCAGCTCTTGCCAGCCCCCTTAATGAATTCAGAATAGCTTTGGGCAGATATTCCTTGCTTGTGTGCAGCATCCCTGCTCTCTGCCAGCAGCCTCGTTAGTTAAATCCTTCGTTAGGAGACTCGTCAGGGTGCAGAGGCTGCAGCACGGATTCAGAGCCCATCTCATCTGGATTTTTACTGAGCCAGTCCTTATTAGCCCTATTGGCCATATGAGTAGCAGGATCTTCAAAATTAGCAGGCCTTAGTGACCAGAAGTGTTTTCACACTCAGGAACCTGCTTGGGCCACTGGTGAGAGCCCCAGAGCCCATTTCTGGCCCTGACTGCCCCAAATACACCCTGCTGGTGTCCAGGCTCACACCAAGCTGATCTCTGCTGCCAAGGACCCTCATTTAAACCTGTCACTGTGCCCAAAGTGACTGCAACCCTGGAAGAGAAAATCACCTCCAATTCCAGGGCTCTTTCCATGGCCCTGGCTTGCAATGTGCCTCCCCCTGTTAAAATCACCACACCATCTCAGCTCCAAGGCAGCCGTGGCAGTTTTGATGATTAAAAGGATTTCTTCATGATAAGAACTGGAGTGAAACTCATTTCAGGTAGCAGCGAAACAGCTGCTGGATGGTACACAGTTTCATTTACTGCTGACATGAACTGGATTGTTTTAAGCAGAGGACCTAAATAGGCTCTGGCATAAATCAAAGAAAACACCAGCTGCGGGTCAGCCACACTCTGGGGATTCACTGCTGTGGATCTGTGAGGAAACCAGACAGAGGAGCTGGCTGCTGGCCCACATCACTCAGGAAGGGTCTGCCTGGGCTGCAGGAAAAAGGATTGCCCCATGCTGGGGAATTCTGACAGGTTCCTTCCCCTCCCAATGCTGTCACAGCTCCTGGAAGGCAGATCTTGGGATGCAGCTGCAAGAGAAAAGTGCTGGAGGCTGGTCTGAGGTCTCTCCTGGCAGGGCTGCAGCCCCATTTCAGGGGTCGAGCCCCATTTCAGAGCGTGGTGGTGCCATCAGTGCCAGGGATGTGGCCCAGGAGGGAGCAGGTCTGTGTCCCCACCCAGCAGTCACACCAGCCACTGCCAAGGGACACTTGGGTGGTTGTGAGAGACACTCTGCAAGAGAAATTAAATAAAAGAGTTTCAAAATGGTCTTAATTATTCCTGTTGCCACTGTAATCATTGGTGGAGGATGAGTGGGTGCACCCTGTTGTGGCATTCACATTCTCTGAACCAAGAGAGATACAATTGTCTCTCCCAGGATTTTTCCTGGGGAAGGCAGTGAGAAAGCTCAGAGAAGGAAAACAAGTCTTGTCTCCACTTGCTGCTCCTGTTGTTTGGCACACGTGGAATGTGTTATGGAGATTGTTTACTGACAGTGATTTGTTAACTGGACTCTGGTGATGGTTGTTTGGATTGATTGACCAGTTAGGTCAAAGTTGTGTCGTGACTGTCTGAAACAGTCATGGGTTTTCCTAAGTGTGATATAGTTCTAGTATAGTGTTAGTATAGTTGTAATATAATATATATAGCTTAATAAAGCAATTGTTCATCCTTCTGAGTCATGCAGTTATTCTCCATTATTCTCTGGCTGGGGGTTGCGTTTCTGCTACACCCTGTGATGTAGGGGAGATCTGCAGGCAGGGATTTGGGTCTGGAGCTTGATGCCTGGGTGTTATAGGATTTGGGAGAAGATGGGGCTCTGAGGGTGCTGCTGCCTCTCAGGGTGGCTTTGGAGGAGGGAAGAGTGAAAAGCACCGTGTGGTGAATGCTCTGGGTGATTGGAGCCCCACTTGAGAGCGTGGTGGTGCCATCAGTGCCAGGGATGTGGCCCAGGAGGGAGCAGGTCTGTGTCCCCACCCAGCAGTCACACCAGCCACTGCCAAGGGACACTTGGGTGGTTGTGAGAGAGACCCAGCAAGAGAAATTAAATAAAAGAGTTTTAAAATGTTCTTAATTATTCCTGTTTCCACTGTAATCATTGGTGGAGGATGAGTGGGTGCACCCTGTGATGACGGAGATCTGCAGGCAGAGATTTGGGTCTGGAGTATGATGTCTCCCTCCCTGGCCATAAGCTCAAGTCTGTCTGCTTTGCCCCTCAGCAGCAGCTTTTGTCCAAGCACACCAAATATTTAGTGCAGCCCTGGGTGAAGCCGTTCTGAAGGGAGCAGAGGATGCTGGTTCCTGCAGGCACAGGGAGAGAGTCGCTCTCCCAGCGTCAGCTCCTGTCTCTGCCTCACACACTTGATACAGTTTCCCTCATTTAGGAAATGTAAATAATTCCTTGGGCTCTGCTAATCCCAAGATTACACGGGTAATTCCTGTTTGCATTAATGGGAGGATCTATCTCAAATTCTCTGCATGTGAATGAGCATCACAGGACTGGCACTCTGAGCCCGTGTCTGGCACTGACACTTCCCCTCCTCCCCTCCCCTGCGCTCAGGAGGATCCAAGAGGAAACACAAAATTAGCTCCTTTGCCTCAGGATCTTCATTTTTTTGGAAGCACATTGCAAATGATGTCTATTATTAACTAAGGCCATTAGTCCCTTCCTTCTCCATCCAGTTCTGCCATTGTGGCTTTCAGAGTTATCTCACAGGTGCTGCTGGAGATGGAGAGCATGGGTATGCTCCATGAGGTGTGAGAAAAAGGGGTTTTGAGCAAGTAAAGCAAATCCATCCCCTCTGTGCCTTTTCCTGCTGGCATCTGGTGTGTACTGAGTCTCAAAATCCCAGATTTGGGGTGCCTGGGATGCACATCCAGGGACGCTGCACTACCCAGAGGTTTTTATTTCCACCCTCAGTCTGGGTGGGAGGAGATGAGGGTATCTGCAGCTCCCCAACCCCACCTGCAGCTCCCCTCAGGCCCAAACACAAAGCCAGGGAAAGTCCCAAAAGCTGCCCCAGCACCGGGGTCACCCAAGCCCTCAGCTCCCTGCCCCAGCCCCGTGCTGCTCCTGACTGCACCTCCCACTGCTGCTCACTGGGGAAAAGAATTAATTAAGCCAATTTGTGAAGATAAACTGGAGTAGCAGCTCTGGAAAAATATCATTGATCAACAGCAGGCTGTTCCCCGGGCTGAGCCCTGCCCCTCCTCCTGCTGGCACCTGCCTGGCACTGCTCGTGTCCCCTCCAGGAGGTGACACAGGCTGGGACACCTCCCCAGGGCTGGCAGCCAGGGGCTCTGGGTGGGGATGCTGTGCTGCCAGAGCTGGGAGCATCCAAGGCAGTAACAAAATTAAAGCAAGGAGGGTAGTGAGCTAGAAAAATTGATGTAATCACTAAAATACACCCAAAATTGTCACACATCTGTTGGGCAGACCAGCACCTGAGCATGGCAGGGATGCTGCTGAGGCACCTCAGACCTCCTGCCTCGGGGGCTGTCACTCAGCTCCTTCATTAGGAGGGGGAAAAAGTGCTGGAGAGCCTTTGCTTCCTACAATGGTTTTATTTCAAAGCTCTTTCACATCAGGGTAAAGAGGCACGAGGCTCACTTTTGCACATGGGTCGCTGAATGAAAAATAAAAAGTGTGTTCTCAATTTGGGGAATGATTTGGTAGTTGTAAAAAATGGGTTTGGGGTAGTTCTTGGGTTTGGGGTGAGAGGAAGGTGGAAGAGCCAGAAAAACCTTTATGCTGCTGTGAAATCTGTGTGCCATCAGTGTCTGCTGCAGAAAAAAAATATAAAAAGCAGCAGTTAGCTGAGCAGCAAGATTGGTGTTCTTGTATTATTCTAAAAACATAGCGCTGATATTTATTTCATTACAATATGCCTTCCTGTAGCTGGTAAATGAATTCCAGGAAGTGAGAGGAACCCCAGGATCAGGGACTTTACTTCATTTGGGATTGTGTGCAGCTAATATTCTGGTTAAATAAATACATTTTACTAATTGGATTACTCAGACAGTGTAATATACTGCTGGATTTCCAACAAGATGCTAATAAATTGTGTGAAGAACTTAATCATGTTAGCTTCCAAAAAGCTTGTAAGAGATGAAATTAAAAAATAAGTAGAAGTTGACATCTATTGCATTTCACAGTGTCTTCATTTTCCTCATCCTTCTTAGAGTTCTCCTTTCCTCAGCATGGCTGACGTGGATTTTTTTTTTTTTAATCTGCCTGTGATTAGGGAGGAAGCAGAGTTAGAGTGGGACTGGGGGGTGCTGGTGCCTGCCTTGTGTTTGGCTCTTCTCCTACCACTGATCCTGGCAGAGTCAGAGGGAATGAGGCTTTGACATCCCCTCCTGGAGGGCAGAGAGCTGTGGGATATTCCCCTGGATGCAGCAGGGAACGAGGCTGAGAGAAGCACCCGATGCTCCCTGAAGGTGGAAAGGATGCTGAGGGTGCACAGTGAGGGTGTGAGTGTGGAAACCCCGGGCACAGGGAATATTTCTCTGTCTGTTCTGGGGTGCCCTGACCCCCAGGGGAGCACTGAATTTGACCCTCATTCATGGAGAGAGTTTCCTAGACTTCAAGATAGACTGGAACCCACAAAAGTGTGAAATAGATTATAGAGAGCAGTGTAGGTGGATCACTTGGTGAGAAATTTAGGTTTTGGGATTTTTTAGCATGTTGTGGATGGAAGCAAGATGGAGGGCACAGGGTGTTGTCCTGGGTTTCTTCTTCATGCTTCTTCATGGGTTTGGGTGGCATTTTGTAATTGGGCAGAAAAGTCCTCATTGCAGCTCTTTGGGATCAGTTATTGGGTTAAAAGGGAAAATAATCCAGGTGTCAGTTCTTAATTGGAGAGTTTAGCTTTAAAAGACCTTGGAACAAGAGATAGCCATTTTTGTGCCTTGCTAATGAAAAGCTGCAGAGCTCATGGTTGTGAGACTGTTTTACTGATAAGAAACAATAAACACCTGAGTCTGAACATGAACTGCTGTCTCGAGTGCTTTCAATTCAGACCCAGAGAAACCCACATGTGATGGGCTCTGTGCTGGGGGAGAGGAGGTGGCCCTGGGCTGGGAACCCCAGAGGAGCATCCCAGAGCTCAGGGCCAGCACAGGGAGGTGTTGGATGGGCCCTGCTGTGCACCCACCTTCCTCCACACCAGCAGAATGATGGAGCACAGGCACTGCTGCCACAATTCATCATCAGCGAGGCACAGCACTGCTCAATTCACCCGAGCTTCCCACCAGCAAGGGAAAAGGCAACACAGACTTCTCTTTCCTTACTTTTTTTTTTATTTCTTTGATAGAAATATACAGTGAGAGAGTGAGTGGCTCTCCCTCTCCAGCGATCTGACAAATGGACACTAAAAACAGATAATTTGTCCCTCTCATCAATTGAACAGCACTTGGGTCACAGAGACAGCTCAGATGTGCTCTTTAAGCTGCACCCAGCTGTCAACAGGGTCTGTCCTTGCTGGGGAATAAATGCCAGGCAAAGGGATTGGTGTGGTTTGAGCCAAGGGGCTGGGGAACCTGCAAATGGATGGAGTCCGTCCATCCATCCATCCATCCATCCATCCATCCATCCATCCATCCATCATCCATCTCCAAGTGTCTGGAGACAAGGACAGTGCCTCTCACCCAGGTCCAACGATGCATTTTCTGGGATAAGGATGCTCCCAACCTGAATTACACCCCGGCTCCTTCCCCTCCAGGTTCCCTCTGTTGTGTATGAACCTGTCACAGCCCCCCACTGCAGGACAAGGTTTGCTGCAGCATCCTGTGAGCTCAGTATGAGCACGTGCACATGATGGAAATCATCAATGTGAGAGCTCCTTCCCCCCCAGGTTCCCTCTGTTGTGTACGAACCTGTCACAGCCCCCCCACTGCAGGACAAGGTTTGCTGCAGCATCCTGTGAGCTCAGTATGAGCACGTGCACATGATGGAAATCATCAATGTGAGTGTGCCTCTGTGAGCAGCTCACCAAAATGAAACTCCAGCACTTGGGCCTCAGGGGTTAAAATACCCTTCCCTTGCTCCCAAGCTGCCTGTTTGGACTCCCCTGATTTTTTCAGATGTATTTGATGCATCAAATGGTGATAATTGTTGTATTAAAGGGGCACATGGGGGAATAATTTGCCTTTCTGAAGTGCTGTGAGATCTTCAGATGAAACACTCGGCTGCTGTGATTGGCACTAAAAAGAAGGAATTGCCAATTCCTGTTAGAGAGTTGGCTCCCCACAAAGTTTAGACGTGTGGCTTGGTGTGTGTGTTTTGGTACTCAGAAATCCTGTCCCCCATCCTCCTGGTGCCAGTGGGATGCACAAGGTGTAGGTGAAGGCAAACTCAGGTGATTTTTATGGAGCAGGCAGGAGCCAGCTCCTCCTCCCAGGCTCCTTCCAGAGAGTCAAACCCAAACCACTCAGATCAAGCAAAGTGCCTGGGAGCAGCAGCAACTCAGAAATCCAAAAAGCAGCTCCCAGCCTGGCATCCACAGTGGGTGCAGCCCTGTGGGCAGTGCACCAAAATCTCTGACTGCTCTGCCTTTCCCCTCTCCCCCTCACTTCTGCATCCCCTCCTGATCAAAGTTGCCTTATTTTTTTAATTCCCCATATAAAAGGAGTATTGTCTGCATGAGGCCTCACCCTGCATTTATTTATATTTTCTCTCACAGCAGGATTTAAAAACAACAAACCAGCCCCTGAAATGGCAGCAGCTTCCCTGTAACCTGAACCTCATTGAAATACTAATAACTAGGTTTTGATGCAGCTTTGTGGGTATTAATGCAAATGTTTTTCTGACTCTCCAGGTTTAATAGCAACAGCTTATACAACTCTAATTAGCATAACAAAATTCAGTGATGAGGAGTAAAATGCTTGTCTTGTTTGATGTTTCCTGGTAATTAGCAAGAATAATGATTTATGCAGCGTTCCTGGTTCCCGGCTCACAAAAGATGGCAGAGAGCACTCTCAGCAGTTAACTCTGCGTTTGTGGGGAGGATGGAGCTGCTGGAAAATGCACGTGGAGACCCGGGCAGGCTGACACAGTGTGTGTGTGTCACTGCACACCTGAGCACAGAGCGCTCCAGGGGCTCCGGGATTTTGGGATTTTCCCCTGCACACCCTCCCGTGTGTCCCTGTGGAGCTGTGTGATTCGGGGTTGTGTGGGCAGCAAATCTCTCACCCATTCCAAACAACTGCCCTGCCCTGTGCACAGGGATGGGCAGCACTCCCAAAGAGCCAGGACACCGATTTCACCCTAGAGATTGGATTTGTGCCTTCTGGAAACACGGAATTTTCCCGTCTGTGTGCGGCTGGGAAGGTTTCCTTCCCTTACTCCAAGTGCTGCAGCCAGGGAGCCCCTGGAGCAGATCTGTGGAGGAGAAGGGAGGCTCTCAGTGCCACCTCAGTGCCAGCACTTCCAGGATGAGACGAGGCAAAGCTGCTGCACATCCCACGCCTGCTCATCCCCAGAGCGAGCTCTTCTCCACGCCTTGGGCTGCGTGTTTGATCCCAGGCTTTGTAAAACACAGCAGCGTGCCTGGCCTGCTCTGCTTTGGGCCAGGAGGAGTGAAAGGTCAGTGGAAAAGAGGCTGTTGCTGCCTCTGGCATCTCCCAGGTCGTGTTTGCAGACACAAGGCTCTGCATCACCGTTAATATTTCTGCCTGGCTCCACGGGGAGCTGCAGGCTCCGCAGGCAGGAGCCCCCTCCATCCCTCCTTTGCATGGGATGGGAAGGATTGAAAGCTGCTGCTGCTGCCGGGTGCAGCCCCAGAGAAGCCTCCCCGCTGCCAGAGCTGGTGGGAAAGGCTGTGTGTGACCCTCTGGGGAATGCCCAGCGCTCCCTGTCCTCGCCTGTGCCATTAAATGTGTTGTGAGTTATGGTCCTCCCGTCGGGCTGGGCATGTGGAGCCCTGCATTAGGCACAGGCTGTTATCCTCCTCCTCTGCGAGCTCCTGCCCCACTCCCCAGCACCATCCCCTCCTTACAAAAGCTTTCATTGTATTAACAGCTGTAAAGTAAACCGTGCAGGCCAGTAAATTCTGAAGGAGTAAAAAGAAACCCTCCTTTTATGTGGTATGCAGTCAGCTTTATGGAGGGCACTGCCGAAGGCACTTATTGAGATAAACGTTCTGGCTGAGTTTTTAAAAGGACTAAATAATGTTGGCCATTTGTGGGTCCGTAAGATGACAAAATTAGGAGAGAAGTTAAACTACCTGCTACTGAGCATCAGATGAATTTTTGTGGCAATCTGGAAGCAATCTCTGCCTGTGTGTGCAGCTCCCCAGGCAGGGACCTGGCCAGCACAGCCAGAGGAGGGAGAGCTGCCGTGTTTCTTAAGTGCCAGAGCTTGGATGCAGCAGCAGCGATGTCGGCAGCCTGATCCAACACTGCAAATCCTTTGTTTCCTTGCTAAGAAAGCTAATTTTGCAAAGCAAAAGACTGAATGATGTATAATCTGTGAGTGCCTCTGGTCTGTGGTGCTCTTGGGAGAGGGAAATTGTCATCTGAGGAATAGGACAGATGCAACCAGGGCTGCTCGATTGTGTTCCCTCCTTCCCTCCACCCTCCCAGCGTTTCTGAAATGGCTTCTACCACCAGACACCCCGAGACAAGATGCATTCATTCATATTAATAACATTTGAGTATCTGCATGGGTAAGGTGGCTCAGAGAGAGGCATTCATGATGAGAAGAATAATTTGGTCCAGCCAGTCTTTGCAAACTACTCTGGGGAAAAGCTTTCCCACCCTGGGCGCAGTGGGAAGCCTTCACTGCGCTGCTCACATAAGAAAGCAAAAGCTGAACTGACAAGCTGCAAATGCCAGAGTGGAAATGTCCCCTTGTCTCCTCCATCCCCTCCATCCCCTCCATCCCTCCCCGCTCCCCTGGGCTGTGTGAGGGGCTGAGCCCTCCCAGCTGCTGGGGACACACGGCTGGGAGATCTGGGGTCCCACTTTTCCAAGCACAGCACAAATCCCAGGGCTGGCAGGGACTCCCACTGATGTGGTCACCCCCTGAGTGCCTTGGGGTGCTGCAGCCCCATCTGGCAGCCGGCTGGGGGGAAGGCTCTGCTCCAGGAGGTGGTCACAAGGCACCAGAGCGTTTTCCAGTGTCTCCCACAGAGGAAATTCCTCAGGAGTGAGCTCATGTTCTCCTCGGCAAAGGAGGGCAGATCTGCTGGGGAGCAGGGAGCTGGGGATGGGGGGAGATCCTGCCTGCAGCCTCTGAACTCGCGCTCACCCTGCTCCAGCAAGGTTTAACAGCATCCCTGCACTTTTTATAGCGGGGATTATTTGTCTATAGCGGGGATTATTTGTCAGCTCTGAGCTGCATTGCTGCTTAGCCTGCCCCAGGGGCTGCTGTGGCACATTTTTGTGTTTGTGCCCTGCTGGAGGGAAACAGCAGCAGTGAGCAGAGCCCCTGTCCTGGCACCCACCCCCTGAAGAGGTGCTTTAAACTAGAGCCTCACCCAGCGCAACAAGCTTTATTTACACTGCATCTCACTGCACAAATATTTGTTTCAGGCAGGGGTTTGTTTGCTGTAGGAATAATGAAATTTTCATACAACGCCTTTAAGATCTTGTTAGTGCAGAGCACAACTCTGCATTCCAGCTGGAGCCCAGGTCAATCAGGAGAGCTCAGGAGCAGCAGGGAAAGGGCCCTGGCAGGCAGATGGGCAGGGAAAGGAGTGACCCAGCAGAGAATGCTCACTCAAACATGGGCAGGTGGGACTGCTCAGGCTTGGCTTGGATGGGGCACTGAGCAACCTGGCCTAGTGGGAGGTTATTAGAATTTTGGATGGTGAGAATTTTAAACTTTGTGTGCTGAAAGGCACAGACCCACAAGAGAATACTGTATGTGACCTAAGGCCATGGAGAAGGCTTCCAAAATTGATTGATAACACTAGGATTATGAGTGTATAGTCTGAATAAGACTGTGTAATATCACAGGGTGGCAAACTTAAAGGCTTTAGAATATAGTAATATCTATAAAGCTAAGATAGAAGTTTTAGGTAGTAGCTAGTCCTTCTTCTGCACCAGAGCTGCAAGGCAGGCTCACATTGGTGCTCAGGGGTTTTGTTAGAGTCCTAGCTGCTGAGAATTTTAGATTTTCTGTCCTGACAAACTCTAACCCCCAAAAGAACACTACATTTAACATGAAGCCGTAAAGAAGGCTTCCAAAAAATTGATTAATAACACTAAAATTACAAGTACAAGTATTTGTTGAGTCTAGGGGACAATGCAAGTTGGAGCTGTAACAATTCTGACAAGCCCTGTGGGCTGCACATGGTGTGTGGGGGCTGTGTCAGACTGGGTTTTACCCAAAATGATTCACCTGGTGAATCCCACTCTCTTCCACGGGCTGAGCCAACCCTTTGGCAGGATCTGTGTGTTTTAAATGCAACTCTCCAAAAGATAAATGTGTGGTCTGTGGGGACACATCTCAGATTTCCCTGCAGACACAGCCAGCCACCAGCTGTGTGTTGAGCACTGTGTTGAGCACTGCCAAGTAGCAGAGACAGCCCCTCTGGGAGTGTGGAGCCACTGCTGGGACCTCCCTGTGCCCAGAAGGTGCCAAAGGGGCTCCTCAAGAAGATTTTGGAGAGGGGATTTAAGGGAAGCTGTTCCCACTATGGCTTCAGCATCAGCTCAGGTGTCAGGGACAGCAGGAGTCAAGGTGGAGGGAGGAGAGCCCCAGGAGGTGCTGCTGTAAAACATTCCCACCCCTTTCTGCTTGGAAGGGCTCATGCAGGCTTCCCAGCGCCCGCCTGTGCGTGGATGGGGATGATATAAATGTAAAATTGGCCTTCTCAGGTTCTGAAGAGCGCAGTTTGCAGCTGGAGATGGATCACCAATCTTCCAGGGAATTGTGCTCTACAAGGTTAAGCATGTTTGCAGAAGAAATATGGATAATGCTCTTATCATGTATGACCTTTACTATATGTGTAACATTGTCAGTGACAAAAATGCCATTTTTTAAATGGTTTTCACACTATGGTATCCAGCCATTAATCATGATGTATGTGAGCGACTCTATATTGTTTCTCTGAAATTGCAACATTAGATTACTTTCCATCCCGGCTGCTCACATGAATTGTACCCCCTGTTACCATGAGCAAGGTTCCTATTTTCCATGCCTAATGTCATTGTGGCCCTACATTTACCCAGAGGACTGCAGAGAACTTTCCAAGGCACAAAGAGGGCAGACAATTTGTGCATATGTGCGTATAAATGGTGCACTTACTTTAAGATGTCTCTCTAATCCAGGAGTTGATAAATGACTCTTTCAGACACCTCTGCTGATGTTGCATTTTTAATGTAGACAAACTGTAGCTCTGGCTCCAGCCTGTGCATCCCTGCCACTGCCATCCCCACTCTTGGTGGGTTAATGTTTCATCTCGCCTGCTGTAATTTGGGAGGTTTTACTTCCAGAGTGTATTTTGATTTACAGAAGCTAAAAAGCAGTTGGCAGTTTGATGTTTACTCTTTTGTGGGCTTATTTTTTTCTCTTTCTTTTTTTAATGCAGCAAGCTTTCAGGTGTGAGTGCTGCTTCCTGCTGTACATAACTGATATTTATCCTGCCTGTCTGAGGGAAGATGCTACCCAAAAGAGATGCCAAACAAAGCCCCCACACCCTGCCTGAGCTGTGGTTCTGGGGGCTGAGCTGCTCTAACTGCTCACTGTGGTGCAGGGTGGCACATAGCACCTGCCAGAGCAGCACTTGTACAGGGATCAAAGGGAAAACAGCTCACAGAAAGCAGCTGAACACACACTCAGTGCTTGCAGCCAAACAAATCAGCTTCTGCCATTCCCCCAGTTAGCATTATCCACAGTCTGGGCTTGTTGGGAGCCCATTTCCCTTTGCTGCTGGAGCAAGAGTGATCAAACGAGTCAAAGAGAAGCAAAGACTTCCAGATGGAAGTGATGTGGGCATGCTGACCCACGCAGAGCTGTGGGTTTCCATGGGGATTCCCAGTGTTTCATGTCTTCAGAGGGAACTCAGTATGGTCTAATTTTGCCCATTCTCATCAGCACCAAGCCAGAGTGAGGTCACTGAGATCACTGAGCTCCACGGCCCACGTGGGGAGCAGAGAATCAGACTCTGGGGACGAAAATATTTTCCAGTAACAAAAAGATCTGTGTTGTTGTAGCCCATTGTTGATTTTGAGGAAGACATCACCAAGGCTCTGACATCCTGAGTGACCCTGGGAGAACAGCCACCTTTGTCACTGGGCTCCTGCTTCAGGAGGCTTCCATCTCTTACTCCATGCACGTGTTATGTACAGTGGGGCTGGATTCCTCTACAGGGCTCTGTAATCTCTTTATTCTGCTTTCTTACATGATCTGCAGTTCTGCAGAGGCAGCAGGTCCCCAGGCACTGAATCTTCCCAAATGTGCAGCCTGTCCCCTCTGTCCTCTTGTCCCCACAGACCCTTACAGGCTTTGCCCAGAAATCCCTGTCACTTCTTGATGAATTTCTGGTGGCAAAGTGAGTGCCTGTGGCTGTAGGAGCCCTCCCTGAGCAGGGTTTGTGGGCTGTGAGCTCTCGCAGGGCTGAGTGCTGCACCCCTGGGACAAACAGGGACAGGTGACAACCAGACATGGTCTGCAACACCCTGAGACTGCCCCAAGTGCTGCCCACCCTGCCCAGCCTCCCCTGTGAGTGCCCAGGAGCATCCTGAGATGAGTCAGTTGTGTGTGTGGGAGCAAGTAAAAAACAAACTGCATGCAAGAGCAGGTGCCTTGTCTCTGTATCTCCATTTCACTGAGCCTTTGTTCCAATCTCTGCTTTTCTCCCTGTCACATGCACTGAACTTTGATTATGCTGCAAGAGCTTCCTGTTTGTTGCTGCTGTCTAAAGAATAACATGGCTGCGTTTGCCTGCCTCAAATCCATCCTAAACAAATCCTGATTTTCTCAATTTATCTTGCTGTTTCTCTTCCCTCATTGTCTAACCCTCATGATAAGCCATGGAGAATGGTTTGGGATCATGGCAGCTCTGTCTGCAGTGGGTGTGAAGGCATTTTGGGGAGATGGGCCTCCCCTTTCCTCCCTCTGTGGAAGGGTTGATGTCCCAGGCATTACCTCATGTTCCACGCCACGCAGTGAGTCAAACTCTGCTAAGTAACTAAATAAAGATGTAATTTTAATGATGATTAAATTGAAGCACCTCATTAATTTCATGTGAGAGGTGGGGAAGTACACGGCAGCTCTTTCCCTAAATTCATTGTTTGTCTGGCCGCGAGACGTCCCCTCTCAACGTCTGGTTGAGTCTAATTTAAGTATGTAAATTTAATGGTTCAGTAAGTAAAATTGCCTTTATTGTTTGGAATGGTTTGCACAGTAATTTACGAGCTAGCAAGGCTCATTTGATAGGAGTGTATGATGGAGTAGGTGATACAGTGAAGGACATGTTTATCTTAAGGATACAGGAGAAGAACACAGATCTGGACCATGTGTAATCGAGGACCTTGGCATGATGTGCTGCTGGAGACTGGCCCTGGGACAGAGCAGCCCTGAGGGCACATCCTGGGGCATGGAATGGGATGGCATCCCTGCCCCTCTGTGCCTGCAGCCACTGCAGATCACAGTGGGGCAGCACAAGAGCCCAGCCAGGGCTGCATCCAAGATGAACCCAAAATGGTCCCAAAATGCACGAGTGCTCCCGGGGTCTCTCCCTGGGATCAGCTCTGCACCATGTGCACATTGCAGTTCATTGTCCATCTACAGCTCTAGCCCATCCAGCCCCATCCTGCTTGTTTTTCTCTCTTCACATTGTTTGTGCTCTTGGGCTGAGATTTGGATCATTTGTCCTTGGTCCCCAGCTGGAGCAGGAATTGTTTTGTCTCCCTGCTCTGTGCACAGAGCTCACCATGCCCTGATGTGAACCCAGACCCACACACTAAAACAGCACAGAATCTGAGAAATAGAAAAGCTGAACCTGAGGCATCACTGGAGCTGCCAGGGTCTGTTTAACCCCATGTTTGCCACGTGGCAAGGAGAGCCCATTAGCAAGGCGAGCAGCCGTTCCAGCCCTCGGTGCTGGCAGCACAGCCATTCATTCTGCTAAGTAGACAGTGTGTAGTGAAGAGTGTGATGAGAAAGGAGGGAGGGCTGGGCACTGTGGAAAAAGGAATAATTAAAAAAATGAAGGGAAATGTACCCAATTGTACAGTCTGTTTTCAGGGGATTCATTCCTCAGGCCATGCTCAATGTCTCAGGTGCTTCCCTGCTGATGGGTTGAGTGAGGGAAGGGGCAGCTTCAGCCACACATGGAAAACTCCTTTTCTTCCCATCCCTCTTCTCACATTCGCCTGGTGAGCAGGACCCACTGACTGTGGAGTGTAAAAGGAAATAATGGATCTTTTTTTGTGGTCTTTTTCCACTGAAGTCAGCTGCTACTTTGCTCTCAGAGACTTTAAAAACTGACTTTTGGAGGTTGATGCTTCCCATCTTCCTTCACCTAATGCTCATCCAACAAACCCCCTGCTGTCAGTCAGCTTGAGCTGTGCTGCTGCAAGGATTTTCCTCTGCTGAAATGAATGTCAGGCTAAATCACAGCACTGCTTTGTTGTTGTGGTTTCCCTTCACTTTCTTTGCTCCTGAGCCTCAAGCATGAGAAAGGCCAAACCTGGGCTGTGAACCTCTGTTTGTTCTTCACAGTTTTGTCTTGGGTTGCCTTCCAAGAGCTTGCAGAGCCCAGCTGGGAGATGCTGCTCTGGGCAGGATCCCTGCCTGCTCCTGCCAGAAATGAACTTTAACACAGTAGAAATACTGGGACAAGGGCAATATTAACGTGGGGGATGCAATGTGTCCCCTTTTCAGCATTGGAATCATGGAATGTTTCAGGATGGAAGGGATTTTAAAGCCTATCCACTTCCAACATCCACCTGCCATGGGCAGGGACACCTTTCACTGGACCAGGTTGCTCCAAGCCCTGTTCAACCTGGCCTTGAACACTTCCAGGGACAAAAATGTGCAATTAACATTGAAATCAGCCAAATTTATCCCTAACAGACTTTAAAAAATTCTTCTTGCACTCAGCGAAAAGCAAAGAGGGGCTGTACCTCCTGCTGGCTGGGGCAGGCACTGGGGAACTCCAGGCTGTGGCCACCAGCTCATCCCAGGGGTGGCAGTGGATTTGGGATTTGATCAGGACGCTCCTGATCGAATGGGGTTGGGGTTTTTTTGCATCAGCATTGAATTCTGGCTGGGAGCAGAGGCTCCCCACTAGGCACCAGTGCAGATTTCCAGCCTTTTGTCACCAGCACCAGCTGCAGTGGCAGCACCTGCTTGTCCCTCCTGTCCCTGCCTGTCCCTCCTGTCCCTGCCTGTTCTCTGCCTGTCCCTGCCTGTTCTCTGACATCCCCTCCTGTCCATGTCTGTCCCTCCTGTCCCTGCCTGTCCTCTCCCTGCAGCCACTTGAGCACAGCAGCTGAGCAGGGTCCTGGGCAGGACAAAAGAGAAGTGCCAGCACTGAGGACTGCACACAGAGCCACTATCCAGGGCCTTGAGACCAATTAGTCTCTATTAATTACCTTTTGAGCTCGCCTGCAGCTTTTTGAAATTCCAGCATGGTTCCCTCCACGAACACCTTTTAGATCCTTCAAAGGGCCAGGGCTGCCCAAACCCTGGGCAGGCTGAAATCTCCTGAGCTGCCCAGGCTCAATTATGTCTTTCAACACAGCTCGTCACCTCTAATCCTGTGTCCCAAATACGAGGGCACTGACCTTTTCAAGTCTTGGGAAGGTTGTTCAAATGAAGATGACAACACAAAAGGAAAAGAAAGGAGGGGGAAAGGAAACTCCGTGTGGCATGGTAATAATTTCTCATGTCTGTGCAAAGGGTTTTGCTCTGCCTTCGTGGTTGTAATTTATCAATTTTGAGATTAGTAACATTGTACAGCCTGCAAGGAGAGGCAAACTGGGGCTTTACAAAGCTTTACAAAAGCTTTTACAAAAGGTCTGTCCTAACCACGAGAGTAGAGGATGAACTGCCACTCCTGGACAAAGTAGTTCAGAGCTGAGAAATTATGTCAGCTTTTGGCTTTGCCTTAAATTTGTGTTTTACTCAATGGAATGAGGGAGATTTCTTCTTTACTTAATGGAATGAGGGAGATTTGTTCTTCACTGAGTCTTGAAATGGTGGTAAATATTTTCAGATTATTCATTTTAAATTTATGGGAAGGGGGAGTTATGGACATAGTGAGGGGTTAATCTTCTGTGGGAGGAGGTTGCAGTTATTGGTATTATGGTATTAGGGTGCTGAGAGGGCTGGTAGTTCAGTAGGTTTTGATGGAGAAGGTATAAAAATTTAATGCTGGAAAGCAGATATGCAAAGCAACAACAAATTATCTGCCTGAGTTGCGCTGCTTTTTCCTGGGCAAAACACAAATAAAGAAAACGCATAAATGATAATGAACTCAAATGTCAATAATTGAAGATCTGAGTCACATGGGCAAGGAAACTTTTGTACTAATTATCCAAGTTTCAATGTCTCAGCGTGTCAGGAGCAGAGCAGCTTTAGCTGTTTGAGTCGTTTCTTGATCACGCCAACATCCATTGAAATAAATTCATTTTTCTTCTGTGCTTTTCAGCTCTTTTTCCATAGCCCTGGGATGTGACTGTCTTTATATTAATAGGAGCTGCTGCCTGACAACCATTAAATGTGCATTTAAGCCTTTTGCATACCCTGAACATGCTATAGCTGTTCCATGTCATGACTGCTGACGAGCGGGGTCAGGCCCTTTCCTCAGTGGATATTGCTGAGCCTATTAGGCTCTAACGGGGTTAGAACAATTGATATTTACAGCCCTGCAGCACCAGGGGTCCCCCCGTGGCTCAGGGAGGAATCAGGGGGAGAAGATAGGTGGATGGATGGATGGATGGATGGATGGATGGATGGATGGATGGATGGATGGGATGAGTATTGCTGCTTTGAGATTTATCGACAGCACCAAGTTTTTCGAAGAAAGTCTTTTGGAAATGCCATTGTGGGAAGCTGTGGCATGGTTTGCCAGGCTGGGAAATCTTCTCCTTGGGGTGCAAAGGTGCCTTTGGCCTGGGCTCTGAGCCCTGCTCCCATGTGGGATGTATGGGATGGCATTTCCAGGTGCATCCTGTGCTGGGATGGGCAGAGGGCACTGGTAAAGCCCTGACAGAGGGCACTGGTAGAGCTGTGGTTGCACCACAGCCTGGGAGCTCTGGCTCATGGATGATGTTGGGGCGGGCACAGGAGGGTCAGAAACCCAGCATACACAGGAACAGTGTAACTAGAGACTGGTTAAAGCCATTTTGGACTCAGTTTGGAGGTTTTTTTGCTGCCCTGCTCACACCATGCTGGTTATTCCCCAGAGCTCCCCAGAGGCTGGAGCTATTCCCACCCAGGTGCCACAGCAAAGACCCGGGCTGACACTTTGAAAAGCAATCAGTTGGAAGTCCATTACTTAAATTCATAGTGGGTTTTTTCCCTTTGGCTTCAGACAAAGTGGAAACCAGAGCAGACCCTGACCTGGTTACATGAGAGAAAATGTAAAAATAACCCATGAGCGTGAGAAGGGAAAGCGCAGGAGAAGTGAACCTGAGTGACAGTTCCCAGAGCTGTCCTGGCTCCAGCAAAGATTCTCCCTCTCCTCAGTTGGACAGCTCTTGTGGGGTGATTATTTCAGCCTACAGAAGCCTGTTGTTGCAATTAAACACTTTAAAAGTGCAGGAAACAGACAAGAGCAGAGGGAATAGAGAGGTGAAACCGCCTTGTCATGCTGAGCATTAAAAAATTATCTGCTCTGAAATGGGTTTGGGCCCAGAGGCAGAGAAGGGACATGATGGACCTTGGGTCTTTGGAGGGCAAGAGGGCCAGCTCTGCCAACCAGGGTCCAGAAGGGTTTTTGGGTTTCAGAGTTAGGATGAGACTCAAGAGAGCACCAGCTCGGGGTACCTCTGGCTTGTGCCTCACATCTGCTGCTTTTTCTGTTCAGAGACATCACTCAGGGGAAGGGAAGAGGAAAACTAAGCAGGGTCTGGTATTTCCTTTCACCTCAGGATGTGGCAGGGCTTTGCAGAGATGGGCAAGTGCCATCTGTTAAAGGGAGATCTCAGAAATGGAGTGGGTTAAGTGCCCAGCAAGGTGATGCATTTGTTTCTTAAGTAAAAAAAAAAAAAAAAAAAAAAAAAAAGCATTGCTCTTGAGCTGCAGGCTTCCTGCCCCATCCAAGTAAACAACAACAAAAAAATACAGAATAAAACAGAATAAAACTCATTCTTTCAGCCAGCTGCAGGTGACCACTTTGCCAAGGTAGCTCTTCTCTTTTATTCCACTTGCTTTAGCATTCATGGTGCAGGAGCCTCCGGCTGGCTCCCTCCCGGCAGGATATCAATGTCAGCCAAGACAAGGAGAGTCCCAATCCCGTCACAGCGTGACAAGGAGGCCTGGATGGTGGCTAAGTGAAGAGAGCAAAGGCTGATTTAGCACTCTGCCTGCTAAGAAGGCTTTGAAGGGGCAGGGAGGTGTCAGCACAAGGTGACCGAACAACAACCCCGCTGTCCTCAGGGTGTACTCAGTGCTGCAGCAGGAGCTGCTGCTGTGCAAGGGGCTGGCTGGAAGCGCCAGGCATCCCACAGAGATGCTGGGACCGCCGCTGCTTTGGCTTTTTCCCTTTCACTTTCAAAACCAGCTGTGTTTTGGGGTAGTCGTCAAGGTGGAGATGGGAAGCTGCATAAAGAAAAAGCACCCAGACGCTGCTGGGAGGTGCCTGAGGCAGAGGGATGTGCAGAAGCTCAGGCTCCCAGCGCTGCTGCTGCTGCGAGGATGGGGCTGGGCTGACTTTGTGCCACCCAGGCTTTCACTGCAGAGGAGAGCCCGGATTTCAGCCTCAGCCTCCTGCCGCGGTTTTGGCTGGCAGCGTGGCCACATCCCCGTGCCTGCCGCCAGCCGGGCTGGGCAAACAGCGGCACGGTGGGCACCCACATCCCTCTTGCAGCCCTTCCCCAGGCTGGCATCCCCTGCCGGGCAGCGCTGCCCAGCCCAGGCTGCGGGCACCGCCTGCTTTTGTCTCGCTGGCAGCGCAGCCACGGCTCGCTTTGATTAACATGAGCACTGCGTCAGCGGCTCCTTCCTCGCCGTTTTAGCAGCTGATTTCTCCTTCAGCGCTGATCCGCCCCGCATCCTCGCATCCTCCGAGGGCTGAGGAGCCACGGGCGGAATGCGGGCGCAGCTCGCCCCGTGCCCTTATTTATTCCTCCCTCTTGTTTATTTATTAGTTCATCTGATTTGTATCCTTCCCGCTGCTTTCATCTCTACCTCAGACCCCCCTGCTCCGCCTGGGGGGGGTCACTCAGACACCGGGCCACGGGGATGGGTTGTGTCTGACAAAATTGGGGGTGAACAGCACAGCCTTGCATCCCACAGCCCTATATCCCACATCCCTGCATCCTACAGCCCTGCATCACTCAGCCCGGCATCTCATAGTCCTGCATCCCACAGCCCTGCATTCCTCAGCCTGGCATCCCTCAGCCCTACATCCTAAAGCCCCCTATACCACAGCCCTGCATCTCTCAGCCCTGCATCCCTCAGCCCTGCATCCCACAGCCTGCATCCCTCAGACCTGCATCCTAAATTCTTGCATCCCTCAGCCCTGCATCCTAAAGCCCTGCATCCCACAGCCCTCAGCCCTGTATCCCTGCATCCCTCAGCCCTGCATCCCTCAGACTGGCATCCCTCAGCCCTATATCCTAAAGCCTTGCATCCCACAGCCCTCAGCCCTGTATCCCTGTATCCCACATCCCTGCATCCCTCACCCTGCATCCCTGAGCCCTGTATCCCACTCCCTGCAGCCCTGAGCCCCATCTCCTGCCGAGCACTGTCACTCTCCCGCTGCCGGGCAGCCCCTCCCGCCGCGGCCCCGCTCCCCCCGCCGCCGCACGCCTCCTCTGCTCGCAGCATCTCTCCCCTCCGCATCCGCTATAATTGACATTTTCCATCTGACAGGTTCTGTTTTCCCTTCCCGCAGTTGCTAAGGAAACCGGAGAGAGGGCCCGGGAGCCATTAGCTGCCGTCATCGCCTGCCCGTCCGCAGAAATGTCACTTCTGCTAACGAACACCGGAGGGAAAAAAATAAAGAAATGGAAGAAAAAAAAAAAAGTTAAACCCCGGAACAAAACGCAGCACCGAGCTGCTAAAGAAAGGATGCTGGAGGGGCCCTGCCTCGCCTCCCCATGCAGAAGTGGCATGTCCCCACCCCGGTGTGGATCCTCGCTGGGCTCAGCATCCTCTGCCTGCTCCACTTTGCCCCTGCAAAACATCAGGATGAGGGATCCTCCCGTGGCCCACGGGCTATCCCCAGCCACGGGCAAGGGCAGAGAGGTGCCCCTGGAGGTTTCTGGCCCTCCTGCACTGTATCCCACCCAGGGCAGGGGCTGAGGGGCACCAGCAGCCTCCTCAGCTGCTTGTTCCTCCGTCCTTCCCACTGCAGTGTTGTGGGTTTTACTTCACTTGAAGAGGTTTTTATTAAAAAACAGACAGTTGCCCTTTTCCCCTTCACGATGTGATGATGAGGACAGGGGCTGTGGCAGCCCCTGCAATTCCCTGTGGAATTAAGTTAACAAAAGGCAAACAGTGATGCAAACTGTGGTTGTGCATCACACCACGCACAGGTTCCTGAGTCTGTGGGAGTTGGAGTTTACTGCTGACTTCATAAAGTCCTGGAGTGTTCCTCCTTCTTCTGTTTGGAAACTTTTATTCCCCATCATGTTCTATTCATTCCCTTCTCCTCTAATTTAGAGAAATGCCAATATCCTAGTAACTTGAAAAATCAGATACAACGTGATCCAGCAGCTTGTTGGAAACCCCACATGAAATCCCTGGTGGAGGTGGCAAGAAAGCTGAAATTTCCATTTTGGAACATCTTCTATGCTACCGTAATTCTTTGCTCAGTCATCAAGACACAAACCAAAGGAGACCCAGCTCCTTGGAGACAGTTCCAGGCCCACACACCCCCCTGGACTGTCCTTCACAAGCTGCTCCAAATGAAGATAGAAATCCTTCTCCCTTCTCCCAAGCCTGTGTGGCCAATGAGATTACTGCAGATTCCATGAAAATGTGTTTCTTTTGCTGTGGAAGTGCACACATCCAGCAAAGCCTTCAGGGACTTTTGCTTTTTTGTATGACATAAGTCAGTGCACAATCACTAAATTATTATTTCAAATATTAGTTAAAATCAGGTCTGGTTTGGGTGAGACTGTGCTTTGTCATGACTGGGACCATGAACTGTATCTTTGCCAACTTTTAAGTTTCAAGAAGAAGTTGAATTAATTGGAGGTGCATATGACCTCTGAAAAGTTTGAATTTCTGGTCTCTGGGGAGTTACTCTTTGTCATGTTGGGTTGTGTCCTTCTCTGCTCGAGGTGCTTTGTGGAGGGCACAGAATTGCAGCCTCACAGACAAGCACCAGACCTGCCCCTCTTTATTTCTGTAAACCTATCAGAAATGTCAACTGAAGGGTTTCAGTCCTGAATTCCCTTTTGCAAACAATGTGTGGCAATAGAAAACTAGGAAGCAGAGCTTTTTGTAGGGTTCTTTGCCCATTCCAGCAATGAGCTGAGGGTTCATTTGGGAGGCTCTGGCTGAAGGCAGCACCTCAGAGCTAACTCAGGGTTATGGTGAGTGCTGACAAGCAGCCAGAGATGGTGCCACCAGCACTGTGTAATTTCTTGTCACCATCACCCAAATTGTGTTTCCAGCGTCCCCCATGTATCTGGGTGCTACCTGTTGCAGCTGCACAAGAAATAAAAGCCTCTCTGAGGTTCTTTAGGATGGGCACAGCATCCTGGTGAGCTCTGTGGCTCTGGAGGGAGCAGGAAGGTTCCTTAGGAGTTTTTCTCAGTGTTTTCACCACCATGAGACACGTCCTTGTAGGGTGAACTCCGTGCTGCTCTTGGGAGTGTGGAGGCACTTGGACACTGCCCATGGTTACCTCTGGGTTGGGTTCCCTTGGACACTGCCCCTGGTTGTCTCTGGGTTGTGTTCCCTTGGACACTGCCCCTGGTTGTCTCTGGGTTGTGTTCCCTTGGACACTGCCCCTGGTTGTCTCTGGGTTGTGTTCCCTTGGACACTGCCCCTGGTTGTCTCTGGGTTGTGTTCCCTTGGACACTGCCCCTGGTTGTCTCTGGGTTGTGTTCCCTTGGACACTGCCCCTGGTTGTCTCTGGGTTGTGTTCCCTTGGACACTGCCCCTGGTTGTCTCTGGGTTGTGTTCCCTTGGACACTGCCCCTGGTTGTCTCTGGGTTGTGTTCCCTTGGACACTGCCCCTGGTTGTCTCTGGGTTGTGTTCCCTTGGACACTGCCCCTGGTTGTCTCTGGGTTGTGTTCCCTTGGACACTGCCCCTGGTTGTCTCTGGGTTGTGTTCCCTTGGACACTGCCCCTGGTTGTCTCTGGGTTGTGTTCCCTTGGACACTGCCCCTGGTTGTCTCTGGGTTGTGTTCCCTTGGACACTGCCCCTGGTTGTCTCTGGGTTTGGTTTCCCTTGGACACTGCCCATGGTTGGGTTGGGTTTCCCTGACTTTAGAGCAAGAAGTGGCCGCATAAAATGGAATCAAACACATCCCTGAGTTAGGCAGGTCCTGGCAGCTGCTGGGGCGAGGAGGAAGAGGAGGGATGGAGAGTGCCAAGCTCCACCACCTGCCTGGAGAAAAGGCACCCCAGGCACCGATTTCCTGGTGTTTTGGTGCTTTGCTTCCGATTTTATTTATTTTTCCTTTGCTGGGAGTGAGGGAGCCCTGAGGAGAGAGCTGGTGTGGAGAGCTTTATTTCTGCCCCCTGCCTGCCTTTCTGGTCTCCTTCCTCACCTCTGCGGGTAAACGCCGGCTCTTTAGTGGCAATGACTGCATCTATTATGCAAGGCTGAGGAAGTGGTGAAATAACAGCATGAGAAATGTGCTCGAATGAGTATTCAAATGCGAACATAACGAGTGCAGTCAGTGTAGCACCAAGTCCTGAGGGACGTGGGAGCTTTGGTTCGACTTTTATTTCTTTAAAAAGAAAGCCTTAACCCTCCCACCCCCTGGGTATTATTTTCAAATTAATTACTCTCATTACATTAATTGTGTGAGTGCCTGTTCCATTTTCCCCCCTTTTCAGTGGGTTAGGCTAGAACAGGGCTGCTAAAAATATAAAACCTAGGAATTACATGGCAACAATTAATCCAGAAAAAGGAATGCTATTGCTGCACACACTGTCCTTGTTTAACAGATAATAAATAACAATTAATAAATGATCCTGTGCTGTAGCACTCCCTCCCCCCAGATGTAATGCTGATAAATTTCTCCCTCGCTTGGGGGTTAGGGAACGCCGGCTGTTTAAAGGCAAACTACAAATCTAAAATGAAAATTGAGTTCTGCCTTGTCATATGGCTCAAATGCCCTCCTGTCTCGGCTGGGCTGGGCATTCATCGCCATCGTGATGTATGTTTTAATTTACCTAGTATATGTTATTAGATTAGAAGCCCCTCAGGGCAGGGATCTCATGTTTTATACCTCTAAAGCACTGCACACACCTATTGAACTATATAAATACCTTTTACAAAATGAATTTGTCCTCCTGCTGTGAAATCCTGCCGTGCCTCCTGGTTTGCATAAATATCCCAGGACACAGCAGTTTGTGGTGATTTTGACATGGGCTGGGGGGGCCCTGTGGAAATTCTGGGGATGCTGGTACCCCAAACGCTGTGACAAACCTCCCAGAGAGGGGAGAAAGGTCTGACATGTTTTAAATCAATGTGGTAGGATTTTCTAATCTGTTTTAAAGGGGGGGGGTACTGGAAACCTGATAAGCTGAGAATTCAGTGAGTATTTAATGTCTTGGCTCTGTTTCCACTTCAGTGTTGTGTTTTGTGGGGCTTCCCAGGAGAGGCTGAGTTCTCCTTCCATGGGTGCTTTCCCCTGGTTTTACCCTTACTCTGAAATGTCACCAGCAATGGGTGACACAAGACACTGGATTTTCACTTCTCCTATATTTTTATTTTTTTAAAAAATTATCCTGCTTCTTAAATTTGTTTTACTGCCCTTGGTGCAGCAGAGCCTTTTCCTTGAGCAGCTTTGTGCCAGAGCTTGGTGGAATGCAGTGGAGATGAGCTCAGTTATTGCTCATCCTCAGGTATTTCTGCCCAGTTCTGGGTGCAGTAAATTCATAAATAGGCCTCTAATCCATAGAGGTTGTTGCATGGCCTGGACTCACCCACCCTGACTCAGTCCTTACACCAAGGATTCCATCCTTTAACTCCTCTCCCAAGCTCACAGCTTCTGCTCCAGCTACAAAATACCTCAGTGGAAAATATCCAGGCTGCAAACACTTGAGAATCCACTGCATCTCACAAGTGCATTTTCCTAGAATTGTAGAATATTCTGAATTGGAAGGGACCCACAAGGAACATCGAGTCCAACCCCTGGCCCAGCACAACCTCAAATTTAATGGGACTCTAGGGTCTTTACCTTAATATGCACCTCTGTTGTAGCCTAAACTATTGGAGGTTCTTTTTTCATCCATGTAAATTGAATTAATAAGAGGAACAGGCAGACAGATTCATGTCTCTAAACTTTATCCTCTGGCCACTGGCAGGTGCAGGCATTGTGTCCCTAATATAGAAGTGCTAACTCAAAAAAGGGTGTTAGTTTGTTCTCATTAAGTCAAAATATTTATCATTAAAGCAGAGGAGTCTGGAGTTAATCCCTGACTCGGAGGAGGTGTTTGCTATTTGCATTGGTTTAAATGTCAGAAAACTTACCAGGTGCTCATATCTCCCTGCTCCCAGCCTCACAAGGAATGACTGATTGCCCAAACTACTCACAGGATACACAGGATTTCCTACTGTGTGAGAAGGGCAGAACAAAAGGTGAGCCAAGAGCTAAATGGGATTAGGTGGTAAAATATTATTGCTTTCTGTGTGCCTGTGACTCATGTGGGTTTGATATCCTGCGAGGGGTGAGCTCCCCAGGGCACAACTGCAGCCTGCTTTCCATGGGTGCATCTTGGACACAGCCCTGCTCATCTCCAGCAGAGCTCCCCCAGGGGCATCCTCAATATCTGGAGGATCCTCATGTTAGATGGGAGACCTCCAGGCAGCAAGACCCCACAGGGAATCAGATAATTAAATAGTCCTTGGGACATTTGGTGGGGGGGATTTTCACTGTGGTGTTTCCTCTCTAAAGTCCAGCTGCTCTCACCATCCTGGTGCTGTCTGGAAGGGAGCAGGAGAGGAAACAGCAACAGCCCAGACATGACATCCCAACAGGAAACCAGTCCCCACTCTCTGAACACTTCTGCACTGGGAGGGCACAGGCTGGGTGCCCCAAGGCCTGTGTGTAAGGTCAGGATGATGCCTCAGGTTTCAGTTTTTATATTTTTCATATTCTGTGCTGCTTTAGTGTGTGGGTCTGTATTCACATTAGGGGATGGTGAGGGTGAGCTCTCTGCACAGAGCAGGGAGACAAAACAATTCCTGCTCCAGCTGGGGACCAAGGACAAATGATCCAAATCTCAGCCCAAGAGCACAAACAACGTGGGCTGGAGAGAGAAAAACAAGGATGGGACTGCAGGGGCTGCAGCTGGGATTGGACACTGAACTGCAATGTGCACATGGAGCAGAGCTGAGCCCAGGGAGAGACCCCGTGAGCGCTCGTGCATTTTGGGACCATTTTAGTTCATCTTGGGTGCAGCCCTGGCTGGGCTCTTGTGCTGCCCAAGGTGCATCCATGGAGGCCTTTTCATAAATCCCTGCTTTATTCTTTAACTCTGTCCAGCCTCTGCTCTAGGTCAGCCTTCACAAGCATCAGGGAGAGTGACCCAGAGGGTTCTGCTCCCCCAGGGCTTTGTGAGGGTTTCAGTGGCCAGCCCCTGGTGTCACTGTGCTCACAGCTCAGCTGGAGTGGGATCAGCACCCCTGCTGCTGGTACTGAAGGAAAAGTGTTCCCTTTGGTGCTGGTGAAGGACAGAGCTGAGCAGAGCTCTGCAGGGCACCCCACAGATGCTGCTTTGGCTTTGGGCCCTCAGAAATGTCCCTGCTAGAGCTGGCCCGGATCCCTCTGGACACGTGTCCGTGGGATGCCACTGGAGCTGCTCCTGGTGGGGCTGCTGGTGAGGGACAGCAGGCTGGCACCCAGCCACGTCACTGCTCGGCCCTTCACGCTGCACAATGCAGGCAGAAAGTGATTCATGAGCTGTCCCTTGGCCCAATCTGTGTGTGCCTTGGAAAAGTGGACAGGCCTGGCCTGAGCCCAGGGAGCCTGGAGACAGACTGGGAAGATGGAGGAGCTCAAAACAAAACACAGCCCAGCAAAACAAAGGAGTGTTTCCCAACTCGAGATTGTTAGAAAGGTTCACTTGGGATTCTGTTTGGCTGGGAGTGATGGTGAAGCATTTCCTCTCCAGCTTCAGGCCATGGACAGATGTCCTCTCCTGGGTCCAGCCATCCCCACTGGGGCTACAGCTGTTGGGGGTCCCCATGAATGTGGGATTTCTCACACAGAGGGTACATTTCTGACCCAGTGATGCCTCAAGAGCTGTCCACAGGGGTTCCACCCTCCCCAGCTTGTTTCTGTGCCAGGCAGGCTGTGGCAGGGCCAGCACCACTGACACGTGTGTGACCTTTCCAAGTGGTTTGCGCTCCAGCTGCCTGGAGAGAGATCTTCCTCCTGTCTTCTGTGCTTCCATTTGGATTCCTTCACAATGAATTCCTTCCCCCAGAGAGGAAACATCAGGTGGGTTTAATGCAGGAAGGTGTTTTTTAGGAGAGCTGCTGTTTATCTCGGTGTTGATGCGGGGCTTTGCCATCCCTGCCCGCCGTGGCATTGTTCCCAGCTCACCAAGCTGCTGCAGGCTGTGCTAAAAATAGGATGTGAGCATCGTCACCATCCCTCCAGCACCACCCAGCCAGTGGCACAGCACACAGGGATGCTGCTGCCTCTTCCCTAGGCTCCCAGGCTGCCCTTTTGGACACACCCAAGGGAGGATGCTCCTTCCAGGAGAAAAGGGCTTCTCCCAGGAGCTGCACTTTCCACGTGGCACCGACTCACACCGAGCCCTTCACTGCCCCAAAGCTCTGTCCCTGCTGCTTGTGTTGGAAAAGTGACAGGGAAAGGACCACTACTGAAGCTGAAGAGTGAGATCATTTCCAGGGGTGTACGTTTTATCCGAGGTGGCAGAGCACAGGGTGAGGTTTGCTGCTCCCAGCTGCAGGACAGCCCAGCGTGCTGCCATAACCTGGAGTCTCCCAGACCTTCTCTTTCCCAGGAGCTTAACTGGGAGGCCAGGTTTGGAAAAAAGCAGTCAGGGGGGTTTCAATTTGACAGTGCTCTTCCCGTATGTGCTCTTAAGCATTACTGAGTTGCAGATCATCTGCAGCAGCAAAGGGCAAAATCCATTTTTTTTTACTTCCAAGAGGAGTTGATTCAAAACTGTTATTCCTCTCCCATAATTGTTCTGTCGATAGCGCTTTACAGAATATTTACAAGATCCTGTAAATGCCATAAAGCACCTATAATCTTAGACAAATACAATATACAAGCCATTGCTCCAGATGCAAGAACCTTTTGCTAGAAATGTAAATCAAACCTTTGCTGAGCCTCAGAATATGGGAGATAATATTTAGGCTTTATTAGGTTTCATTTCTATACCTCCTGCACTTTCCAGGCTTGGGTTAGGAATAGATGTGCCAAAATCCTAAGGGGGAACCTGTAATTAGGAGATTCACAGCCTGTTTATTCAGGCTGATGAAACCTGACTGGGTCTGACAGATCCTGCCTCCACTTCCAGACTTACAACTGTATCTCCCATCCTTGGAGAGCAGGAGTTGGATCTGCTGCTCGTGGCAGGGTGATGCTGCAGTGGTTTGCTCTGCAGGATTGTCCCTGTACACGTTTTTTCCTCTTGATTAAAGGACCACATTTCCTCACTGTCCCAGAAATGGGGTGCTTCACTTGCTCTCCTTTGTGTTGTCTGCAAAGCTGCTCAGGAACTAAAAGGGGGAGAGCCACGTTTGTTTGTCAGTCCATACCCAAAAATTGTAGAAAGGAACTTGAGAACAGGGTTTTAAAAACCAAGGTGAAGCAAGCAGATCTTAGAGTCAAAACTGTTGATGTTAAAATCCTTACTCTCAGCAAACAAGTGTTTAAGCAAGAGAAAACTGAAGCAAGCAGATCCAAAACTGTTAGAGCAAAAACTGTTGATATTAAAATCCTTACTCTCAGCAAACAAGTGTTTAAGCAAGAGAAAAATGTTGATTTAAAACAGAATTTTGATTTTTAAAATCTCAAATTTTGTTTGAAGCTGGACTGTGAGGGTGTCCTGGCAGGCTCATAGGGTGCAGAGCTCTGATCTCTCCCTCATCATGTGTGTCATTCCCAAAACCCCCACGGAAATTTGGGAATCAGCACCTCAGGAACACTCAGCAAAACCAGCCAGAGCCAGGAGAGCTCAAAGGATCCCAGAAGATTCCATGGACTTTCCCCTGAAAGTGTCTTTCCACGGGCCTCAGGTTTGTTTCAGGTGTTTTTAAGCCTTGAATCTATGCTAAGGTTCTGTGATGCCGGGAAGGACAAAGCCCAAGGAACTCTCACTGACCCCCTCCAGGCAGGAATTACAGCCCATTATAAAAGGGACTGAAAAAGCTGCTCTTTTTCTGCTCACCCCATCCTCCTTGGCCCACACCCCGCAGCTGCCAGGGCTCTCTGCCGAGATTTTCACTAGATTTGGTATTTGAAGGCTTGCAGATGTCAGGACACAGCTGAGAGCTGGAGCTCCATCCTCCCCACAATATTCCAGCCTGAGCAGACCTGTCTGGAGAGACAAAGACAGAGCCCATCCTGGGCTGGTGCTGCCAGACTCGGATATTTTGCAATTCCCATGGGGGCAGAGCAGAGACATTTATGCTCATGGGCAATGCAAGGCAGCTCCTCCACCCTTCTTCCCAGAAAATCCCTTCCTGCAGAGCCACATCCACGCTCAGCAGAGCTCTGACCCATCCAGGTACCCCCTCTCTGGCTTTCCCAGCAGCTTTTCATGGAGCTAGAGGAATCCTGTCCAACTCCAAGTTGGGTGCCTTTGAAAAATCCGTGCAGGAATCCCAGTCACCCCAGCTCCACCCAGTCCTTACTGCTCACCAGGAAATACCTTTCACCAAACCCCTTCTCCCTGGGGAGCCTCTGTGCTCTCTAACACAGGAAATTAATATTTTTTTCCCCCATTCCCTGGTTTTTTTTGGGGTTTTTTTGGGTTTTTTTGGGTTTGTTTTTTTTTTTTGGTTGGTTGGTTGGTTGGTTTTTTTCCTGCCATGCTCCAGTCTTGCCCTTTCCTGCATTTCCCCCATCAGTGGCACGCAGCGAACCCAGCTCCATCCTCTGGCCCTGCTGCAGTATGGATATCCCGGGACGGCTCCCTGCGAGCAACAGGCTCCATCCACACCCTTTATTTCCCTCCGAGTTACTCTAGAAGTAAAATAACATCATCTCATTGCATTGCATCCCACCGCGCCAGGGGCTCCGTGGCTCTTCTGTGATGTCAGGGCAAGAGCCAGGGACGGGCTCGGTGCTCAGAGGGGAACAATGAGCGTTTAAAAAAGAAATCACCATTTCTTTTGTGTTACTTTAGCAGGGTCCTTCTCACCCTTTTAAAACACTTAGCTGCTCGCGGAGCAATTAACATTCCCCAAATGGCAGAAGCTGCCAGCTGGATCTGTGGAAATGGGCGCTGGTGGAAAGAAGTATTATGCTAAAAGGTTGGTTTGGTGGTTGTTTTTTAAAGGGAGGATGTTTTCTATTAATTATCTTTTATATACTCAAACGCCGTCTCCCATTACTCTTCGAAGTCAGAGACAGTGAGAGATGTGTCAGGGCTGGGGAACAACACACAAGCCGTAAGATTAATTGACACTTAGGAATCAGATTGTGATGAATAGATCCCAGCTTCCCGAGGAGATCCATCTTCTTTAGGGTGCATTTAGGGCTCGGGCTGCCTTTAATATATGCAATGAAGCATCTTTACCTTGCCTGTGATACTGCTGCTAACCCCATGGCATGACATCCTCGCTCCGTATGGCTGGCTGGTGATAGGATATTTTACAGTCCACAGGGTAGCAATATCTTGCTTTTTTAGGCACTTTTTAAAGCACTAAAGCACAGTGTACATGAATCCAGTGGCCAACAGCCTAAGGGCTTCTGAACCTCCGCAGGGGCCAAAGTTTTTCTCTTTTCTTTCCCACTCTTCAACAAGGATATATTTCATTTCAAGTGTAAGAGACGTTGTCACCCTCAGGCACAGTGCCCCCTCCCCAAAGTACTTTTTAATCAGGCTGTTTCCTGATGGCCTGCTCTCAGTTCCACCCTCAAAGCCCCGCAGATGCTGCGGTGGAAGCGATTACAGTTTCATTAGTTGTTCAAGGCAGGCAGGAGGGGCTGGAGGAAGGACACGGGCTGTGGCTGTCAAGGAGAACACGGTAAAATATGTGCCCTGGACGTGCAAACCACACGGATTCAGAGCCGTGCAGAGACAGAACCTGCAGGAATAAATCCCGAGGGAGAGGCTGGCACGGGGCACACCTTGGTGACCTGCCCTGGCATCCTCAGCTCATGCCCAAGGCCCTTGGACACATCCTGGGTGTCTTTGGAGCTGTCGGGGAAGGGAAGGAGGAGGGGAACCACACTGGTGCCATCTGCCTCTCTCCACGGGGACGCAGCACTTCTGCCATCCCCTCCCAGCTCCGCACCAATTACTTATTCCGCTGTGTACTCTCCTGTAAGTACCCCTTCGAAAAACAAATAAGCGGTTGAAAACAAACACATTTAGCCAGCCGTTTACATGGCACTTGACAAACACAGATTACAGCCTGTTCCTGCCCCCGAAGACTTTACAGGCTGAGGAAGGCAACACCAACATAAAACAGCAGAACCTGGGAGGAAGAACTGAGGCTGATGATGATGATGAAGGAGAGAGGGTGGAAAGGGAGAGGAGAGGTTTCTCCTGGCATTTGGGAAATGCTGGGATGCAGCCCATGCCAGCCCAGTCTATGCAGGCTCAGCACCAGCATCTCATCCCAGCTGTGCCTCAGCAGGTTTCCAGCACTTGGGATTTTGGGCATTTTTTGGATATTTTCAAACCTGACTTTCTGTGGCATCGCCCTCTGAGGGAACGGCAGAAACCTCGGAAAACAGAGGGCAGGAATTGCCCAGAGGAGGCTGGAAAAGCCTCCCCTCAGCCTCGCTGTGCCAACCCAAGGGGGTCTCTCCACACTCAGGGACTGCTGCTGCAAGGGGATGGAGCATCCCCAGCGTGTATTTTCTCTTTTAATAACGCTGTGCTTTAAAATCCAGCGGTGACAAGGAGGGAGGAGAAGGGGATAGAGCATTTCAGCATTAACACTGCTCTTCTGTTGGTAATAACATGCTGGTACTTTTAGGAGTGCCTCGGAGCTTAAGGGGTCAAAGGTGAAGTTATCTTTCAAGAACAGCACTAACACTACAGAGCTACTTAATGCGAGCTGGGAATAATACAGGGCTGCGAGTTTAACCGGACAACGTTGTACTGGGCTGGTTTCATCCCGCCTGCGTTGGATTTCAGCGTTTTCCCATGGATTTGGGGCTTCAGCATTTTTCCCCGCCTCCCTTCCTTTCTTCACTTCTCTCCTTCCTCCCTCCTGCTATTCCCAATTAGCATCTTTGCGCTGGGCGGGTGCAGCCGTGGCTCCTGCTGCTGCCAGCAGCCCCGGGCTGTCCTGCAGGGGTGGCTGGGGCTGCAGAGCCCTTCTGTCACCTCCTGAGTGCCAGGGGTGCCCGGAGCGCTGTGCTCGGCGTGGGTGTGCCAGCACCATTCCCTCTCCTGCTGCCTTTTATCCTCTCCCAGCTGCCTGGGCTGTGACAGGAGAGCAGAGGCTGTGAGGGCTTGGGCACAGGAGGGGAACTCTGCAAGTCTTTCCCTGTTTATCATTTCCCCCTTGTTTTGTATGCACAGAATGCCTCCAGCAGGTCTCCTTCCCTCTCCTGCAGCCCAGGTGAGGCTGGTGGCTCTCAGCAGACTCCCAGAGTTGTCCCAGAGTGTCACTGAGGGCAGGGAGCTGGGATTTTGCTCTTCTCCCTTGTAGTGTAGGATTGATCTGCATCAGCCATGGCTGCCTGGGCAGACTGAGCTGCTGCTTTTGTAACCAGCCTCCTGTTTCTAAGGGTTGGGGCAGGTCAAAATCTTGGGAATGTTTCCATCTCCCTACCTAGGGCATTAAAAAAAGCAAAGGAAAAGCCCAGTGATGCTGCTTTCCTCTTACAATGCTCCTTTTCTCATTTTTATTTTGCACCTGGGCAGGTCGGAGGAAGCACCACGCTGTGACACAGCCTGGATGCAGTGGAATTTGTGAAGATGGACGAGGCTTTCCATGAAAAACAAGGGCTCTGTTTCCAAACTTGGGGCCATATTCAAAGCTGCAGGCTCTGGGCAGTGGAAAACAAGCTGTTCCTTGAGCTGGAGTTTGCCACAGACATTGGAATTTCCTTGGCTGGTGCCAGCAGCTGGCAAAGCAGAGTGGTCATGGCTGGGAGAGGTGAGGGCTGGTGGGGAAAGCAAGAGCAAGGATTCGCATCAGGACTTCACACTTGTTTCACCCTAAAAAATACCAGAGCTCCTCTTTTCACAGCTTTTCTGGGTTATTTTTAGACTGGGGCCTAAAGAAGCATGGCTTAGGATTTCACTCCTTGTGCTCAGCTCAGAGTGGTTGTCAAGCCTTCCCTATTCCCTGCTCAGCTCAGGGCTTTGCTCCACTGGGATGTGATTGAAAGAGTCAGATCTCAGCGATTTTAACTACACATTTCATAAAGGCTGCAGAGCAGGTAAAGGAAAGAGACCTGAGCAGTGAAAAACCCCACTGAGCAGGGCTGCACAGTGGACTCAGGCAGTGTGAAACATCAGAGCACCCACCCAGGGAAAGAGATCTCAAACCCGAGCAGAAAATACAGCCACATTAGGAAATTTTGGGCACCAGAGCTGGAAACCACCAAGGTTTCTCTAGGTGCAGTGACTGATGAGTGGTCCCACATTCAGGATGGTTCCAGATTCAGGATGGTCCCAGATTCAGGATGGTCTCACATTCAGGATGGTCTCACAAGTTTCCCCATGGTCAGGACATTCCCATGTGTCTACCCCCTGGATCCTTTAGTGCCTGCTAAGGCTCTGAACCCACAAACTGCCCTGGATGAAATGCCCAGCAGTGATGCAGAGGGGATCAGTCCTCCTGCTGCAGGAATTGCTTTCCTCACCAGGGGACAACGTGTGTTCAGCAGGTGCCCACCACCCTGGGCCCCTCTTGGCTGCTCTGCAAGTGCAGCCTCTGCCCTGTGCTCCACGTGTGACCCCAGACAGACAGTGAGAACAGTCCTGGGACTTCTGGAGTGGGTGTAAAACCAACAGTGCTAGGAGAAAAAGCACTTGGCACAACTTTCAGTGTCCTGGAGCAGCAAAGGAGGAGTTGGCTGATTTATTACTCAGCAGTTTGGCTCTGAAACCACCTCCTTCCCCTTGTTCTGTTGGCTTCTTCAACAGAAAATGAGACCAAACACTGGGAAGTTACCAAGCTACCACAATTTTGGAGTGTGGGCAGCACCAGTGGGCTGAATTTTACTGGAAAGCTGGGCTTTTGCTTCTTCAGCCTCTCTGTGCTAGAAAGCAGGGTAGCCAGGCAAATATTTATTCACTGACTCTCTTCCTCCTCTTCTCTGCACAGCAGGGACTGTGTGGTTTTGATTTCAGTGTATTTTGGGAACGTGCCTTTCCCACTGGCACCCTGCAGCAGCAGCCCAGTGCTGAGGGGTTGGGAAGAGTCAAACTGCTCTGTGGCTGGAGCTGAACTCCAGTGCTGGAGCAGGAACAGCTGCACTGGGCTGGAAAGGTCCCCCTGAGCAGCCAGGCTGCAGTGGCAGTGTCACCAAAAAACAAGAACCCTCCAACAACATGTTTAAAGTTAGACAGTCAAGGCATTTCTTTATTATCTGGCCAGGATGTACCACAGAAATCATCTCACCCACACATAGCCCACATGTACAGAGAATCATTTCATGGCACATGGCTTCAACTAGATTTTTCAGATCTTTTATACAGTCAAAACTCATAGAAACGAATTGGGTCAGTGTTCATTGGTCCCAAGTAGTTCTTAGTATTTGGTCTCCTATTGGATCCGGATTTCTTCTCTTCTGATGTTAATTGCCCACACATAGCCCACATGTACAGAATCATTTCATGGTACGTGGCCTTAACTAGATTTTTCAGATCTTTTATGCAGTCAAAACTCATAGAAACCAATTGGGTCAGTACTAAGTCAAACACTAAGACCCAAGTAGGTCTTAGTATTTGATCTCCTATTGGATCCGGATTTCTTCTCTTCTGATGTTAATTAAATCTTCATTCCTTGATTTTCTTATCAGTCTTTTCTGAGGAGATGCCCCCAACCCTGCCAGAGGCAGAGCCTGGGGCAGATGTTGTAGATTGCTCTGATGTCCCTTTATCTTTTGGGTACTCCCAGTCTGTTGGTGTGCTGAGTTCATCAGGCCCCACCTGGTGGAACAATGCCCTGGAAAAAAACTTAAAATTCTTTTTCCTGGGGCAAAGGCAAAAAAAATCCTCTTGACTAAAAGTTACACAAAAATTTTTAAACTAGTATGTTTTCCAACAGCAGGAGATTGCTCTCAAGTGGAAGAAATAATGAAGTAATGAATGATCATGGGAGTTTTACAGCCCTGAACTTCCAAACTGGCCACTCCCTGTGAGAGGAGCACACAGCAGGCAATCAGAAGTGTCCCTTGTCATCCCCTCTGGCCCAGGTTATAGATGTTCCTTTCCTGCCCAGTGCCAAAATTCTGCAGTGACAGCTGAGGGACTGGGCAGTGGTGTCTGCTGGAATCCAGCTGGGCTCAAAGTGCCCTGGAGGAAGCACAAAATCCCCACAGTGTCACTGTCCACGGACACGGATGTCCAGTGTGGCCTCCTGTGGCGTCAGTGATCCCTGCAAGGCTTCCCTGTTTCCCTGGGTGGAAACACCATCCTCACTCCTTGCCAGAATGCCTTTGGCAGCCTCAGGGTGCTCAGCCAGAGGCTGGAGCTCAGACTCTCTTTTCCCTTGTGTGCCTCTGTGCCTTGAGATTGTCTAAAGCCCAGGGCTCAGCCTTGCTCTGGGCTGTGGTATCTCCTGGGGGCCACAAATGCCATCAAATGGAAGGGAAGCACATTTGGGAAGAGGTGTGACTGCTCCTGTGCTCCCAGGGGATGCTGCAGGATCACTGTGTCCTCACTGGGCACTTTCCCAAGGAGCAGGAAGAGACTTTGGCTCTTATTCCTGCTGCTGCTGAGAGAGATCAGATCTCCTCACACAGCTGCTTTGGATAATCCCTCTGATGCTTCCTCCTACCTGCAGCTGGCTTTTAATGAGCCCAGACAACAGCAAACTACATAATGAAGGGTAAAGCCTAATTGAGATTGATCTTTACTCTGCCAGGCTCTGTTTTGTGGCTGTGAACCCCATGCCAGGCTCTGCCTCATCTGCTTGTCCTTGTGGAGGGGATGAGAGGAGCTGCTGCCTCGGGAGGGCCCGTGGCAGTGCTGAGCAGCTTAAGGCAGATTAGGATCCTAATTCTCATTCAGAGAGTGATCTTCTGATCTGCTCCCCTCCCTGCCAGTCAGCTCGGCAGCCCCACACCTCAGCTCCCTGCCTGGGCTGGAGGTGACAGCGGACATGTGCTGGCAGGGGGCTGAGGAACACATGGCTGCAGAGGCACCGCGCACGGAGGGTCGGTGTCGCGGTGGTGGATGCAACCTTCCCTGGATGGCAGCCGTCCCTGGATGGCAACCTCCCCTTGATGGGAACTGTTCCTTGGTGGGAACCGTCCCTGGATGCAACCTCCCCTGGATGGCAACCTTCCCTGAGAGGGTCTTGTGCCAACAGGCAGGAGCCATGAGAGCACCAGCACAGACAGACACACCAGGACACACACAGACACATACATGCTCACACAGACCAGGACACACAGACAGACACACCAGGACACACACACAGACAGACCAGGACACACAGACAGATGGACACACCAGGACACACACACACAGAGCAGCTCAGCAGTGAAGGCACGGGAGGGTCCAGGCGTGGAGTTTCAATGAGGCTTTATTTGGGTCCAATGAGGGATTATTGGGGTCCAATGAGGGATTATTGGGGTCCAGTGAGAGGTTATTGGGGTCCAATGAGGGATTATTGGGGTCCATGAGGGTTTATTGGGGTCCAACACCAAAGGAGCCCAGGCGCCAAAGACAAAGCGGGTCCAATGTTAAACACAGGGGAAGAGGGGGCGGAGCACAGCACCAGGGATCCAATGGCCTGCGGGCTCAGGGGCGGTACACAGGACAGGAGCCAATAGGAAGTGCCAGAGTGGATGGGCGGAGTTACACTGACCAATGGGGTAACAGGGAACGGAGAACTCTCTAGAACATGAACATATAAGGGAAAAAGAGGTGGGGAAGGCCAGTGAGCCAATGGGGAGGACAGAACTGGAACAAATTAGCATAGTGCGCGGAGCACCATGGCGGAAAGCTCTTTCCTTGCTCATGAGGAGTGCCTGGAGCCTGCAGTGAATCTTTCCAGGGAATTCCCACTGCCCTTTCTTGGGTAGGCTTACAGGGCTCCACAAGTCGTTCCCGAAATCCAGGGGTGTTTGTGTGCCATGGGGCCTGGTGGCCCACAGCCATGATGGACAGTAGATTTTGCCATCCTGGCAGGCAGGGCACCAGCCTGGATCACCCATCCTGCTCCTCCTCCTTTTGGAGGTGCCTTACACACCAAGGAGAAGCAGAAAGATTGGACTTTTGACCATGGAATGAGTGGCTGGGACTGGCACGAGGGCTGGGAGGTCCTGCTGCATGCACAGGCTGTCTCTGGTGGCATCTCAGCTCTGTGGAGTTCAGCTCCACATGTGGAACAAAAGAAGTGGCAGGAGGTTACGGAGACAGGGCAGTACAAGTCAGTGAAAAGGGTTTTGCAGGGAAAAGGTAGCTGGAAGAAGTTTTAGGGAGTAGATGCAGCATGAAGTGCTCTGTAGGGAGATCCCAGCACAACCCTGGATGGGTCTGGATGTGTTTGGCCTCTGGGGGAGCTGGGAGGCTCAGCCTGGAGAAAAAGAGATTCAGGGGTGATCTTCTCACTTTGACAACTCCCTGACAGGAGGCTGTTGATGAGTGGAGGTTGATCTTGGATTTCTCCAAGAGAAAGAGTGCAAGAGGAAATTACAAGGGGAGGTTGAGATTGGGTTAGTACAATGGATTTCTTCACAGAAAGGGTGGTCTGGCCCTGGCACAGGCTGCCCTGGCAAGTGCTGGAGTCCCCATCCCTGGAGGGATTTAAAAGATGTGTTGATGTGGTGCCTAGAGACATGGTGGCAGACTTGTCAGTGCTGGGTTAACATTTGGGAGTGATGATTTCAGAGATCTGTTCCAACCTTAATGATTCCATGAGGTTTTTCCTCTTTTTTTTTTGAGCCACAGACCAGCACAGTGGTATCTGCATAATCCCACTGTGGACCTGGAGAGGTCTGGGGTTGAGAGGGCAGAGGGTTGTGATGACATTTAAAGCTGTCCCCAGCTGCCTGGGGGATGTGACCATCATTCTTGTGTCCTGGCAGCCGCTGGGTCCTTGCTGTGAACCCAAAGCAAAATAAATAGGCTGCTTCCCCCATCCCTCTGCTGCTTGGATCACAACTTTTGATTTTGTCATAAAGCTGCTTGACTTGATTGAGAGTGCCATAATAATGATACTTACTGAGGAGGTTTCATCCAGCATTCTGAAATTGAGGTCCAACGATCTCCATTAATGAGCCTTTTATTGCACCCATCTGGCAGCTGCAGGGACGTCCCTGTCACTGCTGCTGGAGCTGCTCCTTGCTGCCACATCACTGCACCTCCCTCACCCCAGCACGGCCTGCAGGACCCCAAAATCCTCTGGAGCTTGGGGTTTATGTGACCTGGGCATGGGGCTCTGTCTGCTTTTGTGGATCTCCTCAGGGGAGACTGAGTTAGGAGGTGGGAAATGCTGCCAGGACTTCCCCAGGGAAGGATGCTGTGGGTGTTACTGTCGCTGCACCAGCTAGATTAACATGTATTTAAAAAAAGAAAAGAAAAAAAAAACAACTTGTCACTCCTGTAAGTCAGAGACCTCCTCACTCTCCTTACAAGCTGGCAGCAGCAAGGCTGGGGTTCTGTTTGTGCTGGATAATTCAGGCACTAATGAATTCCTTCTGTTTTATAAACTGTCCAGGACTTTTTTGTATTCCTGCTGTTAGTACTTCCAGCTCCCTAGGGACTGCACACAAAGGAAAATATCTCCTGTTCAGCAAATTGATTTTCATTATTCCTTTAATCCTTGTCCACCACAGTGGGATGGCATCTCAGTGTGGCTCACCTTGCAGGGGACATGGGTGACAGCATGGCAGGGTTCCAGGTGTCATCAAGGACCAGGGACCCAGAATATAAGTGTGAGGGGTGGATGTGATATAAGTGAGCAGAGGTGGGACAGCTGTCAACAGGAGAGCCTGAAACCTGTGAGTGCTGCTGAGGGGACAGAGCAAGCAGAGAGAAAAAAGCAAAGAGGGACAGGAGTGGCTTTCCTTGGTGTTGCTTGGCTGCAGGCTGAGGGGTGGTGGAGATGGTTCATGTTCCCCCCAGCACCTCGGGTGCAGCAGCTGAGGGTCCCTGCTCAGCCACAGCAGCTCTGCTGGATACTGGACAGAATTTTGGAGTGTCCCCAGCAGCTCCTGGGGCTGACACACACGGGTGTGGCACGTCCAGCCATCCAGGCTGTTTTCTGAGCCCATCCCTGTGGCACTTCCCTGGTAGCTGGGTGAGGAATCAGCTTTTGTGCTTTCACAGGCCTTGGAGTTGTGTTGATCATGAGTCATGTGCTAAAAAGCCCCAAACTGTGCTGGTGCTCTGAGTGCTTCTCTGAGTTCCCAGCTCTCCTCTCCACTTCTCCCATGGCTGCCAGGCCCAAGCAGAAGTTGGGTGAAGCCATGGAGAGGCTCCTTGTCCACAGAATTTGACTCAGCCCCTTGGAAAGAGAGCTCTGGACCAAGCTGAGACATCAGGATTGTTGTCCATGGTCACAGACCCCGAGCTCTGGTGAATGCCCCTTTCACTCCCCTGGTTCCATTCTTTCCACACCCTGTCCTTGAGGGATTGCATGTTAACCCAAATTCAGCCCTTTTAGGGTGCTCCATAGCCCTGGCTCCAGCTGGCAGGGAGGACACACAGAGCTGAGGGTGACACAGAGGCTGCACACAAAACCTGCCAGCTCCCACTGGACGCAGGACACACCTCTGAGGTGACCACGCTCCTGGCTGGCATCTTTGCCCAGACATGCACTGTACCAGCCACTGTGACAGCCTGATGGCCATGTGGCACTGTAATAGGATTTGCTCCATGTCTATAAACTGTTATCCTAAATATCATCCCAAATCCTTTGATGCCCAGTGACAACCTGTCTCTTTAAATCTTTTCCCCCCTCCTGAATAAAGCAGCGTGCTCTGAAATCATTGGGAATTCCACGGATCTGCCATGTAATTGGATTATATTTTATATGTCTGCTAAAATAATGCTCGAGCTACATCTCACTCTGACAATGGAGTGACTGGGCTGGAGCAGGGCTCGCCCTGGCTGTGTTATAAATAATGCTGCCAAGCTGGTGGGGATTATCAGCACAAGAACTTGTTAGCTTCTTGCAGAGCAGATGCTTAATTAGAGCTGGGGGGACACAGATGGGTGCCTAATAAGGGGGAAAGACCCATTTTGGGCTTTGAGAAGTACTGGGGTCAGTTGGGATGGGTTTTTACAGCCTTTTCCTTTATGGTTTGTCCAGCTACTTCTCTTCCCTCTAGTTAGGAGCCCCAGGTCCAACTCCAGCACCATCTTTCATGGTGGATATCAGATTTTAGCTGAGATGAATGTCAGGCTGAGGATGTTACCCAAATCCTCCAAAATCATTGGGATGAATAAAATCCCCTAAATGATCTTTTTAGTGTTGGAGAGTAAGGCACTACTTTATCCTTGGCCAAGAGGGGTGTGTGTGGCTGACAAAGTTCTGTCCTCCACACAGATGGTGATGCAAAACTTTTTCACTTATTTATACGTTTTTAACAAACAGAAATTAATGTTCACTGGTTCTAAGTTACATAATTATCTTCGTTAATTAGTATTTTATCCTCTACTGGTTATTGATTTTTCACTGTTCATGCTACTTTGCTCCACATTCTTTTGTGTTTTTATCATCTTTTTCTCAGATGGGGAGTCTCCAATTTTCCAGGTCTTCATCATCTCTGTATCTTCTGGTTATTCCAATGTCCTTGAAGGACCATAAATTTAAGATGTCAGATGTCCAATCTTCAACTCTGAAGCTTGTCAGTGTTAGTTTTAACAAAAATAAGATTTTGATGATTTAATCATCAAAATGACAATAAGGACCCATGAAGGAACTTCACTACTGCTGGCTTAAGGTGGGCACTGCCCACAATTAATTAAAACAACTAATTAAAAATTAGTTAGAAAAGTTACATAATTTCCAACTTCAGTTCAGATACTGCATTTTATGTTTCCAAGAGCCTGTTAATGTTTTGGGAATAACTTCCCCAAAGGCCACACACAATGGATTATGGTTGGGGCATGACAGAGCTGAAGAGATTCCTGGGGTCATAGGAAAAAAAAGTTTTAAGGACATTTTAAGGCTACCCAAGGAGGATTTTTCTTTGATGTGGTTTGGTTATTCCTGTAGAGGATGTCCACAGGAAGCGAAGTTAAAAACTTGTCAAAATTTGAGGCGCTTAGTGACAGAATTGGGGTGTCCACATGATGATGGGAGACAGGAATTGTATTTTTTCAGATTTAAAACCCTTATTCCTGCCTCTTCACATCCATTTTGGGTCTCTAGTTTCTGGTTACCTGCAGAGGGTGGAAGTTTCTGGTGCTTGGGGCTATTCATGGTTGATTTCCCTCAGCTCAGCTGATTTCACCCTTGATCCCTTGCCTTGAGAACCAGACCTCTCCTCATTTCTGTGCCCAGCACAGGGCTCCTCTAGCTGGGGCATTGGTGCCTGGGCTGCAGAACCCCACGATGTTCCCGTCAGTGGGGTGGTAGTTGCTCTGCACTCCCAAAAACCAAACTCCTTTTCTCCTGGGAAGCAGCCAAAATCCAGAGTTTAGCCATGGAAACAGTGATCCAACAGCACCATCCAGGCACGTGCTTGAAATCCTGATGTTTCAGCCGTGCAGGTCTGAAATGTTTCCCTCTAACCCTGCTCTTTTGGAAGCTCAGGGAGGCTTTGTGTGGCTGTTTGCAATGGGCAAGGATCCCAAATTAGGTGTCTTAAATAAATGGCAGGAAGAAAACACGGCCAGAGAGCCCCTGTCCTGGTTTAGGGCAATTTTGGGAGAAAAACCTCTAAAGGGGTTTCCTCTAGAAAGCAAATCAAGCAGCCCCTCCTCAACTGGTTGGGGAAAAAGATTTCTGGAAACAAATTGCATTATTCTTCTTCTCCCCTGCCTAGTTTGCTCTCAGAACCAATCTTAAAGGTGCAAAACTTATTTCTGGGCTGAAGAGAAAGGGAATTCTTCTTCTCCCCCGCCTAGTTTACTCTCAGAACCTATCTTAAAGGTGCAAAACTTATTTCTGGGCTGAAGAGAAAGGGGATGTGAGCACCATGAAGTCGGGGCAGGACAGCCCCTGCCTGTGCCATCCATCCTGTCTGTGCCAGCAGGGAGCAGGTGGGCGAATGAAGACTGGTGGGACGAGAGGTGTGAAGTGACAGCGGGGTGACAAAGTGCCACCGGGCCAGCCAGGCTGGAGGGGAGCAGAGGATCTGTCCCAGCCCACATCACTCAGGTTCACACCTTTTCCCTTGGTGCCTTCTTAGAGCAACAAATAGCTCCTTTATTCCGCTCTGCTTTGCTTAGAAATGGAGTAAAACTTCCCTCTTCCACAGATCAATTTGTGTTTAAATCCTTCGGGAAGGTCTGCAGAAGCTGGAGCGTGTGGTGTCAGCATTTTGGAAAATGTTGGCCCAGGTCTTCCTGCCTTTTAGAGTAACCTGACAAGTCTGATTATCTCTGCAAGGGGCTAAATTTTGCTCGGGCCTTGATTGAGAGGCGAGGAGTGACTTTTGGCTCTCTAGTGAGCAATCTGGAGACACAGAAATAAAATCCTCAAAGCACTTTTATCTATGTATGCTTCAAAACTAGGGCTTTAGGAATCACAAAAAGCAAAATAAAACCAAAACATGTTTTCAGGAGTTTGTAGTACAAATTACCCCATTAAAAAGCACCCTGTTTATACAAGGGGAAAAGAAAAAAAAAAGACATCACCGCATTGAGGGAAGAAGTGAGGAAAGTATTCAGCAGTGAGTGATCTTCGCTGAATATATTTTCTCTGGGCCAGTGTAACTGCAGGAACTTATCAAAAGAAATGGTTATTTTGATCATAAATGTAGTGGGTGGCAGGTTTTTCTTGGCATTTATTTGGCTTTAAGATGAACAAAATTTTCCAGTGTGAAAAAGAAAAAAATATAAAAGCCCAAACCCAGAAAGGGAGATAATTAGCGTGCAGTAGTTAATGGAGAATTTCAAAGTAAATGAGCAGAGCTCATCCCGTCATTCTGAACGGTGTTTGTTTTAGCTGAACATATTTTCTGTTTCTGAAAATGAATTTTGCTGCCTAATTCTCACTTTGGTGATGCGTTGTCCCCAGTGAACCCCACAGATGTCCCTGGCTGGTCACTTTGGACACTCTGCTGTGAAAGGAGACTCTTCTCAGTTTGGATTTGGATACTGAAAGTGTGATGGTGAAGGAAGTGTAGTTGCATGATAGATTGATTATTTAATATGAAACTTAAAAGAAGTTATTGTTATAGCTGGATTTTTTTTTTTGTTGGAGTGTTTTTGTAATAATAATTAAAGAAAGTTATGAGATCAGTAGTTTGGATAAAGGAGATATATAAGTAGTATGAGATTAGTAGTTTGGATAAAGGAGATGTATAAGTAATTAGAAAATAAAAAGTGGGATTTTTGGTGGTTTTTTTTGTTTTGCAGTACCAGGCACTGTTTTGCCCCCATGCCCGTCCCTTTTACCTCACTAAACCCACGGAAACCATTCGATTTCCCTACCAAAATGACAACGTAAAACTTGTAAAACTTGCTGAGTAAATCGGGTCATTTTGCGCAGCCAGATTTGCCAGAGGAGTTCTGTTTCCTGCGGCTAACACACGCCGAGGAGGAAATTCCGTTTTTACGTCCCTGAAAAGCCCCATTATCCCCCCGACTTTCGGTCTGGCCAGACCGGTTCTCTTTGATGGCCCTGGGATGAGGGTCGCTTTGCATCTGTATTCAGACCCATCTGTTCCTTTGGGAGGGAGATTTCCCATTCAGCGCCCACCCCGGGCTGCCCCATCCTTTGTCATGGACTTGCTGGCCATCGCCAACACAATGGCCCCGATGGGGCTCTTTACCCAGCCCGAGCTGCCCTTTGGGCTTTTGAAAAGCCTTTTTTTTATCTTCCAGCAGGCTGATTTCCTCTGGCCCCGTGGCACCTCGAGGACACGCGGGCGGAGCAGGGTCATCAGCTCCGCGCAGCCCGGGGCTGCTCGCCTCTGTGCTGTTGACTTTTCCGTGTATAAATAGCAGAACAATGGAGTCGCAGTTATTTTTATCTATCGCCCTCAACATCACAAGAGAGTCTGGGAGCACGATCGGGGCCGGTCTCGCTGGAGAAGGGGAAATTTCAGGGCTGGCTCTGCTCAGATGGGCTGGGTTTGTGATGGGGAAAGGGGGGTTTTGGAATGAAAGCTGGAATTGGCATTAAAATGACTCCCAAGGTGGTACTGCTGGGCATTAAAAGGCATATTGTCTTTAAGCATGGGAACGATTAAATCTCCTCTATCAGTGTTTTTCTTCCTGGGTATCTTGGGTGGAGAAAGAGTGAAACCTCTGCTGAATGCTCTGGCAAATAAGCCCTACCTATTTCCTATATTTGCTGCCAGTCCTGAGTGCTTAAAACCGTGGATTGTGTTATCAGCTCAAACTCAAATCATGCAAATATTATCAGGAAGACAGCAGAGACCTGCCCGAGTGTCTGCACCAGAAATGGCTGCAGGACTCCTGGGCCACGCAGCAGAACCCCCAGGGCACGCTGAAATCTGCTTTTTCTGATCCACATCTGGCTGGGCTGCAGGAAAACACCTGCAGCAGCTCCAGGCCTCCAGCAGAAAGCTCTCCTGGGAAGGAGGATGGATAGGCTGCCTTTGGAAGGATGCAGCCAGGGCATCCACCATCTAATCAGTTTGTGGGCAGCTTCCCTGGCAGGGTGAGGGTGGAATTGAACTGAGTCTCCACCTTGGAGTTAAAGTCTCTCTGTTAGATTAATCCTTACTCCTCTTCCTCTGTGCAGCAAGCCAAAGGTTGCAAAGCTTTATTATGGGCTTTGTTATTATTTATTATAGGCTTTGTTATTATTTATTATGGGCTCTTGCTCTTTGAGACCCTCCTTGCTGGCACTGGTCGGGCTGAGTTGCCTCTTCTGCTTCTTTCCATGGGATTCCAGTCCCAGAAGGGGGTGGGAAGGAGCTGAGGGGTTGTGTGGAGGAGGAAGAGGACACAGCACACCAGGTGATCCCTGCAGGGCTGCTGCAGACCAGGCTTGGCCTCCTGATCTCGTTCCCCAGGCATGAACCCAGTTCCTCTGCCCATAATGCAGCCAGGAGAAGGATCTCTCCCTTCCTCTGACCCTGTACATGAAAATTATGTTTGAGGGCAGGAAACCAGGAGGGGGGGGGAGAAAAAACAACCAAAAAATCCAACCAAAAAACCCCAAACCCAAGATTGTCAAGGTGGATCTGAGAAAAATGTTCCTGCAAGGACTGGCCCCGGTGCTGTGAGCAGAGAAGTGCTGTCCCTCTGCCTCCCTGCCTGTGGCCAGGCTCCAGAGCCACAGCTGCTCCTTCAGGGAGCTCAGCTGTTGGAACAGCTTCCAGGGGAAAAGGTTGTTGCAATTCACCTGGAGTTTTTCATAGAATTACACTGAGCTCAGCAAAATCCCGTTTCAAAATGGTTGGCAAAAGTTTTCTCTGAAGGGAGGAGGAACAACATCTGCTCTGACATTCTTAGCCCACTCCAGATTTTTTTTTTCTTTCCAGTCAGATTTTAAATATATTATAGTTATGTTTAAAAAGCTTACAAAGGCTCTCATTAGCAATACTAATTGCTGATTGCTGTCCTCTCCAGTTTTAAATTTTGTTTTACACACAAAATTGTAACTTTGGCTTTTGTCTCCCTTTGAGTATTTTTGGTGGCACAGAGAAGCACCCTCCTGACCAGACCAGCTGGGTTAGTCCTGCTTTTCTTGGAATAAATAGGGAAAAAGAAAAATCAGGCCTTTGGTATCCAAAACAAAATGTTAAACCATAGAACCTTCCTGCACCATTAAAATGTCAGGTATCTGTTGACTCCTGAAGTATTTCCTCACCGTTAGAGAACAGTGGGGATGAAATGGATCCTTCAGCTGCTGATTCCTGTGGGCAGGGACCCTCAGCTAGGGCTGATGTCACACCAACACTGAGCAGTGAGTCCCTTGCTGGCATCTTGTCCCCTTCCTCAGAATTCACAGAATCACTGGGTTGGAGGAGACCTTCAGGATCATGGAGTCCAACCCAGCCCCAACACCTCAACTCAGCCCTGGCACCCAGTGCCACATCCAGGCTTTGTTAAACACACCCAGGGATGGTGACTGCACCACCTCCCCGGGCAGCCATTCCAGAACTTTATCACCCTTTCTGTGAAAAACTTTTTCCTGATATCCCACCTGTATTTCCCTTGTTTGCTCTGGTTGTGTCAGTGCTGCTGGAGACAGAGCCCAGCCCCAGCTGAGCACAGGCACCTTTCAGGAGCTGTGCAGAGTGATGAGGGCACCCCTGAGTCTCCCTTTCTCCAGGCTGAGCACCCCCACTTTGCCATATCCTCTGTGAGCTCCAGCCTTGCTGGTTCCACAGCTCCCCTGGGCCAACATGAGAGGCTCTGTGGTGTCCTCTCCATCTCAGCCTCCCCAGAGGCTTCTTCATGAGCAGCAAGCCAGGAGAAGCATGAAAAGCAAGCCAGGAGGCTGAAAACATGAGCTAGGCTTTCTCATGCCATGAAACTGCATTTTCCCAGAAGATTCCCCCTCTTTAGAGCTGTCTGGGTGTTGCAAGAGCATCTGTGCCAGCCACAGTTCTGATTATGCTTTCAAGGGCATTTTAATTTTCATCATCTGTGGGATTCACTGCCAGAACTTCTGCTAGTGCTTTGGATTGCCAGATGAGCATCACCCCGTGCTTTCCTTGCTCTCTGAAAAGAACATCTTAAACCACCTTTGCTGAGGCTGCTCTTCAACAGCCTCTCTCAAATGCCATCAGGGCTGCCCTCTCTGAAGCAATGTGGTGATGACACAGAGGCTGCTGTGGTGCCAAAAGGGCTGTCCTGGCAGGGAGGATCCCAAAAGAGCTGTCCTGGCAGGGAGGATCCTAAAAGGGCTGCCCTGGCAGGGAGGATCCCAGCTCCAGGGCTGCTGAGAGGGACAAGATCCACCCTGACAGAGGAGCCCTCCCTGATGAGAAGTGTTTGGCCCACGAGGAGCTCGGCTCAAGGTGCTCAGCTCAGGGGTTTGTGCCCTGGATCTGGGAGTTGCCAAGCCCTGTGCCCACAGGATTTGGGGATTTCTGAGTAACATGCTGTGGGTTGTTTTGATAAATTTGGCTCGTGGTGGCCCCCAGGTTGTACTCTGACCCAGCTGCTGGTTTCAGACATTGCCAGTGGAGGAAGGGAGGTGACACAGCTTTGCAAGCCAACACCCTCACATCAGGTTCTGCCACCACAGTGGGTGGGTCCCCACGAACAGAGGAAATGCTGGGGAGCAGCTCTTTCTGCTGGTGCAGGTGGGGTGCCCCAGAACATTTTCCTCAGCCCCAGCACATGGGCTGGGTGCCCAGGAGGACCATCCAGCTCCCACCAATCCCACTTGCAAGCCCCTTTTTAGCAGACTCTCTCTGCACCAGCATTTGTGCAGACCTTGAGTTAACTGCAAGGAGTGTCCTGGCAGAGCAGGAGGCTGGAGAGATGCAAAGTTAATGTATAATCAAACAGACAAATCAAGAGAGCTGCATATGCTTCCCTTGCATCCTTCTCTGCAGTAGTTCTGAGATTTAATTACCAGCTCTAAAGCACTTAAAGATTTTCAGGTGGAAACTACTACATAGAGGAAGGAGAGAGCACAAAAGCAGCCTACATAATTAAGTGCTGCTTTTTTAATTTAATTTTCTCCTTCATTTGATCCTCTCCTGGAATCTTGAAAGCAACAGTCTCAATACCAGCTGTGTTCTTTTGCATTCGTGTTGCATCCACATGATGATCACAACAAGAGGAGCAAACAATAGTTCAGGATGTCTGTGTGGTGGTGCCAAAGAGAAATGAGGTCTGTGCTGGGTACCCTGTGACAGTGTAAAGGTGATGATGCCCACCCAGATCTTGGGGGGACACTCACCTTTCAAACTAAAACCAAGAGGGGTGCAGCCCCTGAGCTGAAAAACTGGGATTTTGGAAGGGATTTCACATACCAGTGCACTAAAGGGGTTTGCCAATAAAATATCATAAATAATTTGCATTTGGTAATCCAGATGAGAGCTGTAAAGAGAAAATACAAATGGGTTAAGCTGTAAATTACTGCTGTTCCTCTCTTCCCTCTCTCCCTATTCCCTTGGAAATTAGCCAGTTGCTCTCTGGAATCACTAATTCTTACAAGCTGCCCGTGCCAGCCTAGCATCAGAAAAACAAGGAGGTTTATTTAGTATTTGTTTCTTTGTTTAACCATCCATTCTTTCCAAATATTTTTAAATTTAAAAAAAAAATGTACAGACATTCCAAGAGAGGATTCCTTGCATGGTGCCTCTTTTACAACCCCAACCCCATTTGGACAGAAAAATGAGAGTGTCATAGGCTGGGCTGTTGTGATAATTTGTCAGAAACTACCAGGGCACAAGGCAGGGGAGCTGGGGTGATGCTTGGGGTCCTACAAGCCTGCTCTGATGGTGCTTTCAGTGCATTAAGACACCAAATATCCTGCCTGGTCCTCTCCAGAGAGGCACTGTGGTCTCTGGCAGTAGCTGGGAGCTCTGTTTTAGTCCAGATCCCATTTATATGTCTTGGGTTTTGTGGTTTTATTCGCTTACCCTGATGAAGAGGTGCAGCTTTGAGATGGATGTGGTGCTGCTGCATTGGGCAGGCAGAGCTGTGAGCTGGGTTTTGCTGTGCCAACCCAAATCCCACAGCTGGCCAGGAGCAGGGGAGGGCACCAGGGGCACTGGGAGGTTGGAAATGTCCTTTTGCACCTCTGGGTTTGGATGGTGAGGGAACTGGAAGAAGCCAAGCATCTGAAATCTCTCCCTTCCCTTCTCACAGAATCTCAGAATGGTTTGAGTTGGAAGGGGCCTTAAAGCTCAGCTGGTCCCAACCCTCTCTGCCAGTCCAGAGGGGGAGGTCTGGATGATTAAAAACTCCCTGCTGGAATAAAGAGGACATGAACAGGGATGAAAAAGGCAGTTCTGGAGGGATATCCCTGGGTGTGAATCCTTTGAGGCTCCCTGTCTCATCCCCCTTGGGGTTAGACAGATCTCAATACTCAAACGTGATCACAAAGTGGATTCTCAGGGGTGTGAGGCTATTGGAGTTGTATGCAGGGAATTAGTGTTAATTAAGGGCAATAAGAGACAAGAATGGCTGAAGAAAAGCAGGGTGCAGGGTGGATTTTCAGCTGATTCTACGTAATTTGGAGCACAATTCCTACAGCTCCAGCACAGGCCTTGCACCTGACCCTCACCTCCAGCTGATTCCTCTGCCCAACACAGGGGTCACACCTGAGGAAGGTGAAGCCACCCAGGTTCCCTCCATCCATTTTGTGCCTTCCCATTCAATATTGCTTCCCAGCTGTGGTACACCAGTGCTCAGTAAGATTAACAGCGAGGTTATTGGTTTAAAATCGAGGATATTGGAAGCATCCAAGGTTTGGGAGGAGAACATGCACACGTGGGTGGGGTCCAATCCTCACCCACCTCGTGGTCCCCAGGGCAGGTTCCAGGCTGCTGCTCCCACCCAAAATGCTGCAGGGATGGGGACACACAGCTCAGAGCTTCCCCAGAGCTGCTGTGGAAAATGTTGCCTGGAAGGAAGGAAAGCTGACCCTTCCAGGTGGGTATTCTGAAGGTTAATGTCACATTTTGCTGATCAGAAAAAGCCTCAGACAGGAAATGTGAGGCTGCAGCCATTCCCCACTGACAGGGCCAACCTCAGCAGCAGGGACAGGGAGGGACAAGTGTGTCCTCTGATCACTCCTGACACTAAAGCAGTTCTGATGCCGGGGGTTTCCTCCTCTCATCCTCTCTTTTCCTTCTTTTTTCCCTTCCCTTTTGCAGTGAAATGGAGATCTGGGACTGCTTCCATGTGGGATTGAGCCCTGCTGGGAGCTGGAGGGGAGGGCAGCAGGTCCTGCTGCAAACCCAGACCTGTGCTGGCACAGAGCAGATCCCCCTTGGCCGTGCCCATCCTCCTTGGAGCTGAGCAGGAACACACTTTTTTCCCCCACAGCTACCATTTCCCTGTATATATTTGCATTTTTTTGGTTTATGTTTGGTGGGGTTTTTTGTGGGGTTTTTTGTGTTTTTTTTTTTTTTTTTTTGGTTTTTTTTTGGTTGGGGTTTTTTTTTTTTTCCTGGGCTGAAATGGGTCCACAGGATGAGAAAAACGAGAAAATGGCTCTTCTCTCCTTTTTTCCTCCTTCTCCTTTCTCGACTCGCTGAGCCAGCTGGGGCAATGCCACAATTCAAGGCGTCTGGAGACAGAATCCAGCTCGCTGCCTTGTGATCTGCATGTCAAGGTGAAACTGCAATAAGATAATAATGTCAGTATCCCCAGAAGGCAGGCGGTAAAAGATACTAATTGCATTTCACTGAAGGCTTCAGAAACACTCAGCAGCTGGAAAGCTGAGGAGAATTTTGATGCTATTCTTATAAGGGAAGGTTTTTTTCCCCCCTTACACTGTTTGTAAATCTATTACAGAACATGGGGAGTGGAAGAGGGGGAAGGGAATGTATAAAACCAGTTAAAGGCTTAATGTTTCCCATTATATTTTGTGAGCTGTAGGTGGTCTAGAGCTTATAAAAATGTAGCACATTCCCTTGTAATCAACCATAATAATTTATTATTATTATTTATTATGATTTGCTGTTATTTTGCACACATAAAGGCCCCTGCCAAGGCAATGAGAGCTCAGCACAAATAGTTAACATTTATTATAGTAGTAGTAATGTTTAAAAATATTAACTAAATAAAATAAAAATACCAGCTCTAAAAAGCTGAGGACAGCTTTGTTATTGGGAAATAAATGCAGGAAGGCAAATATCTCGCAGAATGGCTGATACTGATTTGAATAGAAACATGTCTGGAGAGGGGGGAAACACATTTCTTGGGCAAACAGGGAGAGCTTGGAGTGGAGATGCCTGCAGCAGCCAGTTCTGCTCCCAAGGGGACGGGGACCCCCTTGCTGGGCAGGATTGTGGGTGGGAGTGGGGACATGCATCTGCTGCCCGGGCTTGGCTGCAGACACGGGAGAGGTGGAAGGACTTTCCCTGGAGAGTGGCTTTATTCAGCCCCAGGTGCTTGTGATCCTTTCCCCTGCCCTGGTGCTCTGCAGGGAAGCTGGAGCTCAAATCCAGGGTCTCAGGTCAGTGTTCCCCATCCCCTTTGTCTTTGTTCTGTCTGAAATCTCAAATCCCAGGGAGGACAGAAAAGCGTTCAGCCTCCCCTTCGCAGCGGCCTCACCAGGGGAATCCTCAGTGCCCTTTGTGCCACTTGGGCTGAAATGGGAAAATTGGAGCGCTGGGAGAAGGGGAAGCCACTGAAGAGGGGAGAAACCATCTGAAAGCCAACTGGGAAAAAGAATTTTGCTGCAGGTTTACCACAGGGCTGTGTTCGGGACACGGTGCTGTGTAATGCAGAGGTTTATGAGCTGGGGGGAAAAAGAGAATGGGTGAATAGCAAAACTTGCAAGTGCCTTTGGTTTGTCAAGAGAAGAGGTGGAAAACCTGCCAGGGGTTTTCCCTGATAAAGCTGGAGGGCTGGGCAGCGGAGAGGCAAATGCAAAGCGTGCTGCAGGTGGGAAGGAGCACACGATGAGCTCCAAATTAGCTGTAAATGTTTGGGAAGAGGGGAGAAGCATCAGCAGAGACATCCATGTGCAAATCCCCGCTCTGGTGTACGGCCACCACCAGACAAGCAAAGGAAATTTGAGCAAGAATGGGGTTAAAAAGGTTGCTGAGAGTATTCTAATGCCAGCACATAAATCAGTGCTGCGGTCCCGCCTGGGATGGCATGTTCCTTTCCAGTCAATCCATCTCAAAAAGATACAGCAGGAATGGAAAGGGGTCAAGAGATAGACAACAAAAATTATTGGAGACACCGCAAGCCTTGCAGATGAGCAGAGACTGAAGGATGAGGGGGAACATTCATTTTGAAGATGAGATAAATATGCGGGGATATGATCCATGCAGATGAAAAAGGAGGCAGCGAGTGGCACAGGGGAGGTAAATCAGGGGCTGGCAGTCACCCTCTCTTGTGAGCCAGAAACCAGGGGACTGGGCAGGAGGGGTTTGAGTGGTGCCCGGGGACATCTGGGGGGATTAACAGCACTCAGGAGGGCTGAAAGGGCACCAGGGTGCCCAGAACACCCAGCTCCACGAGAGGGGGGTTTATTGGCACTACCCTGGCACCCCAGAGCTCATTAAACAAAGGGGAGGGGGCACAAAGACACCCTCCCCTCTCCCCAGGGCACCTGCTCCTCTCTGGGGCGAGCAGCATCTGCCTGGTGGTGCTGGAGCTGGTTTGGGGCTGGAGCAGAGGGGATGCAGGGGATGGGGGTCCGGGTGCCCTGAGGTGCTGCATCTCCAACAGGCCTGAAGCCACGGGCAGCAGGGAGTGCCCCCAGGCTGGGCAGGCACCGAGGGGGTCTCTGCTGGAGGATGAGGAGGGCTGGAGGCTTGGGGGGAGGGATGATCCCCATGAGGGATGAAAGGCAGGTGGATTGTGGGGCTGGTGGAGCTCTTGCTGAGCTTATCTGATCTCCTCTGTGCCCTGGCAGCTCTCCCCCATGCTCTGGGGCTGCCCTGGGGTGATGGAGCCATGCTGTCACCCCACACTGTCACCCCACCCCACTCCACTGGCTGCTTCAAAGGCAGGGTGTGGCTGCTCTGAACCCCAAAAGCTGCTGTGACTCCTTTGCTGTGCTGGGCACATGAGCTTGGCTCAGATCGCTGTCACCCCACACTGTCACCCCACACTGTCACCCCACTCCACTGGCTGCTTCAAAGGCAGGGTGTGGCTGCTCTGAACCCCAAAAGCTGCTGTGACTCCTTTGCTGTGCTGGGCACATGAGCTTGGCTCAGATAAAGCTCTGCTCCTGCCCCAGGGTGCAGGTGGAGCCCCAAGGAGTCAGCAGGATGCTGAGTGAGGGCATCCCTGCCCTGGTACCCTGTCCCTCTGCCAGGGAGCTCCAGCTCCTGCAGTTCTGAGTGCTGTGGATCACTAAAACAGGCTGTGTGTGCCTCACAGGTGTACAAATCCTGGTGTGTTGGCTCCACGTGGGAGCTGTGGGATGGCTCAGCACAGCCCCACCCTGAGCAGGGTGACCAGCAGCACTCCCACAGCTTTATTTTGTTTTTTTCATCACCTCCCAGGGGGAGAAGTGCGTGAGATGGAGTGTCTTGTTTGGGTACACGTCAGGGTTTTGGCTTGGTTTTTTTTTAATGCTTGAAATACCCTGCTTGTTGTGTGTTTGTGTCAGAGAAAGCCAGGGCAGGGCTGTGCTGAGCCTCTGAAGCAGAAGTGGTGGGTTTTGCAGTGAGTCTCACTTTCTGGTTTGCTCTAGGTTTGGACTCCCCCAAATTGTTTCCCCTCCAGAGAATCTCCGTTTTCAGCGTGAGAATTTCTGTTTCAGAGGAAAAAACATCGTGAAATGCTGAGTAGTGTGAGTTTTCTTCCCCTGGGAGCACAGCTGGGCTGGTGTCACAGCTTTCCCCCTGACAGTGAGGGCAGCAGGGCTGGTGGAGTGGGGCCAGGCAGGTGTGAGTGCACACCCAGCGCTGTGGGGTGAAGGTTTGGCAAAGCCTTGGCAACCACAACCAGGGGCTGAGCCCAAGGGGAGAAGAGCCAGCCCTGGGGCTGACAGGAGAGGCTGCCAGAGGGAAATCTCCCTGGAAATGAGAGTCTGCAAAGTGCCCAGGTCACTGCAGCGCCCTGAGCAGGGCAGGACCTCCCATCCTTGGAAATCCCCCGAAGCTGAGAGCTGAGAACATTCCCCTGTCCTGCTGGAGGTCACTCCACCCATTCTCCATGCCCAGCCCTTGCAGACACATTTGTGGTCCCTGTCTCTGCATTTCTGCCTGACCCCAGTGCCAGGGGAGGGCACAGGTGCCAAGCAGGGCTCTGCCCACCCAGAGGTGCTGCAGCTCAGGCATCTGATCAGTGACATTTCATAAAGCACCACGGGAAGGCAGGGAAAACCCGCCAGACCTCTGGGACTCGGGTTTTTGAGGCAGAATAGCACAGTAGAGCATCTTTGATGCACTCAAAGAATAAAAAATACAGGCTCCTGAGTGGAGGCTTCCACAGGCTCCTGGTCTGGGGACTGTCTGCACTAAAACCACTCTCCACAGATTCACTCCAGGCTGGGACAATGTCCTTTTTTCACTCCTTTGTCTGAATCCACCTGCCTTGATTTAGCAACATGGCCATCAAGGGGAGCTGGTTGTGTAGACTGCCTTTAATCATTGGGAAAAACAGGGTCATTCATCCCAATTTGTGATAAATCAAGTGGATACTCTGGAGGGATCCTTTTTTCTCTTGATTTTAGGTGGAGCTTTCCAGTCCAGATTTAAATTAAGCATCTAAATTTGAAACTCATGGCACGAATCTCCCTGTGAAGGTGGAAACCATTTATGTGTTTATCCACAATTTTTTGGGGGAAATGGCCTTCAGAGGATCAGGCTCCACTTCTTTGGAGGGAAATTCTGAGGCCATAAGCTGCTAGCAAGGCTAACAGGAATGTTCCTCACTGCAATGTCCTGGGTCTCAGTGGCTGAGTCTTATTTGGCCGAGCATGACCTGAAAATGCTGAGCACCCACAGTGACCATGACCAGCCTCAGGCCAGGCTGTCCACGTGTCCATCTGCACCTGAGTCAGCCCTGGAGGTGTGTCCAGGAAAACCCCACACCTGGCATTCCAGTTCCCTGCACAGGCAGATTTTATTTGCCTAAAGTTGCAAAAGGCCACTTTAGGCAAATAAATAACATTCATGGTACAAGCTTTGGAGGAATTCGGAGAAATACCTCAGCTGTTTGGTTTTGGAGCCTGACTTCCTAAGGGATGTTGTAACCTTGTGGAGGAACCCTCTTACAGCTCTTGGTGCCTTTGGGAATTTTCTGCTGAACGTCAAGTTATTGTCTTGGTGAAAACGTTAGCATTTGGTTTAACAGTAGAGGGTCTTTTGTGGTCTGAATTACAGCAAATTTACTTACAGTTTTCATTATTGGAAAGTTCAGGAGAAGGAATTATCCCACCAGGGAGTGCTGTTTAATTTCTGAGGAATAATTTTCTTGTCCTGATATAAATTTGATTGTAATGACAGGTAATTGTAGCAATAGTATAACAATGATAAACCATTGTGGAAATGGCAGTATTTTCAGTGCAACTTCGTGAAAATCCTTCAGAATGTAAACTAAATTAAACCAGAAATCCAGCTAATAATGGACTTAGTGTTTTATGCCACGTTTTGTTCACTTTTTACTCAATAAAGGCTGAGATAAAAGAGGAAGGACGCTGATTCTGCGTCGTGGCTGATGCAGTATTTGAACTTGGACAAAAACTGAGTATTTGGTCTTAACCTTCTGTTTCATTAGGGTGATTATAATCCACTTAGAGATTATAGAGAGATCTGAAAATGTCAGGAATTGCCTTTTCCTGTGTACAGCAGAAGCAGAACAGGGCAAGAAAGGGTTGATGAGGGCTGTGTGCATTGTGGCCTCACAGACATGAGCCCTACCTGCAGTCTGCTCTCTAAAAAAGTGGCACTACTGCCATTTTAGACTCAAAAAAACACACTTTTTTTTTTTTTTTTTTTTTAAATCCAGAGTCCTTGGTGCTTTGAATCCCTGGTTTTCAGCCCTTTTTTTCTCTAGAAGAATCCAGGTTCTATCTGATTTGGATCTCGTTTGGGCCACAGATATCATCACGTTTTATTTGGACTGAGTGAATACTTTGCTAATCCCTTTCTTTTAGCTTGGCTTTTGCAGCATCATTTCCACCAACTGCTCCCCTTGCTGTGCCCTGAGAACACTGCCATTGCCTGCATTTCAATTTCACACTGGTCTAAATGTCGGGGGCTGAGCTCTGGCGTGCAGAATCGAGCGGAGATTCACATTTTTAAATTAGCAGACAGTGCAAATGAATGACTGGCTCTTCCCTGGGGAAATATTCTGGATCTGCTCAGTACAAGAGCCCTGAAAAGGGGGCTGCTGCTGGTAATGACACAGCCTTGGCTGGGGCCTCTGCAGCACAGGGAGCTGGAGGTGTTTGCCAGGGCAGGGGGAACGAGCTCCGAGCGCTCCCCCGGGAGAGAAGCGCGGATGTTTGCAGTCGCCCCAGACCTTGTCTCCCAAGGAAACAATGCAAAAGCCAAAGCTCTCTCCAGCTCTCACCCCTTGGTTTCTGTCTCACAGTGGGCTCTTCCCATTTTCTAGGTCGGCAAACAGAGGAGCGTGAGGAGCAGCAGTGCCCCAGCTCCTCGCCTGATGCGCTCCTGCGCGCACGAGCCAGGCACAGCACCAGGATGTGCTTCCCTCTTCTTGAGGGAAGACATCTGTAAAAGGGGCACATAAACAAACAAAGAAACAAATAAATAAAGAGATATGGACTTTGGCAGCCTGTGTAGGCGTTGGCCAGATCTCTTCTGCCACCCTTGTGTTAAAGCCACCATCCCTCACGGCTCTTGGTAGGATACAGCCCCATGGTCTCCTCTACTCTGCATCCTCCAGGGCAGCCCAGTAAAAATGAGGAGGTCAAGAAGAGATTTTGCAGATTGCTGGAGCAGGAAATCTCTATTAGAGGTTTTTGGTCTGCAGCTTAGAGAGAAAAACTGAGAAAACCTGAATTTTTGGAGAGGGGATGGCACATCCAAGGCATGAGAAATTGACAGGGAATTATCTGATCAACCCCTTTGATGGGATTAAATAAAAAGTGAAAAATAAATGCTTTTCTCTATGTATCTTTGTCACTATTGCTAAAATATTGAAGTTTAAACAAGGAGGCTTTTAATGGAGGGTTGTCTCACAGGGTGTATTGTATTCACTGGAGTTTGCTCTCTCCTTGGCTAATTATATATATTTATCCATCTTATTGAAAGCTTCTCCAGGGCAAAGAGATGCTAGTTTATTTCTTTATTTAATAAAGGAAATGCATAGTGGAGAGAGATCTATTAAATATCAAAGCAGATCTATTAAATATCACTCTCTGATACTCCTGCTCTGGGAGGGGACATTGCAGAGGGGACATTGGCAGGAGCAAGGAACTCCCCCCTCCAGAGGCATGGCTGAGGGCAGGAGGGAGAGAAAGCTGGGCTAGGACATCCCGTTTGTGGTTTGGACTGAGACTTCTTTGAGGATTTTGTGGGGATCCCACATTTCCTTAGGACCCACTGATGAGTCAGGTCCAGCCCCTTTCCTGCTCATTGCCTGGTCTGGGTGATTGCACTGTAGCTGTTATTTCCCTCCTCCTTCATCCACCCAAACTGATTTCAGGTATTTTCCTCCTCCTTCATCCACCCAAACTCCTTTTTGTGTGTCCAGATTTCAGGAAACATCCTGTCTCTCCCAAAAACATGATAAAGGTGTGATCTCTGCAATGTCCCAGCACTTTCAGCATCTTTGGGCAAAAGGCTCCAAACCAGAACCCCCTGGTGCAGGTGGGACCAGCCCCTCCTGATGCCTCTCCATGTGCCATTTGCAAGGGTCATTTGAAACCCTTCAGCAGAGGAAGAGACCTCAAACATCCCCTCTCCAGGTAAATCTGAGCTTGCCTGCAGGCTCTGCACCCTCCCTGTCCTGGCTGGCCAGTGTCACCCCTGATGTTGCTGTCACACCCCAGTGGGGACAGAGAGTGGGCTCAGGGCTTGTGAGGAAGATCCCAACATCCAGCAAACACTGGTCTGGGGGTCACCAGCTGCCTTGCATGGTGGTGCTCAGGATGCTCTGGACACGAGCAGAAATCATTTTTGCAGTGCTGGAGGGCACGTCAGGGCTGTGCTCCCAGCCTCAGGGACCTCAGCACACCCAAAGCAGCAAGCAGCAAGCAGCCTGGGCTCCTTTCTGTTCAATAAAAGCATTTCAGACACAAACCTGCTGTACCAAATGTGTGGCTGTTCCATTAGTGCCTATTTTAATCACAGAAATGTGACGCTGTGAGAAGAACCACGGCTCTGCACAGACAGGGGCTGGCCCGGGCAGGCAGGCGTCCCTGTGACATGGTCACAGCAAAGTGTCATTATGGCCTGCTGGGGAGCAGCACTCATTTTCCTGCCAGGAAGGGTTGTTTCCCTGCTTGCAGCTGTCAGGCTCATGAATCCATGGAAATGGCACAAATACGGGGGGTTATTTTCTATCTTATCAATTTTGTTTTGAAGCTTGGTGAAAAATGTGAGATCTTCATTTGAAGCTGCTGCCAGACAGCAATGTGCTGGCTGCTTGGACTTTTTTACATCCTAATGATGCTGCTTTATTTATTTTTCTTTTTTTTTGCTTAGCTACCCAGCCGAGCATCGTATGTTTTCTTCTGCAGGAAGACGAGCTCTCAGGAGTGTCTTCTGCTTTATGGTTTCATGCAGATTCTGCAGCTCTGGGCTGTCACTTACTGTCACTTATGCATTTGCTTTTTGAATCAGAGGGGGCTGTGGGCCTCATGCCTGGAGCATTTATTTGGAAATAACTGCTCTAGGTCAGGAGAACTGCTGAAGGGCTGCACTGCTCTTTGCATTCACGTCCTGGGCTGGCAGCACCAGCACAGGGATGACATCATATGAGGTGATGTGGCTCCAGGCTGGGGCTCCAGCAGCCATCCCCCCTCCCAGCTCTCTCTTTCATCCTGGCCAGCCACCCTCGAGGTGTGCTTTGTCTTTAAGCATCTCCTTCATCTCACACGAGGAGCAGGCGAGTGAAGGGCTGCAAGGTGAGACAGCTGGATTTTACCAGAATCACACAAATGCAGCAAACAAAATTTTGGCAGTGGCTTCTGTGTGCAAGCTGAGATGGATCCCTGGATTACAACACTTGGAGGTTCAGCTGAGCTGTCCCTCCAGATTCCCTGTGCAGCTGCTAGGCAGTGCTAGTGCACAACTCAGCTCCTGCTAAGGTGCATGTCAGAAAATAGGTCAGATGGGTTATGCTTTAAATGTGCTCATTTTCCTACAGGCGGCTGTGCTGACGAGCACAGATGCAAATACTTCTGCACGTCTGGAGTGGGGGGAGCTCCCACCCTGGGGAGCCAGGGCCATTGTTCTGTGGGAAAGGATGCTGACAGCATCCCTGTTTTCCCCAGGTAGCATCAGCCTCCCACCCCACAGCTGCCTCGGGGTTCAGTGCCAGGAACAAGCCCCAGAGCAGTGTCAGGGGTCCTGGGCACACTGAGCTGCCAGGGTGCAGCTCCTGCCGTGCTGACCTGTGTCCCCAGGGCCCCCTGAGCTTGGGGACTGATGGCAAACTGCACAGAAGCTGTTCACAGTGATTCCTGCCCAGGGGAGGGCTGGGAGAAGCCTGAGCCTGGTGCCTGAGCACTGAGTCCCCTGCTGCCCCTCTTCACTCCTGGAGCAGCAAACTCCTTTATGAATGTTTTTCAGAGAAAGCAGCCCCTGGTGCCCTGCTCACCCCTGCCAACGATTGGGCTGGTTGCAGGGGCACTGCTGAGGAGCTCCCGTGGGAGAGGAGGGGTGGGGAAGCCTCTTTAGGGGAGATGTCAGCAGCCAGACCCAGGCTGAGGGTCCCTTCCCAGCAGCTGGAGGTGTGAGGTGCAAGGGCAGCGTGTGCAGCGCGCTCTGCTTGGGGAATGCACCCAGGTTTCATGTTTGGAAATCAGACTGCCATCTGACTGGGGCAGGGAGCACCGAGAGCTGTGCAGCACTTCAGTGGTGCTGCTCAGGAGGGGGATAACCAACGCAGGGAGATGAAAATGCAGAGACTGGGTGTAAGATTTGAGAGGAGGTAAGCAGGGTCTTCAGTTTAGAGCCATTCTCTGTGCCCTGTCACTCCAGGCCCTTGTCCCCAGTCCCTCTCCAGCTCTCCTGGAGCTCCTTCAGGCCCTGGAAGGGGCTCTGAGCTCTCCCTGGAGCCTTCTCTTCTGGTGAGCACCCCCAGCTCTCCCAGCCTGGCTCCAGAGGAGAGGGGCTCCAACCCTTGGAACATCCCCATGACCTCCTCTGGGCTCTGTCCAGCAGCTCCAGGTCCTCCTGATGTGGGCAGCCCCAGAGCTGGCAGCAGCTCCAGGTGGGAGGCCAGAAGCAGAAATCCTCACTCCTGGGCACAGGAGAGCAGGAGCACCAAGGCAGCAGCTGAGCAGAGCCTGCAGCCCAAGCTCTGGATGGGCTCCTTCCCTCTCTGGCCACCCTGGGATGGGAGGGGAGAATCTCACAAATCAAGGGGGTGTGTGTGTGCTGCAGCCCAGCATCAGCACAGCCTCAGGCTGCTGGAAACGTGGTATTCACATGCCCTCCGAATGGGGAGAGGCAGAGAAAGGGATGATCCAAGCAATTCTTATCTCACTTGCTGCTCCTGTGAGCATGTGGAGTGTGTTGGAAGATTGTTTACCCAAGGTGATTGCATCCTGGTGATGGTGTCTTGATTCATTGACCAGTTGTGGGTGTCGGGAGAGACTCACAAGTTTTCTTTAGTATCTTTTAGTGTTCTTTAGGATTCTTTGTAATACAGTATAATACAGTGTAATATAGTGTAATATAGTATAATATAGTATGATATGGTATAATAAAGTAATTAATTAGCCTTCTGATATCAGGAGTTCTGCACATCATTCTTCCCAGACGTTGGGGTCGCCCCGTAAATCCGATAGAAACGTCTGCAAAGAGCCCAGCAGATGGGAATTTGGGGAGACAGGGAGCAGGGGGAGGGCAGTGCAGCCTGATGGGAACCCCAGCAGCACCTTGGCCCCGTCAGCAGCGCCTGGCATCACCCACCACGCTGATGGGAAGTGGCACGAGCAGGAGAAGCTTTATTGGGCTGGGTTATGGAAGGGGCAGGCAGCTGAAGGCTATTGTCTGAGAGGGAAAATTTATTACAGGGCACCACACAAAGCCTAAATTAGGCTACCCAGGAAAAGGGAAGGAAAAAAAAAAACCAAAACAAGACAAAAAAGCCTTGGTGTGTGTGATATGTATGCAGAGCTTGTCATATCGAGTAATGTAGTGCAATAAGGCTGAACCAGGCAGTAATGGGCTGTGTGCCTGCTGCTCTGCCTCCCTCTCTCTCTCTCTGTGTTTTTGTTGTTGTTGTTGCAGCAGGACCTTAATGGTGCTCTTTAAACAGATGCTTGAGGAGTCCTACTCCAGCGAGCAGTGATTAAAAAAAAATCAAAAAAGAATAGAGGGAAGAAAAAGAAGAGAAAGAAAAAAAAAAAAAAAAAAAAAGGGGGGGAGGTTAAAAGCAGAAGATTGGCAGAAATCATTTTTCAAAAGAAAAGAGCTTGGGGGTGGGGACAAGCTGGGAGAAGACTGTCAGGCTGTGGAAAAGTTTAATAAATTCCATGTCACTCTAAAGACCGTCATGTGCAGAGTTGCCCAAGGCCAATAAAACCCGATAAACCTCTGATAGGCTGGCTCTGTGCACGGGCACGCGTTATTGCTTTGATACCTTACACAAAAATAGGGTGCTTTTTTGTTGTTTTTGATATGGTAAGAGGCCTTGCAGTGTGCTGTTCTTTATAAGAGAGAGATATATATATAAAATCCACGATAAAAACACCAAAGGATTTAAGTGTGTAGCTGTCATCAGTTACTATTTAACTGAGCGAAACATGTTAAAAGCAGCAACAATACAATATAGCAGTGAACGCATGAGAGCTCAGGCAATCTTCCTCCCACATTTAAGAGAAAGTGCTTTTTAAAACTGTAATCTTGGTTGGATTCACGGGGAGGGGGAGAAGGCAGGATGAAGAAAGCGCGGAGAAACATCTCTTATTTTTGTTTAACTTCAGCAAGTCATTTATTTGCCTGATGTGGCAAGCCTTGGAGTATTTGCTTAATTTTTCTCCCAGGGATGGCTTGGCTGGAGGAGTGGGGTGAGGCTGAGGCTCTGAGCACAGGATGGGGGTCTCAGGTGCCAGCCTGGGGAGCAGCAGCATCACCTGAGCTCCCACCTTTGGGTGGTCCAGCTGAGCTCTCCCAGCCTTTCTTTCCCCCTCTGGGAGCACAGGGGTGATGTTCAGGGATGATGTTGGCACTTTTACATGCTGTCAGTGCATGGAAAAGAGCTGCTGGAGCAGCAAATCCCTTGCTGGGAATCAAGGTGGAGTTTGAGGCAGGTTTAGGTCCTCGCCTGTGATCCCTGAGCTTTGAAATCACCACTAAAAACGGGGAGAAGCTGCCCTGCTCCTGGCCAGGGCTGGCCCAGTGTGCTCAGTGTCCCTCTGAACCCAGTGACAGTAAAGGGGTGGGCAGGGAAAAGAACCCAGATGGGCAGCGTGGGGCTGTGTGCTGGGGCAGGCTGGCCCCAGGGTTGCTGTGCCAGTTTTCCAAGCCCTTTTCCTTGCCCTGGAAAAGCTGGATCCCCACAGTGCAGCACCACCACTTCTCTATTTATTACCATTTTTTTTTCCTATTTATTACCCATAATTTTCTCTATTTATTACCCATTTTTTCTCTATTTATTATTGATAATTTTCTCTATTTATTACCCATTTTTTTCTCCATTTATTACTGATCATTTTCTCTATTTATTACCCATTTTTCCCCCTTTGCTCCTATCTGTTGTGCTGTACCTGGAAGGTAAATGGGTCACAATTCAAACACTCCCAGTGCCAAACTGGTTGATATTTGGGGTTTAATGGTTGCCTCTCTAAGGAATTGGAAGTCACGACCATGAGTTTGGAATGAGTGCAGGAGCCTGCAGGGAGCTGGGAGTGCCTGGACAGGGCAGCAGCTCCCCCCAAGCCCTGCTCTGAATTTCCACAGAATTTTCCACGCATTTATCTCCTGGGCAAGCAGAAGTTTTGCAGGTTTGGGTGTCTGTACAAAGCTGAATAGTTGGAATATTTGGGCAAGGGCAGCTTGGTTGGCTGCAGCAGGCAAGGCAGTGTAAGAAACTCTTTTTTTCCCCCCTATTGTTATATGAGAAGTGCTTGCAGGGTGTCATTTCCAGAGATGAAATTTGGCCTGGGAAGAGCTGCTGTTGAGAAGTGCTTCTCCTTGTTCTGCAAGAAATTGGATTTGATTCATCTGAGTTATGAACCTTTGATAATCATAAGCTTACCATAGCCAATACATTTTTCTTCTAAACTCCCAGCTGTTTTCTATAATTTTCTCCCTCATCCAGACACACATTTCACAGGGAAAAACACAGTTCCAGAAAAATCCTCCTCTTCCCTCAGTGCCACAGTCGGCAGGAAGGTGCTCCCTTGCAGGCTCTTTTGTATTTGTCTCACACACCAACACAGGCTCACTAAATGAGGGGGGTTTGCCTGTTTTCCCCTCTGGAAAGTACTGAGCTTCTTCCTGAAGGATCTTCAGAGCAAAAAGTTACAGAGCTTGAAATTTAATCCCAGCAATCTGGAAGATCCAAGTTGGATCTCCTGTTCTTCTGGGGAACTTTGGGTGAGTCATTTAACCTCTTGGCCTTTCTCTGGCCAAACAGAGCCAGCACTTTGCTTTTTTTATTTCCACAACTCCCTGCTTTTGCCTATTAAAAACCTTTTAAAAACCTTTTAGGTGCAGTCCTGGATGGTCCCTCTCTCTTATATTGTATTTGCAGCATCTGTCTGTGGAAGGACAAGCCATGGGCCCCCCAGCAGCATTTTACAGAGGGGAAAAATGTGCCTTTATCCAACACATTGCTTCTGGTGAGATAAACAGGCAAAATTCCTGTTTGCATAAGGCTTTGCCTCATCTCTCCTCTGGCTTCCTTCTGAAGGCCACGGCTCAGCTCAGTGCCAGGAGGATGTGCTTACACAGATACCTGCAGAAGGCAGAGGTAAAGAAAAGGATCTGGAAATGTTTAATGTTGCCCACATATCAGCAGAGTTCCCTCTGTTCATCATAATCCCATTTTCTGCCTCAGACGTGTCATTACTGCCCACCGGATTTGGGGAGATAGCAGCAGGAAATGAGCTGGAAAAACATCAGACAGTTTGGGTCTTTTTTTAAAAAGTCATTAACACCTCTAATATATTTAATGAACTGCAAGCAGCCCTCGGAGTGGAGAAGGATAAATTCTCTGCGGGTGAGAGCGAAGGGAGGCTCTGCAGAAAGGCAGGAGGAGAGTGCTGGGTTTATTTGGGCTGGAGGGCAAGGAGAGCTGAGGGCAAGCCCTGTCCAAATGGCCAAGAGAAGAAGGGAGATGAAAAAGGAGAGTGTGGCTCCTTCTCAGGGCCCTCTGTGGGCAAGCAGAGATGTGCAAGTGGCTCCCACCCGTGCTGCCCTGGGTCTGCACTACTGCAGTGCTGGCAGAGGGATTGTCACCATGAAGGTGACGGGGGTGTCACCATGCCCTGGTTTGGCTGTTGGCACCTTTGAGAGGGGCACACCATCTCCTGTTTGTACCCCTGAGAGAGGCACAGCATCCCCTGTTTGCAGCTCTGACAGGGGCACACCATCCCCTGTTTAAGAGGGGAACACCATCCCCTGTTTTCATCTCTGAGAGGGGCACATCCTCACCTGTTTGTACCTCTGAGAGAGGAACATCCGCACCTGTTTGGACCTTTGAGACAGGCACACGTCCCCCTGTTTGCACCTTTGAGAGAGGAACACTATCCCCTGTTTGCACCTTTGAGAGAGGAACACTATCCCCTGTTTGCACCTTTGAGAGAGGAACACTATCCCCTGTTTGCAGCTTTGAGAGAGGCACAGCATCCCCTGTTTGAGACAGGAACACCATCCCCTGTTTGTACCCCTGAGAGGGGCACACCATCCCCTGCTGGCACCTCTGACAGGGGCACACCTCACCTGCCCGTGGCTCAGAGCAGGCAGGCTCAGCTGAGCCCAGCCCTGTTTGCTGTTCCCAGTGCCAGAGCAGAAGAGGGAGGTGAAGCCAAGCTGTTATCCCAGGCTGAGCTGAATTCCTCACTGCCCACAGTGCTCCAAGGTGGCAGCTGTAAAACCCAACCCCTCCAACCACTGCTAGGCTGGGCAATGCCTCCCAGGGGAGCCCCTGCTGCAGCTTCCTGCTGGCCAAACTCCAGCACTTGTGTTCTGGCACCAGCAGCCAGGAGCTGTGCCCCAGGGCTGCCCTCTCCTGCTGCCCCCAGCCTCCTCTGACTGTGACAAGGCACTGGAGGCATTGTTCTTCCTTTGTACCAGCCGTGCTGCCTGCACACCTATGGGCAGATCTCATTTGCAGCACATCTCTCAGGTGGGGAGAGGAATTTATCCTTGTGACAGGCAGAGAGGGGCCAAGTGCCTTGTCCAAAGCATGGAGCCAGCCTGTGAATTAACAGGACTCAGACCTGAGCTGGTGCCCCAGCTCCTGGCACACACACCCTGCCTGCTGGCAGCTGCTGAAGCGTGAGGGGACAGCAGAGCAATTTGTTTTGCAGGTTGCTTGTTTATAAGGACAGGCTCTTTTTGGGTTTTGCAGCTCTTTAGAATGTAATCTTTTCTGGGCTGTCATGTCCCCCTGTCCTCAGGGCTGCTGGGGGGGCAGAGGGGGGAAGCTGGGATGAAGAGTGGCACAGGCTGTGAGGGGCAGGGCTGGGGGCTCTGCTGCCCAGCCCTGCTGGCACGGAGTGCTGGCTCCAGGCAGGAGCCCTGGGCTCCCTTCCAGGCCCAGGAGAGCTTACAGGATTTAGCAGGTATAAGCTACAGTGCCACTTCCCTGCTCTCTTGACCCTTTCCATATTGACCCTGTCAGCCTGCTACAAATCTGTCACCTCCCCAGTTTGTCCCAGTCACTGCATTTCCTGTCCCATCCCAGCTCTTGGGGGCACCTCAGCCTGGATCCTCCCTTCCCTGACCTCTGTCCCCTTCTCCCCTTCCCCACCCACCTGCCAGGCTCAGTCCTCCCTCCCTGGCTCTTTCCCATCCCCTTCCCTGTACCAGGGCAGTCTCCAGCACCCAGGGCACAGCCCTGCCTCCCTCCCCACCTGTGTGCAGCTCCTCTCAGCACCGTGAAGAGCACGAGGCAAAGGGAAGGGGTTGGAACCCTGGATGCTGAGAATTTCAGACTTTCTGTGCTGCCAGGCACTGACCCCCAAGAGAACACTGCATTGAGATGGGGCTGTGGAGAAGGCTTCCAAAATGGAATGACAGAACTGGGATTGTGGGTGTGGGGTTTGACTAGAAGTGTGTGATATCACAGGGTGGAAAACTTAAGAGTTTAAGGGTTTAGAATATAGTGATATATATAAGGCAAGATGGAGGTTTTAGGGCAGAGGCTGGTCCTTCTTCTCCACTTTCTTCTTTTCCTTCTTCTTCACCTTCTTCTCCATGGGTTTGGGTGGTTTTGTGTAATTGGATAAAAAAGTCCTCATTGTGGGGCATGGGGGTTGGTCATTGGGTTAAAAGTAAAAATAATTGAGGTGTCATTTCTTAATTGGACAATTTATCCTTAAAAGGTCTTGTAGAGGGAGAGATAGGGCTCCATTTTTAGTTTGTTGGAGTGAAGTGCTGTAGAATTCACAGCTTGTGAGACTGTAACATAGGTAAGAACTAATAAAATTCTGAATCCAAACAACAAATACCCTCTCGTGCATTCCAACCCTGGCAAAAAGAAGTGAAGACTTGACAGTAAGGCCTCGGCCACCACACTCTGAATTTCAAGTTCCTCCTCCAAAGACTGCAAAATTGTCCAAAAATCTCCTGCCAACACAATTGTCCCCGTCCTCCCCACAGAACCAGCTGGAGATGGTGCTGGGACAGCTGGGGCAGCACACACTTGCTGCAGAAAGTTTCAACCCAAACAATTAAATCCCTGAAAGAATTTCCAAAAGCGCCTAAGCAGGTTACATGCCTAATTCTCAGAGCCCAATGGGACTTGGACATCTAATCTTCTTAGCTGCTTTTGAAAATCTTTGCCAGGTGCCTGTTTGCATGTTTAGGTGCCCTAAGACCTTTGTGAGTCTGAGCTGTGGAGTGTGGTCAGTTTGGGTCAGGGCAGAATCGCAGCAAATCCCATCTGGAGACAGTTATTTGGGATAAATCTGAGCTGGGCAGCCAGCAGGGTCCCCAGCCCTGCTGAGGGACACCATATGTCCTTGGTCATTTTGCTTCATGCTACTTTTGGCAGATTTATCCTGGGTAAGGCAGGAAGGCAGAGCCTTCCCTGTGGGCCCTGCCCAGAGAGCCTCAGCTCTGTCAGGTGCACAGGAAGAGACTCTGCTGTGGGGTTTTTGGGCAGATCTGGCCCATGATGACCACTGCTGTGTGTGACTGCAGCTCCAGGCCAGCAGGAGCAAAGGCAAAGCCTCCAAGCAGGAGCATTGCCTGGCTGGAGCTGGAGCAGAGCAGCTCTTGGTGGAGCAGCTTCTGTGCTTGCAGTGCTGCTGATAATCAGAAACTGACTGTGCAAAGCCTGAGCTCCTGGCTGGAAGGAGAAACACGGATGGTTTTTTTGAACTTTGGAAAATCAGGCCACAGGTTTTGAGTGTGAAACACACCTGTATGAAAATCTTGGCTGTAGGACAGCAAGGACAGCTCTGATCTCTGGGAGCAGAGGGAGCTGACAGCAGGAGAAGAAGGACTCAGGTCCTGTGTGCTGGCTCCTTGGAAGCTCAGGAGATCAGCAGCAGTGCCCAGCACCCCAGGGCATGCCCACACTGCCACATCCACCGAGCCCAAGCCCTGACCACCTCTCCACAGTGGCACTCTTACCCCCCTTCATCCAACCCTACCCCACCCCCAAAAAGTGACCCCATTTTCTGGGAAATTATTTCCAGTGCAGTAATTGCAGGCTGGAAATTAGACCCCAGCCTTCAAAGAGCAGGCTCTGAAGTGCACATTAGCTCTCTGCCAGGATGAGCCATCCTACCAGTCCCTGCTCGTCTCCTGCCTGAAATTATGTTTGACTACAGGGCATGAAATGTTATTCATCCTTCCCCATCTCCCTCCCATCCGTTTCTATTCAGATTCAGCACCGAGTGGTAGCAGCAGCAGGTATATGAAAAGGATTTTCAGGTGTTCGTGTGTCTTTTCTTTCTTTTTTTTTTCCCCCCAGTTCCCCTTTTATAGATGAGAAAGCGGCATGAAAGGCAAAGCAAATGAGAATGGGGAAGAAAGTGCTGGATTTGAAGCAATGTGTGAGCAGGGCGTGTTTATTATCTGCAAGGATGGGGCCGGGGTGTGCAGGGTGAGTGGCAGCGTGGCCCCAAGAGCCACCTCTCTGCTGGCCATGGTCAAGGCTGGCGTGGAAAGGGTGGTGCCGAGGCAGCTGATGGGCACGGGGTTAATTCTCATTTCACTCCCTGGCAGGAGCAATTTCACGGATCTCGTCATCTGTGGACAGTTGCAGAAAGGGGAGATCAGAAATGACAAATATCTACATTACCTTCAGAGATTAAAATGCCACCAAATGGTCTTTTAATATGAAACCGCTGGTGGTGCTGGGGTTTGGTTGGTATAAGGGACCATTGTCAGTTTGGGATTTATTTTATTTTATTTTATTTTATTTTATTTTATTTTATTTTAATTTTTTTAAACGAACAAAACACACTGAGAAAAACATTTAAACATTGATTAAAATGCCACCAAATGGTCTTTTAATATGAAACCGCTGGTGGTGCTGGGGTTTGGTTGGTATAAGGGACCATTGTCAGTTTGGGATTTATTTTATTTTATTTTATTTTATTTTATTTTATTTTAATTTTTTTAAACGAACAAAACACACTGAGAAAAACATTTAAACATTGCAGAGGCGGCTGGAATTTGGAGGCTACCATGAAAAGCAGAGTGGATATCTAGGCTGGACATCTCCCATCTGCATGGATAATTGATAATAATATTTTTTTTTTCACCAGTCAAAAACAGAGTTGGTTTTAAACAGATAGAACTGGCTCTTGCCGTTTTCTTCTCAGTGTTATCTCATTAGGATCAATACTTTTCTTTGCTTTTCTATAAGCCTGGGAAAATCAGGGGGATGGATTTCCTCTAACAGGATAAAATCCTTGCAAAGGACTTTGGAGAGGCGAGATAAGAAATTAACATTAAGGAACGTGATCGCTATCGCGTGCAGAGGTTTCGCTGCTGAGCCCCACCTGAAGCTTGTTTTGCAGCACATTTCCATTTCCAGCCAGCTGCAGCTCCTGGGGTGTGAGAGCCCCGCGGGGCTGTGCTTGGCTCAGGACTGAAATCCTCTGCAATGCCGACCTTGAAACCTTGAGCTCCAGCGGGACACGGGGACAGGAGGGTGCAGGGGACGTGCAGGTGTTGTGTGCTCGTGATCCTGCTCAGGGCAAACTGAAGTGGAGCTGTGCAAGGTTTTGGTTCGTGGAGGTCCCTGGTGGAAGAGCCATCGCTGTCCTGGGTGAGCAGAGGGTGCTTTGGGATCTTTTCCCTGGTGTCATTTCTTCCCTGCTGCTCTGCAGCTGCCACCAAGCCTCCTCTGGTGAGAGAAGAGGGAGTGAAGGAAGCAGAGTGGGGTCTGGATGTGAGGAAGGTGAGGAAGAGGTGGCTGGCACAGCAGCATCCCCTCGCTGCCTCCTCTCCAGGCTCTGCCCCAGCTCCTTTCTCTGCTGGAGGCTGGGACAGGCCACACATCAAAAGTTTCTTGTGCATTGCTGGTGTCCTCAGCCCAGGAGAGGGTGGCAGAGATGGATCTGCTGCAGTTGGCATGTGGGGACAGCCTGGGCATGGCCAGGGCAATTTGGGCTGGGGCAGCACAAAGGGGATGCTCCATCCCCTCTGCCAGATCAGCAGCTTGGGAAGCATGAAAAACAACCTGGATCACATCTCTGGAGGTGTGGCAAGGGAAATTCAAGGCATTTAAAGAGAAGAGACAGTGTGACTCTCCATGTATTTGAGGAGAATCCTTCTGGCTGGGCTTGGAGAGGATGGAAAATGAAATGGGAGGGTGATGGAAGCTGCCTGATGGGGGTGGGACCTGACAGCTCAGCAGCAAATGAGACATGACAGAAAAGGGGGAGATAATTTAACAGGCTTGGCCTGATATTGTCCTTCATAGTCATGTCTTGATTTTCTCTTGCTTTAGGTTTGTCAGATCTGATTTTGCAGAGGACGAGGGGGGACTGCTCTGCCCCACACGTGCTGAGCAGAGGTGCCTGCACAGCTGCCTGTTGCTCCTCCAAGCCACAAGCATGCAAGAAACATTTGGTTTTTAAATGCCTGGAAGTATTTTCACGTTGTTAAAATGACCTCTTCTTCACCATGTGCCTTCTTGAGAGCTGTTGTGCTATTTTTGCTCCAAATTTCAAAACAAATCCCACCCCCTAAGGCAGAAACCAAGAGCAGGAACCATCGGGAACTGTCAGCTTTGCTGAACTAACCAAAAACTGAGATTCCCAGCAAAAGCCTTTGACTTCTGGTGTTCACCTCGAGGCAACAGGCTGCAAGCCCCACACCTTCCCCCTGCTGCAGGAGGGTTTGTGGTGGAGCACGGGCAAGGTTTGGGGGATTTGTGTTCTGCTGGAGCCTCAGGCAGAGCCTGGCTTCACCCCACGGCCCAGCAGGCTCCTGCATCAGCTGCTGGTGGGGTCTGGGGGCCGAGGCACAAATCTGTGCCCTGGAAGCTGCTGGACACAGCTTTTGCAGAGAGAGGGGGTGTGATGAGCTCCCTGCAGGGCAGTGAATCTCCTGTTGTTCCCTGTGCTTCCTGGGCTCACCCTGGCTGGTTTTTGCCTGCTGTGACACTCTAGGGGGGACAGGACACACGGGTGGCTGTGAGGACAAGCCACAGCCCCTGGGCACTGCAGTCAGAGCCCCAAGGGCTGGCAGAGCCAGCTCAGCTCCAGAGCCCCCAGATCCTGCTGCCAGCCCTGCCCGGTGCAGGTGCCAACCCTGTGCTGCCCCACCAGGACCTCCCAGGCCCTGAAAGGTGAAGGGTGGTGCCTGAGGATGGTGCAGACAGCCCCAGGGTCACCACAGCCTGGCTGCCCCTCTTCCAGCTCCACATAATTACAATAATAATAATAATTGATTGTTGAGTGGTCTTCTTCCAGCTTCAAAAATAACAATCATCATCATCGTGCCTTTAATTTTTAACCAAAGTGGCCACATAAAATAACTTCTTAAGCCCTTTGCCCATGGCAAATGCCTTAGAAGGGCATTTCTAATAAAAGACAAGCTCTAATTTTCCTCCCTGGCCTTTTTTATGGCTGTGGCCTGGCACAGCTCCTGGGGCACAGGTTCTGGCAGCTTTGGAGGCTGGCCTTTCCCTGGAGGGCAGGCAGGATGTGCCCGCACCCCCTGCAAAGCCAAAGGCAGGGAGCTGCTGGCAGCCAGGAGCTCTCAGGAAAGGGCTGCTGCTGGCAGAGGCTCTAATTGCCATTCCCCTGCAGATATTTGCTCTGCTCTCCTCAGGCCAGGCTCCGCTGGGCTGTGAAGCCTCTGCCCAGGGCACACACCAGGGGCTGGGCACGGCCCTGCAGCAGCTCTGAGGGGGCACACGTGCATCTGCAGCAATTTAAAAACCAATCCTCACACCCCAGGACCCAGGCAGATGGGGATTAGAAGGCTTTGCCACAAAAAAAAAAATTTAAAAAAATCCCAAGGCATGTCCTGGTGGTGAATTTAGTGATCACAGGGATTGGTAGTTACAGGGAGGGGGTGAATCTTGGCTCATGATGATGCCTCAGGTTTTGGCTTTTCTATTTTTTGTATTCTGTGCTGGTTTAGTGTGTGGGTCTGGGTTCACATCAGGGGATGGTGAGCTCTCTGTGGCTCTCTGTAGAGTTACACGATGCTCTGTGTGTGTCTAACACTGCACAGCCACGACCAGAGCTGCAACAAGGACTCCCAAACCATGCCCAGGCAGGGTCAAACCCTTTTTCTGGCCCTGCACCTGCACTAAGCCCCGTGCACACAATGCAGGATGAGCTGCTGGGGCTCAGATCTTGTTCCTCAAAAACCAGGGAGAAAGGAGCTCCAGGGTGCCCAGGGCAGGGATGGACATCAGGACATCACCAGCCTGCCCTGCCATGCTGCCTCCCCCTGTGGCAGCCCCAGTGCCACCCAGTTTATCATTAATATGGTAAATTTTAATTGTCCCCATCCCTCTGATGCCACTTCAAGAGGCTGGTTGGCTGCCCCAGGATGCAGCACATGAGGAAGGTGAGCTGATCCTTCCTCAAAAGCATATTGCCCAGTGATGTTTTCACAAGGCTTTGAACAGTTTTTGCTGATTCTTTTATTTTTAATTGGTTCCCCTTGGAAAACTCGTGCTGGAATCTGTGTCCTTTCATCCTTCTGTGCTGCCATGGATGCCAGCAGTGTGCACAGGGCACACGAGGGGCTGGGGTCCCTCAGACATCCTGCCCACAAACTAGGTCAGTGCTAACAAAGGGATCTGAGCGGGTGCTGCCATCCCAGTGCAAAGCCATGGGGCTGCTTCTGGGGAGGTTTGATTGGAAGAGCCCCATGGAAAGGTTTTCCTTGCCCTGAGCAGTGTCCTTCACCTCTGGGGCAGGGGGTGTGGGGTCCTGGGGGTCTGCAGCCATTCCCTGGGACCAAACCCCACCTGGAATGGTTCTCTGGGACCAAACCCCACCTGGAATGATTCTCTGGGACCAAACCCCACCTGGAATGGTTCTGTGGGACCAAACCCCACCTGGAATGACTGTGCCTTAATAAATGCAATAAAATGTTGCTGGCAGTCAGGAGTGGGACAGTGGAGAGACCTGGGCAGGGCTGCCCATGCACAGGGGCAGAGCTGCTGTCCCACACCCTGCTCAGCTCCAGGAGGAGGCTGATGTGAGGCTGTGCAGGGCAGGGTTCCCCTCCTCGTGCCAGCTCAGCAGTGCCATGGCATGGGCTGGGGACACAGAGCTTCACCCTGACCTCTGCCTGGGCACCGCTCTTGTCACCACCTTTGAAATCAGTTTCATACTCCTCATTCATTCCTCAAAATAATTTGGTTTGTGGCTTTTTGGAGTGCATTTAGGAAGTTGTAGATGTTATGAGTGTGTCCAGGGATCTGCTCAGAGCTCAGGAATTCAACTGGGCTCAAACCCAGGGGCTGCTGTGCCCAGGGACAGGTCTGGAGGGGCAGCCCCAGGGAGCAGAGCACCTCTCAGCAGGGCTGGGAAGCAGGAACCCAGCGAGGGAAGGGGCTGACCCCACAGGCATCACCCCAGCTGAGAGAGAGGGGCTGACTGTGCTGCTCTGGATGGCAGCTGGCAGCCTGGAGCAGAGGGAAGAGCGTTCTAAAACCCAGCAGGAAAACAGAAATCCTCTACACAGTAACTGCCTCCACTCCCACCCTCGCTCCCCTGGCTGTGCTTCCCTCTGTGGCTCCACACAAAGGGGATGGTGACACTTTGGTGACACTTGTCACCTTCTTCAGCTGCTTGCTCACCAGTGCTCTTTGCTGGGGGCAAGAGGAGGTGATGGGAAGCTCTGGGGCTGGCTGGGGATGGAGGCTGGAGCCCAAAACATCTCCGTGCCCCTGCACCTCCCCCAGGTAGGCTGCCTGCCTCCATTCTTCCTGCTGCCACAGACCTGCCTTTTACCAGTCTTTAAAGATAATGAAAGGACTTACAAAGCTTAATATGAGTCAAAGTGTTTTCAAGAAATGTCAGCTGCCACATGTCTTTATTTAAATAGGGAAAGGGTTCTTTTTTTTTCCATCTGTAAAGCACAAAACCACACTGCTGCGTTAATTCATGAAAATGCCATGGAATGTGGCGGGGAGAAGTACAAAGGGAAAAATGACCAGGTCAGCTCCACTGCCAAGGATGAGTGAAGTGCTGAAAGGCTGAACAGAAAACGTGGTGTTTGAAGAGATTTGGTGCCTGATTTAAGGCCGTCCTTCCCTCTGTAGTTCCTGTGCTATTGTGTCGCACACGATGGGCCCTGGAGCAGAGGCTGTGCTCCAGCCGGCACATTTGTGCCTTCAGCAGCAAAGAAATATGCAAAAAAGGATTTCTCTTTCTTTTTTGGGGGGTGAACGACATTTTCCTTTAATAGCCTTTATCTCCTGTCCTTGTGCAAGAAATCTTCTCGTGCCCAGCTCAGGCCTGCCCTGGAACTCTGCAGCCTCCGGGTGTTTCCCAGCACAGACCCCAGACCACAGCTTGTCTGAGTGTGGAAAAGGGCCTTGCCTCCCCCTCCAGGGAGACTGGATGTTCCTCTGAGCAAGAAAACCCCCTCTCTGTGGCAGGAAGGACCCCCAGTCCCCACCAGCTGTGTGCTGCAGTGCTGTGTGCATGCTGTGCCAGGAGCTGGGAGCATCAGCTGGGATCCAGGAGCTGGGATCCAGGAACTGGGAGCATCAGCTGGGATCCAGGAGCTGGGATCCAAGAGCTGGGAGCAGGAGCTGGGAGCAGGAGCTGGGATCCAGAAGTTGGGAGCAGAAGCTGGGAGCAGGGCTGGGAGCAAGAGCTGGGGTCCAGAATCTGGGATTCAAGAGCTGGCATCTGGAGCTGGGAACTGGGAGCAGGAGCTGGGAGCAGGAGCTGGGATCCAGGAACTGGGAGCAGAAGCTGGGAGCAAGAGCTGGGGTCCAGAATCTGGGATTCAAGAGCTGGCATCTGGAGCTGGGAACTGGAAGCAGGAGCTGGGGATCCAGGAGCTGGGAGCAGGGTTGGGAACAGGAATTGGGATCCAGGAGCTGAGAGCAGGAGATGGGAGCAGGGCTGGGAACAGGAATTGGGATCCAGAAGCTGGGAGCAGGAGCTGGGATCCAGAAGCTGGGAGCAGGGTTGGGAGCAGGAATTGGGATCCAGGAGCTGAGAGCAGGAGCTGGGGATCCAGGAGCTGGGAGCAGGGCTGGGAGCAGGAATTGGGATCCAGGAGCTGGGAGCAGGAGCCTGCAGACCAGTGGCTGTTTGCACAGTGAGATTCCATTAGCTGAGTTACTGCTGTAATTTCCTAATGGGACAGGGAGCACGCAGGAAATGATAGAAGTGTGTAATTAAACCAAGCCTATCTGAGGATCTTCCATTACACCATGGTAATTTCTGGGTCTTGGCATCCTTTTCTCCCTTTTTTAGAAGTGGGAGAGGAGGGAGGTGTGAGCGTGGAGCTTTTCCCTTGAAGCTGTAGGTAGTGCACCTTTATGGTCATAAATCCCTGCTT